>NC_140257.1:65000-665000 GCF_949987555.1 Borostomias antarcticus | reverse complement strand
GATTTGAACCCGGGACCTCTCGCACCCGAAGCGAGAATCATACCCCTAGGCCAACAAGCCTCAACTGTTGACTTCTCCTGTTTCAGGGCAAGACACAGGCCATTCTGCAAAAGTCTAGGTAGAGACATAGAGCAAGACGTTGGATTTGTAATCCAATCCCTATAGAGCCATGGGTCTGAATCCCACTGCTGCCAGATGTCTCTGAAAGCAAAGATAATTTGAAACATGCCACCAAAAATTGAAATCTATTGCCCTCCTCTTCAACCATGTGTTTTGCTTTTGATTGAGGCAGTGTTTCCCAAATCATGAACCTAGGATTCTGGTAGCTTGACACAATGGATGTTTCAGAGACCCCGTTTACACATTGCATTAAAATGCGTCTCGTATCGAGATTGTATCTAGATAATGATTTAGCCTGATTACATTTACACCTGGCATTAATATGCGTTTCGATTATCTTCAACCCGATCCGTTTGAGATCCGATCGAATCTGTGCAGCTGACAATCGAACATCACATCCTGTTTGTGATTGAATACTTTCGTCCGACCAAATTGAGAGTAGACACTTTTGTCTCGTCTGGACTCCAACCTTGACTAGGATCCATTTTAATGCTTTCTTGCTAGCTGCCATGGAAGCCTGCTCCTTGCTGGTCTGGAACCGGCGCGTTCCAACGGCTACGTATTTCCGCCCACGCTGTTGATATGTGGATTAAAAACGCATTTCCATTTACACTTATATTAAATGTGGTCGAAATGCATCCCTGACCACCTCCGGAGGTGGTTTGGCCAATCGGATCGCAGTCCATCCTCAAAACGTTTTGGGTGCATCTACAACTGTATTTTCATGTGGTTTAGCATGATCAGATTGCAATCTGATCACCAAAAATGCATTTTTATGCAAGGTGTAAACGGGGTCACAGTGACTTGTGTCCACTGACTCTTTTGGAAGAGAAATGTGTCACGATCACTGGCTATTGGTATAAGTCAGCACGTTGGCAAAGCGCGAATCATACGCCTCGACCTACGATCCTGAGCCATGTGCATCTCCGTGTTCAAGTTGAAAGAGGTTGTGGAGCTTTCTAAGACCAGGCACACAAGTAATGTTGACTGCTAAGCATTGTATAATGTTCTAAGTGTAACATGTGGGTTGTGTGGACGAGCGTTCCAAGGAGCTAGCTTTACGTTCCAGTCTCAATTGAGGCATGGGTTCAAATCTCACGTCAGGCTTTTCCAAAAATATAGAAAACCTCCAACATGCTACCAAAATAGGAGTCTGATGCATTCATCTTCCACCAAGTGTTTTGCCTTTCATCAAAGCAGTGTTTCCCAAGAGGTATCAGTACTATTCTGGCGGAGTCGCACACTGCCGATTTCACAATAACTTGTGTCAGCAGAGCTCTTTTCGACAAGTCAGTGGGAAAGATAACTAGCAGTTGCTATAACGGTTGACCTGGGCTTGTCCGGGATTTGAACCCGGGACCTCTCGCACCCGAAGCGAGAATCATACCCCTAGACCAACAAGCCTCAACTGTTGACTTCTCCATGTTGAACTCAAATGAGTGATCTTAACTACCCAGGATTGTATATAGTTGTAAGTGTAACTGTTTCAGGGCAAGACACAGGCCATTCTGCAAAAGTCTAGGTAGAGACATAGAGCAAGACGTTGGATTTGTAATCCAATCTCTATAGAGCCATGGGTCTGAATCCCACTGCTGCCAGATGTCTCTGAAAGCAAAGATAATTTGAAACATGCCACCAAAAATTGAAATCTATTGCCCTCCTCTTCAACCATGTGTTTTGCTTTTGATTGAGGCAGTGTTTCCCAAATCATGAACCTAGGATTCTGGTAGCTTGACACAATGGATGTTTCAGAGACCCCGTTTACACATTGCATTAAAATGCGTCTCGTATCGAGATTGTATCTAGATAATGATTTAGCCTGATTACATTTACACCTGGCATTAATATGCGTTTCGATTATCTTCAACCCGATCCGTTTGAGATCCGATCGAATCTGTGCAGCTGACAATCGAACATCACATCCTGTTTGTGATTGAATACTTTCGTCCGACCAAATTGAGAGTAGACACTTTTGTCTCGTCTGGACTCCAACCTTGACTAGGATCCATTTTAATGCTTTCTTGCTAGCTGCCATGGAAGCCTGCTCCTTGCTGGTCTGGAACCGGCGCGTTCCAACGGCTACGTATTTCCGCCCACGCTGTTGATATGTGGATTAAAAACGCATTTCCATTTACACTTATATTAAATGTGGTCGAAATGCATCCCTGACCACCTCCGGAGGTGGTTTGGCCAATCGGATCGCAGTCCATCCTCAAAACGTTTTGGGTGCATCTACAACTGTATTTTCATGTGGTTTAGCACGATCAGATTGCAATCTGATCACCAAAAATGCATTTTAATGCAAGGTGTAAACGGGGTCACAGTGACTTGTGTCCACTGACTCTTTTGGAAGAGAAATGTGTCACGATCACTGGCTATTGGTATAAGTCAGCACGTTGGCAAAGCGCGAATCATACGCCTCGACCTACGATCCTGAGCCATGTGCATCTCCGTGTTCAAGTTGAAAGAGGTTGTGGAGCTTTCTAAGACCAGGCACACAAGTAATGTTGACTGCTAAGCATTGTATAATGTTCTAAGTGTAACATGTGGGTTGTGTGGACGAGCGTTCCAAGGCGCTAGCTTTACGTTCCAGTCTCAATTGAGGCATGGGTTCAAATCTCACCAGTCAGGCTTTTCCAAAAATATAGAAAACCTCCAACATGCTACCAAAATAGGAGTCTGATGCATTCATCTTCCACCAAGTGTTTTGCCTTTCATCAAAGCAGTGTTTCCCAAGAGGTATCAGTACTATTCTGGCGGAGTCGCACACTGCCGATTTCACAATAACTTGTGTCAGCAGAGCTCTTTTCGACAAGTCAGTGGGAAAGATAACTAGCAGTTGCTATAACGGTTGACCTGGGCTTGTCCGGGATTTGAACCCGGGACCTCTCGCACCCGAAGCGAGAATCATACCCCTAGGCCAACAAGCCTCAACTGTTGACTTCTCCTGTTTCAGGGCAAGACACAGGCCATTCTGCAAAAGTCTAGGTAGAGACATAGAGCAAGACGTTGGATTTGTAATCCAATCCCTATAGAGCCATGGGTCTGAATCCCACTGCTGCCAGATGTCTCTGAAAGCAAAGATAATTTGAAACATGCCACCAAAAATTGAAATCTATTGCCCTCCTCTTCAACCATGTGTTTTGCTTTTGATTGAGGCAGTGTTTCCCAAATCATGAACCTAGGATTCTGGTAGCTTGACACAATGGATGTTTCAGAGACCCCGTTTACACATTGCATTAAAATGCGTCTCGTATCGAGATTGTATCTAGATAATGATTTAGCCTGATTACATTTACACCTGGCATTAATATGCGTTTCGATTATCTTCAACCCGATCCGTTTGAGATCCGATCGAATCTGTGCAGCTGACAATCGAACATCACATCCTGTTTGTGATTGAATACTTTCGTCCGACCAAATTGAGAGTAGACACTTTTGTCTCGTCTGGACTCCAACCTTGACTAGGATCCATTTTAATGCTTTCTTGCTAGCTGCCATGGAAGCCTGCTCCTTGCTGGTCTGGAACCGGCGCGTTCCAACGGCTACGTATTTCCGCCCACGCTGTTGATATGTGGATTAAAAACGCATTTCCATTTACACTTATATTAAATGTGGTCGAAATGCATCCCTGACCACCTCCGGAGGTGGTTTGGCCAATCGGATCGCAGTCCATCCTCAAAACGTTTTGGGTGCATCTACAACTGTATTTTCATGTGGTTTAGCATGATCAGATTGCAATCTGATCACCAAAAATGCATTTTTATGCAAGGTGTAAACGGGGTCACAGTGACTTGTGTCCACTGACTCTTTTGGAAGAGAAATGTGTCACGATCACTGGCTATTGGTATAAGTCAGCACGTTGGCAAAGCGCGAATCATACGCCTCGACCTACGATCCTGAGCCATGTGCATCTCCGTGTTCAAGTTGAAAGAGGTTGTGGAGCTTTCTAAGACCAGGCACACAAGTAATGTTGACTGCTAAGCATTGTATAATGTTCTAAGTGTAACATGTGGGTTGTGTGGACGAGCGTTCCAAGGAGCTAGCTTTACGTTCCAGTCTCAATTGAGGCATGGGTTCAAATCTCACGTCAGGCTTTTCCAAAAATATAGAAAACCTCCAACATGCTACCAAAATAGGAGTCTGATGCATTCATCTTCCACCAAGTGTTTTGCCTTTCATCAAAGCAGTGTTTCCCAAGAGGTATCAGTACTATTCTGGCGGAGTCGCACACTGCCGATTTCACAATAACTTGTGTCAGCAGAGCTCTTTTCGACAAGTCAGTGGGAAAGATAACTAGCAGTTGCTATAACGGTTGACCTGGGCTTGTCCGGGATTTGAACCCGGGACCTCTCGCACCCGAAGCGAGAATCATACCCCTAGACCAACAAGCCTCAACTGTTGACTTCTCCATGTTGAACTCAAATGAGTGATCTTAACTACCCAGGATTGTATATAGTTGTAAGTGTAACTGTTTCAGGGCAAGACACAGGCCATTCTGCAAAAGTCTAGGTAGAGACATAGAGCAAGACGTTGGATTTGTAATCCAATCTCTATAGAGCCATGGGTCTGAATCCCACTGCTGCCAGATGTCTCTGAAAGCAAAGATAATTTGAAACATGCCACCAAAAATTGAAATCTATTGCCCTCCTCTTCAACCATGTGTTTTGCTTTTGATTGAGGCAGTGTTTCCCAAATCATGAACCTAGGATTCTGGTAGCTTGACACAATGGATGTTTCAGAGACCCCGTTTACACATTGCATTAAAATGCGTCTCGTATCGAGATTGTATCTAGATAATGATTTAGCCTGATTACATTTACACCTGGCATTAATATGCGTTTCGATTATCTTCAACCCGATCCGTTTGAGATCCGATCGAATCTGTGCAGCTGACAATCGAACATCACATCCTGTTTGTGATTGAATACTTTCGTCCGACCAAATTGAGAGTAGACACTTTTGTCTCGTCTGGACTCCAACCTTGACTAGGATCCATTTTAATGCTTTCTTGCTAGCTGCCATGGAAGCCTGCTCCTTGCTGGTCTGGAACCGGCGCGTTCCAACGGCTACGTATTTCCGCCCACGCTGTTGATATGTGGATTAAAAACGCATTTCCATTTACACTTATATTAAATGTGGTCGAAATGCGTCCCTGACCACCTCCGGAGGTGGTTTGGCCAATCGGATCGCAGTCCATCCTCAAAACGTTTTGGGCGCATTTACAACTGTATTTTCATGTGGTTTAGCACGATCAGATTGCAATCTGATCACCAAAAATGCATTTTAATGCAAGGTGTAAACGGGGTCACAGTGACTTGTGTCCAATGACTCTTTTGGAAGAGAAATGTGTCACGATCACTGGCTATTGGTATAAGTCAGCACGTTGGCAAAGCGCGAATCATACGCCTCGACCTACGATCCTGAGACATGTGCATCTCCGTGTTCAAGTTGAAAGAGGTTGTGGAGCTTTCTAAGACCAGGCACACAAGTAATGTTGACTGCTAAGCATTGTATAATGTTCTAAGCGTAACATGTGGGTTGTGTGGACGAGCGTTCCAAGGCGCTAGCTTTACGTTCCAGTCTCAATTGAGGCATGGGTTCAAATCTCACCAGTCAGGCTTTTCCAAAAATATAGAAAACCTCCAACATGCTACCAAAATAGGAGTCTGATGCATTCATCTTCCACCAAGTGTTTTGCCTTTCATCAAAGCAGTGTTTCCCAAGAGGTATCAGTACTATTCTGGCGGAGTCGCACACTGCCGATTTCACAATAACTTGTGTCAGCAGAGCTCTTTTCGACAAGTCAGTGGGAAAGATAACTAGCAGTTGCTATAACGGTTGACCTGGGCTTGTCCGGGATTTGAACCCGGGACCTCTCGCACCCGAAGCGAGAATCATACCCCTAGACCAACAAGCCTCAACTGTTGACTTCTCCATGTTGAACTCAAATGAGTGATCTTAACTACCCAGGATTGTATATAGTTGTAAGTGTAACTGTTTCAGGGCAAGACACAGGCCATTCTGCAAAAGTCTAGGTAGAGACATAGAGCAAGACGTTGGATTTGTAATCCAATCTCTATAGAGCCATGGGTCTGAATCCCACTGCTGCCAGATGTCTCTGAAAGCAAAGATAATTTGAAACATGCCACCAAAAATTGAAATCTATTGCCCTCCTCTTCAACCATGTGTTTTGCTTTTGATTGAGGCAGTGTTTCCCAAATCATGAACCTAGGATTCTGGTAGCTTGACACAATGGATGTTTCAGAGACCCCGTTTACACATTGCATTAAAATGCGTCTCGTATCGAGATTGTATCTAGATAATGATTTAGCCTGATTACATTTACACCTGGCATTAATATGCGTTTCGATTATCTTCAACCCGATCCGTTTGAGATCCGATCGAATCTGTGCAGCTGACAATCGAACATCACATCCTGTTTGTGATTGAATACTTTCGTCCGACCAAATTGAGAGTAGACACTTTTGTCTCGTCTGGACTCCAACCTTGACTAGGATCCATTTTAATGCTTTCTTGCTAGCTGCCATGGAAGCCTGCTCCTTGCTGGTCTGGAACCGGCGCGTTCCAACGGCTACGTATTTCCGCCCACGCTGTTGATATGTGGATTAAAAACGCATTTCCATTTACACTTATATTAAATGTGGTCGAAATGCGTCCCTGACCACCTCCGGAGGTGGTTTGGCCAATCGGATCGCAGTCCATCCTCAAAACGTTTTGGGTGCATTTACAACTGTATTTTCATGTGGTTTAGCACGATCAGATTGCAATCTGATCACCAAAAATGCATTTTAATGCAAGGTGTAAACGGGGTCACAGTGACTTGTGTCCACTGACTCTTTTGGAAGAGAAATGTGTCACGATCACTGGCTATTGGTATAAGTCAGCACGTTGGCAAAGCGCGAATCATACGCCTCGACCTACGATCCTGAGCCATGTGCATCTCTGTGTTCAAGTTGAAAGAGGTTGTGGAGCTTTCTAAGACCAGGCACACAAGTAATGTTGACTGCTAAGCATTGTATAATGTTCTAAGCGTAACATGTGGGTTGTGTGGACGAGCGTTCCAAGGCGCTAGCTTTACGTTCCAGTCTCAATTGAGGCATGGGTTCAAATCTCACCAGTCAGGCTTTTCCAAAAATATAGAAAACCTCCAACATGCTACCAAAATAGGAGTCTGATGCATTCATCTTCCACCAAGTGTTTTGCCTTTCATCAAAGCAGTGTTTCCCAAGAGGTATCAGTACTATTCTGGCGGAGTCGCACACTGCCGATTTCACAATAACTTGTGTCAGCAGAGCTCTTTTCGACAAGTCAGTGGGAAAGATAACTAGCAGTTGCTATAACCGTTGACCTGGGCTTGTCCGGGATTTGAACCCGGGACCTCTCGCACCCGAAGCGAGAATCATACTCCTAGACCAACAAGCCTCAACTGTTGACTTCTCCATGTTGAACTCAAATGAGTGATCTTAACTACCCAGGATTGTATATAGTTGTAAGTGTAACTGTTTCAGGGCAAGACACAGGCCATTCTGCAAAAGTCTAGGTAGAGACATAGAGCAAGACGTTGGATTTGTAATCCAATCTCTATAGAGCCATGGGTCTGAATCCCACTGCTGCCAGATGTCTCTGAAAGCAAAGACAATTTGAAACATGCCACCAAAAATTTAAATCTATTGCCCTCCTCTTCAACCATGTGTTTTGCTTTTGATTGAGGCAGTGTTTCCCAAATCATGAACCTAGGATTCTGGTAGCTTGACACAATGGATGTTTCAGAGACCCCCTTTACACATTGCATTAAAATGCGTCTCGTATTGAGATTGTATCTAGATAATGATTTAGCCTGATTACATTTACACCTGGCATTAATATGCGTTTCGATTATCTTCAACCCGATCCGTTTGAGATCCGATCGAATCTGTGCAGCTGACAATCGAACATCACATCCTGTTTGTGATTGAATACTTTCGTCCGACCAAATTGAGAGTAGACACTTTTGTCTCGTCTGGACTCCAACCTTGACTAGGATCCATTTTAATGCTTTCTTGCTAGCTGCCATGGAAGCCTGCTCCTTGCTGGTCTGGAACCGGCGCGTTCCAACGGCTACGTATTTCCGCCCACGCTGTTGATATGTGGATTAAAAACGCATTTCCATTTACACTTATATTAAATGTGGTCGAAATGCGTCCCTGACCACCTCCGGAGGTGGTTTGGCCAATCGGATCGCAGTCCATCCTCAAAACGTTTTGGGCGCATTTACAACTGTATTTTCATGTGGTTTAGCACGATCAGATTGCAATCTGATCACCAAAAATGCATTTTAATGCAAGGTGTAAACGGGGTCACAGTGACTTGTGTCCACTGACTCTTTTGGAAGAGAAATGTGTCACGATCACTGGCTATTGGTATAAGTCAGCACGTTGGCAAAGCGCGAATCATACGCCTCGACCTACGATCCTGAGACATGTGCATCTCCGTGTTCAAGTTGAAAGAGGTTGTGGAGCTTTCTAAGACCAGGCACACAAGTAATGTTGACTGCTAAGCATTGTATAATGTTCTAAGCGTAACATGTGGGTTGTGTGGACGAGCGTTCCAAGGCGCTAGCTTTACGTTCCAGTCTCAATTGAGGCATGGGTTCAAATCTCACCAGTCAGGCTTTTCCAAAAATATAGAAAACCTCCAACATGCTACCAAAATAGGAGTCTGATGCATTCATCTTCCACCAAGTGTTTTGCCTTTCATCAAAGCAGTGTTTCCCAAGAGGTATCAGTACTATTCTGGCGGAGTCGCACACTGCCGATTTCACAATAACTTGTGTCAGCAGAGCTCTTTTCGACAAGTCAGTGGGAAAGATAACTAGCAGTTGCTATAACGGTTGACCTGGGCTTGTCCGGGATTTGAACCCGGGACCTCTCGCACCCGAAGCGAGAATCATACCCCTAGGCCAACAAGCCTCAACTGTTGACTTCTCCTGTTTCAGGGCAAGACACAGGCCATTCTGCAAAAGTCTAGGTAGAGACATAGAGCAAGACGTTGGATTTGTAATCCTATCCCTATAGAGCCATGGGTCTGAATCCCACTGCTGCCAGATGTCTCTGAAAGCAAAGATAATTTGAAACATGCCACCAAAAATTGAAATCTATTGCCCTCCTCTTCAACCATGTGTTTTGCTTTTGATTGAGGCAATGTTTCCCAAATCATGAACCTAGGATTCTGGTAGCTTGACACAATGGATGTTTCAGAGACCCCGTTTACACATTGCATTAAAATGCGTCTCGTATCGAGATTGTATCTAGATAATGATTTAGCCTGATTACATTTACACCTGGCATTAATATGCGTTTCGATTATCTTCAACCCGATCCGTTTGAGATCCGATCGAATCTGTGCAGCTGACAATCGAACATCACATCCTGTTTGTGATTGAATACTTTCGTCCGACCAAATTGAGAGTAGACACTTTTGTCTCGTCTGGACTCCAACCTTGACTAGGATCCATTTTAATGCTTTCTTGCTAGCTGCCATGGAAGCCTGCTCCTTGCTGGTCTGGAACCGGCGCGTTCCAACGGCTACGTATTTCCGCCCACGCTGTTGATATGTGGATTAAAAACGCATTTCCATTTACACTTATATTAAATGTGGTCGAAATGCATCCCTGACCACCTCCGGAGGTGGTTTGGCCAATCGGATCGCAGTCCATCCTCAAAACGTTTTGGGTGCATCTACAACTGTATTTTCATGTGGTTTAGCATGATCAGATTGCAATCTGATCACCAAAAATGCATTTTTATGCAAGGTGTAAACGGGGTCACAGTGACTTGTGTCCACTGACTCTTTTGGAAGAGAAATGTGTCACGATCACTGGCTATTGGTATAAGTCAGCACGTTGGCAAAGCGCGAATCATACGCCTCGACCTACGATCCTGAGCCATGTGCATCTCCGTGTTCAAGTTGAAAGAGGTTGTGGAGCTTTCTAAGACCAGGCACACAAGTAATGTTGACTGCTAAGCATTGTATAATGTTCTAAGTGTAACATGTGGGTTGTGTGGACGAGCGTTCCAAGGAGCTAGCTTTACGTTCCAGTCTCAATTGAGGCATGGGTTCAAATCTCACGTCAGGCTTTTCCAAAAATATAGAAAACCTCCAACATGCTACCAAAATAGGAGTCTGATGCATTCATCTTCCACCAAGTGTTTTGCCTTTCATCAAAGCAGTGTTTCCCAAGAGGTATCAGTACTATTCTGGCGGAGTCGCACACTGCCGATTTCACAATAACTTGTGTCAGCAGAGCTCTTTTCGACAAGTCAGTGGGAAAGATAACTAGCAGTTGCTATAACGGTTGACCTGGGCTTGTCCGGGATTTGAACCCGGGACCTCTCGCACCCGAAGCGAGAATCATACCCCTAGACCAACAAGCCTCAACTGTTGACTTCTCCATGTTGAACTCAAATGAGTGATCTTAACTACCCAGGATTGTATATAGTTGTAAGTGTAACTGTTTCAGGGCAAGACACAGGCCATTCTGCCAAAGTCTAGGTAGAGACATAGAGCAAGACGTTGGATTTGTAATCCAATCTCTATAGAGCCATGGGTCTGAATCCCACTGCTGCCAGATGTCTCTGAAAGCAAAGATAATTTGAAACATGCCACCAAAAATTGAAATCTATTGCCCTCCTCTTCAACCATGTGTTTTGCTTTTGATTGAGGCAGTGTTTCCCAAATCATGAACCTAGGATTCTGGTAGCTTGACACAATGGATGTTTCAGAGACCCCGTTTACACATTGCATTAAAATGCGTCTCGTATCGAGATTGTATCTAGATAATGATTTAGCCTGATTACATTTACACCTGGCATTAATATGCGTTTCGATTATCTTCAACCCGATCCGTTTGAGATCCGATCGAATCTGTGCAGCTGACAATCGAACATCACATCCTGTTTGTGATTGAATACTTTCGTCCGACCAAATTGAGAGTAGACACTTTTGTCTCGTCTGGACTCCAACCTTGACTAGGATCCATTTTAATGCTTTCTTGCTAGCTGCCATGGAAGCCTGCTCCTTGCTGGTCTGGAACCGGCGCGTTCCAACGGCTACGTATTTCCGCCCACGCTGTTGATATGTGGATTAAAAACGCATTTCCATTTACACTTATATTAAATGTGGTCGAAATGCATCCCTGACCACCTCCGGAGGTGGTTTGGCCAATCGGATCGCAGTCCATCCTCAAAACGTTTTGGGTGCATCTACAACTGTATTTTCATGTGGTTTAGCACGATCAGATTGCAATCTGATCACCAAAAATGCATTTTAATGCAAGGTGTAAACGGGGTCACAGTGACTTGTGTCCACTGACTCTTTTGGAAGAGAAATGTGTCACGATCACTGGCTATTGGTATAAGTCAGCACGTTGGCAAAGCGCGAATCATACGCCTCGACCTACGATCCTGAGCCATGTGCATCTCCGTGTTCAAGTTGAAAGAGGTTGTGGAGCTTTCTAAGACCAGGCACACAAGTAATGTTGACTGCTAAGCATTGTATAATGTTCTAAGTGTAACATGTGGGTTGTGTGGACGAGCGTTCCAAGGCGCTAGCTTTACGTTCCAGTCTCAATTGAGGCATGGGTTCAAATCTCACCAGTCAGGCTTTTCCAAAAATATAGAAAACCTCCAACATGCTACCAAAATAGGAGTCTGATGCATTCATCTTCCACCAAGTGTTTTGCCTTTCATCAAAGCAGTGTTTCCCAAGAGGTATCAGTACTATTCTGGCGGAGTCGCACACTGCCGATTTCACAATAACTTGTGTCAGCAGAGCTCTTTTCGACAAGTCAGTGGGAAAGATAACTAGCAGTTGCTATAACGGTTGACCTGGGCTTGTCCGGGATTTGAACCCGGGACCTCTCGCACCCGAAGCGAGAATCATACCCCTAGGCCAACAAGCCTCAACTGTTGACTTCTCCTGTTTCAGGGCAAGACACAGGCCATTCTGCAAAAGTCTAGGTAGAGACATAGAGCAAGACGTTGGATTTGTAATCCAATCCCTATAGAGCCATGGGTCTGAATCCCACTGCTGCCAGATGTCTCTGAAAGCAAAGATAATTTGAAACATGCCACCAAAAATTGAAATCTATTGCCCTCCTCTTCAACCATGTGTTTTGCTTTTGATTGAGGCAGTGTTTCCCAAATCATGAACCTAGGATTCTGGTAGCTTGACACAATGGATGTTTCAGAGACCCCGTTTACACATTGCATTAAAATGCGTCTCGTATCGAGATTGTATCTAGATAATGATTTAGCCTGATTACATTTACACCTGGCATTAATATGCGTTTCGATTATCTTCAACCCGATCCGTTTGAGATCCGATCGAATCTGTGCAGCTGACAATCGAACATCACATCCTGTTTGTGATTGAATACTTTCGTCCGACCAAATTGAGAGTAGACACTTTTGTCTCGTCTGGACTCCAACCTTGACTAGGATCCATTTTAATGCTTTCTTGCTAGCTGCCATGGAAGCCTGCTCCTTGCTGGTCTGGAACCGGCGCGTTCCAACGGCTACGTATTTCCGCCCACGCTGTTGATATGTGGATTAAAAACGCATTTCCATTTACACTTATATTAAATGTGGTCGAAATGCATCCCTGACCACCTCCGGAGGTGGTTTGGCCAATCGGATCGCAGTCCATCCTCAAAACGTTTTGGGTGCATCTACAACTGTATTTTCATGTGGTTTAGCATGATCAGATTGCAATCTGATCACCAAAAATGCATTTTTATGCAAGGTGTAAACGGGGTCACAGTGACTTGTGTCCACTGACTCTTTTGGAAGAGAAATGTGTCACGATCACTGGCTATTGGTATAAGTCAGCACGTTGGCAAAGCGCGAATCATACGCCTCGACCTACGATCCTGAGCCATGTGCATCTCCGTGTTCAAGTTGAAAGAGGTTGTGGAGCTTTCTAAGACCAGGCACACAAGTAATGTTGACTGCTAAGCATTGTATAATGTTCTAAGTGTAACATGTGGGTTGTGTGGACGAGCGTTCCAAGGAGCTAGCTTTACGTTCCAGTCTCAATTGAGGCATGGGTTCAAATCTCACGTCAGGCTTTTCCAAAAATATAGAAAACCTCCAACATGCTACCAAAATAGGAGTCTGATGCATTCATCTTCCACCAAGTGTTTTGCCTTTCATCAAAGCAGTGTTTCCCAAGAGGTATCAGTACTATTCTGGCGGAGTCGCACACTGCCGATTTCACAATAACTTGTGTCAGCAGAGCTCTTTTCGACAAGTCAGTGGGAAAGATAACTAGCAGTTGCTATAACGGTTGACCTGGGCTTGTCCGGGATTTGAACCCGGGACCTCTCGCACCCGAAGCGAGAATCATACCCCTAGACCAACAAGCCTCAACTGTTGACTTCTCCATGTTGAACTCAAATGAGTGATCTTAACTACCCAGGATTGTATATAGTTGTAAGTGTAACTGTTTCAGGGCAAGACACAGGCCATTCTGCAAAAGTCTAGGTAGAGACATAGAGCAAGACGTTGGATTTGTAATCCAATCTCTATAGAGCCATGGGTCTGAATCCCACTGCTGCCAGATGTCTCTGAAAGCAAAGATAATTTGAAACATGCCACCAAAAATTGAAATCTATTGCCCTCCTCTTCAACCATGTGTTTTGCTTTTGATTGAGGCAGTGTTTCCCAAATCATGAACCTAGGATTCTGGTAGCTTGACACAATGGATGTTTCAGAGACCCCGTTTACACATTGCATTAAAATGCGTCTCGTATCGAGATTGTATCTAGATAATGATTTAGCCTGATTACATTTACACCTGGCATTAATATGCGTTTCGATTATCTTCAACCCGATCCGTTTGAGATCCGATCGAATCTGTGCAGCTGACAATCGAACATCACATCCTGTTTGTGATTGAATACTTTCGTCCGACCAAATTGAGAGTAGACACTTTTGTCTCGTCTGGACTCCAACCTTGACTAGGATCCATTTTAATGCTTTCTTGCTAGCTGCCATGGAAGCCTGCTCCTTGCTGGTCTGGAACCGGCGCGTTCCAACGGCTACGTATTTCCGCCCACGCTGTTGATATGTGGATTAAAAACGCATTTCCATTTACACTTATATTAAATGTGGTCGAAATGCATCCCTGACCACCTCCGGAGGTGGTTTGGCCAATCGGATCGCAGTCCATCCTCAAAACGTTTTGGGTGCATCTACAACTGTATTTTCATGTGGTTTAGCACGATCAGATTGCAATCTGATCACCAAAAATGCATTTTAATGCAAGGTGTAAACGGGGTCACAGTGACTTGTGTCCACTGACTCTTTTGGAAGAGAAATGTGTCACGATCACTGGCTATTGGTATAAGTCAGCACGTTGGCAAAGCGCGAATCATACGCCTCGACCTACGATCCTGAGCCATGTGCATCTCCGTGTTCAAGTTGAAAGAGGTTGTGGAGCTTTCTAAGACCAGGCACACAAGTAATGTTGACTGCTAAGCATTGTATAATGTTCTAAGTGTAACATGTGGGTTGTGTGGACGAGCGTTCCAAGGCGCTAGCTTTACGTTCCAGTCTCAATTGAGGCATGGGTTCAAATCTCACCAGTCAGGCTTTTCCAAAAATATAGAAAACCTCCAACATGCTACCAAAATAGGAGTCTGATGCATTCATCTTCCACCAAGTGTTTTGCCTTTCATCAAAGCAGTGTTTCCCAAGAGGTATCAGTACTATTCTGGCGGAGTCGCACACTGCCGATTTCACAATAACTTGTGTCAGCAGAGCTCTTTTCGACAAGTCAGTGGGAAAGATAACTAGCAGTTGCTATAACGGTTGACCTGGGCTTGTCCGGGATTTGAACCCGGGACCTCTCGCACCCGAAGCGAGAATCATACCCCTAGACCAACAAGCCTCAACTGTTGACTTCTCCATGTTGAACTCAAATGAGTGATCTTAACTACCCAGGATTGTATATAGTTGTAAGTGTAACTGTTTCAGGGCAAGACACAGGCCATTCTGCAAAAGTCTAGGTAGAGACATAGAGCAAGACGTTGGATTTGTAATCCAATCTCTATAGAGCCATGGGTCTGAATCCCACTGCTGCCAGATGTCTCTGAAAGCAAAGACAATTTGAAACATGCCACCAAAAATTGAAATCTATTGCCCTCCTCTTCAACCATGTGTTTTGCTTTTGATTGAGGCAGTGTTTCCCAAATCATGAACCTAGGATTCTGGTAGCTTGACACAATGGATGTTTCAGAGACCCCGTTTACACATTGCATTAAAATGCGTCTCGTATCGAGATTGTATCTAGATAATGATTTAGCCTGATTACATTTACACCTGGCATTAATATGCGTTTCGATTATCTTCAACCCGATCCGTTTGAGATCCGATCGAATCTGTGCAGCTGACAATCGAACATCACATCCTGTTTGTGATTGAATACTTTCGTCCGACCAAATTGAGAGTAGACACTTTTGTCTCGTCTGGACTCCAACCTTGACTAGGATCCATTTTAATGCTTTCTTGCTAGCTGCCATGGAAGCCTGCTCCTTGCTGGTCTGGAACCGGCGCGTTCCAACGGCTACGTATTTCCGCCCACGCTGTTGATATGTGGATTAAAAACGCATTTCCATTTACACTTATATTAAATGTGGTCGAAATGCGTCCCTGACCACCTCCGGAGGTGGTTTGGCCAATCGGATCGCAGTCCATCCTCAAAACGTTTTGGGCGCATTTACAACTGTATTTTCATCTGGTTTAGCACGATCAGATTGCAATCTGATCACCAAAAATGCATTTTAATGCAAGGTGTAAACGGGGTCACAGTGACTTGTGTCCAATGACTCTTTTGGAAGAGAAATGTGTCACGATCACTGGCTATTGGTATAAGTCAGCACGTTGGCAAAGCGCGAATCATACGCCTCGACCTACGATCCTGAGACATGTGCATCTCCGTGTTCAAGTTGAAAGAGGTTGTGGAGCTTTCTAAGACCAGGCACACAAGTAATGTTGACTGCTAAGCATTGTATAATGTTCTAAGCGTAACATGTGGGTTGTGTGGACGAGCGTTCCAAGGCGCTAGCTTTACGTTCCAGTCTCAATTGAGGCATGGGTTCAAATCTCACCAGTCAGGCTTTTCCAAAAATATAGAAAACCTCCAACATGCTACCAAAATAGGAGTCTGATGCATTCATCTTCCACCAAGTGTTTTGCCTTTCATCAAAGCAGTGTTTCCCAAGAGGTATCAGTACTATTCTGGCGGAGTCGCACACTGCCGATTTCACAATAACTTGTGTCAGCAGAGCTCTTTTCGACAAGTCAGTGGGAAAGATAACTAGCAGTTGCTATAACGGTTGACCTGGGCTTGTCCGGGATTTGAACCCGGGACCTCTCACACCCGAAGCGAGAATCATACCCCTAGGCCAACAAGCCTCAACTGTTGACTTCTCCATGTTGAACTCAAATGAGTGATCTTAACTACCCAGGATTGTATATAGTTGTAAGTGTAACTGTTTCAGGGCAAGACACAGGCCATTCTGCAAAAGTCTAGGTAGAGACATAGAGCAAGACGTTGGATTTGTAATCCAATCTCTATAGAGCCATGGGTCTGAATCCCACTGCTGCCAGATGTCTCTGAAAGCAAAGATAATTTGAAACATGCCACCAAAAATTGAAATCTATTGCCCTCCTCTTCAACCATGTGTTTTGCTTTTGATTGAGGCAGTGTTTCCCAAATCATGAACCTAGGATTCTGGTAGCTTGACACAATGGATGTTTCAGAGACCCCGTTTACACATTGCATTAAAATGCGTCTCGTATCGAGATTGTATCTAGATAATGATTTAGCCTGATTACATTTACACCTGGCATTAATATGCGTTTCGATTATCTTCAACCCGATCCGTTTGAGATCCGATCGAATCTGTGCAGCTGACAATCGAACATCACATCCTGTTTGTGATTGAATACTTTCGTCCGACCAAATTGAGAGTAGACACTTTTGTCTCGTCTGGACTCCAACCTTGACTAGGATCCATTTTAATGCTTTCTTGCTAGCTGCCATGGAAGCCTGCTCCTTGCTGGTCTGGAACCGGCGCGTTCCAACGGCTACGTATTTCCGCCCACGCTGTTGATATGTGGATTAAAAACGCATTTCCATTTACACTTATATTAAATGTGGTCGAAATGCGTCCCTGACCACCTCCGGAGGTGGTTTGGCCAATCGGATCGCAGTCCATCCTCAAAACGTTTTGGGTGCATTTACAACTGTATTTTCATGTGGTTTAGCACGATCAGATTGCAATCTGATCACCAAAAATGCATTTTAATGCAAGGTGTAAACGGGGTCACAGTGACTTGTGTCCACTGACTCTTTTGGAAGAGAAATGTGTCACGATCACTGGCTATTGGTATAAGTCAGCACGTTGGCAAAGCGCGAATCATACGCCTCGACCTACGATCCTGAGCCATGTGCATCTCTGTGTTCAAGTTGAAAGAGGTTGTGGAGCTTTCTAAGACCAGGCACACAAGTAATGTTGACTGCTAAGCATTGTATAATGTTCTAAGCGTAACATGTGGGTTGTGTGGACGAGCGTTCCAAGGCGCTAGCTTTACGTTCCAGTCTCAATTGAGGCATGGGTTCAAATCTCACCAGTCAGGCTTTTCCAAAAATATAGAAAACCTCCAACATGCTACCAAAATAGGAGTCTGATGCATTCATCTTCCACCAAGTGTTTTGCCTTTCATCAAAGCAGTGTTTCCCAAGAGGTATCAGTACTATTCTGGCGGAGTCGCACACTGCCGATTTCACAATAACTTCTGTCAGCAGAGCTCTTTTCGACAAGTCAGTGGGAAAGATAACTAGCAGTTGCTATAATGGTCAGTGGGAAAGATAACTAGCAGTGGCTATAATGGTTGACCTGGGCTTGTCCGGGATTTGAACCCGGGACCTCTCGCACCCTAAGCGAGAATCATACCCCTAGACCAACATGCCTCAACTGTTGACTTCTCCATGTTGAACTCAAATGAGTGATCTTAACTACCCAGGATTGTATAAAGTTGTAAGTGTAACTGTTTCAGGGCAAGACACAGGCCATTCTGCCAAAGTCTAGGTAGAGACATAGAGCAAGACGTTGGATTTGTAATCCAATCTCTATAGAGCCATGGGTCTGAATCCCACTGCTGCCAGATGTTTCTGAAAGCAAAGATAATTTGAAACATGCCACCAAAAATTGAAATCTATTGCCCTCCTCTTCAACCATGTGTTTTGCTTTTGATTGAGGCAGTGTTTCCCAAATCATGAACCTAGGATTCTGGTAGCTTGACACAATGGATGTTTCAGAGACCCCGTTTACACCTTGCATTAAAATGCGTCTCGTATCGAGATTGTATCTAGATAATGATTTAGCCTGATTACATTTACACCTGGCATTAATATGCGTTTCGATTATCTTCAACCCGATCCGTTTGAGATCCGATCGAATCTGTGCAGCTGACAATCGAACATCACATCCTGTTTGTGATTGAATACTTTCGTCCGACCAAATTGAGAGTAGACACTTTTGTCTCGTCTGGACTCCAACCTTGACTAGGATCCATTTCAATGCTTTCTTGCTAGGTGCCATGGAAGCCTGCTCCTTGCTGGTCTGGAACCGGCGCGTTCCAACGGCTACGTATTTCCGCCCACGCTGTTGATATGTGGATTAAAAACGCATTTCCATTTACACTTATATTAAATGTGGTCGAAATGCGTCCCTGACCACCTCCGGAGGTGGTTTGGCCAATCGGATCGCAGTCCGTCCTCAAAACGTTTTGGGCGCATTTACAACTGTATTTTCATGTGGTTTAGCACGATCAGATTGCAATCTGATCACCAAAAATGCATTTTAATGCAAGGTGTAAACGGGGTAACAGTGACTTGTGTCCACTGACTCTTTTGGAAGAGAAATGTTTCACGATCACTGGCTATTGGTATAAGTCAGCACGTTGGCAAAGCGCAAATCATACGCCTCGACCTACGATCCTGAGCCATGTGCATCTCCGTGTTCAAGTTGAAAGAGGTTGTGGAGCTTTCTAAGACCAGGCACACAAGTAATGTTGACTGCTAAGCATTCTATAATGTTCTAAGCGTAACATGTGGGTTGTGTGGACGAGTGTTCCAAGGCGCTAGCTTTACGTTCCAGTCTCAATTGAGGCATGGGTTCAAATCTCACCAGTCAGGCTTTTCCAAAAATATAGAAAACCTCCAACATGCTACCAAAATAGGAGTCTGATGCATTCATCTTCCACCAAGTGTTTTGCCTTTCATCAAAGCAGTGTTTCCCAAGAGGTATCAGTACTATTCTGGCGGAGTCGCACACTGCCGATTTCACAATAACTTCTGTCAGCAGAGCTCTTTTCGACAAGTCAGTGGGAAAGATAACTAGCAGTTGCTATAATGGTCAGTGGGAAAGATAACTAGCAGTTGCTATAATGGTTGACCTGGGCTTGTCCGGGATTTGAACCCGGGACCTCTCGCACCCTAAGCGAGAATCATACCCCTAGACCAACAAGCCTCAACTGTTGACGTCTCCATGTTGAACTCAAATGAGTGATCTTAACTACCCAGGATTGTATATAGTTGTAAGTGTAACTGTTTCAGGGCAAGACACAGGCCATTCTGCCAAAGTCTAGGTAGAGACATAGAGCAAGACGTTGGATTTGTAATCCAATCTCTATAGAGCCATGGGTCTGAATCCCACTGCTGCCAGATGTCTCTGAAAGCAAAGATAATTTGAAACATGCCACCAAAAATTGAAATCTATTGCCCTCCTCTTCAACCATGTGTTTTGCTTTTGATTGAGGCAGTGTTTCCCAAATCATGAACCTAGGATTCTGGTAGCTTGACACAATGGATGTTTCAGAGACCCCGTTTACACATTGCATTAAAATGCGTCTCGTATCGAGATTGTATCTAGATAATGATTTAGCCTGATTACATTTACACCTGGCATTAATATGCGTTTCGATTATCTTCAACCCGATCCGTTTGAGATCCGATCGAATCTGTGCAGCTGACAATCGAACATCACATCCTGTTTGTGATTGAATACTTTCGTCCGACCAAATTGAGAGTAGACACTTTTGTCTCGTCTGGACTCCAACCTTGACTAGGATCCATTTCAATGCTTTCTTGCTAGCTGCCATGGAAGCCTGCTCCTTGCTGGTCTGGAACCGGCGCGTTCCAACGGCTATGTATTTCCGCCCACGCTGTTGATATGTGGATTAAAAACGCATTTCCATTTACACTTATATTAAATGTGGTCGAATTGCGTCCCTGACCACCTCCGGAGGTGGTTTGGCCAATCGGATCGCAGTCCGTCCTCAAAACGTTTTGGGCGCATTTACAACTGTATTTTCATGTGGTTTAGCACGATCAGATTGCAATCTGATCACCAAAAATGCATTTTAATGCAAGGTGTAAACGGGGTCACAGTGACTTGTGTCCACTGACTCTTTTGGAAGAGAAATGTGTCACGATCACTGGCTATTGGTATAAGTCAGCACGTTGGCAAAGCGCAAATCATACGCCTCGACCTACGATCCTGAGCCATGTGCATCTCCGTGTTCAAGTTGAAAGAGGTTGTGGAGCTTTCTAAGACCAGGCACACAAGTAATGTTGACTGCTTAGCATTCTATAATGTTCTAAGCGTAACATGTGGGTTGTGTGGACGAGTGTTCCAAGGCGCTAGCTTTACGTTCCAGTCTCAATTGAGGCATGGGTTCAAATCTCACCAGTCAGGCTTTTCCAAAAATATAGAAAACCTCCAACATGCTACCAAAATAGGAGTCTGATGCATTCATCTTCCACCAAGTGTTTTGCCTTTCATCAAAGCAGTGTTTCCCAAGAGGTATCAGTACTATTCTGGCGGAGTCGCACACTGCCGATTTCACAATAACTTCTGTCAGCAGAGCTCTTTTCGACAAGTCAGTGGGAAAGATAACTAGCAGTTGCTATAATGGTCAGTGGGAAAGATAACAAGCAGTTGCTATAATGGTTGACCTGGGCTTGTCCGGGATTTGAACCCGGGACCTCTCGCACCCTAAGCGAGAATCATACCCCTAGACCAACAAGCCTCAACTGTTGACTTCTCCATGTTGAACTCAAATGAGTGATCTTAACTACCCAGGATTGTATATAGTTGTAAGTGTAACTGTTTCAGGGCAAGACACAGGCCATTCTGCCAAAGTCTAGGTAGAGACATAGAGCAAGACGTTGGATTTGTAATCCAATCTCTATAGAGCCATGGGTCTGAATCCCACTGCTGCCAGATGTCTCTGAAAGCAAAGATAATTTGAAACATGCCACCAAAAATTGAAATCTATTGCCCTCCTCTTCAACCATGTGTTTTGCTTTTGATTGAGGCAGTGTTTCCCAAATCATGAACCTAGGATTCTGGTAGCTTGACACAATGGATGTTTCAGAGACCCCGTTTACACATTGCATTAAAATGCGTCTCGTATCGAGATTGTATCTAGATAATGATTTAGCCTGATTACATTTACACCTGGCATTAATATGCGTTTCGATTATCTTCAACCCGATCCGTTTGAGATCCGATCGAATCTGTGCAGCTGACAATCGAACATCACATCCTGTTTGTGATTGAATACTTTCGTCCGACCAAATTGAGAGTAGACACTTTTGTCTCGTCTGGACTCCAACCTTGACTAGGATCCATTTCAATGCTTTCTTGCTAGCTGCCATGGAAGCCTGCTCCTTGCTGGTCTGGAACCGGCGCGTTCCAACGGCTACGTATTTCCGCCCACGCTGTTGATATGTGGATTAAAAACGCATTTCCATTTACACTTATATTAAATGTGGTCGAAATGCGTCCCTGACCACCTCCGGAGGTGGTTTGGCCAATCGGATCGCAGTCCGTCCTCAAAACGTTTTGGGCGCATTTACAACTGTATTTTCATGTGCTTTAGCACGATCAGATTGCAATCTGATCACCAAAAATGCATTTTAATGCAAGGTGTAAACGGGGTCACAGTGACTTGTGTCCACTGACTCTTTTGGAAGAGAAATGTGTCACGATCACTGGCTATTGGTATAAGTCAGCACGTTGGCAAAGCGCAAATCATACGCCTCGACCTACGATCCTGAGCCATGTGCATCTCCGTGTTCAAGTTGAAAGAGGTTGTGGAGCTTTCTAAGACCAGGCACACAAGTAATGTTGACTGCTAAGCATTGTATAATGTTCTAAGCGTAACATGTGGGTTGTGTGGACGAGCGTTCCAAGGCGCTAGCTTTACGTTCCAGTCTCAATTGAGGCATGGGTTCAAATCTCACCAGTCAGGCTTTTCCAAAAATATAGAAAACCTCCAACATGCTACCAAAATAGGAGTCTGATGCATTCCTCTTCCACCAAGTGTTTTGCCTTTCATCAAAGCAGTGTTTCCCAAGAGGTATCAGTACTATTCTGGCGGAGTCGCACACTGCCGATTTCACAATTACTTGTGTCAGCAGAGCTCTTTTCGACAAGTCAGTGGGAAAGATAACTAGCAGTTGCTATAATGGTCAGTGGGAAAGATAACTAGCAGTTGCTATAATGGTTGACCTGGGCTTTGAACCCGGGACCTCTCGCACCCAAAGCCAGAATCATACCCCTAGACCAACAAGCCTCAACTGTTGACTTCTCCATGTTGAACTCAAATGAGTGAACTTAACTACCCAGCATTGTATATAGTTGTAAGTGTAACTGTTTCAGGGCAAGACAAAGGCCATTCTGCCAAAGTCTAGGTAGAGACATAGAGCAAGACGTTGGATTTGTAATCCAATCTCTATAGAGCCATGGGTCTGAATCCCACTGCTGCCAGATGTTTCTGAAAGCAAAGATAATTTGAAACATGCCACCAAAAATTGAAATCTATTGCCCTCCTCTTCAACCATGTGTTTTGCTTTTGATTGAGGCAGTGTTTCCCAAATCATGAACCTAGGATTCTGGTAGCTTGACACAATGGATGTTTCAGAGACCCCGTTTACACCTTGCATTAAAATGCGTCTCGTATCGAGATTGTATCTAGATAATGATTTAGCCTGATTACATTTACACCTGGCATTAATATGCGTTTCGATTATCTTCAACCCGATCCGTTTGAGATCCGATCGAATCTGTCCAGCTGACAATCGAACATCACATCCTGTTTGTGATTGAATACTTTCGTCCGACCAAATTGAGAGTAGACACTTTTGTCTCGTCTGGACTCCAACCTTGACTAGGATCCATTTTAATGCTTTCTTGCTAGCTGCCATGGAAGCCTGCTCCTTGCTGGTCTGGAACCGGCGCGTTCCAACGGCTACGTATTTCCGCCCACGCTGTTGATATGTGGATTAAAAACGCATTTCCATTTACACTTATATTAAATGTGGTCGAAATGCGTCCCTGACCACCTCCGGAGGTGGTTTGGCCAATCGGATCGCAGTCCGTCCTCAAAACGTTTTGGGCGCATTTACAACTGTATTTTCATGTGGTTTAGCACGATCAGATTGCAATCTGATCACCAAAAATGCATTTTAATGCAAGGTGTAAACGGGGTCACAGTGACTTGTGTCCACTGACTCTTTTGGAAGACAAATGTGTCACAATCACTGGCTATTGGTATAAGTCAGCACGTTGGCAAAGCGCAAATCATACGCCTCGACCTACGATCCTGAGCCATGTGCATCTCCGTTTTCAAGTTGAAAGAGGTTGTGGAGCTTTCTAAGACCAGGCAAACAAGTAATGTTGACTGCTAAGCATTGTATAATGTTCTAAGCGTAACATGTGGGTTGTGTGGACGAGCGTTCCAAGGTGCTAGCTTTACGTTCCAGTCTCAATTGAGGCATGGGTTCAAATCTCACCAGTCAGGCTTTTCCAAAAATATACAAAAACCTCCAACATGCTACCAAAATAGGAGTCTGATGCATTCCTCTTCCACCAAGTGTTTTGCCTTTCATCAAAGCAGTGTTTCCCAAGAGGTATCAGTACTATTCTGGCGGAGTCGCACACTGCCGATTTCACAATAACTTGTGTCAGCAGAGCTCTTTTCGACAAGTCAGTGGGAAAGATAACTAGCAGTTGCTATAACGGTTGACCTGGGCTTATCCGGGATTTGAACCCAGGACCTCTCGCACCCGAAGCGAGAATCATACCCCTAGACCAACAAGCCTCAACTGTTGACTTCTCCATGTTGAACTCAAATGAGTGATCTTAACTACCCAGGATTGTATATAGTTGTAAGTGTAACTGTTTCAGGGCAAGACACAGGCCATTCTGCAAAAGTCTAGGTAGAGACATAGAGCAAGACGTTGGATTTGTAATCCAATCTCTATAGAGCCATGGGTCTGAATCCCACTGCTGCCAGATGTTTCTGAAAGCAAAGATAATTTGAAACATGCCACCAAAAATTGAAATCTATTGCCCTCCTCTTCAACCATGTGTTTTGCTTTTGATTGAGGCAGTGTTTCCCAAATCATGAACCTAGGATTCTGGTAGCTTGACACAATGGATGTTTCAGAGACCCCGTTTACACATTGCATTAAAATGCGTCTCGTATCGAGATTGTATCTAGATAATGATTTAGCCTGATTACATTTACACCTGGCATTAATATGCGTTTCGATTATCTTCAACCCGATCCGTTTGAGATCCGATCGAATCTGTGCAGCTGACAATCGAACATCACATCCTGTTTGTGATTGAATACTTTCGTCCGACCAAATTGAGAGTAGACACTTTTGTCTCGTCTGGACTCCAACCTTGACTAGGATCCATTTTAATGCTTTCTTGCTAGCTGCCATGGAAGCCTGCTCCTTGCTGGTCTGGAACCGGCGCGTTCCAACGGCTACGTATTTCCGCCCACGCTGTTGATATGTGGATTAAAAACGCATTTCCATTTACACTTATATTAAATGTGGTCGAAATGCGTCCCTGACCACCTCCGGAGGTGGTTTGGCCAATCGGATCGCAGTCCGTCCTCAAAACGTTTTGGGCGCATTTACAACTGTATTTTCATGTGGTTTAGCACGATCAGATTGCAATCTGATCACCAAAAATGCATTTTAATGCAAGGTGTAAACGGGGTCACAGTGACTTGTGTCCACTGACTCTTTTGGAAGACAAATGTGTCACAATCACTGGCTATTGGTATAAGTCAGCACGTTGGCAAAGCGCAAATCATACGCCTCGACCTACGATCCTGAGCCATGTGCATCTCCGTTTTCAAGTTGAAAGAGGTTGTGGAGCTTTCTAAGACCAGGCAAACAAGTAATGTTGACTGCTAAGCATTGTATAATGTTCTAAGCGTAACATGTGGGTTGTGTGGACGAGCGTTCCAAGGTGCTAGCTTTACGTTCCAGTCTCAATTGAGGCATGGGTTCAAATCTCACCAGTCAGGCTTTTCCAAAAATATACAAAAACCTCCAACATGCTACCAAAATAGGAGTCTGATGCATTCCTCTTCCACCAAGTGTTTTGCCTTTCATCAAAGCAGTGTTTCCCAAGAGGTATCAGTACTATTCTGGCGGAGTCGCACACTGCCGATTTCACAATAACTTGTGTCAGCAGAGCTCTTTTCGACAAGTCAGTGGGAAAGATAACTAGCAGTTGCTATAACGGTTGACCTGGGCTTGTCCGGGATTTGAACCCAGGACCTCTCGCACCCGAAGCGAGAATCATACCCCTAGACCAACAAGCCTCAACTGTTGACTTCTCCATGTTGAACTCAAATGAGTGATCTTAACTACCCAGGATTGTATATAGTTGTAAGTGTAACTGTTTCAGGGCAAGACACAGGCCATTCTGCAAAAGTCTAGGTAGAGACATAGAGCAAGACGTTGGATTTGTAATCCAATCTCTATAGAGCCATGGGTCTGAATCCCACTGCTGCCAGATGTTTCTGAAAGCAAAGATAATTTGAAACATGCCACCAAAAATTGAAATCTATTGCCCTCCTCTTCAACCATGTGTTTTGCTTTTGATTGAGGCAGTGTTTCCCAAATCATGAACCTAGGATTCTGGTAGCTTGACACAATGGATGTTTCAGAGACCCCGTTTACACATTGCATTAAAATGCGTCTCGTATCGAGATTGTATCTAGATAATGATTTAGCCTGATTACATTTACACCTGGCATTAATATGCGTTTCGATTATCTTCAACCCGATCCGTTTGAGATCCGATCGAATCTGTGCAGCTGACAATCGAACATCACATCCTGTTTGTGATTGAATACTTTCGTCCGACCAAATTGAGAGTAGACACTTTTGTCTCGTCTGGACTCCAACCTTGACTAGGATCCATTTCAATGCTTTCTTGCTAGCTGCCATGGAAGCCTGCTCCTTGCTGGTCTGGAACCGGCGCGTTCCAACGGCTACGTATTTCCGCCCACGCTGTTGATATGTGGATTAAAAACGCATTTCCATTTACACTTATATTAAATGTGGTCGAATTGCGTCCCTGACCACCTCCGGAGGTGGTTTGGCCAATCGGATCGCAGTCCGTCCTCAAAACGTTTTGGGCGCATTTACAACTGTATTTTCATGTGGTTTAGCACGATCAGATTGCAATCTGATCACCAAAAATGCATTTTAATGCAAGGTGTAAACGGGGTCACAGTGACTTGTGTCCACTGACTCTTTTGGAAGAGAAATGTGTCACGATCACTGGCTATTGGTATAAGTCAGCACGTTGGCAAAGCGCAAATCATACGCCTCGACCTACGATCCTGAGCCATGTGCATCTCCGTGTTCAAGTTGAAAGAGGTTGTGGAGCTTTCTAAGACCAGGCACACAAGTAATGTTGACTGCTTAGCATTCTATAATGTTCTAAGCGTAACATGTGGGTTGTGTGGACGAGTGTTCCAAGGCGCTAGCTTTACGTTCCAGTCTCAATTGAGGCATGGGTTCAAATCTCACCAGTCAGGCTTTTCCAAAAATATAGAAAACCTCCAACATGCTACCAAAATAGGAGTCTGATGCATTCATCTTCCACCAAGTGTTTTGCCTTTCATCAAAGCAGTGTTTCCCAAGAGGTATCAGTACTATTCTGGCGGAGTCGCACACTGCCGATTTCACAATAACTTCTGTCAGCAGAGCTCTTTTCGACAAGTCAGTGGGAAAGATAACTAGCAGTTGCTATAATGGTCAGTGGGAAAGATAACAAGCAGTTGCTATAATGGTTGACCTGGGCTTGTCCGGGATTTGAACCCGGGACCTCTCGCACCCTAAGCGAGAATCATACCCCTAGACCAACAAGCCTCAACTGTTGACTACTCCATGTTGAACTCAAATGAGTGATCTTAACTACCCAGGATTGTATATAGTTGTAAGTGTAACTGTTTCAGGGCAAGACACAGGCCATTCTGCCAAAGTCTAGGTAGAGACATAGAGCAAGACGTTGGATTTGTAATCCAATCTCTATAGAGCCATGGGTCTGAATCCCACTGCTGCCAGATGTCTCTGAAAGCAAAGATAATTTGAAACATGCCACCAAAAATTGAAATCTATTGCCCTCCTCTTCAACCATGTGTTTTGCTTTTGATTGAGGCAGTGTTTCCCAAATCATGAACCTAGGATTCTGGTAGCTTGACACAATGGATGTTTCAGAGACCCCGTTTACACATTGCATTAAAATGCGTCTCGTATCGAGATTGTATCTAGATAATGATTTAGCCTGATTACATTTACACCTGGCATTAATATGCGTTTCGATTATCTTCAACCCGATCCGTTTGAGATCCGATCGAATCTGTGCAGCTGACAATCGAACATCACATCCTGTTTGTGATTGAATACTTTCGTCCGACCAAATTGAGAGTAGACACTTTTGTCTCGTCTGGACTCCAACCTTGACTAGGATCCATTTCAATGCTTTCTTGCTAGCTGCCATGGAAGCCTGCTCCTTGCTGGTCTGGAACCGGCGCGTTCCAACGGCTACGTATTTCCGCCCACGCTGTTGATATGTGGATTAAAAACGCATTTCCATTTACACTTATATTAAATGTGGTCGAAATGCGTCCCTGACCACCTCCGGAGGTGGTTTGGCCAATCGGATCGCAGTCCGTCCTCAAAACGTTTTGGGCGCATTTACAACTGTATTTTCATGTGCTTTAGCACGATCAGATTGCAATCTGATCACCAAAAATGCATTTTAATGCAAGGTGTAAACGGGGTCACAGTGACTTGTGTCCACTGACTCTTTTGGAAGAGAAATGTGTCACGATCACTGGCTATTGGTATAAGTCAGCACGTTGGCAAAGCGCAAATCATACGCCTCGACCTACGATCCTGAGCCATGTGCATCTCCGTGTTCAAGTTGAAAGAGGTTGTGGAGCTTTCTAAGACCAGGCACACAAGTAATGTTGACTGCTAAGCATTGTATAATGTTCTAAGCGTAACATGTGGGTTGTGTGGACGAGCGTTCCAAGGCGCTAGCTTTACGTTCCAGTCTCAATTGAGGCATGGGTTCAAATCTCACCAGTCAGGCTTTTCCAAAAATATAGAAAACCTCCAACATGCTACCAAAATAGGAGTCTGATGCATTCCTCTTCCACCAAGTGTTTTGCCTTTCATCAAAGCAGTGTTTCCCAAGAGGTATCAGTACTATTCTGGCGGAGTCGCACACTGCCGATTTCACAATTACTTGTGTCAGCAGAGCTCTTTTCGACAAGTCAGTGGGAAAGATAACTAGCAGTTGCTATAATGGTCAGTGGGAAAGATAACTAGCAGTTGCTATAATGGTTGACCTGGGCTTTGAACCCGGGACCTCTCGCACCCAAAGCCAGAATCATACCCCTAGACCAACAAGCCTCAACTGTTGACTTCTCCATGTTGAACTCAAATGAGTGAACTTAACTACCCAGCATTGTATATAGTTGTAAGTGTAACTGTTTCAGGGCAAGACAAAGGCCATTCTGCCAAAGTCTAGGTAGAGACATAGAGCAAGACGTTGGATTTGTAATCCAATCTCTATAGAGCCATGGGTCTGAATCCCACTGCTGCCAGATGTTTCTGAAAGCAAAGATAATTTGAAACATGCCACCAAAAATTGAAATCTATTGCCCTCCTCTTCAACCATGTGTTTTGCTTTTGATTGAGGCAGTGTTTCCCAAATCATGAACCTAGGATTCTGGTAGCTTGACACAATGGATGTTTCAGAGACCCCGTTTACACCTTGCATTAAAATGCGTCTCGTATCGAGATTGTATCTAGATAATGATTTAGCCTGATTACATTTACACCTGGCATTAATATGCGTTTCGATTATCTTCAACCCGATCCGTTTGAGATCCGATCGAATCTGTCCAGCTGACAATCGAACATCACATCCTGTTTGTGATTGAATACTTTCGTCCGACCAAATTGAGAGTAGACACTTTTGTCTCGTCTGGACTCCAACCTTGACTAGGATCCATTTTAATGCTTTCTTGCTAGCTGCCATGGAAGCCTGCTCCTTGCTGGTCTGGAACCGGCGCGTTCCAACGGCTACGTATTTCCGCCCACGCTGTTGATATGTGGATTAAAAACGCATTTCCATTTACACTTATATTAAATGTGGTCGAAATGCGTCCCTGACCACCTCCGGAGGTGGTTTGGCCAATCGGATCGCAGTCCGTCCTCAAAACGTTTTGGGCGCATTTACAACTGTATTTTCATGTGGTTTAGCACGATCAGATTGCAATCTGATCACCAAAAATGCATTTTAATGCAAGGTGTAAACGGGGTCACAGTGACTTGTGTCCACTGACTCTTTTGGAAGACAAATGTGTCACAATCACTGGCTATTGGTATAAGTCAGCACGTTGGCAAAGCGCAAATCATACGCCTCGACCTACGATCCTGAGCCATGTGCATCTCCGTTTTCAAGTTGAAAGAGGTTGTGGAGCTTTCTAAGACCAGGCAAACAAGTAATGTTGACTGCTAAGCATTGTATAATGTTCTAAGCGTAACATGTGGGTTGTGTGGACGAGCGTTCCAAGGTGCTAGCTTTACGTTCCAGTCTCAATTGAGGCATGGGTTCAAATCTCACCAGTCAGGCTTTTCCAAAAATATACAAAAACCTCCAACATGCTACCAAAATAGGAGTCTGATGCATTCCTCTTCCACCAAGTGTTTTGCCTTTCATCAAAGCAGTGTTTCCCAAGAGGTATCAGTACTATTCTGGCGGAGTCGCACACTGCCGATTTCACAATAACTTGTGTCAGCAGAGCTCTTTTCGACAAGTCAGTGGGAAAGATAACTAGCAGTTGCTATAACGGTTGACCTGGGCTTATCCGGGATTTGAACCCAGGACCTCTCGCACCCGAAGCGAGAATCATACCCCTAGACCAACAAGCCTCAACTGTTGACTTCTCCATGTTGAACTCAAATGAGTGATCTTAACTACCCAGGATTGTATATAGTTGTAAGTGTAACTGTTTCAGGGCAAGACACAGGCCATTCTGCAAAAGTCTAGGTAGAGACATAGAGCAAGACGTTGGATTTGTAATCCAATCTCTATAGAGCCATGGGTCTGAATCCCACTGCTGCCAGATGTTTCTGAAAGCAAAGATAATTTGAAACATGCCACCAAAAATTGAAATCTATTGCCCTCCTCTTCAACCATGTGTTTTGCTTTTGATTGAGGCAGTGTTTCCCAAATCATGAACCTAGGATTCTGGTAGCTTGACACAATGGATGTTTCAGAGACCCCGTTTACACATTGCATTAAAATGCGTCTCGTATCGAGATTGTATCTAGATAATGATTTAGCCTGATTACATTTACACCTGGCATTAATATGCGTTTCGATTATCTTCAACCCGATCCGTTTGAGATCCGATCGAATCTGTGCAGCTGACAATCGAACATCACATCCTGTTTGTGATTGAATACTTTCGTCCGACCAAATTGAGAGTAGACACTTTTGTCTCGTCTGGACTCCAACCTTGACTAGGATCCATTTTAATGCTTTCTTGCTAGCTGCCATGGAAGCCTGCTCCTTGCTGGTCTGGAACCGGCGCGTTCCAACGGCTACGTATTTCCGCCCACGCTGTTGATATGTGGATTAAAAACGCATTTCCATTTACACTTATATTAAATGTGGTCGAAATGCGTCCCTGACCACCTCCGGAGGTGGTTTGGCCAATCGGATCGCAGTCCGTCCTCAAAACGTTTTGGGCGCATTTACAACTGTATTTTCATGTGGTTTAGCACGATCAGATTGCAATCTGATCACCAAAAATGCATTTTAATGCAAGGTGTAAACGGGGTCACAGTGACTTGTGTCCACTGACTCTTTTGGAAGACAAATGTGTCACAATCACTGGCTATTGGTATAAGTCAGCACGTTGGCAAAGCGCAAATCATACGCCTCGACCTACGATCCTGAGCCATGTGCATCTCCGTTTTCAAGTTGAAAGAGGTTGTGGAGCTTTCTAAGACCAGGCAAACAAGTAATGTTGACTGCTAAGCATTGTATAATGTTCTAAGCGTAACATGTGGGTTGTGTGGACGAGCGTTCCAAGGTGCTAGCTTTACGTTCCAGTCTCAATTGAGGCATGGGTTCAAATCTCACCAGTCAGGCTTTTCCAAAAATATACAAAAACCTCCAACATGCTACCAAAATAGGAGTCTGATGCATTCCTCTTCCACCAAGTGTTTTGCCTTTCATCAAAGCAGTGTTTCCCAAGAGGTATCAGTACTATTCTGGCGGAGTCGCACACTGCCGATTTCACAATAACTTGTGTCAGCAGAGCTCTTTTCGACAAGTCAGTGGGAAAGATAACTAGCAGTTGCTATAACGGTTGACCTGGGCTTGTCCGGGATTTGAACCCAGGACCTCTCGCACCCGAAGCGAGAATCATACCCCTAGACCAACAAGCCTCAACTGTTGACTTCTCCATGTTGAACTCAAATGAGTGATCTTAACTACCCAGGATTGTATATAGTTGTAAGTGTAACTGTTTCAGGGCAAGACACAGGCCATTCTGCAAAAGTCTAGGTAGAGACATAGAGCAAGACGTTGGATTTGTAATCCAATCTCTATAGAGCCATGGGTCTGAATCCCACTGCTGCCAGATGTTTCTGAAAGCAAAGATAATTTGAAACATGCCACCAAAAATTGAAATCTATTGCCCTCCTCTTCAACCATGTGTTTTGCTTTTGATTGAGGCAGTGTTTCCCAAATCATGAACCTAGGATTCTGGTAGCTTGACACAATGGATGTTTCAGAGACCCCGTTTACACATTGCATTAAAATGCGTCTCGTATCGAGATTGTATCTAGATAATGATTTAGCCTGATTACATTTACACCTGGCATTAATATGCGTTTCGATTATCTTCAACCCGATCCGTTTGAGATCCGATCGAATCTGTGCAGCTGACAATCGAACATCACATCCTGTTTGTGATTGAATACTTTCGTCCGACCAAATTGAGAGTAGACACTTTTGTCTCGTCTGGACTCCAACCTTGACTAGGATCCATTTTAATGCTTTCTTGCTAGCTGCCATGGAAGCCTGCTCCTTGCTGGTCTGGAACCGGCGCGTTCCAACGGCTACGTATTTCCGCCCACGCTGTTGATATGTGGATTAAAAACGCATTTCCATTTACACTTATATTAAATGTGGTCGAAATGCGTCCCTGACCACCTCCGGAGGTGGTTTGGCCAATCGGATCGCAGTCCATCCTCAAAACGTTTTGGGCGCATTTACAACTGTATTTTCATGTGGTTTAGCACGATCAGATTGCAATCTGATCACCAAAAATGCATTTTAATGCAAGGTGTAAACGGGGTCACAGTGACTTGTGTCCACTGACTCTTTTGGAAGAGAAATGTGTCACGATCACTGGCTATTGGTATAAGTCAGCACGTTGGCAAAGCGCAAATCATACGCCTCGACCTACGATCCTGAGCCATGTGCATCTCCGTGTTCAAGTTGAAAGAGGTTGTGGAGCTTTCTCAGACCAGGCACACAAGTAATGTTGACTGCTAAGCATTGTATAATGTTCTAAGCGTAACATGTGGGTTGTGTGGACGAGCGTTCCAAGGCGCTAGCTTTACGTTCCAGTCTCAATTGAGGCATGGGTTCAAATCTCACCAGTCAGGCTTTTCCAAAAATATAGAAAACCTCCAACATGCTACCAAAATAGGAGTCTGATGCATTCCTCTTCCACCAAGTGTTTTGCCTTTCATCAAAGCAGTGTTTCCCAAGAGGTATCAGTACTATTCTGGCGGAGTCGCACACTGCCGATTTCACAATAACTTGTGTCAGCAGAGCTCTTTTCGACAAGTCAGTGGGAAAGATAACTAGCAGTTGCTATAACGGTTGACCTGGGCTTGTCCGGGATTTGAACCCGGGACCTCTCGCACCCGAAGCGAGAATCATACCCCTAGACCAACAAGCCTCAACTGTTGACTTCTCCATGTTGAACTCAAATGAGTGATCTTAACTACCCAGGATTGTATATAGTTGTAAGTGTAACTGTTTCAGGGCAAGACACAGGCCATTCTGCAAAAGTCTAGGTAGAGACATAGAGCAAGACGTTGGATTTGTAATCCAATCTCTATAGAGCCATGGGTCTGAATCCCACTGCTGCCAGATGTCTCTGAAAGCAAAGATAATTTGAAACATGCCACCAAAAATTGAAATCTATTGCCCTCCTCTTCAACCATGTGTTTTGCTTTTGATTGAGGCAGTGTTTCCCAAATCATGAACCTAGGATTCTGGTAACTTGACACAATGGATGTTTCAGAGACCCCGTTTACACATTGCATTAAAATGCGTCTCGTATCGAGATTGTATCTAGATAATGATTTAGCCTGATTACATTTACACCTGGCATTAATATGCGTTTCGATTATCTTCAACCCGATCCGTTTGAGATCCGATCGAATCTGTGCAGCTGACAATCGAACATCACATCCTGTTTGTGATTGAATACTTTCGTCCGACCAAATTGAGAGTAGACACTTTTGTCTCGTCTGGACTCCAACCTTGACTAGGATCCATTTTAATGCTTTCTTGCTAGCTGCCATGGAAGCCTGCTCCTTGCTGGTCTAGAACCGGCGCGTTCCAACGGCTACGTATTTCCGCCCACGCTGTTGATATGTGGATTAAAAACGCATTTCCATTTACACTTATATTAAATGTGGTCGAAATGCGTCCCTGACCACCTCCGGAGGTGGTTTGGCCAATCGGATCGCAGTCCATCCTCAAAACGTTTTGGGCGCATTTACAACTGTATTTTCATGTGGTTTAGCACGATCAGATTGCAATCTGATCACCAAAAATGCATTTTAATGCAAGGTGTAAACGGGGTCACAGTGACTTGTGTCCACTGACTCTTTTGGAAGAGAAATGTGTCACGATCACTGGCTATTGGTATAAGTCAGCACGTTGGCAAAGCGCAAATCATACGCCTCGACCTACGATCCTGAGCCATGTGCATCTCCGTGTTCAAGTTGAAAGAGGTTGTGGAGCTTTCTAAGACCAGGCACACAAGTAATGTTGACTGCTAAGCATTGTATAATGTTCTAAGCGTAACATGTGGGTTGTGTGGACGAGCGTTCCAAGGCGCTAGCTTTACGTTCCAGTCTCAATTGAGGCATGGGTTCAAATCTCACCAGTCAGGCTTTTCCAAAAATATAGAAAACCTCCAACATGCTACCAAAATAGGAGTCTGATGCATTCCTCTTCCACCAAGTGTTTTGCCTTTCATCAAAGCAGTGTTTCCCAAGAGGTATCAGTACTATTCTGGCGGAGTCGCACACTGCCGATTTCACAATAACTTGTGTCAGCAGAGCTCTTTTCGACAAGTCAGTGGGAAAGATAACTAGCAGTTGCTATAACGGTTGACCTGGGCTTGTCCGGGATTTGAACCCGGGACCTCTCGCACCCGAAGCGAGAATCATACCCCTAGACCAACAAGCCTCAACTGTTGACTTCTCCATGTTGAACTCAAATGAGTGATCTTAACTACCCAGGATTGTATATAGTTGTAAGTGTAACTGTTTCAGGGCAAGACAAAGGCCATTCTGCCAAAGTCTAGGTAGAGACATAGAGCAAGACGTTGGATTTGTAATCCAATCTCTATAGAGCCATGGGTCTGAATCCCACTGCTGCCAGATGTTTCTGAAAGCAAAGATAATTTGAAACATGCCACCAAAAATTGAAATCTATTGCCCTCCTCTTCAACCATGTGTTTTGCTTTTGATTGAGGCAGTGTTTCCCAAATCATGAACCTAGGATTCTGGTAGCTTGACACAATGGATGTTTCAGAGACCCCGTTTACACCTTGCATTAAAATGTGTCTCGTATCGAGATTGTATCTAGATAATGATTTAGCCTGATTACATTCACACCTGGCATTAATATGCGTTTCGATTATCTTCAACCCGATCCGTTTGAGATCCGATCGAATCTGTCCAGCTGACAATCGAACATCACATCCTGTTTGTGATTGAATACTTTCGTCCGACCAAATTGAGAGTAGACACTTTTGTCTCGTCTGGACTCCAACCTTGACTAGGATCCATTTTAATGCTTTCTTGCTAGCTGCCATGGAAGCCTGCTCCTTGCTGGTCTGGAACCGGCGCGTTCCAACGGCTACGTATTTCCGCCCACGCTGTTGATATGTGGATTAAAAACGCATTTCCATTTACACTTATATTAAATGTGGTCGAAATGCGTCCCTGACCACCTCCGGAGGTGGTTTGGCCAATCGGATCGCAGTCCGTCCTCAAAAAGTTTTGGGCGCATTTACAACTGTATTTTCATGTGGTTTAGCACGATCAGATTGCAATCTGATCACCAAAAATGCATTTTAATGCAAGGTGTAAACGGGGTCACAGTGACTTGTGTCCACTGACTCTTTTGGAAGACAAATGTGTCACGATCACTGGCTATTGGTATAAGTCAGCACGTTGGCAAAGCGCAAATCATACGCCTCGACCTACGATCCTGAGCCATGTGCATCACCGTGTTCAAGTTGAAAGAGGTTGTGGAGCTTTCTAAGACCAGGCAAACAAGTAATGTTGACTGCTAAGCATTGTATAATGTTCTAAGCGTAACATGTGGGTTGTGTGGACGAGCGTTCCAAGGTGCTAGCTTTACGTTCCAGTCTCAATTGAGGCATGGGTTCAAATCTCACCAGTCAGGCTTTTCCAAAAATATACAAAAACCTCCAACATGCTACCAAAATAGGAGTCTGATGCATTCCTCTTCCACCAAGTGTTTTGCCTTTCATCAAAGCAGTGTTTCCCAAGAGGTATCAGTACTATTCTGGCGGAGTCGCACACTGCCGATTTCACAATAACTTGTGTCAGCAGAGCTCTTTTCGACAAGTCAGTGGGAAAGATAACTAGCAGTTGCTATAACGGTTGACCTGGGCTTGTCCGGGATTTGAACCCAGGACCTCTCGCACCCGAAGCGAGAATCATACCCCTAGACCAACAAGCCTCAACTGTTGACTTCTCCATGTTGAACTCAAATGAGTGATCTTAACTACCCAGGATTGTATATAGTTGTAAGTGTAACTGTTTCAGGGCAAGACACAGGCCATTCTGCAAAAGTCTAGGTAGAGACATAGAGCAAGACGTTGGATTTGTAATCCAATCTCTATAGAGCCATGGGTCTGAATCCCACTGCTGCCAGATGTTTCTGAAAGCAAAGATAATTTGAAACATGCCACCAAAAATTGAAATCTATTGCCCTCCTCTTCAACCATGTGTTTTGCTTTTGATTGAGGCAGTGTTTCCCAAATCATGAACCTAGGATTCTGGTAGCTTGACACAATGGATGTTTCAGAGACCCCGTTTACACCTTGCATTAAAATGCGTCTCGTATCGAGATTGTATCTAGATAATGATTTAGCCTGATTACATTTACACCTGGCATTAATATGCGTTTCGATTATCTTCAACCCGATCCGTTTGAGATCCGATCGAATCTGTCCAGCTGACAATCGAACATCACATCCTGTTTGTGATTGAATACTTTCGTCCGACCAAATTGAGAGTAGACACTTTTGTCTCGTCTGGACTCCAACCTTGACTAGGATCCATTTTAATGCTTTCTTGCTAGCTGCCATGGAAGCCTGCTCCTTGCTGGTCTGGAACCGGCGCGTTCCAACGGCTACGTATTTCCGCCCACGCTGTTGATATGTGGATTAAAAACGCATTTCCATTTACACTTATATTAAATGTGGTCGAAATGCGTCCCTGACCACCTCCGGAGGTGGTTTGGCCAATCGGATCGCAGTCCGTCCTCAAAACGTTTTGGGCGCATTTACAACTGTATTTTCATGTGGTTTAGCACGATCAGATTGCAATCTGATCACCAAAAATGCATTTTAATGCAAGGTGTAAACGGGGTCACAGTGACTTGTGTCCACTGACTCTTTTGGAAGACAAATGTGTCACGATCACTGGCTATTGGTATAAGTCAGCACGTTGGCAAAGCGCAAATCATACGCCTCGACCTACGATCCTGAGCCATGTGCATCTCCGTGTTCAAGTTGAAAGAGGTTGTGGAGCTTTCTAAGACCAGGCAAACAAGTAATGTTGACTGCTAAGCATTGTATAATGTTCTAAGCGTAACATGTGGGTTGTGTGGACGAGCGTTCCAAGGTGCTAGCTTTACGTTCCAGTCTCAATTGAGGCATGGGTTCAAATCTCACCAGTCAGGCTTTTCCAAAAATATACAAAAACCTCCAACATGCTACCAAAATAGGAGTCTGATGCATTCCTCTTCCACCAAGTGTTTTGCCTTTCATCAAAGCAGTGTTTCCCAAGAGGTATCAGTACTATTCTGGCGGAGTCGCACACTGCCGATTTCACAATAACTTGTGTCAGCAGAGCTCTTTTCGACAAGTCAGTGGGAAAGATAACTAGCAGTTGCTATAACGGTTGACCTGGGCTTGTCCGGGATTTGAACCCAGGACCTCTCGCACCCGAAGCGAGAATCATACCCCTAGACCAACAAGCCTCAACTGTTGACTTCTCCATGTTGAACTCAAATGAGTGATCTTAACTACCCAGGATTGTATATAGTTGTAAGTGTAACTGTTTCAGGGCAAGACACAGGCCATTCTGCAAAAGTCTAGGTAGAGACATAGAGCAAGACGTTGGATTTGTAATCCAATCTCTATAGAGCCATGGGTCTGAATCCCACTGCTGCCAGATGTTTCTGAAAGCAAAGATAATTTGAAACATGCCACCAAAAATTGAAATCTATTGCCCTCCTCTTCAACCATGTGTTTTGCTTTTGATTGAGGCAGTGTTTCCCAAATCATGAACCTAGGATTCTGGTAGCTTGACACAATGGATGTTTCAGAGACCCCGTTTACACATTGCATTAAAATGCGTCTCGTATCGAGATTGTATCTAGATAATGATTTAGCCTGATTACATTTACACCTGGCATTAATATGCGTTTCGATTATCTTCAACCCGATCCGTTTGAGATCCGATCGAATCTGTGCAGCTGACAATCGAACATCACATCCTGTTTGTGATTGAATACTTTCGTCCGACCAAATTGAGAGTAGACACTTTTGTCTCGTCTGGACTCCAACCTTGACTAGGATCCATTTTAATGCTTTCTTGCTAGCTGCCATGGAAGCCTGCTCCTTGCTGGTCTGGAACCGGCGCGTTCCAACGGCTACGTATTTCCGCCCACGCTGTTGATATGTGGATTAAAAACGCATTTCCATTTACACTTATATTAAATGTGGTCGAAATGCGTCCCTGACCACCTCCGGAGGTGGTTTGGCCAATCGGATCGCAGTCCATCCTCAAAACGTTTTGGGCGCATTTACAACTGTATTTTCATGTGGTTTAGCACGATCAGATTGCAATCTGATCACCAAAAATGCATTTTAATGCAAGGTGTAAACGGGGTCACAGTGACTTGTGTCCACTGACTCTTTTGGAAGAGAAATGTGTCACGATCACTGGCTATTGGTATAAGTCAGCACGTTGGCAAAGCGCAAATCATACGCCTCGACCTACGATCCTGAGCCATGTGCATCTCCGTGTTCAAGTTGAAAGAGGTTGTGGAGCTTTCTAAGACCAGGCACACAAGTAATGTTGACTGCTAAGCATTGTATAATGTTCTAAGCGTAACATGTGGGTTGTGTGGACGAGCGTTCCAAGGCGCTAGCTTTACGTTCCAGTCTCAATTGAGGCATGGGTTCAAATCTCACCAGTCAGGCTTTTCCAAAAATATAGAAAACCTCCAACATGCTACCAAAATAGGAGTCTGATGCATTCCTCTTCCACCAAGTGTTTTGCCTTTCATCAAAGCAGTGTTTCCCAAGAGGTATCAGTACTATTCTGGCGGAGTCGCACACTGCCGATTTCACAATAACTTGTGTCAGCAGAGCTCTTTTCGACAAGTCAGTGGGAAAGATAACTAGCAGTTGCTATAACGGTTGACCTGGGCTTGTCCGGGATTTGAACCCGGGACCTCTCGCACCCGAAGCGAGAATCATACCCCTAGACCAACAAGCCTCAACTGTTGACTTCTCCATGTTGAACTCAAATGAGTGATCTTAACTACCCAGGATTGTATATAGTTGTAAGTGTAACTGTTTCAGGGCAAGACACAGGCCATTCTGCAAAAGTCTAGGTAGAGACATAGAGCAAGACGTTGGATTTGTAATCCAATCTCTATAGAGCCATGGGTCTGAATCCCACTGCTGCCAGATGTCTCTGAAAGCAAAGATAATTTGAAACATGCCACCAAAAATTGAAATCTATTGCCCTCCTCTTCAACCATGTGTTTTGCTTTTGATTGAGGCAGTGTTTCCCAAATCATGAACCTAGGATTCTGGTAACTTGACACAATGGATGTTTCAGAGACCCCGTTTACACATTGCATTAAAATGCGTCTCGTATCGAGATTGTATCTAGATAATGATTTAGCCTGATTACATTTACACCTGGCATTAATATGCGTTTCGATTATCTTCAACCCGATCCGTTTGAGATCCGATCGAATCTGTGCAGCTGACAATCGAACATCACATCCTGTTTGTGATTGAATACTTTCGTCCGACCAAATTGAGAGTAGACACTTTTGTCTCGTCTGGACTCCAACCTTGACTAGGATCCATTTTAATGCTTTCTTGCTAGCTGCCATGGAAGCCTGCTCCTTGCTGGTCTAGAACCGGCGCGTTCCAACGGCTACGTATTTCCGCCCACGCTGTTGATATGTGGATTAAAAACGCATTTCCATTTACACTTATATTAAATGTGGTCGAAATGCGTCCCTGACCACCTCCGGAGGTGGTTTGGCCAATCGGATCGCAGTCCATCCTCAAAACGTTTTGGGCGCATTTACAACTGTATTTTCATGTGGTTTAGCACGATCAGATTGCAATCTGATCACCAAAAATGCATTTTAATGCAAGGTGTAAACGGGGTCACAGTGACTTGTGTCCACTGACTCTTTTGGAAGAGAAATGTGTCACGATCACTGGCTATTGGTATAAGTCAGCACGTTGGCAAAGCGCAAATCATACGCCTCGACCTACGATCCTGAGCCATGTGCATCTCCGTGTTTAAGTTGAAAGAGGTTGTGGAGCTTTCTAAGACCAGGCACACAAGTAATGTTGACTGCTAAGCATTGTATAATGTTCTAAGCGTAACATGTGGGTTGTGTGGACGAGCGTTCCAAGGCGCTAGCTTTACGTTCCAGTCTCAATTGAGGCATGGGTTCAAATCTCACCAGTCAGGCTTTTCCAAAAATATAGAAAACCTCCAACATGCTACCAAAATAGGAGTCTGATGCATTCCTCTTCCACCAAGTGTTTTGCCTTTCATCAAAGCAGTGTTTCCCAAGAGGTATCAGTACTATTCTGGCGGAGTCGCACACTGCCGATTTCACAATAACTTGTGTCAGCAGAGCTCTTTTCGACAAGTCAGTGGGAAAGATAACTAGCAGTTGCTATAACGGTTGACCTGGGCTTGTCCGGGATTTGAACCCGGGACCTCTCGCACCCGAAGCGAGAATCATACCCCTAGACCAACGAGCCTCAACTGTTGACTTCTCCATGTTGAACTCAAATGAGTGATCTTAACTACCCAGGATTGTATATAGTTGTAAGTGTAACTGTTTCAGGGCAAGACAAAGGCCATTCTGCCAAAGTCTAGGTAGAGACATAGAGCAAGACGTTGGATTTGTAATCCAATCTCTATAGAGCCATGGGTCTGAATCCCACTGCTGCCAGATGTTTCTGAAAGCAAAGATAATTTGAAACATGCCACCAAAAATTGAAATCTATTGCCCTCCTCTTCAACCATGTGTTTTGCTTTTGATTGAGGCAGTGTTTCCCAAATCATGAACCTAGGATTCTGGTAGCTTGACACAATGGATGTTTCAGAGACCCCGTTTACACCTTGCATTAAAATGTGTCTCGTATCGAGATTGTATCTAGATAATGATTTAGCCTGATTACATTCACACCTGGCATTAATATGCGTTTCGATTATCTTCAACCCGATCCGTTTGAGATCCGATCGAATCTGTCCAGCTGACAATCGAACATCACATCCTGTTTGTGATTGAATACTTTCGTCCGACCAAATTGAGAGTAGACACTTTTGTCTCGTCTGGACTCCAACCTTGACTAGGATCCATTTTAATGCTTTCTTGCTAGCTGCCATGGAAGCCTGCTCCTTGCTGGTCTGGAACCGGCGCGTTCCAACGGCTACGTATTTCCGCCCACGCTGTTGATATGTGGATTAAAAACGCATTTCCATTTACACTTATATTAAATGTGGTCGAAATGCGTCCCTGACCACCTCCGGAGGTGGTTTGGCCAATCGGATCGCAGTCCGTCCTCAAAAAGTTTTGGGCGCATTTACAACTGTATTTTCATGTGGTTTAGCACGATCAGATTGCAATCTGATCACCAAAAATGCATTTTAATGCAAGGTGTAAACGGGGTCACAGTGACTTGTGTCCACTGACTCTTTTGGAAGACAAATGTGTCACGATCACTGGCTATTGGTATAAGTCAGCACGTTGGCAAAGCGCAAATCATACGCCTCGACCTACGATCCTGAGCCATGTGCATCTCCGTGTTCAAGTTGAAAGAGGTTGTGGAGCTTTCTAAGACCAGGCAAACAAGTAATGTTGACTGCTAAGCATTGTATAATGTTCTAAGCGTAACATGTGGGTTGTGTGGACGAGCGTTCCAAGGTGCTAGCTTTACGTTCCAGTCTCAATTGAGGCATGGGTTCAAATCTCACCAGTCAGGCTTTTCCAAAAATATACAAAAACCTCCAACATGCTACCAAAATAGGAGTCTGATGCATTCCTCTTCCACCAAGTGTTTTGCCTTTCATCAAAGCAGTGTTTCCCAAGAGGTATCAGTACTATTCTGGCGGAGTCGCACACTGCCGATTTCACAATAACTTGTGTCAGCAGAGCTCTTTTCGACAAGTCAGTGGGAAAGATAACTAGCAGTTGCTATAACGGTTGACCTGGGCTTGTCCGGGATTTGAACCCAGGACCTCTCGCACCCGAAGCGAGAATCATACCCCTAGACCAACAAGCCTCAACTGTTGACTTCTCCATGTTGAACTCAAATGAGTGATCTTAACTACCCAGGATTGTATATAGTTGTAAGTGTAACTGTTTCAGGGCAAGACACAGGCCATTCTGCAAAAGTCTAGGTAGAGACATAGAGCAAGACGTTGGATTTGTAATCCAATCTCTATAGAGCCATGGGTCTGAATCCCACTGCTGCCAGATGTTTCTGAAAGCAAAGATAATTTGAAACATGCCACCAAAAATTGAAATCTATTGCCCTCCTCTTCAACCATGTGTTTTGCTTTTGATTGAGGCAGTGTTTCCCAAATCATGAACCTAGGATTCTGGTAACTTGACACAATGGATGTTTCAGAGACCCCGTTTACACATTGCATTAAAATGCGTCTCGTATCGAGATTGTATCTAGATAATGATTTAGCCTGATTACATTTACACCTGGCATTAATATGCGTTTCGATTATCTTCAACCCGATCCGTTTGAGATCCGATCGAATCTGTCCAGCTGACAATCGAACATCACATCCTGTTTGTGATTGAATACTTTCGTCCGACCAAATTGAGAGTAGACACTTTTGTCTCGTCTGGACTCCAACCTTGACTAGGATCCATTTTAATGCTTTCTTGCTAGCTGCCATGGAAGCCTGCTCCTTGCTGGTCTGGAACCAGCGCGTTCCAACGGCTACGTATTTCCGCCCACGCTGTTGATATGTGGATTAAAAACGCATTTCCATTTACACTTATATTAAATGTGGTCGAAATGCGTCCCTGACCACCTCCGGAGGTGGTTTGGCCAATCGGATCGCAGTCCGTCCTCAAAACGTTTTGGGCGCATTTACAACTGTATTTTCATGTGGTTTAGCACGATCAGATTGCAATCTGATCACCAAAAATGCATTTTAATGCAAGGTGTAAACGGGGTCACAGTGACTTGTGTCCACTGACTCTTTTGGAAGACAAATGTGTCACGATCACTGGCTATTGGTATAAGTCAGCACGTTGGCAAAGCGCAAATCATACGCCTCGACCTACGATCCTGAGCCATGTGCATCTCCGTGTTCAAGTTGAAAGAGGTTGTGGAGCTTTCTAAGACCAGGCAAACAAGTAATGTTGACTGCTAAGCATTGTATAATGTTCTAAGCGTAACATGTGGGTTGTGTGGACGAGCGTTCCAAGGTGCTAGCTTTACGTTCCAGTCTCAATTGAGGCATGGGTTCAAATCTCACCAGTCAGGCTTTTCCAAAAATATACAAAAACCTCCAACATGCTACCAAAATAGGAGTCTGATGCATTCCTCTTCCACCAAGTGTTTTGCCTTTCATCAAAGCAGTGTTTCCCAAGAGGTATCAGTACTATTCTGGCGGAGTCGCACACTGCCGATTTCACAATAACTTGTGTCAGCAGAGCTCTTTTCGACAAGTCAGTGGGAAAGATAACTAGCAGTTGCTATAACGGTTGACCTGGGCTTGTACGGGATTTGAACCCAGGACCTCTCGCACCCGAAGCGAGAATCATACCCCTAGACCAACAAGCCTCAACTGTTGACTTCTCCATGTTGAACTCAAATGAGTGATCTTAACTACCCAGGATTGTATATAGTTGTAAGTGTAACTGTTTCAGGGCAAGACACAGGCCATTCTGCAAAAGTCTAGGTAGAGACATAGAGCAAGACGTTGGATTTGTAATCCAATCTCTATAGAGCCATGGGTCTGAATCCCACTGCTGCCAGATGTTTCTGAAAGCAAAGATAATTTTAAACATGCCACCAAAAATTGGAATCTATTGCCCTCCTCTTCAACCATGTGTTTTGCTTTTGATTGAGGCAGTGTTTCCCAAATCATGAACCTAGGATTCTGGTAGCTTGACACAATGGATGTTTCAGAGACCCCGTTTACACATTGCATTAAAATGCGTCTCGTATCGAGATTGTATCTAGATAATGATTTAGCCTGATTACATTTACACCTGGCATTAATATGCGTTTCGATTATCTTCAACCCGATCCGTTTGAGATCCGATCGAATCTGTGCAGCTGACAATCGAACATCACATCCTGTTTGTGATTGAATACTTTCGTCTGACCAAATTGAGAGTAGACACTTTTGTCTCGTCTGGACTCCAACCTTGACTAGGATCCATTTTAATGCTTTCTTGCTAGCTGCCATGGAAGCCTGCTCCTTGCTGGTCTGGAACCGGCGCGTTCCAACGGCTACGTATTTCCGCCCACGCTGTTGATATGTGGATTAAAAACGCATTTCCATTTACACTTATATTAAATGTGGTCGAAATGCGTCCCTGACCACCTCCGGAGGTGGTTTGGCCAATCGGATCGCAGTCCATCCTCAAAACGTTTTGGGCGCATTTACAACTGTATTTTCATGTGGTTTAGCACGATCAGATTGCAATCTGATCACCAAAAATGCATTTTAATGCAAGGTGTAAACGGGGTCACAGTGACTTGTGTCCACTGACTCTTTTGGAAGAGAAATGTGTCACGATCACTGGCTATTGGTATAAGTCAGCACGTTGGCAAAGCGCAAATCATACGCCTCGACCTACGATCCTGAGCCATGTGCATCTCCGTTTTCAAGTTGAAAGAGGTTGTGGAGCTTTCTAAGACCAGGCACACAAGTAATGTTGACTGCTAAGCATTGTATAATGTTCTAAGCGTAACATGTGGGTTGTGTGGACGAGCGTTCCAAGGCGCTAGCTTTACGTTCCAGTCTCAATTGAGGCATGGGTTCAAATCTCACCAGTCAGGCTTTTCCAAAAATATAGAAAACCTCCAACATGCTACCAAAATAGGAGTCTGATGCATTCCTCTTCCACCAAGTGTTTTGCCTTTCATCAAAGCAGTGTTTCCCAAGAGGTATCAGTACTATTCTGGCGGAGTCGCACACTGCCGATTTCACAATAACTTGTGTCAGCAGAGCTCTTTTCGACAAGTCAGTGGGAAAGATAACTAGCAGTTGCTATAACGGTTGACCTGGGTTGACCTGGGCTTGTCCGGGATTTGAACCCGGGACCTCTCGCACCCGAAGCGAGAATCATACCCCTAGACCAACAAGCCTCAACTGTTGACTTCTCCATGTTGAACTCAAATGAGTGATCTTAACTACCCAGGATTGTATATAGTTGTAAGTGTAACTGTTTCAGGGCAAGACAAAGGCCATTCTGCCAAAGTCTAGGTAGAGACATAGAGCAAGACGTTGGATTTGTAATCCAATCTCTATAGAGCCATGGGTCTGAATCCCACTGCTGCCAGATGTTTCTGAAAGCAAAGATAATTTGAAACATGCCACCAAAAATTGAAATCTATTGCCCTCCTCTTCAACCATGTGTTTTGCTTTTGATTGAGGCAGTGTTTCCCAAATCATGAACCTAGGATTCTGGTAGCTTGACACAATGGATGTTTCAGAGACCCCGTTTACACCTTGCATTAAAATGCGTCTCGTATCGAGATTGTATCTAGATAATGATTTAGCCTGATTACATTTACACCTGGCATTAATATGCGTTTCGATTATCTTCAACCCGATCCGTTTGAGATCCGATCGAATCTGTCCAGCTGACAATCGAACATCACATCCTGTTTGTGATTGAATACTTTCGTCCGACCAAATTGAGAGTAGACACTTTTGTCTCGTCTGGACTCCAACCTTGACTAGGATCCATTTTAATGCTTTCTTGCTAGCTGCCATGGAAGCCTGCTCCTTGCTGGTCTGGAACCAGCGCGTTCCAACGGCTACGTATTTCCGCCCACGCTGTTGATATGTGGATTAAAAACGCATTTCCATTTACACTTATATTAAATGTGGTCGAAATGCGTCCCTGACCACCTCCGGAGGTGGTTTGGCCAATCGGATCGCAGTCCGTCCTCAAAACGTTTTGGGCGCATTTACAACTGTATTTTCATGTGGTTTAGCACGATCAGATTGCAATCTGATCACCAAAAATGCATTTTAATGCAAGGTGTAAACGGGGTCACAGTGACTTGTGTCCACTGACTCTTTTGGAAGACAAATGTGTCACGATCACTGGCTATTGGTATAAGTCAGCACGTTGGCAAAGCGCAAATCATACGCCTCGACCTACGATCCTGAGCCATGTGCATCTCCGTGTTCAAGTTGAAAGAGGTTGTGGAGCTTTCTAAGACCAGGCAAACAAGTAATGTTGACTGCTAAGCATTGTATAATGTTCTAAGCGTAACATGTGGGTTGTGTGGACGAGCGTTCCAAGGTGCTAGCTTTACGTTCCAGTCTCAATTGAGGCATGGGTTCAAATCTCACCAGTCAGGCTTTTCCAAAAATATACAAAAACCTCCAACATGCTACCAAAATAGGAGTCTGATGCATTCCTCTTCCACCAAGTGTTTTGCCTTTCATCAAAGCAGTGTTTCCCAAGAGGTATCAGTACTATTCTGGCGGAGTCGCACACTGCCGATTTCACAATAACTTGTGTCAGCAGAGCTCTTTTCGACAATCAGTGGGAAAGATAACTAGCAGTTGCTATAACGGTTGACCTGGGCTTGTACGGGATTTGAACCCAGGACCTCTCGCACCCGAAGCGAGAATCATACCCCTAGACCAACAAGCCTCAACTGTTGACTTCTCCATGTTGAACTCAAATGAGTGATCTTAACTACCCAGGATTGTATATAGTTGTAAGTGTAACTGTTTCAGGGCAAGACACAGGCCATTCTGCAAAAGTCTAGGTAGAGACATAGAGCAAGACGTTGGATTTGTAATCCAATCTCTATAGAGCCATGGGTCTGAATCCCACTGCTGCCAGATGTCTCTGAAAGCAAAGATAATTTGAAACATGCCACCAAAAATTGAAATCTATTGCCCTCCTCTTCAACCATGTGTTTTGCTTTTGATTGAGGCAGTGTTTCCCAAATCATGAACCTAGGATTCTGGTAGCTTGACACAATGGATGTTTCAGAGACCCCGTTTACACATTGCATTAAAATGCGTCTCGTATCGAGATTGTATCTAGATAATGATTTAGCCTGATTACATTTACACCTGGCATTAATATGCGTTTCGATTATCTTCAACCCGATCCGTTTGAGATCCGATCGAATCTGTGCAGCTGACAATCGAACATCACATCCTGTTTGTGATTGAATACTTTCGTCCGACCAAATTGAGAGTAGACACTTTTGTCTCGTCTGGACTCCAACCTTGACTAGGATCCATTTTAATGCTTTCTTGCTAGCTGCCATGGAAGCCTGCTCCTTGCTGGTCTGGAACCGGCGCGTTCCAACGGCTACGTATTTCCGCCCACGCTGTTGATATGTGGATTAAAAACGCATTTCCATTTACACTTATATTAAATGTGGTCGAAATGCATCCCTGACCACCTCCGGAGGTGGTTTGGCCAATCGGATCGCAGTCCATCCTCAAAACGTTTTGGGTGCATCTACAACTGTATTTTCATGTGGTTTAGCACGATCAGATTGCAATCTGATCACCAAAAATGCATTTTAATGCAAGGTGTAAACGGGGTCACAGTGACTTGTGTCCACTGACTCTTTTGGAAGAGAAATGTGTCACGATCACTGGCTATTGGTATAAGTCAGCACGTTGGCAAAGCGCGAATCATACGCCTCGACCTACGATCCTGAGCCATGTGCATCTCCGTGTTCAAGTTGAAAGAGGTTGTGGAGCTTTCTAAGACCAGGCACACAAGTAATGTTGACTGCTAAGCATTGTATAATGTTCTAAGTGTAACATGTGGGTTGTGTGGACGAGCGTTCCAAGGCGCTAGCTTTACGTTCCAGTCTCAATTGAGGCATGGGTTCAAATCTCACGTCAGGCTTTTCCAAAAATATAGAAAACCTCCAAGATGCTACCAAAATAGGAGTCTGATGCATTCATCTTCCACCAAGTGTTTTGCCTTTCATCAAAGCAGTGTTTCCCAAGAGGTATCAGTACTATTCTGTCGGAGTCGCACACTGCCGATTTCACAATAACTTGTGTCAGCAGAGCTCTTTTCGACAAGTCAGTGGGAAAGATAACTAGCAGTTGCTATAACGGTTGACCTGGGCTTGTCCGGGATTTGAACCCGGGACCTCTCGCACCCGAAGCGAGAATCATACCCCTAGACCAACAAGCCTCAACTGTTGACTTCTCCATGTTGAACTCAAATGAGTGATCTTAACTACCCAGGATTGTATATAGTTGTAAGTGTAACTGTTTCAGGGCAAGACACAGGCCATTCTGCAAAAGTCTAGGTAGAGACATAGAGCAAGACGTTAGATTTGTAATCCAATCTCTATAGAGCCATGGGTCTGAATCCCACTGCTGCCAGATGTCTCTGAAAGCAAAGATAATTTGAAACATGCCACCAAAAATTGAAATCTATTGCCCTCCTCTTCAACCATGTGTTTTGCTTTTGATTGAGGCAGTGTTTCCCAAATCATGAACCTAGGATTCTGGTAGCTTGACACAATGGATGTTTCAGAGACCCCGTTTACACATTGCATTAAAATGCGTCTCGTATCGAGATTGTATCTAGATAATGATTTAGCCTGATTACATTTACACCTGGCATTAATATGCGTTTCGATTATCTTCAACCCGATCCGTTTGAGATCCGATCGAATCTGTGCAGCTGACAATCGAACATCACATCCTGTTTGTGATTGAATACTTTCGTCCGACCAAATTGAGAGTAGACACTTTTGTCTCGTCTGGACTCCAACCTTGACTAGGATCCATTTTAATGCTTTCTTGCTAGCTGCCATGGAAGCCTGCTCCTTGCTGGTCTGGAACCGGCGCGTTCCAACGGCTACGTATTTCCGCCCACGCTGTTGATATGTGGATTAAAAACGCATTTCCATTTACACTTATATTAAATGTGGTCGAAATGCATCCCTGACCACCTCCGGAGGTGGTTTGGCCAATCGGATCGCAGTCCATCCTCAAAACGTTTTGGGTGCATCTACAACTGTATTTTCATGTGGTTTAGCACGATCAGATTGCAATCTGATCACCAAAAATGCATTTTAATGCAAGGTGTAAACGGGGTCACAGTGACTTGTGTCCACTGACTCTTTTGGAAGAGAAATGTGTCACGATCACTGGCTATTGGTATAAGTCAGCACGTTGGCAAAGCGCGAATCATACGCCTCGACCTACGATCCTGAGCCATGTGCATCTCCGTGTTCAAGTTGAAAGAGGTTGTGGAGCTTTCTAAGACCAGGCACACAAGTAATGTTGACTGCTAAGCATTGTATAATGTTCTAAGTGTAACATGTGGGTTGTGTGGACGAGCGTTCCAAGGCGCTAGCTTTACGTTCCAGTCTCAATTGAGGCATGGGTTCAAATCTCACCAGTCAGGCTTTTCCAAAAATATAGAAAACCTCCAACATGCTACCAAAATAGGAGTCTGATGCATTCATCTTCCACCAAGTGTTTTGCCTTTCATCAAAGCAGTGTTTCCCAAGAGGTATCAGTACTATTCTGGCGGAGTCGCACACTGCCGATTTCACAATAACTTGTGTCAGCAGAGCTCTTTTCGACAAGTCAGTGGGAAAGATAACTAGCAGTTGCTATAACGGTTGACCTGGGCTTGTCCGGGATTTTAACCCGGGACCTCTCGCACCCTAAGCGAGAATCATACCCCTAGACCAACAAGCCTCAACTGTTGACTTCTCCATGTTGAACTCAAATGAGTGATCTTAACTACCCAGGATTGTATATAGTTGTAAGTGTAACTGTTTCAGGGCAAGACACAGGCCATTCTGCAAAAGTCTAGGTAGAGACATAGAGCAAGACGTTGGATTTGTAATCCAATCTCTATAGAGCCATGGGTCTGAATCCCACTGCTGCCAGATGTCTCTGAAAGCAAAGACAATTTGAAACATGCCACCAAAAATTGAAATCTATTGCCCTCCTCTTCAACCATGTGTTTTGCTTTTGATTGAGGCAGTGTTTCCCAAATCATGAACCTAGGATTCTGGTAGCTTGACACAATGGATGTTTCAGAGACCCCGTTTACACATTGCATTAAAATGCGTCTCGTATCGAGATTGTATCTAGATAATGATTTAGCCTGATTACATTTACACCTGGCATTAATATGCGTTTCGATTATCTTCAACCCGATCCGTTTGAGATCCGATCGAATCTGTGCAGCTGACAATCGAACATCACATCCTGTTTGTGATTGAATACTTTCGTCCGACCAAATTGAGAGTAGACACTTTTGTCTCGTCTGGACTCCAACCTTGACTAGGATCCATTTTAATGCTTTCTTGCTAGCTGCCATGGAAGCCTGCTCCTTGCTGGTCTGGAACCGGCGCGTTCCAACGGCTACGTATTTCCGCCCACGCTGTTGATATGTGGATTAAAAACGCATTTCCATTTACACTTATATTAAATGTGGTCGAAATGCGTCCCTGACCACCTCCGGAGGTGGTTTGGCCAATCGGATCGCAGTCCATCCTCAAAACGTTTTGGGCGCATTTACAACTGTATTTTCATGTGGTTTAGCACGATCAGATTGCAATCTGATCACCAAAAATGCATTTTAATGCAAGGTGTAAACGGGGTCACAGTGACTTGTGTCCACTGACTCTTTTGGAAGAGAAATGTGTCACGATCACTGGCTATTGGTATAAGTCAGCACGTTGGCAAAGCGCGAATCATACGCCTCGACCTACGATCCTGAGACATGTGCATCTCCGTGTTCAAGTTGAAAGAGGTTGTGGAGCTTTCTAAGACCAGGCACACAAGTAATGTTGACTGCTAAGCATTGTATAATGTTCTAAGCGTAACATGTGGGTTGTGTGGACGAGCGTTCCAAGGCGCTAGCTTTACGTTCCAGTCTCAATTGAGGCATGGGTTCAAATCTCACCAGTCAGGCTTTTCCAAAAATATAGAAAACCTCCAACATGCTACCAAAATAGGAGTCTGATGCATTCATCTTCCACCAAGTGTTTTGCCTTTCATCAAAGCAGTGTTTCCCAAGAGGTATCAGTACTATTCTGGCGGAGTCGCACACTGCCGATTTCACAATAACTTGTGTCAGCAGAGCTCTTTTCGACAAGTCAGTGGGAAAGATAACTAGCAGTTGCTATAACGGTTGACCTGGGCTTGTCCGGGATTTGAACCCGGGACCTCTCGCACCCGAAGCGAGAATCATACCCCTAGACCAACAAGCCTCAACTGTTGACTTCTCCATGTTGAACTCAAATGAGTGATCTTAACTACCCAGGATTGTATATAGTTGTAAGTGTAACTGTTTCAGGGCAAGACACAGGCCATTCTGCAAAAGTCTAGGTAGAGACATAGAGCAAGACGTTGGATTTGTAATCCAATCTCTATAGAGCCATGGGTCTGAATCCCACTGCTGCCAGATGTCTCTGAAAGCAAAGATAATTTGAAACATGCCACCAAAAATTGAAATCTATTGCCCTCCTCTTCAACCATGTGTTTTGCTTTTGATTGAGGCAGTGTTTCCCAAATCATGAACCTAGGATTCTGGTAGCTTGACACAATGGATGTTTCAGAGACCCCGTTTACACATTGCATTAAAATGCGTCTCGTATCGAGATTGTATCTAGATAATGATTTAGCCTGATTACATTTACACCTGGCATTAATATGCGTTTCGATTATCTTCAACCCGATCCGTTTGAGATCCGATCGAATCTGTGCAGCTGACAATCGAACATCACATCCTGTTTGTGATTGGATACTTTCGTCTGACCAAATTGAGAGTAGACACTTTTGTCTCGTCTGGACTCCAACCTTGACTAGGATCCATTTTAATGCTTTCTTGCTAGCTGCCATGGAAGCCTGCTCCTTGCTGGTCTGGAACCGGCGCGTTCCAACGGCTACGTATTTCCGCCCACGCTGTTGATATGTGGATTAAAAACGCATTTCCATTTACACTTATATTAAATGTGGTCGAAATGCATCCCTGACCACCTCCGGAGGTGGTTTGGCCAATCGGATCGCAGTCCATCCTCAAAACGTTTTGGGTGCATTTACAACTGTATTTTCATGTGGTTTAGCACGATCAGATTGCAATCTGATCACCAAAAATGCATTTTAATGCAAGGTGTAAACGGGGTCACAGTGACTTGTGTCCACTGACTCTTTTGGAAGAGAAATGTGTCACGATCACTGGCTATTGGTATAAGTCAGCACGTTGGCAAAGCGCGAATCATACGCCTCGACCTACGATCCTGAGCCATGTGCATCTCCGTGTTCAAGTTGAAAGAGGTTGTGGAGCTTTCTAAGACCAGGCACACAAGTAATGTTGACTGCTAAGCATTGTATAATGTTCTAAGTGTAACATGTGGGTTGTGTGGACGAGCGTTCCAAGGCGCTAGCTTTACGTTCCAGTCTCAATTGAGGCATGGGTTCAAATCTCACCAGTCAGGCTTTTCCAAAAATATAGAAAACCTCCAACATGCTACCAAAATAGGAGTCTGATGCATTCCTCTTCCACCAAGTGTTTTGCCTTTCATCAAAGCAGTGTTTCCCAAGAGGTATCAGTACTATTCTGGCGGAGTCGCACACTGCCGATTTCACAATAACTTGTGTCAGCAGAGCTCTTTTCGACAAGTCAGTGGGAAAGATAACTAGCAGTTGCTATAACGGTTGACCTGGGCTTGTCCGGGATTTGAACCCGGGACCTCTCGCACCCGAAGCGAGAATCATACCCCTAGACCAACAAGCCTCAACTGTTGACTTCTCCATGTTGAACTCAAATGAGTGATCTTAACTACCCAGGATTGTATATAGTTGTAAGTGTAACTGTTTCAGGGCAAGACACAGGCCATTCTGCAAAAGTCTAGGTAGAGACATAGAGCAAGACGTTGGATTTGTAATCCAATCTCTATAGAGCCATGGGTCTGAATCCCACTGCTGCCAGATGTCTCTGAAAGCAAAGATAATTTGAAACATGCCACCAAAAATTGAAATCTATTGCCCTCCTCTTCAACCATGTGTTTTGCTTTTGATTGAGGCAGTGTTTCCCAAATCATGAACCTAGGATTCTGGTAGCTTGACACAATGGATGTTTCAGAGACCCCGTTTACACATTGCATTAAAATGCGTCTCGTATCGAGATTGTATCTAGATAATGATTTAGCCTGATTACATTTACACCTGGCATTAATATGCGTTTCGATTATCTTCAACCCGATCCGTTTGAGATCCGATCGAATCTGTGCAGCTGACAATCGAACATCACATCCTGTTTGTGATTGGATACTTTCGTCCGACCAAATTGAGAGTAGACACTTTTGTCTCGTCTGGACTCCAACCTTGACTAGGATCCATTTTAATGCTTTCTTGCTAGCTGCCATGGAAGCCTGCTCCTTGCTGGTCTGGAACCGGCGCGTTCCAACGGCTACGTATTTCCGCCCACGCTGTTGATATGTGGATTAAAAACGCATTTCCATTTACACTTATATTAAATGTGGTCGAAATGCATCCCTGACCACCTCCGGAGGTGGTTTGGCCAATCGGATCGCAGTCCATCCTCAAAACGTTTTGGGTGCATTTACAACTGTATTTTCATGTGGTTTAGCACGATCAGATTGCAATCTGATCACCAAAAATGCATTTTAATGCAAGGTGTAAACGGGGTCACAGTGACTTGTGTCCACTGACTCTTTTGGAAGAGAAATGTGTCACGATCACTGGCTATTGGTATAAGTCAGCACGTTGGCAAAGCGCGAATCATACGCCTCGACCTACGATCCTGAGCCATGTGCATCTCCGTGTTCAAGTTGAAAGAGGTTGTGGAGCTTTCTAAGACCAGGCACACAAGTAATGTTGACTGCTAAGCATTGTATAATGTTCTAAGTGTAACATGTGGGTTGTGTGGACGAGCGTTCCAAGGCGCTAGCTTTACGTTCCAGTCTCAATTGAGGCATGGGTTCAAATCTCACCAGTCAGGCTTTTCCAAAAATATAGAAAACCTCCAACATGCTACCAAAATAGGAGTCTGATGCATTCATCTTCCACCAAGTGTTTTGCCTTTCATCAAAGCAGTGTTTCCCAAGAGGTATCAGTACTATTCTGGCGGAGTCGCACACTGCCGATTTCACAATAACTTGTGTCAGCAGAGCTCTTTTCGACAAGTCAGTGGGAAAGATAACTAGCAGTTGCTATAACGGTTGACCTGGGCTTGTCCGGGATTTGAACCCGGGACCTCTCGCACCCAAAGCGAGAATCATACCCCTAGACCAACAAGCCTCAACTGTTGACTTCTCCATGTTGAACTCAAATGAGTGATCTTAACTACCCAGGATTGTATATAGTTGTAAGTGTAACTGTTTCAGGGCAAGACACAGGCCATTCTGCAAAAGTCTAGGTAGAGACATAGAGCAAGACGTTGGATTTGTAATCCAATCTCTATAGAGCCATGGGTCTGAATCCCACTGCTGCCAGATGTTTCTGAAAGCAAAGATAATTTGAAACATGCCACCAAAAATTGAAATCTATTGCCCTCCTCTTCAACCATGTGTTTTGCTTTTGATTGAGGCAGTGTTTCCCAAATCATGAACCTAGGATTCTGGTAGCTTGACACAATGGATGTTTCAGAGACCCCGTTTACACCTTGCATTAAAATGCGTCTCGTATCGAGATTGTATCTAGATAATGATTTAGCCTGATTACATTTACACCTGGCATTAATATGCGTTTCGATTATCTTCAACCCGATCCGTTTGAGATCCGATCGAATCTGTCCAGCTGACAATCGAACATCACATCCTGTTTGTGATTGAATACTTTCGTCCGACCAAATTGAGAGTAGACACTTTTGTCTCGTCTGGACTCCAACCTTGACTAGGATCCATTTTAATGCTTTCTTGCTAGCAGCCATGGAAGCCTGCTCCTTGCTGGTCTGGAACCGGCGCGTTCCAACGGCTACGTATTTCCGCCCACGCTGTTGATATGTGGATTAAAAACGCATTTCCATTTACACTTATATTAAATGTGGTCGAAATGCGTCCCTGACCACCTCCGGAGGTGGTTTGGCCAATCGGATCGCAGTCCGTCCTCAAAACGTTTTGGGCGCATTTACAACTGTATTTTCATGTGGTTTAGCACGATCAGATTGCAATCTGATCACCAAAAATGCATTTTAATGCAAGGTGTAAACGGGGTCACAGTGACTTGTGTCCACTGACTCTTTTGGAAGAGAAATGTGTCACGATCACTGGCTATTGGTATAAGTCAGCACGTTGGCAAAGCGCGAATCATACGCCTCGACCTACGATCCTGAGCCATGTGCATCTCCGTGTTCAAGTTGAAAGAGGTTGTGGAGCTTTCTAAGACCAGGCACACAAGTAATGTTGACTGCTAAGCATTGTATAATGTTCTAAGCGTAACATGTGGGTTGTGTGGACGAGCGTTCCAAGGCGCTAGCTTTATGTTCCAGTCTCAATTGAGGCATGGGTTCAAATCTCACCAGTCAGGCTTTTCCAAAAATATAGAAAACCTCCAACATGCTACCAAAATAGGAGTCTGATGCATTCCTCTTCCACCAAGTGTTTTGCCTTTCATCAAAGCAGTGTTTCCCAAGAGGTATCAGTACTATTCTGGCGGAGTCGCACACTGCCGATTTCACAATAACTTGTGTCAGCAGAGCTCTTTTCGACAAGTCAGTGGGAAAGATAACTAGCAGTTGCTATAATGGTTGACCTGGGCTTGTCCGGGATTTGAACCCGGGACCTCTCGCACCCAAAACGAGAATCATACCCCTAGACCAACAAGCCTCAACTGTTGACTTCTCCATGTTGAACTCAAATGAGTGAACTTAACCACCCAGCATTGTATATAGTTGTAAGTGTAAGTGTTTCAGGGCAAGACAAAGGCCATTCTGCCAAAGTCTAGGTAGAGACATAGAGCAAGACGTTGGATTTGTAATCCAATCTCTATAGAGCCATGGGTCTGAATCCCACTGCTGCCAGATGTTTCTGAAAGCAAAGATAATTTGAAACATGCCACCAAAAATTGAAATCTATTGCCCTCCTCTTCAACCATGTGTTTTGCTTTTGATTGAGGCAGTGTTTCCCAAATCATGAACCTAGGATTCTGGTAGCTTGACACAATGGATGTTTCAGAGACCCCGTTTACACCTTGCATTAAAATGCGTCTCGTATCGAGATTGTATCTAGATAATGATTTAGCCTGATTACATTTACACCTGGCATTAATATGCGTTTCGATTATCTTCAACCCGATCCGTTTGAGATCCGATCGAATCTGTCCAGCTGACAATCGAACATCACATCCTGTTTGTGATTGAATACTTTCGTCCGACCAAATTGAGAGTAGACACTTTTGTCTCGTCTGGACTCCAACCTTGACTAGGATCCATTTTAATGCTTTCTTGCTAGCTGCCATGGAAGCCTGCTCCTTGCTGGTCTGGAACCGGCGCGTTCCAACGGCTACGTATTTCCGCCCACGCTGTTGATATGTGGATTAAAAACGCATTTCCATTTACACTTATATTAAATGTGGTCGAAATGCGTCCCTGACCACCTCCGGAGGTGGTTTGGCCAATCGGATCGCAGTCCGTCCTCAAAACGTTTTGGGCGCATTTACAACTGTATTTTCATGTGGTTTAGCACGAACAGATTGCAATCTGATCACCAAAAATGCATTTTAATGCAAGGTGTAAACGGGGTCACAGTGACTTGTGTCCACTGACTCTTTTGGAAGAGAAATGTGTCACGATCACTGGCTATTGGTATAAGTCAGCACGTTGGCAAAGCGCGAATCATACGCCTCGACCTACGATCCTGAGCCATGTGCATCTCCGTGTTCAAGTTGAAAGAGGTTGTGGAGCTTTCTAAGACCAGGCACACAAGTAATGTTGACTGCTAAGCATTGTATAATGTTCTAAGCGTAACATGTGGGTTGTGTGGACGAGCGTTCCAAGGCGCTAGCTTTACGTTCCAGTCTCAATTGAGGCATGGGTTCAAATCTCACCAGTCAGGCTTTTCCAAAAATATAGAAAACCTCCAACATGCTACCAAAATAGGAGTCTGATGCATTCATCTTCCACCAAGTGTTTTGCCTTTCATCAAAGCAGTGTTTCCCAAGAGGTATCAGTACTATTCTGGCGGAGTCGCACACTGCCGATTTCACAATAACTTCTGTCAGCAGAGCTCTTTTCGACAAGTCAGTGGGAAAGATAACTAGCAGTTGCTATAATGGTCAGTGGGAAAGATAACTAGCAGTTGCTATAATGGTTGACCTGGGCTTGTCCGGGATTTGAACCCGGGACCTCTCGCACCCAAAGCGAGAATCATACCCCTAGACCAACAAGCCTCAACTGTTGACTACTCCATGTTGAACTCAAATGAGTGATCTTAACTACCCAGGATTGTATATAGTTGTAAGTGTAACTGTTTCAGGGCAAGACACAGGCCATTCTGCAAAAGTCTAGGTAGAGACATAGAGCAAGACGTTGGATTTGTAATCCAATCTCTATAGAGCCATGGGTCTGAATCCCACTGCTGCCAGATGTTTCTGAAAGCAAAGATAATTTGAAACATGCCACCAAAAATTGAAATCTATTGCCCTCCTCTTCAACCATGTGTTTTGCTTTTGATTGAGGCAGTGTTTCCCAAATCATGAACCTAGGATTCTGGTAGCTTGACACAATGGATGTTTCAGAGACCCCGTTTGCACCTTGCATTAAAATGCGTCTCGTATCGAGATTGTATCTAGATAATGATTTAGCCTGATTACATTTACACCTGGCATTAATATGCGTTTCGATTATCTTCAACCCGATCCGTTTGAGATCCGATCGAATCTGTCCAGCTGACAATCGAACATCACATCCTGTTTGTGATTGAATACTTTCGTCCGACCAAATTGAGAGTAGACACTTTTGTCTCGTCTGGACTCCAACCTTGACTAGGATCCATTTTAATGCTTTCTTGCTAGCAGCCATGGAAGCCTGCTCCTTGCTGGTCTGGAACCGGCGCGTTCCAACGGCTACGTATTTCCGCCCACGCTGTTGATATGTGGATTAAAAACGCATTTCCATTTACACTTATATTAAATGTGGTCGAAATGCGTCCCTGACCACCTCCGGAGGTGGTTTGGCCAATCGGATCGCAGTCCATCCTCAAAACGTTTTGGGTGCATTTACAACTGTATTTTCATGTGGTTTAGCACGATCAGATTGCAATCTGATCACCAAAAATGCATTTTAATGCAAGGTGTAAACGGGGTCACAGTGACTTGTGTCCACTGACTCTTTTGGAAGAGAAATGTGTCACGATCACTGGCTATTGGTATAAGTCAGCACGTTGGCAAAGCGCGAATCATATGCCTCGACCTACGATCCTGAGCCATGTGCATCTCCGTGTTCAAGTTGAAAGAGGTTGTGGAGCTTTCTAAGACCAGGCACACAAGTAATGTTGACTGCTAAGCATTGTATAATGTTCTAAGTGTAACATGTGGGTTGTGTGGACGAGCGTTCCAAGGCGCTAGCTTTACGTTCCAGTCTCAATTGAGGCATGGGTTCAAATCTCACCAGTCAGGCTTTTCCAAAAATATAGAAAACCTCCAACATGCTACCAAAATAGGAGTCTGATGCATTCATCTTCCACCAAGTGTTTTGCCTTTCATCAAAGCAGTGTTTCCCAAGAGGTATCAGTACTATTCTGGCGGAGTCGCACACTGCCGATTTCACAATAACTTGTGTCAGCAGAGCTCTTTTCGACAAGTCAGTGGGAAAGATAACTAGCAGTTGCTATAACGGTTGACCTGGGCTTGTCCGGGATTTGAAGCCGGGACCTCTCGCACCCGAAGCGAGAATCATACCCCTAGACCAACAAACCTCAACTGTTGACTTCTCCATGTTGAACTCAAATGAGTGATCTTAACTACCCAGGATTGTATATAGTTGTAAGTGTAACTGTTTCAGGGCAAGACACAGGCCATTCTGCAAAAGTCTAGGTAGAGACATAGAGCAAGACGTTGGATTTGTAATCCAATCTCTATAGAGCCATGGGTCTGAATCCCACTGCTGCCAGATGTCTCTGAAAGCAAAGATAATTTGAAACATGCCACCAAAAATTGAAATCTATTGCCCTCCTCTTCAACCATGTGTTTTGCTTTTGATTGAGGCAGTGTTTCCCAAATCATGAACCTAGGATTCTGGTAGCTTGACACAATGGATGTTTCAGAGACCCCGTTTACACATTGCATTAAAATGCGTCTCGTATCGAGATTGTATCTAGATAATGATTTAGCCTGATTACATTTACACCTGGCATTAATATGCGTTTCGATTATCTTCAACCCAATCCGTTTGAGATCCGATCGAATCTGTCCAGCTGACAATCGAACATCACATCCTGTTTGTGATTGAATACTTTCGTCCGACCAAATTGAGAGTAGACACTTTTGTCTCGTCTGGACTCCAACCTTGACTAGGATCCATTTTAATGCTTTCTTGCTAGCTGCCATGGAAGCCTGCTCCTTGCTGGTCTGGAACCGGCGCGTTCCAACGGCTACGTATTTCCGCCCACGCTGTTGATATGTGGATTAAAAACGCATTTCCATTTACACTTATATTAAATGTGGTCGAAATGCGTCCCTGACCACCTCCGGAGGTGGTTTGGCCAATCGGATCGCAGTCCATCCTCAAAACGTTTTGGGTGCATTTACAACTGTATTTTCATGTGGTTTAGCACGATCAGATTGCAATCTGATCACCAAAAATGCATTTTAATGCAAGGTGTAAACGGGGTCACAGTGACTTGTGTCCACTGACTCTTTTGGAAGAGAAATGTGTCACGATCACTGGCTATTGGTATAAGTCAGCACGTTGGCAAAGCGCGAATCATACGCCTCGACCTACGATCCTGAGCCATGTGCATCTCCGTGTTCAAGTTGAAAGAGGTTGTGGAGCTTTCTAAGACCAGGCACACAAGTAATGTTGACTGCTAAGCATTGTATAATGTTCTAAGCGTAACATGTGGGTTGTGTGGACGAGCGTTCCAAGGCGCTAGCTTTACGTTCCAGTCTCAATTGAGGCATGGGTTCAAATCTCACCAGTCAGGCTTTTCCAAAAATATAGAAAACCTCCAACATGCTACCAAAATAGGAGTCTGATGCATTCATCTTCCACCAAGTGTTTTGCCTTTCATCAAAGCAGTGTTTCCCAAGAGGTATCAGTACTATTCTGGCGGAGTCGCACACTGCCGATTTCACAATAACTTCTGTCAGCAGAGCTCTTTTCGACAAGTCAGTGGGAAAGATAACTAGCAGTTGCTATAATGGTCAGTGGGAAAGATAACTAGCAGTTGCTATAATGGTTGACCTGGGCTTGTCCGGGATTTGAACCCGGGACCTCTCGCACCCAAAGCGAGAATCATACCCCTAGACCAACAAGCCTCAACTGTTGACTTCTCCATGTTGAACTCAAATGAGTGAACTTAACCACCCAGCATTGTATATAGTTGTAAGTGTAAGTGTTTCAGGGCAAGACAAAGGCCATTCTGCCAAAGTCTAGGTAGAGACATAGAGCAAGACGTTGGATTTGTAATCCAATCTCTATAGAGCCATGGGTCTGAATCCCACTGCTGCCAGATGTTTCTGAAAGCAAAGATAATTTGAAACATGCCACCAAAAATTGAAATCTATTGCCCTCCTCTTCAACCATGTGTTTTGCTTTTGATTGAGGCAGTGTTTCCCAAATCATGAACCTAGGATTCTGGTAGCTTGACACAATGGATGTTTCAGAGACCCCGTTTACACCTTGCATTAAAATGCGTCTCGTATCGAGATTGTATCTAGATAATGATTTAGCCTGATTACATTTACACCTGGCATTAATATGCGTTTCGATTATCTTCAACCCGATCCGTTTGAGATCCGATCGAATCTGTCCAGCTGACAATCGAACATCACATCCTGTTTGTGATTGAATACTTTCGTCCGACCAAATTGAGAGTAGACACTTTTGTCTCGTCTGGACTCCAACCTTGACTAGGATCCATTTTAATGCTTTCTTGCTAGCTGCCATGGAAGCCTGCTCCTTGCTGGTCTGGAACCGGCGCGTTCCAACGGCTACGTATTTCCGCCCACGCTGTTGATATGTGGATTAAAAACGCATTTCCATTTACACTTATATTAAATGTGGTCGAAATGCGTCCCTGACCACCTCCGGAGGTGGTTTGGCCAATCGGATCGCAGTCCGTCCTCAAAACGTTTTGGGCGCATTTACAACTGTATTTTCATGTGGTTTAGCACGAACAGATTGCAATCTGATCACCAAAAATGCATTTTAATGCAAGGTGTAAACGGGGTCACAGTGACTTGTGTCCACTGACTCTTTTGGAAGAGAAATGTGTCACGATCACTGGCTATTGGTATAAGTCAGCACGTTGGCAAAGCGCGAATCATACGCCTCGACCTACGATCCTGAGCCATGTGCATCTCCGTGTTCAAGTTGAAAGAGGTTGTGGAGCTTTCTAAGACCAGGCACACAAGTAATGTTGACTGCTAAGCATTGTATAATGTTCTAAGCGTAACATGTGGGTTGTGTGGACGAGCGTTCCAAGGCGCTAGCTTTACGTTCCAGTCTCAATTGAGGCATGGGTTCAAATCTCACCAGTCAGGCTTTTCCAAAAATATAGAAAACCTCCAACATGCTACCAAAATAGGAGTCTGATGCATTCATCTTCCACCAAGTGTTTTGCCTTTCATCAAAGCAGTGTTTCCCAAGAGGTATCAGTACTATTCTGGCGGAGTCGCACACTGCCGATTTCACAATAACTTCTGTCAGCGGAGCTCTTTTCGACAAGTCAGTGGGAAAGATAACTAGCAGTTGCTATAATGGTCAGTGGGAAAGATAACTAGCAGTTGCTATAATGGTTGACCTGGGCTTGTCCGGGTTTTGAACCCGGGACCTCTCGCACCCAAAGCGAGAATCATACCCCTAGACCAACAAGCCTCAACTGTTGACTTCTCCATGTTGAACTCAAATGAGTGATCTTAACTACCCAGGATTGTATATAGTTGTAAGTGTAACTGTTTCAGGGCAAGACACAGGCCATTCTGCAAAAGTCTAGGTAGAGACATAGAGCAAGACGTTGGATTTGTAATCCAATCTCTATAGAGCCATGGGTCTGAATCCCACTGCTGCCAGATGTTTCTGAAAGCAAAGATAATTTGAAACATGCCACCAAAAATTGAAATCTATTGCCCTCCTCTTCAACCATGTGTTTTGCTTTTGATTGAGGCAGTGTTTCCCAAATCATGAACCTAGGATTCTGGTAGCTTGACACAATGGATGTTTCAGAGACCCCGTTTACACATTGCATTAAAATGCGTCTCGTATCGAGATTGTATCTAGATAATGATTTAGCCTGATTACATTTACACCTGGCATTAATATGCGTTTCGATTATCTTCAACCCGATCCGTTTGAGATCCGATCGAATCTGTGCAGCTGACAATCGAACATCACATCCTGTTTGTGATTGGATACTTTCGTCCGACCAAATTGAGAGTAGACACTTTTGTCTCGTCTGGACTCCAACCTTGACTAGGATCCATTTTAATGCTTTCTTGCTAGCTGCCATGGAAGCCTGCTCCTTGCTGGTCTGGAACCGGCGCGTTCCAACGGCTACGTATTTCCGCCCACGCTGTTGATATGTGGATTAAAAACGCATTTCCATTTACACTTATATTAAATGTGGTCGAAATGCATCCCTGACCACCTCCGGAGGTGGTTTGGCCAATCGGATCGCAGTCCATCCTCAAAACGTTTTGGGTGCATTTACAACTGTATTTTCATGTGGTTTAGCACGATCAGATTGCAATCTGATCACCAAAAATGCATTTTAATGCAAGGTGTAAACGGGGTCACAGTGACTTGTGTCCACTGACTCTTTTGGAAGAGAAATGTGTCACGATCACTGGCTATTGGTATAAGTCAGCACGTTGGCAAAGCGCGAATCATACGCCTCGACCTACGATCCTGAGCCATGTGCATCTCCGTGTTCAAGTTGAAAGAGGTTGTGGAGCTTTCTAAGACCAGGCACACAAGTAATGTTGACTGCTAAGCATTGTATAATGTTCTAAGTGTAACATGTGGGTTGTGTGGACGAGCGTTCCAAGGCGCTAGCTTTACGTTCCAGTCTCAATTGAGGCATGGGTTCAAATCTCACCAGTCAGGCTTTTCCAAAAATATAGAAAACCTCCAACATGCTACCAAAATAGGAGTCTGATGCATTCATCTTCCACCAAGTGTTTTGCCTTTCATCAAAGCAGTGTTTCCCAAGAGGTATCAGTACTATTCTGGCGGAGTCGCACACTGCCGATTTCACAATAACTTGTGTCAGCAGAGCTCTTTTCGACAAGTCAGTGGGAAAGATAACTAGCAGTTGCTATAACGGTTGACCTGGGCTTGTCCGGGATTTGAACCCGGGACCTCTCGCACCCGAAGCGAGAATCATACCCCTAGACCAACAAGCCTCAACTGTTGACTTCTCCATGTTGAACTCAAATGAGTGATCTTAACTACCCAGGATTGTATATAGTTGTAAGTGTAACTGTTTCAGGGCAAGACACAGGCCATTCTGCAAAAGTCTAGGTAGAGACATAGAGCAAGACGTTGGATTTGTAATCCAATCTCTATAGAGCCATGGGTCTGAATCCCACTGCTGCCAGATGTCTCTGAAAGCAAAGATAATTTGAAACATGCCACCAAAAATTGAAATCTATTGCCCTCCTCTTCAACCATGTGTTTTGCTTTTGATTGAGGCAGTGTTTCCCAAATCATGAACCTAGGATTCTGGTAGCTTGACACAATGGATGTTTCAGAGACCCCGTTTACACCTTGCATTAAAATGCGTCTCGTATCGAGATTGTATCTAGATAATGATTTAGCCTGATTACATTTACACCTGGCATTAATATGCGTTTCGATTATCTTCAACCCAATCCGTTTGAGATCCGATCGAATCTGTCCAGCTGACAATCGAACATCACATCCTGTTTGTGATTGAATACTTTCGTCCGACCAAATTGAGAGTAGACACTTTTGTCTCGTCTGGACTCCAACCTTGACTAGGATCCATTTTAATGCTTTCTTGCTAGCTGCCATGGAAGCCTGCTCCTTGCTGGTCTGGAACCGGCGCGTTCCAACGGCTACGTATTTCCGCCCACGCTGTTGATATGTGGATTAAAAACGCATTTCCATTTACACTTATATTAAATGTGGTCGAAATGCGTCCCTGACCACCTCCGGAGGTGGTTTGGCCAATCGGATCGCAGTCCATCCTCAAAACGTTTTGGGTGCATTTACAACTGTATTTTCATGTGGTTTAGCACGATCAGATTGCAATCTGATCACCAAAAATGCATTTTAATGCAAGGTGTAAACGGGGTCACAGTGACTTGTGTCCACTGACTCTTTTGGAAGAGAAATGTGTCACGATCACTGGCTATTGGTATAAGTCAGCACGTTGGCAAAGCGCGAATCATACGCCTCGACCTACGATCCTGAGCCATGTGCATCTCCGTGTTCAAGTTGAAAGAGGTTGTGGAGCTTTCTAAGACCAGGCACACAAGTAATGTTGACTGCTAAGCATTGTATAATGTTCTAAGCGTAACATGTGGGTTGTGTGGACGAGCGTTCCAAGGCGCTAGCTTTACGTTCCAGTCTCAATTGAGGCATGGGTTCAAATCTCACCAGTCAGGCTTTTCCAAAAATATAGAAAACCTCCAACATGCTACCAAAATAGGAGTCTGATGCATTCATCTTCCACCAAGTGTTTTGCCTTTCATCAAAGCAGTGTTTCCCAAGAGGTATCAGTACTATTCTGGCGGAGTCGCACACTGCCGATTTCACAATAACTTCTGTCAGCAGAGCTCTTTTCGACAAGTCAGTGGGAAAGATAACTAGCAGTTGCTATAATGGTCAGTGGGAAAGATAACTAGCAGTTGCTATAATGGTTGACCTGGGCTTGTCCGGGATTTGAACCCGGGACCTCTCGCACCCAAAGCGAGAATCATACCCCTAGACCAACAAGCCTCAACTGTTGACTTCTCCATGTTGAACTCAAATGAGTGATCTTAACTACCCAGGATTGTATATAGTTGTAAGTGTAACTGTTTCAGGGCAAGACACAGGCCATTCTGCAAAAGTCTAGGTAGAGACATAGAGCAAGACGTTGGATTTGTAATCCAATCTCTATAGAGCCATGGGTCTGAATCCCACTGCTGCCAGATGTTTCTGAAAGCAAAGATAATTTGAAACATGCCACCAAAAATTGAAATCTATTGCCCTCCTCTTCAACCATGTGTTTTGCTTTTGATTGAGGCAGTGTTTCCCAAATCATGAACCTAGGATTCTGGTAGCTTGACACAATGGATGTTTCAGAGACCCCGTTTACACCTTGCATTAAAATGCGTCTCGTATCGAGATTGTATCTAGATAATGATTTAGCCTGATTACATTTACACCTGGCATTAATATGCGTTTCGATTATCTTCAACCCGATCCGTTTGAGATCCGATCGAATCTGTCCAGCTGACAATCGAACATCACATCCTGTTTGTGATTGAATACTTTCGTCCGACCAAATTGAGAGTAGACACTTTTGTCTCGTCTGGACTCCAACCTTGACTAGGATCCATTTTAATGCTTTCTTGCTAGCAGCCATGGAAGCCTGCTCCTTGCTGGTCTGGAACCGGCGCGTTCCAACGGCTACGTATTTCCGCCCACGCTGTTGATATGTGGATTAAAAACGCATTTCCATTTACACTTATATTAAATGTGGTCGAAATGCGTCCCTGACCACCTCCGGAGGTGGTTTGGCCAATCGGATCGCAGTCCGTCCTCAAAACGTTTTGGGCGCATTTACAACTGTATTTTCATGTGGTTTAGCACGATCAGATTGCAATCTGATCACCAAAAATGCATTTTAATGCAAGGTGTAAACGGGGTCACAGTGACTTGTGTCCACTGACTCTTTTGGAAGAGAAATGTGTCACGATCACTGGCTATTGGTATAAGTCAGCACGTTGGCAAAGCGCGAATCATACGCCTCGACCTACGATCCTGAGCCATGTGCATCTCCGTGTTCAAGTTGAAAGAGGTTGTGGAGCTTTCTAAGACCAGGCACACAAGTAATGTTGACTGCTAAGCATTGTATAATGTTCTAAGCGTAACATGTGGGTTGTGTGGACGAGCGTTCCAAGGCGCTAGCTTTATGTTCCAGTCTCAATTGAGGCATGGGTTCAAATCTCACCAGTCAGGCTTTTCCAAAAATATAGAAAACCTCCAACATGCTACCAAAATAGGAGTCTGATGCATTCCTCTTCCACCAAGTGTTTTGCCTTTCATCAAAGCAGTGTTTCCCAAGAGGTATCAGTACTATTCTGGCGGAGTCGCACACTGCCGATTTCACAATAACTTGTGTCAGCAGAGCTCTTTTCGACAAGTCAGTGGGAAAGATAACTAGCAGTTGCTATAATGGTTGACCTGGGCTTGTCCGGGATTTGAACCCGGGACCTCTCGCACCCAAAGCGAGAATCATACCCCTAGACCAACAAGCCTCAACTGTTGACTTCTCCATGTTGAACTCAAATGAGTGAACTTAACCACCCAGCATTGTATATAGTTGTAAGTGTAAGTGTTTCAGGGCAAGACAAAGGCCATTCTGCCAAAGTCTAGGTAGAGACATAGAGCAAGACGTTGGATTTGTAATCCAATCTCTATAGAGCCATGGGTCTGAATCCCACTGCTGCCAGATGTTTCTGAAAGCAAAGATAATTTGAAACATGCCACCAAAAATTGAAATCTATTGCCCTCCTCTTCAACCATGTGTTTTGCTTTTGATTGAGGCAGTGTTTCCCAAATCATGAACCTAGGATTCTGGTAGCTTGACACAATGGATGTTTCAGAGACCCCGTTTACACCTTGCATTAAAATGCGTCTCGTATCGAGATTGTATCTAGATAATGATTTAGCCTGATTACATTTACACCTGGCATTAATATGCGTTTCGATTATCTTCAACCCGATCCGTTTGAGATCCGATCGAATCTGTCCAGCTGACAATCGAACATCACATCCTGTTTGTGATTGAATACTTTCGTCCGACCAAATTGAGAGTAGACACTTTTGTCTCGTCTGGACTCCAACCTTGACTAGGATCCATTTTAATGCTTTCTTGCTAGCTGCCATGGAAGCCTGCTCCTTGCTGGTCTGGAACCGGCGCGTTCCAACGGCTACGTATTTCCGCCCACGCTGTTGATATGTGGATTAAAAACGCATTTCCATTTACACTTATATTAAATGTGGTCGAAATGCGTCCCTGACCACCTCCGGAGGTGGTTTGGCCAATCGGATCGCAGTCCGTCCTCAAAACGTTTTGGGCGCATTTACAACTGTATTTTCATGTGGTTTAGCACGAACAGATTGCAATCTGATCACCAAAAATGCATTTTAATGCAAGGTGTAAACGGGGTCACAGTGACTTGTGTCCACTGACTCTTTTGGAAGAGAAATGTGTCACGATCACTGGCTATTGGTATAAGTCAGCACGTTGGCAAAGCGCGAATCATACGCCTCGACCTACGATCCTGAGCCATGTGCATCTCCGTGTTCAAGTTGAAAGAGGTTGTGGAGCTTTCTAAGACCAGGCACACAAGTAATGTTGACTGCTAAGCATTGTATAATGTTCTAAGCGTAACATGTGGGTTGTGTGGACGAGCGTTCCAAGGCGCTAGCTTTACGTTCCAGTCTCAATTGAGGCATGGGTTCAAATCTCACCAGTCAGGCTTTTCCAAAAATATAGAAAACCTCCAACATGCTACCAAAATAGGAGTCTGATGCATTCATCTTCCACCAAGTGTTTTGCCTTTCATCAAAGCAGTGTTTCCCAAGAGGTATCAGTACTATTCTGGCGGAGTCGCACACTGCCGATTTCACAATAACTTCTGTCAGCAGAGCTCTTTTCGACAAGTCAGTGGGAAAGATAACTAGCAGTTGCTATAATGGTCAGTGGGAAAGATAACTAGCAGTTGCTATAATGGTTGACCTGGGCTTGTCCGGGATTTGAACCCGGGACCTCTCGCACCCAAAGCGAGAATCATACCCCTAGACCAACAAGCCTCAACTGTTGACTTCTCCATGTTGAACTCAAATGAGTGATCTTAACTACCCAGGATTGTATATAGTTGTAAGTGTAACTGTTTCAGGGCAAGACACAGGCCATTCTGCAAAAGTCTAGGTAGAGACATAGAGCAAGACGTTGGATTTGTAATCCAATCTCTATAGAGCCATGGGTCTGAATCCCACTGCTGCCAGATGTTTCTGAAAGCAAAGATAATTTGAAACATGCCACCAAAAATTGAAATCTATTGCCCTCCTCTTCAACCATGTGTTTTGCTTTTGATTGAGGCAGTGTTTCCCAAATCATGAACCTAGGATTCTGGTAGCTTGACACAATGGATGTTTCAGAGACCCCGTTTACACCTTGCATTAAAATGCGTCTCGTATCGAGATTGTATCTAGATAATGATTTAGCCTGATTACATTTACACCTGGCATTAATATGCGTTTCGATTATCTTCAACCCGATCCGTTTGAGATCCGATCGAATCTGTCCAGCTGACAATCGAACATCACATCCTGTTTGTGATTGAATACTTTCGTCCGACCAAATTGAGAGTAGACACTTTTGTCTCGTCTGGACTCCAACCTTGACTAGGATCCATTTTAATGCTTTCTTGCTAGCAGCCATGGAAGCCTGCTCCTTGCTGGTCTGGAACCGGCGCGTTCCAACGGCTACGTATTTCCGCCCACGCTGTTGATATGTGGATTAAAAACGCATTTCCATTTACACTTATATTAAATGTGGTCGAAATGCGTCCCTGACCACCTCCGGAGGTGGTTTGGCCAATCGGATCGCAGTCCATCCTCAAAACGTTTTGGGTGCATTTACAACTGTATTTTCATGTGGTTTAGCACGATCAGATTGCAATCTGATCACCAAAAATGCATTTTAATGCAAGGTGTAAACGGGGTCACAGTGACTTGTGTCCACTGACTCTTTTGGAAGAGAAATGTGTCACGATCACTGGCTATTGGTAAAAGTCAGCACGTTGGCAAAGCGCGAATCATATGCCTCGACCTACGATCCTGAGCCATGTGCATCTCCGTGTTCAAGTTGAAAGAGGTTGTGGAGCTTTCTAAGACCAGGCACACAAGTAATGTTGACTGCTAAGCATTGTATAATGTTCTTAGTGTAACATGTGGGTTGTGTGGACGAGCGTTCCAAGGCGCTAGCTTTACGTTCCAGTCTCAATTGAGGCATGGGTTCAAATCTCACCAGTCAGGCTTTTCCAAAAATATAGAAAACCTCCAACATGCTACCAAAATAGGAGTCTGATGCATTCATCTTCCACCAAGTGTTTTGCCTTTCATCAAAGCAGTGTTTCCCAAGAGGTATCAGTACTATTCTGGCGGAGTCGCACACTGCCGATTTCACAATAACTTGTGTCAGCAGAGCTCTTTTCGACAAGTCAGTGGGAAAGATAACTAGCAGTTGCTATAACGGTTGACCTGGGCTTGTCCGGGATTTGAACCCGGGACCTCTCGCACCCGAAGCGAGAATCATACCCCTAGACCAACAAGCCTCAACTGTTGACTTCTCCATGTTGAACTCAAATGAGTGATCTTAACTACCCAGGATTGTATATAGTTGTAAGTGTAACTGTTTCAGGGCAAGACACAGGCCATTCTGCAAAAGTCTAGGTAGAGACATAGAGCAAGACGTTGGATTTGTAATCCAATCTCTATAGAGCCATGGGTCTGAATCCCACTGCTGCCAGATGTCTCTGAAAGCAAAGATAATTTGAAACATGCCACCAAAAATTGAAATCTATTGCCCTCCTCTTCAACCATGTGTTTTGCTTTTGATTGAGGCAGTGTTTCCCAAATCATGAACCTAGGATTCTGGTAGCTTGACACAATGGATGTTTCAGAGACCCCGTTTACACATTGCATTAAAATGCGTCTCGTATCGAGATTGTATCTAGATAATGATTTAGCCTGATTACATTTACACCTGGCATTAATATGCGTTTCGATTATCTTCAACCCGATCCGTTTGAGATCCGATCGAATCTGTGCAGCTGACAATCGAACATCACATCCTGTTTGTGATTGGATACTTTCGTCCGACCAAATTGAGAGTAGACACTTTTGTCTCGTCTGGACTCCAACCTTGACTAGGATCCATTTTAATGCTTTCTTGCTAGCTGCCATGGAAGCCTGCTCCTTGCTGGTCTGGAACCGGCGCGTTCCAACGGCTACGTATTTCCGCCCACGCTGTTGATATGTGGATTAAAAACGCATTTCCATTTACACTTATATTAAATGTGGTCGAAATGCATCCCTGACCACCTCCGGAGGTGGTTTGGCCAATCGGATCGCAGTCCATCCTCAAAACGTTTTGGGTGCATTTACAACTGTATTTTCATGTGGTTTAGCACGATCAGATTGCAATCTGATCACCAAAAATGCATTTTAATGCAAGGTGTAAACGGGGTCACAGTGACTTGTGTCCACTGACTCTTTTGGAAGAGAAATGTGTCACGATCACTGGCTATTGGTATAAGTCAGCACGTTGGCAAAGCGCGAATCATACGCCTCGACCTACGATCCTGAGCCATGTGCATCTCCGTGTTCAAGTTGAAAGAGGTTGTGGAGCTTTCTAAGACCAGGCACACAAGTAATGTTGACTGCTAAGCATTGTATAATGTTCTAAGTGTAACATGTGGGTTGTGTGGACGAGCGTTCCAAGGCGCTAGCTTTACGTTCCAGTCTCAATTGAGGCATGGGTTCAAATCTCACCAGTCAGGCTTTTCCAAAAATATAGAAAACCTCCAACATGCTACCAAAATAGGAGTCTGATGCATTCATCTTCCACCAAGTGTTTTGCCTTTCATCAAAGCAGTGTTTCCCAAGAGGTATCAGTACTATTCTGGCGGAGTCGCACACTGCCGATTTCACAATAACTTGTGTCAGCAGAGCTCTTTTCGACAAGTCAGTGGGAAAGATAACTAGCAGTTGCTATAACGGTTGACCTGGGCTTGTCCGGGATTTGAACCCGGGACCTCTCGCACCCGAAGCGAGAATCATACCCCTAGACCAACAAGCCTCAACTGTTGACTTCTCCATGTTGAACTCAAATGAGTGATCTTAACTACCCAGGATTGTATATAGTTGTAAGTGTAACTGTTTCAGGGCAAGACACAGGCCATTCTGCAAAAGTCTAGGTAGAGACATAGAGCAAGACGTTGGATTTGTAATCCAATCTCTATAGAGCCATGGGTCTGAATCCCACTGCTGCCAGATGTCTCTGAAAGCAAAGATAATTTGAAACATGCCACCAAAAATTGAAATCTATTGCCCTCCTCTTCAACCATGTGTTTTGCTTTTGATTGAGGCAGTGTTTCCCAAATCATGAACCTAGGATTCTGGTAGCTTGACACAATGGATGTTTCAGAGACCCCGTTTACACATTGCATTAAAATGCGTCTCGTATCGAGATTGTATCTAGATAATGATTTAGCCTGATTACATTTACACCTGGCATTAATATGCGTTTCGATTATCTTCAACCCAATCCGTTTGAGATCCGATCGAATCTGTCCAGCTGACAATCGAACATCACATCCTGTTTGTGATTGAATACTTTCGTCCGACCAAATTGAGAGTAGACACTTTTGTCTCGTCTGGACTCCAACCTTGACTAGGATCCATTTTAATGCTTTCTTGCTAGCTGCCATGGAAGCCTGCTCCTTGCTGGTCTGGAACCGGCGCGTTCCAACGGCTACGTATTTCCGCCCACGCTGTTGATATGTGGATTAAAAACGCATTTCCATTTACACTTATATTAAATGTGGTCGAAATGCGTCCCTGACCACCTCCGGAGGTGGTTTGGCCAATCGGATCGCAGTCCATCCTCAAAACGTTTTGGGTGCATTTACAACTGTATTTTCATGTGGTTTAGCACGATCAGATTGCAATCTGATCACCAAAAATGCATTTTAATGCAAGGTGTAAACGGGGTCACAGTGACTTGTGTCCACTGACTCTTTTGGAAGAGAAATGTGTCACGATCACTGGCTATTGGTATAAGTCAGCACGTTGGCAAAGCGCGAATCATACGCCTCGACCTACGATCCTGAGCCATGTGCATCTCCGTGTTCAAGTTGAAAGAGGTTGTGGAGCTTTCTAAGACCAGGCACACAAGTAATGTTGACTGCTAAGCATTGTATAATGTTCTAAGCGTAACATGTGGGTTGTGTGGACGAGCGTTCCAAGGCGCTAGCTTTACGTTCCAGTCTCAATTGAGGCATGGGTTCAAATCTCACCAGTCAGGCTTTTCCAAAAATATAGAAAACCTCCAACATGCTACCAAAATAGGAGTCTGATGCATTCATCTTCCACCAAGTGTTTTGCCTTTCATCAAAGCAGTGTTTCCCAAGAGGTATCAGTACTATTCTGGCGGAGTCGCACACTGCCGATTTCACAATAACTTCTGTCAGCAGAGCTCTTTTCGACAAGTCAGTGGGAAAGATAACTAGCAGTTGCTATAATGGTCAGTAGGAAAGATAACTAGCAGTTGCTATAATGGTTGACCTGGGCTTGTCCGGGATTTGAACCCGGGACCTCTCGCACCCAAAGCGAGAATCATACCCCTAGACCAACAAGCCTCAACTGTTGACTTCTCCATGTTGAACTCAAATGAGTGATCTTAACTACCCAGGATTGTATATAGTTGTAAGTGTAACTGTTTCAGGGCAAGACACAGGCCATTCTGCAAAAGTCTAGGTAGAGACATAGAGCAAGACGTTGGATTTGTAATCCAATCTCTATAGAGCCATGGGTCTGAATCCCACTGCTGCCAGATGTTTCTGAAAGCAAAGATAATTTGAAACATGCCACCAAAAATTGAAATCTATTGCCCTCCTCTTCAACCATGTGTTTTGCTTTTGATTGAGGCAGTGTTTCCCAAATCATGAACCTAGGATTCTGGTAGCTTGACACAATGGATGTTTCAGAGACCCCGTTTACACCTTGCATTAAAATGCGTCTCGTATCGAGATTGTATCTAGATAATGATTTAGCCTGATTACATTTACACCTGGCATTAATATGCGTTTCGATTATCTTCAACCCGATCCGTTTGAGATCCGATCGAATCTGTCCAGCTGACAATCGAACATCACATCCTGTTTGTGATTGAATACTTTCGTCCGACCAAATTGAGAGTAGACACTTTTGTCTCGTCTGGACTCCAACCTTGACTAGGATCCATTTGAATGCTTTCTTGCTAGCAGCCATGGAAGCCTGCTCCTTGCTGGTCTGGAACCGGCGCGTTCCAACGGCTACGTATTTCCGCCCACGCTGTTGATATGTGGATTAAAAACGCATTTCCATTTACACTTATATTAAATGTGGTCGAAATGCGTCCCTGACCACCTCCGGAGGTGGTTTGGCCAATCGGATCGCAGTCCGTCCTCAAAACGTTTTGGGCGCATTTACAACTGTATTTTCATGTGGTTTAGCACGATCAGATTGCAATCTGATCACCAAAAATGCATTTTAATGCAAGGTGTAAACGGGGTCACAGTGACTTGTGTCCACTGACTCTTTTGGAAGAGAAATGTGTCACGATCACTGGCTATTGGTATAAGTCAGCACGTTGGCAAAGCGCGAATCATACGCCTCGACCTACGATCCTGAGCCATGTGCATCTCCGTGTTCAAGTTGAAAGAGGTTGTGGAGCTTTCTAAGACCAGGCACACAAGTAATGTTGACTGCTAAGCATTGTATAATGTTCTAAGCGTAACATGTGGGTTGTGTGGACGAGCGTTCCAAGGCGCTAGCTTTATGTTCCAGTCTCAATTGAGGCATGGGTTCAAATCTCACCAGTCAGGCTTTTCCAAAAATATAGAAAACCTCCAACATGCTACCAAAATAGGAGTCTGATGCATTCCTCTTCCACCAAGTGTTTTGCCTTTCATCAAAGCAGTGTTTCCCAAGAGGTATCAGTACTATTCTGGCGGAGTCGCACACTGCCGATTTCACAATAACTTCTGTCAGCAGAGCTCTTTTCGACAAGTCAGTGGGAAAGATAACTAGCAGTTGCTATAATGGTCAGTGGGAAAGATAACTAGCAGTTGCTATAATGGTTGACCTGGGCTTGTCCGGGATTTGAACCCGGGACCTCTCGCACCCAAAGCGAGAATCATACCCCTAGACCAACAAGCCTCAACTGTTGACTTCTCCATGTTGAACTCAAATGAGTGATCTTAACTACCCAGGATTGTATATAGTTGTAAGTGTAACTGTTTCAGGGCAAGACACAGGCCATTCTGCAAAAGTCTAGGTAGAGACATAGAGCAAGACGTTGGATTTGTAATCCAATCTCTATAGAGCCATGGGTCTGAATCCCACTGCTGCCAGATGTTTCTGAAAGCAAAGATAATTTGAAACATGCCACCAAAAATTGAAATCTATTGCCCTCCTCTTCAACCATGTGTTTTGCTTTTGATTGAGGCAGTGTTTCCCAAATCATGAACCTAGGATTCTGGTAGCTTGACACAATGGATGTTTCAGAGACCCCGTTTACACCTTGCATTAAAATGCGTCTCGTATCGAGATTGTATCTAGATAATGATTTAGCCTGATTACATTTACACCTGGCATTAATATGCGTTTCGATTATCTTCAACCCGATCCGTTTGAGATCCGATCGAATCTGTCCAGCTGACAATCGAACATCACATCCTGTTTGTGATTGAATACTTTCGTCCGACCAAATTGAGAGTAGACACTTTTGTCTCGTCTGGACTCCAACCTTGACTAGGATCCATTTTAATGCTTTCTTGCTAGCAGCCATGGAAGCCTGCTCCTTGCTGGTCTGGAACCGGCGCGTTCCAACGGCTACGTATTTCCGCCCACGCTGTTGATATGTGGATTAAAAACGCATTTCCATTTACACTTATATTAAATGTGGTCGAAATGCGTCCCTGACCACCTCCGGAGGTGGTTTGGCCAATCGGATCGCAGTCCGTCCTCAAAACGTTTTGGGCGCATTTACAACTGTATTTTCATGTGGTTTAGCACGATCAGATTGCAATCTGATCACCAAAAATGCATTTTAATGCAAGGTGTAAACGGGGTCACAGTGACTTGTGTCCACTGACTCTTTTGGAAGAGAAATGTGTCACGATCACTGGCTATTGGTATAAGTCAGCACGTTGGCAAAGCGCGAATCATACGCCTCGACCTACGATCCTGAGCCATGTGCATCTCCGTGTTCAAGTTGAAAGAGGTTGTGGAGCTTTCTAAGACCAGGCACACAAGTAATGTTGACTGCTAAGCATTGTATAATGTTCTAAGCGTAACATGTGGGTTGTGTGGACGAGCGTTCCAAGGCGCTAGCTTTATGTTCCAGTCTCAATTGAGGCATGGGTTCAAATCTCACCAGTCAGGCTTTTCCAAAAATATAGAAAACCTCCAACATGCTACCAAAATAGGAGTCTGATGCATTCCTCTTCCACCAAGTGTTTTGCCTTTCATCAAAGCAGTGTTTCCCAAGAGGTATCAGTACTATTCTGGCGGAGTCGCACACTGCCGATTTCACAATAACTTGTGTCAGCAGAGCTCTTTTCGACAAGTCAGTGGGAAAGATAACTAGCAGTTGCTATAATGGTTGACCTGGGCTTGTCCGGGATTTGAACCCGGGACCTCTCGCACCCAAAGCGAGAATCATACCCCTAGACCAACAAGCCTCAACTGTTGACTTCTCCATGTTGAACTCAAATGAGTGAACTTAACCACCCAGCATTGTATATAGTTGTAAGTGTAAGTGTTTCAGGGCAAGACAAAGGCCATTCTGCCAAAGTCTAGGTAGAGACATAGAGCAAGACGTTGGATTTGTAATCCAATCTCTATAGAGCCATGGGTCTGAATCCCACTGCTGCCAGATGTTTCTGAAAGCAAAGATAATTTGAAACATGCCACCAAAAATTGAAATCTATTGCCCTCCTCTTCAACCATGTGTTTTGCTTTTGATTGAGGCAGTGTTTCCCAAATCATGAACCTAGGATTCTGGTAGCTTGACACAATGGATGTTTCAGAGACCCCGTTTACACCTTGCATTAAAATGCGTCTCGTATCGAGATTGTATCTAGATAATGATTTAGCCTGATTACATTTACACCTGGCATTAATATGCGTTTCGATTATCTTCAACCCGATCCGTTTGAGATCCGATCGAATCTGTCCAGCTGACAATCGAACATCACATCCTGTTTGTGATTGAATACTTTCGTCCGACCAAATTGAGAGTAGACACTTTTGTCTCGTCTGGACTCCAACCTTGACTAGGATCCATTTTAATGCTTTCTTGCTAGCTGCCATGGAAGCCTGCTCCTTGCTGGTCTGGAACCGGCGCGTTCCAACGGCTACGTATTTCCGCCCACGCTGTTGATATGTGGATTAAAAACGCATTTCCATTTACACTTATATTAAATGTGGTCGAAATGCGTCCCTGACCACCTCCGGAGGTGGTTTGGCCAATCGGATCGCAGTCCGTCCTCAAAACGTTTTGGGCGCATTTACAACTGTATTTTCATGTGGTTTAGCACGAACAGATTGCAATCTGATCACCAAAAATGCATTTTAATGCAAGGTGTAAACGGGGTCACAGTGACTTGTGTCCACTGACTCTTTTGGAAGAGAAATGTGTCACGATCACTGGCTATTGGTATAAGTCAGCACGTTGGCAAAGCGCGAATCATACGCCTCGACCTACGATCCTGAGCCATGTGCATCTCCGTGTTCAAGTTGAAAGAGGTTGTGGAGCTTTCTAAGACCAGGCACACAAGTAATGTTGACTGCTAAGCATTGTATAATGTTCTAAGCGTAACATGTGGGTTGTGTGGACGAGCGTTCCAAGGCGCTAGCTTTACGTTCCAGTCTCAATTGAGGCATGGGTTCAAATCTCACCAGTCAGGCTTTTCCAAAAATATAGAAAACCTCCAACATGCTACCAAAATAGGAGTCTGATGCATTCATCTTCCACCAAGTGTTTTGCCTTTCATCAAAGCAGTGTTTCCCAAGAGGTATCAGTACTATTCTGGCGGAGTCGCACACTGCCGATTTCACAATAACTTCTGTCAGCAGAGCTCTTTTCGACAAGTCAGTGGGAAAGATAACTAGCAGTTGCTATAATGGTCAGTGGGAAAGATAACTAGCAGTTGCTATAATGGTTGACCTGGTCTTGTCCGGGATTTGAACCCGGGACCTCTCGCACCCAAAGCGAGAATCATACCCCTAGACCAACAAGCCTCAACTGTTGACTTCTCCATGTTGAACTCAAATGAGTGATCTTAACTACCCAGGATTGTATATAGTTGTAAGTGTAACTGTTTCAGGGCAAGACACAGGCCATTCTGCAAAAGTCTAGGTAGAGACATAGAGCAAGACGTTGGATTTGTAATCCAATCTCTATAGAGCCATGGGTCTGAATCCCACTGCTGCCAGATGTTTCTGAAAGCAAAGATAATTTGAAACATGCCACCAAAAATTGAAATCTATTGCCCTCCTCTTCAACCATGTGTTTTGCTTTTGATTGAGGCAGTGTTTCCCAAATCATGAACCTAGGATTCTGGTAGCTTGACACAATGGATGTTTCAGAGACCCCGTTTACACCTTGCATTAAAATGCGTCTCGTATCGAGATTGTATCTAGATAATGATTTAGCCTGATTACATTTACACCTGGCATTAATATGCGTTTCGATTATCTTCAACCCGATCCGTTTGAGATCCGATCGAATCTGTCCAGCTGACAATCGAACATCACATCCTGTTTGTGATTGAATACTTTCGTCCGACCAAATTGAGAGTAGACACTTTTGTCTCGTCTGGACTCCAACCTTGACTAGGATCCATTTTAATGCTTTCTTGCTAGCAGCCATGGAAGCCTGCTCCTTGCTGGTCTGGAACCGGCGCGTTCCAACGGCTACGTATTTCCGCCCACGCTGTTGATATGTGGATTAAAAACGCATTTCCATTTACACTTATATTAAATGTGGTCGAAATGCGTCCCTGACCACCTCCGGAGGTGGTTTGGCCAATCGGATCGCAGTCCGTCCTCAAAACGTTTTGGGCGCATTTACAACTGTATTTTCATGTGGTTTAGCACGATCAGATTGCAATCTGATCACCAAAAATGCATTTTAATGCAAGGTGTAAACGGGGTCACAGTGACTTGTGTCCACTGACTCTTTTGGAAGAGAAATGTGTCACGATCACTGGCTATTGGTATAAGTCAGCACGTTGGCAAAGCGCAAATCATACGCCTCGACCTACGATCCTGAGCCATGTGCATCTCCGTGTTCAAGTTGAAAGAGGTTGTGGAGCTTTCTAAGACCAGGCACACAAGTAATGTTGACTGCTAAGCATTGTATAATGTTCTAAGCGTAACATGTGGGTTGTGTGGACGAGCGTTCCAAGGCGCTAGCTTTATGTTCCAGTCTCAATTGAGGCATGGGTTCAAATCTCACCAGTCAGGCTTTTCCAAAAATATAGAAAACCTCCAACATGCTACCAAAATAGGAGTCTGATGCATTCCTCTTCCACCAAGTGTTTTGCCTTTCATCAAAGCAGTGTTTCCCAAGAGGTATCAGTACTATTCTGGCGGAGTCGCACACTGCCGATTTCACAATAACTTCTGTCAGCAGAGCTCTTTTCGACAAGTCAGTGGGAAAGATAACTAGCAGTTGCTATAATGGTCAGTGGGAAAGATAACTAGCAGTTGCTATAATGGTTGACCTGGGCTTGTCCGGGATTTGAACCCGGGACCTCTCGCACCCAAAGCGAGAATCATACCCCTAGACCAACAAGCCTCAACTGTTGACTTCTCCATGTTGAACTCAAATGAGTGATCTTAACTACCCAGGATTGTATATAGTTGTAAGTGTAACTGTTTCAGGGCAAGACACAGGCCATTCTGCAAAAGTCTAGGTAGAGACATAGAGCAAGACGTTGGATTTGTAATCCAATCTCTATAGAGCCATGGGTCTGAATCCCACTGCTGCCAGATGTTTCTGAAAGCAAAGATAATTTGAAACATGCCACCAAAAATTGAAATCTATTGCCCTCCTCTTCAACCATGTGTTTTGCTTTTGATTGAGGCAGTGTTTCCCAAATCATGAACCTAGGATTCTGGTAGCTTGACACAATGGATGTTTCAGAGACCCCGTTTACACCTTGCATTAAAATGCGTCTCGTATCGAGATTGTATCTAGATAATGATTTAGCCTGATTACATTTACACCTGGCATTAATATGCGTTTCGATTATCTTCAACCCGATCCGTTTGAGATCCGATCGAATCTGTCCAGCTGACAATCGAACATCACATCCTGTTTGTGATTGAATACTTTCGTCCGACCAAATTGAGAGTAGACACTTTTGTCTCGTCTGGACTCCAACCTTGACTAGGATCCATTTTAATGCTTTCTTGCTAGCAGCCATGGAAGCCTGCTCCTTGCTGGTCTGGAACCGGCGCGTTCCAACGGCTACGTATTTCCGCCCACGCTGTTGATATGTGGATTAAAAACGCATTTCCATTTACACTTATATTAAATGTGGTCGAAATGCGTCCCTGACCACCTCCGGAGGTGGTTTGGCCAATCGGATCGCAGTCCGTCCTCAAAACGTTTTGGGCGCATTTACAACTGTATTTTCATGTGGTTTAGCACGATCAGATTGCAATCTGATCACCAAAAATGCATTTTAATGCAAGGTGTAAACGGGGTCACAGTGACTTGTGTCCACTGACTCTTTTGGAAGAGAAATGTGTCACGATCACTGGCTATTGGTATAAGTCAGCACGTTGGCAAAGCGCGAATCATACGCCTCGACCTACGATCCTGAGCCATGTGCATCTCCGTGTTCAAGTTGAAAGAGGTTGTGGAGCTTTCTAAGACCAGGCACACAAGTAATGTTGACTGCTAAGCATTGTATAATGTTCTAAGCGTAACATGTGGGTTGTGTGGACGAGCGTTCCAAGGCGCTAGCTTTATGTTCCAGTCTCAATTGAGGCATGGGTTCAAATCTCACCAGTCAGGCTTTTCCAAAAATATAGAAAACCTCCAACATGCTACCAAAATAGGAGTCTGATGCATTCCTCTTCCACCAAGTGTTTTGCCTTTCATCAAAGCAGTGTTTCCCAAGAGGTATCAGTACTATTCTGGCGGAGTCGCACACTGCCGATTTCACAATAACTTGTGTCAGCAGAGCTCTTTTCGACAAGTCAGTGGGAAAGATAACTAGCAGTTGCTATAATGGTTGACCTGGGCTTGTCCGGGATTTGAACCCGGGACCTCTCGCACCCAAAACGAGAATCATACCCCTAGACCAACAAGCCTCAACTGTTGACTTCTCCATGTTGAACTCAAATGAGTGAACTTAACCACCCAGGATTGTATATAGTTGTAAGTGTAACTGTTTCAGGGCAAGACACAGGCCATTCTGCAAAAGTCTAGGTAGAGACATAGAGCAAGACGTTGGATTTGTAATCCAATCTCTATAGAGCCATGGGTCTGAATCCCACTGCTGCCAGATGTTTCTGAAAGCAAAGATAATTTGAAACATGCCACCAAAAATTGAAATCTATTGCCCTCCTCTTCAACCATGTGTTTTGCTTTTGATTGAGGCAGTGTTTCCCAAATCATGAACCTAGGATTCTGGTAGCTTGACACAATGGATGTTTCAGAGACCCCGTTTACACCTTGCATTAAAATGCGTCTCGTATCGAGATTGTATCTAGATAATGATTTAGCCTGATTACATTTACACCTGGCATTAATATGCGTTTCGATTATCTTCAACCCGATCCGTTTGAGATCCGATCGAATCTGTCCAGCTGACAATCGAACATCACATCCTGTTTGTGATTGAATACTTTCGTCCGACCAAATTGAGAGTAGACACTTTTGTCTCGTCTGGACTCCAACCTTGACTAGGATCCATTTTAATGCTTTCTTGCTAGCAGCCATGGAAGCCTGCTCCTTGCTGGTCTGGAACCGGCGCGTTCCAACGGCTACGTATTTCCGCCCACGCTGTTGATATGTGGATTAAAAACGCATTTCCATTTACACTTATATTAAATGTGGTCGAAATGCGTCCCTGACCACCTCCGGAGGTGGTTTGGCCAATCGGATCGCAGTCCGTCCTCAAAACGTTTTGGGTGCATTTACAACTGTATTTTCATGTGGTTTAGCACGATCAGATTGCAATCTGATCACCAAAAATGCATTTTAATGCAAGGTGTAAACGGGGTCACAGTGACTTGTGTCCACTGACTCTTTTGGAAGAGAAATGTGTCACGATCACTGGCTATTGGTATAAGTCAGCACGTTGGCAAAGCGCGAATCATACGCCTCGACCTACGATCCTGAGCCATGTGCATCTCCGTGTTCAAGTTGAAAGAGGTTGTGGAGCTTTCTAAGACCAGGCACACAAGTAATGTTGACTGCTAAGCATTGTATAATGTTCTAAGCGTAACATGTGGGTTGTGTGGACGAGCGTTCCAAGGCGCTAGCTTTACGTTCCAGTCTCAATTGAGGCATGGGTTCAAATCTCACCAGTCAGGCTTTTCCAAAAATATAGAAAACCTCCAACATGCTACCAAAATAGGAGTCTGATGCATTCATCTTCCACCAAGTGTTTTGCCTTTCATCAAAGCAGTGTTTCCCAAGAGGTATCAGTACTATTCTGGCGGAGTCGCACACTGCCGATTTCACAATAACTTGTGTCAGCAGAGCTCTTTTCGACAAGTCAGTGGGAAAGATAACTAGCAGTTGCTATAATGGTTGACCTGGGCTTGTCCGGGATTTGAACCCGGGACCTCTCGCACCCAAAGCGAGAATCATACCCCTAGACCAACAAGCCTCAACTGTTGACTTCTCCATGTTGAACTCAAATGAGTGAACTTAACCACCCAGCATTGTATATAGTTGTAAGTGTAAGTGTTTCAGGGCAAGACAAAGGCCATTCTGCCAAAGTCTAGGTAGAGACATAGAGCAAGACGTTGGATTTGTAATCCAATCTCTATAGAGCCATGGGTCTGAATCCCACTGCTGCCAGATGTTTCTGAAAGCAAAGATAATTTGAAACATGCCACCAAAAATTGAAATCTATTGCCCTCCTCTTCAACCATGTGTTTTGCTTTTGATTGAGGCAGTGTTTCCCAAATCATGAACCTAGGATTCTGGTAGCTTGACACAATGGATGTTTCAGAGACCCCGTTTACACCTTGCATTAAAATGCGTCTCGTATCGAGATTGTATCTAGATAATGATTTAGCCTGATTACATTTACACCTGGCATTAATATGCGTTTCGATTATCTTCAACCCGATCCGTTTGAGATCCGATCGAATCTGTCCAGCTGACAATCGAACATCACATCCTGTTTGTGATTGAATACTTTCGTCCGACCAAATTGAGAGTAGACACTTTTGTCTCGTCTGGACTCCAACCTTGACTAGGATCCATTTTAATGCTTTCTTGCTAGCTGCCATGGAAGCCTGCTCCTTGCTGGTCTGGAACCGGCGCGTTCCAACGGCTACGTATTTCCGCCCACGCTGTTGATATGTGGATTAAAAACGCATTTCCATTTACACTTATATTAAATGTGGTCGAAATGCGTCCCTGACCACCTCCGGAGGTGGTTTGGCCAATCGGATCGCAGTCCGTCCTCAAAACGTTTTGGGCGCATTTACAACTGTATTTTCATGTGGTTTAGCACGAACAGATTGCAATCTGATCACCAAAAATGCATTTTAATGCAAGGTGTAAACGGGGTCACAGTGACTTGTGTCCACTGACTCTTTTGGAAGAGAAATGTGTCACGATCACTGGCTATTGGTATAAGTCAGCACGTTGGCAAAGCGCGAATCATACGCCTCGACCTACGATCCTGAGCCATGTGCATCTCCGTGTTCAAGTTGAAAGAGGTTGTGGAGCTTTCTAAGACCAGGCACACAAGTAATGTTGACTGCTAAGCATTGTATAATGTTCTAAGCGTAACATGTGGGTTGTGTGGACGAGCGTTCCAAGGCGCTAGCTTTACGTTCCAGTCTCAATTGAGGCATGGGTTCAAATCTCACCAGTCAGGCTTTTCCAAAAATATAGAAAACCTCCAACATGCTACCAAAATAGGAGTCTGATGCATTCATCTTCCACCAAGTGTTTTGCCTTTCATCAAAGCAGTGTTTCCCAAGAGGTATCAGTACTATTCTGGCGGAGTCGCACACTGCCGATTTCACAATAACTTCTGTCAGCAGAGCTCTTTTCGACAAGTCAGTGGGAAAGATAACTAGCAGTTGCTATAATGGTCAGTGGGAAAGATAACTAGCAGTTGCTATAATGGTTGACCTGGGCTTGTCCGGGATTTGAACCCGGGACCTCTCGCACCCAAAGCGAGAATCATACCCCTAGACCAACAAGCCTCAACTGTTGACTTCTCCATGTTGAACTCAAATGAGTGATCTTAACTACCCAGGATTGTATATAGTTGTAAGTGTAACTGTTTCAGGGCAAGACACAGGCCATTCTGCAAAAGTCTAGGTAGAGACATAGAGCAAGACGTTGGATTTGTAATCCAATCTCTATAGAGCCATGGGTCTGAATCCCACTGCTGCCAGATGTTTCTGAAAGCAAAGATAATTTGAAACATGCCACCAAAAATTGAAATCTATTGCCCTCCTCTTCAACCATGTGTTTTGCTTTTGATTGAGGCAGTGTTTCCCAAATCATGAACCTAGGATTCTGGTAGCTTGACACAATGGATGTTTCAGAGACCCCGTTTACACATTGCATTAAAATGCGTCTCGTATCGAGATTGTATCTAGATAATGATTTAGCCTGATTACATTTACACCTGGCATTAATATGCGTTTCGATTATCTTCAACCCGATCCGTTTGAGATCCGATCGAATCTGTGCAGCTGACAATCGAACATCACATCCTGTTTGTGATTGGATACTTTCGTCCGACCAAATTGAGAGTAGACACTTTTGTCTCGTCTGGACTCCAACCTTGACTAGGATCCATTTTAATGCTTTCTTGCTAGCTGCCATGGAAGCCTGCTCCTTGCTGGTCTGGAACCGGCGCGTTCCAACGGCTACGTATTTCCGCCCACGCTGTTGATATGTGGATTAAAAACGCATTTCCATTTACACTTATATTAAATGTGGCCGAAATGCATCCCTGACCACCTCCGGAGGTGGTTTGGCCAATCGGATCGCAGTCCATCCTCAAAACGTTTTGGGTGCATTTACAACTGTATTTTCATGTGGTTTAGCACGATCAGATTGCAATCTGATCACCAAAAATGCATTTTAATGCAAGGTGTAAACGGGGTCACAGTGACTTGTGTCCACTGACTCTTTTGGAAGAGAAATGTGTCACGATCACTGGCTATTGGTATAAGTCAGCACGTTGGCAAAGCGCGAATCATACGCCTCGACCTACGATCCTGAGCCATGTGCATCTCCGTGTTCAAGTTGAAAGAGGTTGTGGAGCTTTCTAAGACCAGGCACACAAGTAATGTTGACTGCTAAGCATTGTATAATGTTCTAAGTGTAACATGTGGGTTGTGTGGACGAGCGTTCCAAGGCGCTAGCTTTACGTTCCAGTCTCAATTGAGGCATGGGTTCAAATCTCACCAGTCAGGCTTTTCCAAAAATATAGAAAACCTCCAACATGCTACCAAAATAGGAGTCTGATGCATTCATCTTCCACCAAGTGTTTTGCCTTTCATCAAAGCAGTGTTTCCCAAGAGGTATCAGTACTATTCTGGCGGAGTCGCACACTGCCGATTTCACAATAACTTGTGTCAGCAGAGCTCTTTTCGACAAGTCAGTGGGAAAGATAACTAGCAGTTGCTATAACGGTTGACCTGGGCTTGTCCGGGATTTGAACCCGGGACCTCTCGCACCCGAAGCGAGAATCATACCCCTAGACCAACAAGCCTCAACTGTTGACTTCTCCATGTTGAACTCAAATGAGTGATCTTAACTACCCAGGATTGTATATAGTTGTAAGTGTAACTGTTTCAGGGCAAGACACAGGCCATTCTGCAAAAGTCTAGGTAGAGACATAGAGCAAGACGTTGGATTTGTAATCCAATCTCTATAGAGCCATGGGTCTGAATCCCACTGCTGCCAGATGTCTCTGAAAGCAAAGATAATTTGAAACATGCCACCAAAAATTGAAATCTATTGCCCTCCTCTTCAACCATGTGTTTTGCTTTTGATTGAGGCAGTGTTTCCCAAATCATGAACCTAGGATTCTGGTAGCTTGACACAATGGATGTTTCAGAGACCCCGTTTACACATTGCATTAAAATGCGTCTCGTATCGAGATTGTATCTAGATAATGATTTAGCCTGATTACATTTACACCTGGCATTAATATGCGTTTCGATTATCTTCAACCCAATCCGTTTGAGATCCGATCGAATCTGTCCAGCTGACAATCGAACATCACATCCTGTTTGTGATTGAATACTATCGTCCGACCAAATTGAGAGTAGACACTTTTGTCTCGTCTGGACTCCAACCTTGACTAGGATCCATTTTAATGCTTTCTTGCTAGCTGCCATGGAAGCCTGCTCCTTGCTGGTCTGGAACCGGCGCGTTCCAACGGCTACGTATTTCCGCCCACGCTGTTGATATGTGGATTAAAAACGCATTTCCATTTACACTTATATTAAATGTGGTCGAAATGCGTCCCTGACCACCTCCGGAGGTGGTTTGGCCAATCGGATCGCAGTCCATCCTCAAAACGTTTTGGGTGCATTTACAACTGTATTTTCATGTGGTTTAGCACGATCAGATTGCAATCTGATCACCAAAAATGCATTTTAATGCAAGGTGTAAACGGGGTCACAGTGACTTGTGTCCACTGACTCTTTTGGAAGAGAAATGTGTCACGATCACTGGCTATTGGTATAAGTCAGCACGTTGGCAAAGCGCGAATCATACGCCTCGACCTACGATCCTGAGCCATGTGCATCTCCGTGTTCAAGTTGAAAGAGGTTGTGGAGCTTTCTAAGACCAGGCACACAAGTAATGTTGACTGCTAAGCATTGTATAATGTTCTAAGCGTAACATGTGGGTTGTGTGGACGAGCGTTCCAAGGCGCTAGCTTTACGTTCCAGTCTCAATTGAGGCATGGGTTCAAATCTCACCAGTCAGGCTTTTCCAAAAATATAGAAAACCTCCAACATGCTACCAAAATAGGAGTCTGATGCATTCATCTTCCACCAAGTGTTTTGCCTTTCATAAAAGCAGTGTTTCCCAAGAGGTATCAGTACTATTCTGGCGGAGTCGCACACTGCCGATTTCACAATAACTTCTGTCAGCAGAGCTCTTTTCGACAAGTCAGTGGGAAAGATAACTAGCAGTTGCTATAATGGTCAGTGGGAAAGATAACTAGCAGTTGCTATAATGGTTGACCTGGGCTTGTCCGGGATTTGAACCCGGGACCTCTCGCACCCAAAGCGAGAATCATACCCCTAGACCAACAAGCCTCAACTGTTGACTTCTCCATGTTGAACTCAAATGAGTGATCTTAACTACCCAGGATTGTATATAGTTGTAAGTGTAACTGTTTCAGGGCAAGACACAGGCCATTCTGCAAAAGTCTAGGTAGAGACATAGAGCAAGACGTTGGATTTGTAATCCAATCTCTATAGAGCCATGGGTCTGAATCCCACTGCTGCCAGATGTTTCTGAAAGCAAAGATAATTTGAAACATGCCACCAAAAATTGAAATATATTGCCCTCCTCTTCAACCATGTGTTTTGCTTTTGATTGAGGCAGTGTTTCCCAAATCATGAACCTAGGATTCTGGTAGCTTGACACAATGGATGTTTCAGAGACCCCGTTTACACCTTGCATTAAAATGCGTCTCGTATCGAGATTGTATCTAGATAATGATTTAGCCTGATTACATTTACACCTGGCATTAATATGCGTTTCGATTATCTTCAACCCGATCCGTTTGAGATCCGATCGAATCTGTCCAGCTGACAATCGAACATCACATCCTGTTTGTGATTGAATACTTTCGTCCGACCAAATTGAGAGTAGACACTTTTGTCTCGTCTGGACTCCAACCTTGACTAGGATCCATTTGAATGCTTTCTTGCTAGCAGCCATGGAAGCCTGCTCCTTGCTGGTCTGGAACCGGCGCGTTCCAACGGCTACGTATTTCCGCCCACGCTGTTGATATGTGGATTAAAAACGCATTTCCATTTACACTTATATTAAATGTGGTCGAAATGCGTCCCTGACCACCTCCGGAGGTGGTTTGGCCAATCGGATCGCAGTCCGTCCTCAAAACGTTTTGGGCGCATTTACAACTGTATTTTCATGTGGTTTAGCACGATCAGATTGCAATCTGATCACCAAAAATGCATTTTAATGCAAGGTGTAAACGGGGTCACAGTGACTTGTGTCCACTGACTCTTTTGGAAGAGAAATGTGTCACGATCACTGGCTATTGGTATAAGTCAGCACGTTGGCAAAGCGCGAATCATACGCCTCGACCTACGATCCTGAGCCATGTGCATCTCCGTGTTCAAGTTGAAAGAGGTTGTGGAGCTTTCTAAGACCAGGCACACAAGTAATGTTGACTGCTAAGCATTGTATAATGTTCTAAGCGTAACATGTGGGTTGTGTGGACGAGCGTTCCAAGGCGCTAGCTTTATGTTCCAGTCTCAATTGAGGCATGGGTTCAAATCTCACCAGTCAGGCTTTTCCAAAAATATAGAAAACCTCCAACATGCTACCAAAATAGGAGTCTGATGCATTCCTCTTCCACCAAGTGTTTTGCCTTTCATCAAAGCAGTGTTTCCCAAGAGGTATCAGTACTATTCTGGCGGAGTCGCACACTGCCGATTTCACAATAACTTGTGTCAGCAGAGCTCTTTTCGACAAGTCAGTGGGAAAGATAACTAGCAGTTGCTATAATGGTTGACCTGGGCTTGTCCGGGATTTGAACCCGGGACCTCTCGCACCCAAAGCGAGAATCATACCCCTAGACCAACAAGCCTCAACTGTTGACTTCTCCATGTTGAACTCAAATGAGTGAACTTAACCACCCAGCATTGTATATAGTTGTAAGTGTAAGTGTTTCAGGGCAAGACAAAGGCCATTCTGCCAAAGTCTAGGTAGAGACATAGAGCAAGACGTTGGATTTGTAATCCAATCTCTATAGAGCCATGGGTCTGAATCCCACTGCTGCCAGATGTTTCTGAAAGCAAAGATAATTTGAAACATGCCACCAAAAATTGAAATCTATTGCCCTCCTCTTCAACCATGTGTTTTGCTTTTGATTGAGGCAGTGTTTCCCAAATCATGAACCTAGGATTCTGGTAGCTTGACACAATGGATGTTTCAGAGACCCCGTTTACACCTTGCATTAAAATGCGTCTCGTATCGAGATTGTATCTAGATAATGATTTAGCCTGATTACATTTACACCTGGCATTAATATGCGTTTCGATTATCTTCAACCCGATCCGTTTGAGATCCGATCGAATCTGTCCAGCTGACAATCGAACATCACATCCTGTTTGTGATTGAATACTTTCGTCCGACCAAATTGAGAGTAGACACTTTTGTCTCGTCTGGACTCCAACCTTGACTAGGATCCATTTTAATGCTTTCTTGCTAGCTGCCATGGAAGCCTGCTCCTTGCTGGTCTGGAACCGGCGCGTTCCAACGGCTACGTATTTCCGCCCACGCTGTTGATATGTGGATTAAAAACGCATTTCCATTTACACTTATATTAAATGTGGTCGAAATGCGTCCCTGACCACCTCCGGAGGTGGTTTGGCCAATCGGATCGCAGTCCGTCCTCAAAACGTTTTGGCCGCATTTACAACTGTATTTTCATGTGGTTTAGCACGAACAGATTGCAATCTGATCACCAAAAATGCATTTTAATGCAAGGTGTAAACGGGGTCACAGTGACTTGTGTCCACTGACTCTTTTGGAAGACAAATGTGTCACGATCACTGGCTATTGGTATAAGTCAGCACGTTGGCAAAGCGCAAATCATACGCCTCGACCTACGATCCTGAGCCATGTGCATCTCCGTGTTCAAGTTGAAAGAGGTTGTGGAGCTTTCTAAGACCAGGCAAACAAGTAATGTTGACTGCTAAGCATTGTATAATGTTCTAAGCGTAACATGTGGGTTGTGTGGACGAGCGTTCCAAGGTGCTAGCTTTACGTTCCAGTCTCAATTGAGGCATGGGTTCAAATCTCACCAGTCAGGCTTTTTCAAAAATATAGAAAACCTCCAACATGCTACCAAAATAGGAGTCTGATGCATTCCTCTTCCACCAAGTGTTTTGCCTTTCATCAAAGCAGTGTTTCCCAAGAGGTATCAGTACTATTCTGGCGGAGTCGCACACTGCCGATTTCACAATAACTTGTGTCAGCAGAGCTCTTTTCGACAAGTCAGTGGGAAAGATAACTAGCAGTTGCTATAACCGTTGACCTGGGCTTGTCCGGGATTTGAACCCGGGACCTCTCGCACCCGAAGCGAGAATCATACTCCTAGACCAACAAGCCTCAACTGTTGACTTCTCCATGTTGAACTCAAATGAGTGATCTTAACTACCCAGGATTGTATATAGTTGTAAGTGTAACTGTTTCAGGGCAAGACACAGGCCATTCTGCAAAAGTCTAGGTAGAGACATAGAGCAAGACGTTGGATTTGTAATCCAATCTCTATAGAGCCACACTCAAAAAAATAACTCATTGGATTAACTCAATTTAATTGAGGGCAGAATTTCCATCCAATAAATATATGTAGCCCCAATTAAAACTATGAGAGTTAGTCCAACTCATTTTTATTAAATACAGCTAAAATGAAATAATTCCATGACTTAAGTGAAATTGTTTTACGTTGCCTCAACTCAAACTAAGTGAGTTAGTCCAACTCATTTTTATTAAATACAGCTAAAATGAAATAATTCCATGACTTAAGTGAAATTGATTTACGTTGCCTCAACTCAAACTAAGTGAGTTAGTCCAACTCAAAACACTCAATTAAATTGTGGGCAGAATTTCCATCCAAAATATAGTTAGTCCAACTCATTTTTATCAAATAGAGCTAAAATTAAATAATTACATTTACAAAGTTAACCCGTTTTACTTTTGTCCAACTCAAACTAATGTAATTAACTGGAAATGAAATACATGTTATTTGATGCCCCATTAAACATGACAAATGAGACAAAACATAGTTAGTGTTTTTTATTTAAACAAAACAGCCTATGTCCAATATCATGGTAAAAAAAAAAGAAAAAAAAAAGAAAGACCTCCCAGCTTCTGCTACTATGACAGCTCTGGCTTTAGAACACACACAACATAATGTATGTACGTCAGAAAGTATAGACTGATAGATTCAACTGACTTCTACTCTTGTAGAGCAGGGCAAGAGAGCGAGGCAAACATCCATCCATACAACATCCATCCATACAACAAATCCCAGATCAGTCCAGCTTCTGCTACTATGACAGCTCTGGCCCACAAGACCAACTCCAGCAACCTCCTCCATGAATGTGAACGGAACGGACTAGATCTGCATAGAACAGTGGAAAGCTCATCAACTACTAACTCTTCAACTTGTAGTTTATGACTCTGGAGTATGTCAGAAATTATAGACTTTGTGACAGGCAATGATGCTGTACAAAGATGCTGTATGTAGTGCCAGAGTATGTCAGAAATTACTTTGTACAGCATCATTGCCTGTCACAAAGATGCTGTATGTAGTGAAGTTCAGAAAGGACCTCATCAATAACTGCCTTTGGAATGTGAACAATATTTTCCAACTTCAATGAAATGAGAGCTATTTTCTCTTCAATAAAATTTGACTGGTGATTCGGCAGCATCACCAGATGCTAAACATTCAGATCTGATTCATGACCCAGACTCTGTTGGACCATCTGTAGAATTGTCTGACTGATTCAACTGACCTCTTGTACTAACAACGTTGGGTTTAAAGTCTTTCAATGAATGCTGGTTGTGTTTCCTGTTTTTGTGTGTGTTGAATGTACCGTAAACATTAGTTTTAAACGTGTATCCTAGAAACATACAAGGAACTGTTTCATCATGCCTGAGATGCCGATTTATGTGTTGAAAATAATCTCTTTCTGTTGCTAGGTCTCTGCATGAGCACACATGACACTGGAATGTAGACACTTCTACTGGCTTTGGACCTTGCTGTTTGCCATGAGTTTTGTACACCTGATTTGATAGCTGTTGGACCATCTACTACTACTACAACTTCTACACTGTAGTTCTGATATACTTATGTACCTGGTCTTTACAAGGCAAACAGCCAACATAGATGTCCAGAAACATTTTACTTGAATACCTTTTATGTCAAAACAAAGGGGGACTAGTCGGTTGTTTTTTGATAGTGTACACACACACACACGCACACACACGCGAACACGCGCAGACACTCACAGGCACACACACTCACAGGCAAACCGGAATCACAATCAACTCAACGATTTCCTTAAGATCTAAAATCACCTGCCATGCTGGCTCATTTTCTGGTAGGATTTGCCCAATCACAAAGGGAAGCAACCTGAGCAAAGTCCAATTTTCATGGGCATTGCCACCTATAGTGTTTCTAGATGTGCAAGAGCGTGGTGTGGCATGAGGGCGGTTGGTTTTGTCCCCCCACTTGTACGGAAATGCCAGAATGAGTGTGTTAAGGCTATCAAGAGTGAAGTATTTTTTTGAGCTCAAGAAGCGAATACAGTGTGCAAGTTCGACTGGAACAACACCCTCGAAGAGATCATGCACAATATTAGGAGGATAGCCAGGGCTTACGTGAAAATGCGAAAGGTGCTCAGTTAAAACACTGTTTTTTGACACCACAGCAAATAGTTGCATTCTCCTCAGCAGACTGATCATGAACATCATGGATCTCTCTGCTTCTAAGTTGGAAACCACCTGACTTGATATCCTTACTCTGAAATTCTGATTTATCTCCAGTACAAAACCTGCATATTGACCCACCAGAAAAACTCTCAACAAAGCCACCTATTCCGTGGGCTCCAAGATTGTCAGCTATTACGCACTGGACAGTACACACACTCACAGGCACACACACTCACAGGCACACACACACAGGTACACACACACACACACACACGTGTGCATGCATGCGTGCGTGTACACTATCAAAAAACAACCGACTAGTCCCAACCTGACACAATGACCTCATGGATGTTTTCTTTGTTTTGACATAAAAGGTATTCAAGTAAAACGCTTCTGTACATCCATGTTGGCTGTTTGCCTTGTAAAGACCAGGTACATAAGTACATCAGACTTACAGTGTAGAAGTTGTAGTAGTAGTAGATGGTCCAACAGAGTCTATGGGTCATGAATCAGATCTGAATCTTTAGCATCTGGTGATGCTGCCGAATCACACCAGTCACACGCACGCATACATGCACTCACACACAGCCGTGTCAGACAGGTTGGGAGACAAAAAAGAGCAAAGTGAAAAACAAAAACAACTTCCGCGTTGCAAGTAACAGAAATGGTACTCCTTAGAAACGACTCAGGGTCTATTTCTTACAGTCCTTAGAAACGACAGGGCAAGACTCTGCTGGACCATCTGTAGAATTGTATGACTGATTCAACTGACCTCTTCTACTCTTGTAGAGCAGGGCAAGAGAGCGAGGCAAACATCCATCCATACAAAAAAAAAAAAAGAAAAAAAAAGATGCTTGGTGCTAGACAAACAACTTGATTTTCAGCTGCTGGATCTTTGCATTCAGCTTGTGCCCATCCATATTCATTATGATCTTCTGGCAAAACTCAAAAGTGTACTTGAGGTTCTCTGGAAAGCTTAGGTCAAGGGCATAAATGAGACCAAACAGCATGATGAACCCCATGAGGACACTGCCTACGTTGCTCATGACTTTGCAGCCTTCGATCACAATTCCCACGTCCTCTGGCTCCACATTCCCATCTCTCCAGACGATGTAGATCCCCATGACTGGGATGTCTTCCTCTGCACTGTCAGAGGCGGAGTCCTGAATAACACCACAAACAAAACGCTTGTGTTAAGTAAAGCTGAGCACCACAACCTATCATCAATTGCAGTTTACAGGAGGAATAAGAGTGGGCAACACTATTCAACGCTACATTTTAGGCATTTAAGCGTTGATTCAGGCTGTTTCACTATTGGGAAATATTGTGATAAACTTGCCTGATATTCCTTGAAGAATGTGTCTGGATCCTCATTGAGGTAGATGACCAAGCTTCTCAGGATGGACTCCCTCCTGGTGTCGATGTCGTCACGCTAAAGCAAGGGTGAAAAGTCAACAGAATTAAGCCAAATGTAAGCTAAATGCCCCAAATGAGCTAGTAGTTAACGTGCATGGTTTACACATACATTGCTGTGTGAATGAAATACAAACACTTTAAAGCGCTTTGCAGTAATGTGCTGAATAAGCAGGCCATTTGCCATTAAATGAGCAGCTCTACAAACCGATTCTTGGATCGCCAGGACTTTCTTGATCCTTTGGCCCTTCACTCCTCCTTTGCTCTTGAAGACCAGCAGTAGCTTGTCTGAGAAGTGGTCCAGCTGTGAGTAGAACTTTGATTGCAATGGCTTGGTGGTGAGCCGCAGGAACTCAGCATTCACCTGAAAAATATTAACAAGCAAAATACAGCCATTTGTTATTTGTTAGTTCAGGATGTCTGATCGTGACCCAACTAGCACCTTGGACAATCACCCTGTGTTCCCGGCGGCACGCCCCACTCCCGTTCTCCATCATGATCACCGCATCCGTCAATCACCACATCAACGACAGTTCAAGAACTTAGTCTGCACATTCACTCATTGCCAGATCGGTGCCTTTAGTCCCGTGGTAACCAAACGACTCTAGCCTCTACTGTTTCAGTACCCATACCTTCTAGTTCAAGTTGCTCTTGTGTTTAGTAACTTTGCTCTCCTTCTGCCACAGGATTATCACTTTCCCCCGTCCTGCCTTCCACTCGCCCACGCCCGTCCCTGGACTCCAGCCTCAATTTCCCAATAAACTTTCCCCCAATGGGGTTACACTGTGCCTCTACCTCCGAGTCATGCTTTTGGATTCAAATACGTTGCCAACACAAAGCTAAGCATTGGGTAGGAATAGTTTAGGTTTAGAAGTAGTCTGTTAAGTGATTAGGGATGTAATTAATCTAACCATTTTTTCCCACAGGGCATCAGACAGGTAGGTACTAGGACTCATATTAGGAAGTGTAGGTTTGGAACTAGCACGGTACGTGATTAGGGATGTAATAATTCTAACCATTACTGTAATTAATCTAAACATTTTTTTCCACAGGGCTTAAGACAGGTAGGTACTAGGACTCGTATTAGGAAGTGTAGGTTTGGAACTAACACGGTAAGTGATTAGGTAATGTAATAATTCTAACCATTACTGTGATTTATCTAACCATTTTTTCCCCACAGGCCTCAGACAGCATTTGCTAACGTAGGTAGGTAGAGGTAGAGGCATCAGTATTAATATGAGACTGTTTTATAACCAGTCAAAAACTCTGACAAATTCAAATTGTGATTGTACATACACATTTACTTACTTCACTCTCCTGGAACAGGGCAGGCCATCTGTCTTTAAAGTCTCCAATCATGGGCCTCTGCTCCACAATCTCTACACGTCGCTGCGAGAAGGTTTTCTCCATTTTTGCTCTGATGACTACTTCATTGTCACGCTTTTTCACTTCAGACAATAAAGCAACTCTCTCGCTCTCCAAGCTGTCTGATGTTTCTCCTTTTGGGTGCAGAGGAAGGTAGTGAACTTCAGCCTTTCTAGCTTTCTTGATGTTGGCTGCAGCTTTGCCTTGGCCTTGTCGTTTGTGTTTCAGGGAGTTCACACGGATCTCAGGATGTCCAAGTCGCCCAAGCTTGGTACGATAGTTTTGCATTTTATACTTGAGTGATTGTTTCCATCCCCAAAAACCTGTCTTGGATCCCAGCTGCCCCAAACAAGGATGTGCCTTCGTCAAAGCTGCTGCTACCTCTTCACACTGATAGTCTTTTGGGTATTTTGTGTATTTCACCATCTCTTGGGCTAGGCCATCAAGAATGACTCCTTTCAGCTTTGGGCCAGGGTTGAAGTATATCCCGTTAGTCTCAAACTCTGCATTCTGTTGGCGAAGTTCAAATTCAGCGTCGTAGCTGAATTGAGGGACCACAAAAACCTGGGGCCAGGACTCTCGTGAGGGCCGAGTTTCTGGGGATGAATGCGGGGTTGATGTGTACAGCGTATCATCGCTGCAGGATGAGTCCAGTGTTGAAGCAGTGGTTTCAGTCTCATCAGCTGGCTGTACGGTATACAAAGTGAGAGTGGGCTCCACAGGTGACGCGGTAGGGATGTGCATTACTTTCAGTGTGCTTTTATGTGCTATTTCAAACACAGAAGTCAGGTTTATGAACTCGTTCAAGTCGGCATCCAGGTGCTGCAAACGGAAGTCCTCTTTAACTTGAAAGCATGTCTTCACCAGTGCATGTAGTTCATCTACCGTTTCTGGAATTCCGGAATTGAGGGTCAGTTTTCTGGAATCCGATTCATCCCCAAAGATGATCCGCAGAACAGCTGTCATTGTGGAATACTTAATCTAGAGCAGAAACAAGGGAGAAGGAGAACAAGAAAGTAGGTTACTCATGTAACCCGAGTTCTATGATACATGACTGAAATGTTTCACTATGGGATCATGTGGCATCCTGCTGGAAGCTGACTGTCTTTAGAACTGCACGGTAAGTTTTTGGGATGTAATAAATCTAACCATTACTATAAAGGGGCACTGTCACGCTAGACTAACTTAAGGTTATTTGGATTGTATGTTTAAATTGTGTGTGTAGAAAGGAAATTTTCCCAGGCCAAAACGAGTTTCTAGCCTGTGTTTCCCAGAAGGTGAAGCATGCTCAAACTCCAACCTTGACTGTTTTGTTGGCAGGCTCCTCCAGTCAAGGTTGGAGTTTGAGCGCACTTTACCTTCAGGGAAACGCAGACTAGAAAAACAGTCGTGACATCACTGGACTGGTTTTGGCCTGGGAACATTTCCTTTTTATAGGACAGGGTCACACTGATGGCGATTCAAGTCTACACACAATTTAAACATTCAATCCAAATAACCTTAAATTAGTCTAGCGTGACAGTACCCCTTTTAACCATTTTTTCCCCACAGGGCTTCAGACATGTAGGTACTAGGATTTGCTTGGATTTCTCTCTACAGATAAGTATCACAGGTAAGCATTTCAAACTACTGATTCTGCTGCAGACGTCTCAGACATATGTCTGTTGTCAGAGGCTTCCAGCAGGATGTCACGTGAGTGCCATCCCATAGTGAAACATGGAACAAATAGAACATTGGGGTTATATTTTAGATTAAAACAAAAATAGTTTTAGAGATTCTATAAGAGCCTGGCATCCAAAGCTCAGACTATTTGGGTTTAAAAATTATACTAACCTTTAATGATGATGAATCTTTTAAGCATTACCATGCGCAGATCTCCAACCATGTACTCCACAAGGGGATATGGGTCCACCAAGTCACCAAGCTCAATTATGGCAACCTCTCGTGTGGGTGAGGCAGACAGCTCAAATCCACCGTAATGCTCCCTATACCAAGCACATTCATCTTTCACTAGAAAACACAGCTTCTCCTTAAGAATGCACAGCTGAATGATCTTGTTAAACTTGGGCAGCCCATCTAGAGATCCATGTACAATAAGCATCCCCTCACTGTAATGTATACCACTGCAAGACACATTTTTTGTTGAAAATAATCTCTTTCTGTTGCTAGGTCTCTGCACGAGCACACATGACACTGGAATGTAGACACTTCTACTGGCTTTGGACCTTGCTGTTTGCCATGAGTTTTGTACACGTGATTTGATAGCCTACTCCATGTATTAAATGAACATGGGCAATCTTTGTATGGACATGGAAAGCGATAACTGCCCCTAAGATGCCCGTGAGTCTGCCTAATATGTTGTAACAACAAATACCTGCTAGCTAGTTCCAAACCGCACTCTTTGCACTTCCACATTCATAATCCTGAAAAGGAGAAAAAACTGAATTAGCACATATCACATAAACAAATAGGAAGGATATAAATCACTTTGTTCCAGCATTGTGCAAGTTGCCAGTTACTTACCATCACTAAGAGGTTGCCACAAATCTTGGCTCGGTAGGCTACTCTCACCTTCGTAACCCTGAGGAGAAAAGAGAATTATCATATAAGATATTGTTCTTCTGCCACAGGATGATCACTTCACCCTGCCTGCCTTCCACTCACCCACGCCCGTCCCTGGACTCCAGCCTCAATTTCCCAATAAACTTTCCCCCAATAGGGTTACACTGTGCCTCTACCTCAGTCATGCTTTTGGATTCAACGTTGCCAACCTAACACAAAGGTAAGCATTGGGTAGGAATAGTGTAGGTTTAGAACTAGCACAGTACGTGATTAATCATTCTAACCATTACTGTAATTAATCTAACCATTTTTTTCCACAGGGCATCAGACAGGTAGGTACTAGGATTCATATTAGGAAGTGTAGGTTTAGAACTTAGCATGGTAAGTGATTAGGTAATGTAATAATTCTAACCATTACTGTAATTAATCTAGCCATTTTTTTCCACAGGGCATCAGACAGGTAGGTACTAGGATTCATATTAGGAAGTGTAGGTTTAGAACTTAGCATGGTAAGTGATTGGGTAATGTAATAATTCTAACCATTTTACATGTTTTTCCCCACAGGGCTTAAGACAGGTAGGTACTGGATTCATAATAGGACCATGATCTTAATATTTCCCCTCACATAGTACTAGACTAGCTGGCGGTCTCATGTCACAGAAATGCAGAAAATTATTTTTGCGTCTTGCTGAGGCCAATTCACAAAGTAATAGCATAACTATAAAAAAGTTAACTCATGCAGCTTTAATATTTCCCCTCACATAGTACTAGGCTACCTGGCCATCCTGTGCTAAAGTCCATCTCATGTGCAAGACTATTTCAGAAAATGGCGTCCCAAAATGTGACACGTGTGCCAAAATCTGTCCTGCGCCACCACGAGCTCTTTGCTATGCCGACGCTAGCATTCCGGACATTCCTCCGTTTCGCGGGTTGTCCGGGACAACTCGGAATGTTAGCAATAACTAGCTAACGGTGGTAACGCCCCCCATTAATAAATTAAATTAAATGCCAAACTATTTTGCTAGCTAACGTTACTGAGCGAAGACCACACATCCAGTAAGGTCTACTAGCTAGATAACCTCCTAGCCAGCTAGCCTATCAAATTAACGGAGCTGAACGGAGCAAAATTCGCCTCGCTAGGTCGCTAGCTAACACTCGGTAAGTTAGCTAGTGCTAGCCAACTAGACAGACACTCGGTAGTTTTACAAGTGTTATAGCGAGCTAGCAAGGCGAATTTTGCTCCGTTCAACTCAATCCAGTTGACAGGCTAGCTGACTAGGTAACATTAGCTAAGTTAGTCAGCTAGATGTTAGTGCTAGCTAGCACTAACGTTGGTACCACTACGGCAGGACTAGCTAAAGCTAACGTTACCAGTAGCTAAGGTCTAGTTAGCCTGAAAACGGCATCAAAATTTGCCTCGCTTATCACGGCTGTTGCACATATTTCGGTCAATATTACGGAATGCACGTTATTTGACAGCGAATTACATTTTCAACTACTAAAAAAACTGAATACTACTTACCAGAAGGAATGGACTCGCGGTTAACGGTGTCTTGCCAGAGAGCGGTTGGCGTGCGGCTGCAAAGGGGACGTGCATCGAGAACCGCCAAGAAGAAAGCTCTCGTGCCGTTGTTTCGCACATGCGCAAAGGGCGCCCCACCCCCATAAAACTCATTTCTTTACCGTTGATCTAATTCAATAAATATCATAAGTGAAGTGATTAATACATTTTATGTTACATCAATTAAATATATATACATATATATTTAAAATAGATATATTTAAATAAAGCGAACAATATTTAAATGTGTCACATCTAAGAAGGGCTTGAATCATTTTTTTGAGTGCATGGGTCTGAATCCCACTGCTGCCAGATGTCTCTGAAAGCAAAGACAATTTGAAACATGCCACCAAAAATTGAAATCTATTGCCCTCCTCTTCAACCATGTGTTTTGCTTTTGATTGAGGCAGTGTTTCCCAAATCATGAACCTAGGATTCTGGTAGCTTGACACAATGGATGTTTCAGAGACCCCGTTTACACATTGCATTAAAATGCGTCTCGTATTGAGATTGTATCTAGATAATGATTTAGCCTGATTACATTTACACCTGGCATTAATATGCGTTTCGATTATCTTCAACCCGATCCGTTTGAGATCCGATCGAATCTGTGCAGCTGACAATCGAACATCACATCCTGTTTGTGATTGAATACTTTCGTCCGACCAAATTGAGAGTAGACACTTTTGTCTCGTCTGGACTCCAACCTTGACTAGGATCCATTTTAATGCTTTCTTGCTAGCTGCCATGGAAGCCTGCTCCTTGCTGGTCTGGAACCGGCGCGTTCCAACGGCTACGTATTTCCGCCCACGCTGTTGATATGTGGATTAAAAACGCATTTCCATTTACACTTATATTAAATGTGGTCGAAATGCGTCCCTGACCACCTCCGGAGGTGGTTTGGCCAATCGGATCGCAGTCCATCCTCAAAACGTTTTGGGCGCATTTACAACTGTATTTTCATGTGGTTTAGCACGATCAGATTGCAATCTGATCACCAAAAATGCATTTTAATGCAAGGTGTAAACGGGGTCACAGTGACTTGTGTCCACTGACTCTTTTGGAAGAGAAATGTGTCACGATCACTGGCTATTGGTATAAGTCAGCACGTTGGCAAAGCGCGAATCATACGCCTCGACCTACGATCCTGAGCCATGTGCATCTCCGTGTTCAAGTTGAAAGAGGTTGTGGAGCTTTCTAAGACCAGACACACAAGTAATGTTGACTGCTAAGCATTGTATAATGTTCTAAGCGTAACATGTGGGTTGTGTGGACGAGCGTTCCAAGGCGCTAGCTTTACGTTCCAGTCTCAATTGAGGCATGGGTTCAAATCTCACCAGTCAGGCTTTTCCAAAAATATAGAAAACCTCCAACATGCTACCAAAATAGGAGTCTGATGCATTCATCTTCCACCAAGTGTTTTGCCTTTCATCAAAGCAGTGTTTCCCAAGAGGTATCAGTACTATTCTGGCGGAGTCGCACACTGCCGATTTCACAATAACTTGTGTCAGCAGAGCTCTTTTCGACAAGTCAGTGGGAAAGATAACTAGCAGTTGCTATAACCGTTGACCTGGGCTTGTCCGGGATTTGAACCCGGGACCTCTCGCACCCGAAGCGAGAATCATACTCCTAGACCAACAAGCCTCAACTGTTGACTTCTCCATGTTGAACTCAAATGAGTGATCTTAACTACCCAGGATTGTATATAGTTGTAAGTGTAACTGTTTCAGGGCAAGACACAGGCCATTCTGCAAAAGTCTAGGTAGAGACATAGAGCAAGACGTTGGATTTGTAATCCAATCTCTATAGAGCCATGGGTCTGAATCCCACTGCTGCCAGATGTCTCTGAAAGCAAAGACAATTTGAAACATGCCACCAAAAATTGAAATCTATTGCCCTCCTCTTCCACCATGTGTTTTGCTTTTGATTGAGGCAGTGTTTCCCAAATCATGAACCTAGGATTCTGGTAGCTTGACACAATGGATGTTTCAGAGACCCCGTTTACACCTTGCATTAAAATGCGTCTCGTATCGAGATTGTATCTAGATAATGATTTAGCCTGATTACATTTACACCTGGCATTAATATGCGTTTCGATTATCTTCAACCCGATCCGTTTGAGATCCGATCGAATCTGTCCAGCTGACAATCGAACATCACATCCTGTTTGTGATTGAATACTTTCGTCCGACCAAATTGAGAGTAGACACTTTTGTCTCGTCTGGACTCCAACCTTGACTAGGATCCATTTTAATGCTTTCTTGCTAGCAGCCATGGAAGCCTGCTCCTTGCTGGTCTGGAACCGGCGCGTTCCAACGGCTACGTATTTCCGCCCACGCTGTTGATATGTGGATTAAAAACGCATTTCCATTTACACTTATATTAAATGTGGTCGAAATGCGTCCCTGACCACCTCCGGAGGTGGTTTGGCCAATCGGATCGCAGTCCGTCCTCAAAACGTTTTGGGCGCATTTACAACTGTATTTTCATGTGGTTTAGCACGATCAGATTGCAATCTGATCACCAAAAATGCATTTTAATGCAAGGTGTAAACGGGGTCACAGTGACTTGTGTCCACTGACTCTTTTGGAAGAGAAATGTGTCACGATCACTGGCTATTGGTATAAGTCAGCACGTTGGCAAAGCGCGAATCATACGCCTCGACCTACGATCCTGAGCCATGTGCATCTCCGTGTTCAAGTTGAAAGAGGTTGTGGAGCTTTCTAAGACCAGGCACACAAGTAATGTTGACTGCTAAGCATTGTATAATGTTCTAAGCGTAACATGTGGGTTGTGTGGACGAGCGTTCCAAGGCGCTAGCTTTACGTTCCAGTTTCAATTGAGGCATGGGTTCAAATCTCACCAGTCAGGCTTTTCCAAAAATATAGAAAACCTCCAACATGCTACCAAAATAGGAGTCTGATGCATTCATCTTCCACCAAGTGTTTTGCCTTTCATCAAAGCAGTGTTTCCCAAGAGGTATCAGTACTATTCTGGCGGAGTCGCACACTGCCGATTTCACAATAACTTCTGTCAGCAGAGCTCTTTTCGACAAGTCAGTGGGAAAGATAACTAGCAGTTGCTATAATGGTCAGTGGGAAAGATAACTAGCAGTTGCTATAATGGTTGACCTGGGCTTGTCCGGGATTTGAACCCGGGACCTCTCGCACCCAAAGCGAGAATCATACCCCTAGACCAACAAGCCTCAACTGTTGTCTTCTCCATGTTGAACTCAAATGAGTGAACTTAACTACCCAGCATTGTATATAGTTGTAAGTGTAACTGTTTCAGGGCAAGACAAAGGCCATTCTGCCAAAGTCTAGGTAGAGACATAGAGCAAGACGTTGGATTTGTAATCCAATCTCTATAGAGCCATGGGTCTGAATCCCACTGCTGCCAGATGTTTCTGAAAGCAAAGATAATTTGAAACATGCCACCAAAAATTGAAATCTATTGCCCTCCTCTTCCACCATGTGTTTTGCTTTTGATTGAGGCAGTGTTTCCCAAATCATGAACCTAGGATTCTGGTAGCTTGACACAATGGATGTTTCAGAGACCCCGTTTACACCTTGCATTAAAATGCGTCTCGTATCGAGATTGTATCTAGATAATGATTTAGCCTGATTACATTTACACCTGGCATTAATATGCGTTTCGATTATCTTCAACCCGATCCGTTTGAGATCCGATCGAATCTGTCCAGCTGACAATCGAACATCACATCCTGTTTGTGATTGAATACTTTCGTCCGACCAAATTGAGAGTAGACACTTTTGTCTCGTCTGGACTCCAACCTTGACTAGGATCCATTTTAATGCTTTCTTGCTAGCAGCCATGGAAGCCTGCTCCTTGCTGGTCTGGAACCGGCGCGTTCCAACGGCTACGTATTTCCGCCCACGCTGTTGATATGTGGATTAAAAACGCATTTCCATTTACACTTATATTAAATGTGGTCGAAATGCGTCCCTGACCACCTCCGGAGGTGGTTTGGCCAATCGGATCGCAGTCCGTCCTCAAAACGTTTTGGGCGCATTTACAACTGTATTTTCATGTGGTTTAGCACGATCAGATTGCAATCTGATCACCAAAAATGCATTTTAATGCAAGGTGTAAACGGGGTCACAGTGACTTGTGTCCACTGACTCTTTTGGAAGAGAAATGTGTCACGATCACTGGCTATTGGTATAAGTCAGCACGTTGGCAAAGCGCGAATCATACGCCTCGACCTACGATCCTGAGCCATGTGCATCTCCGTGTTCAAGTTGAAAGAGGTTGTGGAGCTTTCTAAGACCAGGCACACAAGTAATGTTGACTGCTAAGCATTGTATAATGTTCTAAGCGTAACATGTGGGTTGTGTGGACGAGCGTTCCAAGGCGCTAGCTTTACGTTCCAGTTTCAATTGAGGCATGGGTTCAAATCTCACCAGTCAGGCTTTTCCAAAAATATAGAAAACCTCCAACATGCTACCAAAATAGGAGTCTGATGCATTCATCTTCCACCAAGTGTTTTGCCTTTCATCAAAGCAGTGTTTCCCAAGAGGTATCAGTACTATTCTGGCGGAGTCGCACACTGCCGATTTCACAATAACTTCTGTCAGCAGAGCTCTTTTCGACAAGTCAGTGGGAAAGATAACTAGCAGTTGCTATAATGGTCAGTGGGAAAGATAACTAGCAGTTGCTATAATGGTTGACCTGGGCTTGTCCGGGATTTGAACCCGGGACCTCTCGCACCCAAAGCGAGAATCATACCCCTAGACCAACAAGCCTCAACTGTTGTCTTCTCCATGTTGAACTCAAATGAGTGAACTTAACTACCCAGCATTGTATATAGTTGTAAGTGTAACTGTTTCAGGGCAAGACAAAGGCCATTCTGCCAAAGTCTAGGTAGAGACATAGAGCAAGACGTTGGATTTGTAATCCAATCTCTATAGAGCCATGGGTCTGAATCCCACTGCTGCCAGATGTTTCTGAAAACAAAGATAATTTGAAACATGCCACCAAAAATTGAAATCTATTGCCCTCCTCTTCCACCATGTGTTTTGCTTTTGATTGAGGCAGTGTTTCCCAAATCATGAACCTAGGATTCTGGTAGCTTGACACAATGGATGTTTCAGAGACCCCGTTTACACCTTGCATTAAAATGCGTCTCGTATCGAGATTGTATCTAGATAATGATTTAGCCTGATTACATTTACACCTGGCATTAATATGCGTTTCGATTATCTTCAACACGATCCGTTTGAGATCCGATCGAATCTGTCCAGCTGACAATCGAACATCACATCCTGTTTGTGATTGAATACTTTCGTCCGACCAAATTGAGAGTAGACACTTTTGTCTCGTCTGGACTCCAACCTTGACTAGGATCCATTTTAATGCTTTCTTGCTAGCAGCCATGGAAGCCTGCTCCTTGCTGGTCTGGAACCGGCGCGTTCCAACGGCTACGTATTTCCGCCCACGCTGTTGATATGTGGATTAAAAACGCATTTCCATTTACACTTATATTAAATGTGGTCGAAATGCGTCCCTGACCACCTCCGGAGGTGGTTTGGCCAATCGGATCGCAGTCCGTCCTCAAAACGTTTTGGGCGCATTTACAACTGTATTTTCATGTGGTTTAGCACGATCAGATTGCAATCTGATCACCAAAAATGCATTTTAATGCAAGGTGTAAACGGGGTCACAGTGACTTGTGTCCACTGACTCTTTTGGAAGAGAAATGTGTCACGATCACTGGCTATTGGTATAAGTCAGCACGTTGGCAAAGCGCGAATCATACGCCTCGACCTACGATCCTGAGCCATGTGCATCTCCGTGTTCAAGTTGAAAGAGGTTGTGGAGCTTTCTAAGACCAGGCACACAAGTAATGTTGACTGCTAAGCATTGTATAATGTTCTAAGCGTAACATGTGGGTTGTGTGGACGAGCGTTCCAAGGCGCTAGCTTTACGTTCCAGTTTCAATTGAGGCATGGGTTCAAATCTCACCAGTCAGGCTTTTCCAAAAATATAGAAAACCTCCAACATGCTACCAAAATAGGAGTCTGATGCATTCATCTTCCACCAAGTGTTTTGCCTTTCATCAAAGCAGTGTTTCCCAAGAGGTATCAGTACTATTCTGGCGGAGTCGCACACTGCCGATTTCACAATAACTTCTGTCAGCAGAGCTCTTTTCGACAAGTCAGTGGGAAAGATAACTAGCAGTTGCTATAATGGTCAGTGGGAAAGATAACTAGCAGTTGCTATAATGGTTGACCTGGGCTTGTCCGGGATTTGAACCCGGGACCTCTCGCACCCAAAGCGAGAATCATACCCCTAGACCAACAAGCCTCAACTGTTGTCTTCTCCATGTTGAACTCAAATGAGTGAACTTAACTACCCAGCATTGTATATAGTTGTAAGTGTAACTGTTTCAGGGCAAGACAAAGGCCATTCTGCCAAAGTCTAGGTAGAGACATAGAGCAAGACGTTGGATTTGTAATCCAATCTCTATAGAGCCATGGGTCTGAATCCCACTGCTGCCAGATGTTTCTGAAAGCAAAGATAATTTGAAACATGCCACCAAAAATTGAAATCTATTGCCCTCCTCTTCCACCATGTGTTTTGCTTTTGATTGAGGCAGTGTTTCCCAAATCATGAACCTAGGATTCTGGTAGCTTGACACAATGGATGTTTCAGAGACCCCGTTTACACCTTGCATTAAAATGCGTCTCGTATCGAGATTGTATCTAGATAATGATTTAGCCTGATTACATTTACACCTGGCATTAATATGCGTTTCGATTATCTTCAACCCGATCCGTTTGAGATCCGATCGAATCTGTCCAGCTGACAATCGAACATCACATCCTGTTTGTGATTGAATACTTTCGTCCGACCAAATTGAGAGTAGACACTTTTGTCTCGTCTGGACTCCAACCTTGACTAGGATCCATTTTAATGCTTTCTTGCTAGCAGCCATGGAAGCCTGCTCCTTGCTGGTCTGGAACCGGCGCGTTCCAACGGCTACGTATTTCCGCCCACGCTGTTGATATGTGGATTAAAAACGCATTTCCATTTACACTTATATTAAATGTGGTCGAAATGCGTCCCTGACCACCTCCGGAGGTGGTTTGGCCAATCGGATCGCAGTCCGTCCTCAAAACGTTTTGGGCGCATTTACAACTGTATTTTCATGTGGTTTAGCACGATCAGATTGCAATCTGATCACCAAAAATGCATTTTAATGCAAGGTGTAAACGGGGTCACAGTGACTTGTGTCCACTGACTCTTTTGGAAGAGAAATGTGTCACGATCACTGGCTATTGGTATAAGTCAGCACGTTGGCAAAGCGCGAATCATACGCCTCGACCTACGATCCTGAGCCATGTGCATCTCCGTGTTCAAGTTGAAAGAGGTTGTGGAGCTTTCTAAGACCAGGCACACAAGTAATGTTGACTGCTAAGCATTGTATAATGTTCTAAGCGTAACATGTGGGTTGTGTGGACGAGCGTTCCAAGGCGCTAGCTTTACGTTCCAGTTTCAATTGAGGCATGGGTTCAAATCTCACCAGTCAGGCTTTTCCAAAAATATAGAAAACCTCCAACATGCTACCAAAATAGGAGTCTGATGCATTCATCTTCCACCAAGTGTTTTGCCTTTCATCAAAGCAGTGTTTCCCAAGAGGTATCAGTACTATTCTGGCGGAGTCGCACACTGCCGATTTCACAATAACTTCTGTCAGCAGAGCTCTTTTCGATAAGTCAGTGGGAAAGATAACTAGCAGTTGCTATAATGGTCAGTGGGAAAGATAACTAGCAGTTGCTATAATGGTTGACCTGGGCTTGTCCGGGATTTGAACCCGGGACCTCTCGCACCCAAAGCGAGAATCATACCCCTAGACCAACAAGCCTCAACTGTTGTCTTCTCCATGTTGAACTCAAATGAGTGAACTTAACTACCCAGCATTGTATATAGTTGTAAGTGTAAGTGTTTCAGGGCAAGACAAAGGCCATTCTGCCAAAGTCTAGGTAGAGACATAGAGCAAGACGTTGGATTTGTAATCCAATCTCTATAGAGCCATGGGTCTGAATCCCACTGCTGCCAGATGTTTCTGAAAGCAAAGATAATTTGAAACATGCCACCAAAAATTGAAATCTATTGCCCTCCTCTTCAACCATGTGTTTTGCTTTTGATTGAGGCAGTGTTTCCCAAATCATGAACCTAGGATTCTGGTAGCTTGACACAATGGATGTTTCAGAGACCCCGTTTACACCTTGCATTAAAATGCGTCTCGTATCGAGATTGTATCTAGATAATGATTTAGCCTGATTACATTTACACCTGGCATTAATATGCGTTTCGATTATCTTCAACCCGATCCGTTTGAGATCCGATCGAATCTGTCCAGCTGACAATCGAACATCACATCCTGTTTGTGATTGAATACTTTCGTCCGACCAAATTGAGAGTAGACACTTTTGTCTCGTCTGGACTCCAACCTTGACTAGGATCCATTTTAATGCTTTCTTGCTAGCTGCCATGGAAGCCTGCTCCTTGCTGGTCTGGAACCGGCGCGTTCCAACGGCTACGTATTTCCGCCCACGCTGTTGATATGTGGATTAAAAACACATTTCCATTTACACTTATATTAAATGTGGTCGAAATGCGTCCCTGACCACCTCCGGAGGTGGTTTGGCCAATCGGATCGCAGTCCGTCCTCAAAACGTTTTGGGCGCATTTACAACTGTATTTTAATGTGGTTTAGCACGATCAGATTGCAATCTGATCACCAAAAATGCATTTTAATGCAAGGTGTAAACGGGGTCACAGTGACTTGTGTCCACTGACTCTTTTGGAAGAGAAATGTGTCACGATCACTGGCTATTGGTATAAGTCAGCACGTTGGCAAAGCGCGAATCATACGCCTCGACCTACGATCCTGAGCCATGTGCATCTCCGTGTTCAAGTTGAAAGAGGTTGTGGAGCTTTCTAAGACCAGGCACACAAGTAATGTTGACTGCTAAGCATTGTATAATGTTCTAAGCGTAACATGTGGGTTGTGTGGACGAGCGTTCCAAGGCGCTAGCTTTATGTTCCAGTCTCAATTGAGGCATGGGTTCAAATCTCACCAGTCAGGCTTTTCCAAAAATATAGAAAACCTCCAACATGCTACCAAAATAGGAGTCTGATGCATTCCTCTTCCACCAAGTGTTTTGCCTTTCATCAAAGCAGTGTTTCCCAAGAGGTATCAGTACTATTCTGGGGGAGTCGCACACTGCCGATTTCACAATAACTTGTGTCAGCAGAGCTCTTTTCGACAAGTCAGTGGGAAAGATAACTAGCAGTTGCTATAATGGTTGACCTGGGCTTGTCCGGGATTTGAACCCGGGACATCTCGCACCCAAAGCGAGAATCATACCCCTAGACCAACATGCCTCAACTGTTGACTTCTCCATGTTGAACTCAAATGAGTGAACTTAACTACCCAGCATTGTATATAGTTGTAAGTGTAAGTGTTTCAGGGCAAGACAAAGGCCATTCTGCCAAAGTCTAGGTAGAGACATAGAGCAAGACGTTGGATTTGTAATCCAATCTCTATAGAGCCATGGGTCTGAATCCCACTGCTGCCAGATGTTTCTGAAAGCAAAGATAATTTGAAACATGCCACCAAAAATTGAAATCTATTGCCCTCCTCTTCAACCATGTGTTTTGCTTTTGATTGAGGCAGTGTTTCCCAAATCATGAACCTAGGATTCTGGTAGCTTGACACAATGGATGTTTCAGAGACCCCGTTTACACCTTGCATTAAAATGCGTCTCGTATCGAGATTGTATCTAGATAATGATTTAGCCTGATTACATTTACACCTGGCATTAATATGCGTTTCGATTATCTTCAACCCGATCCGTTTGAGATCCGATCGAATCTGTCCAGCTGACAATCGAACATCACATCCTGTTTGTGATTGAATACTTTCGTCCGACCAAATTGAGAGTAGACACTTTTGTCTCGTCTGGACTCCAACCTTGACTAGGATCCATTTTAATGCTTTCTTGCTAGCTGCCATGGAAGCCTGCTCCTTGCTGGTCTGGAACCGGCGCGTTCCAACGGCTACGTATTTCCGCCCACGCTGTTGATATGTGGATTAAAAACACATTTCCATTTACACTTATATTAAATGTGGTCGAAATGCGTCCCTGACCACCTCCGGAGGTGGTTTGGCCAATCGGATCGCAGTCCGTCCTCAAAACGTTTTGGGCGCATTTACAACTGTATTTTCATGTGGTTTAGCACGATCAGATTGCAATCTGATCACCAAAAATGCATTTTAATGCAAGGTGTAAACGGGGTCACAGTGACTTGTGTCCACTGACTCTTTTGGAAGACAAATGTGTCACGATCACTGGCTATTGGTATAAGTCAGCACGTTGGCAAAGCGCGAATCATACGCCTCGACCTACGATCCTGAGCCATGTGCATCTCCGTGTTCAAGTTGAAAGAGGTTGTGGAGCTTTCTAAGACCAGGCAAACAAGTAATGTTGACTGCTAAGCATTGTATAATGTTCTAAGCGTAACATGTGGGTTGTGTGGACGAGCGTTCCAAGGTGCTAGCTTTACGTTCCAGTCTCAATTGAGGCATGGGTTCAAATCTCACCAGTCAGGCTTTTCCAAAAATATAGAAAACCTCCAACATGCTACCAAAATAGGAGTCTGATGCATTCATCTTCCACCAAGTGTTTTGCCTTTCATCAAAGCAGTGTTTCCCAAGAGGTATCAGTACTATTCTGGCGGAGTCGCACACTGCCGATTTCCCAATAACTTGTGTCAGCAGAGCTCTTTTCGACAAGTCAGTGGGAAAGATAACTAGCAGTTGCTATAACAGTTGACCTGGGCTTGTCCGGGATTTGAACCCGGGACCTCTCGCACCCGAAGCGAGAATCATACCCCTAGACCAACAAGCCTCAACTGTTGACTTCTCCATGTTGAACTCAAATGAGTGATCTTAACTACCCAGGATTGTATATAGTTGTAAGTGTAACTGTTTCAGGGCAAGACACAGGCCATTCTGCAAAAGTCTAGGTAGAGACATAGAGCAAGACGTTGGATTTGTAATCCAATCTCTATAGAGCCATGGGTCTGAATCCCACTGCTGCCAGATTTCTCTGAAAGCAAAGATAATTTAAAACATGCCACCAAAAATTGAAATCTATTGCCCTCCTCTTCAACCATGTGTTTTGCTTTTGATTGAGGCAGTGTTTCCCAAATCATGAAACTAGGATTCTGGTAGCTTGACACAATGGATGTTTCAGAGACCCCGTTTACACATTGCATTAAAATGCGTCTCGTATCGAGATTGTATCTAGATAATGATTTAGCCTGATTACATTTACACCTGGCATTAATATGCGTTTCGATTATCTTCAACCCGATCCGTTTGAGATCCGATCGAATCTGTGCAGCTGACAATCGAACATCACATCCTGTTTGTGATTGAATACTTTCGTCCGACCAAATTGAGAGTAGACACTTTTGTCTCGTCTGGACTCCAACCTTGACTAGGATCCATTTTAATGCTTTCTTGCTAGCTGCCATGGAAGCCTGCTCCTTGCTGGTCTGGAACCGGCGCGTTCCAACGGCTACGTATTTCCGCCCACGCTGTTGATATGTGGATTAAAAACGCATTTCCATTTACACTTATATTAAATGTGGTCGAAATGCGTCCCTGACCACCTCCGGAGGTGGTTTGGCCAATCGGATCGCAGTCCATCCTCAAAACGTTTTGGGCGCATTTACAACTGTATTTTCATGTGGTTTAGCACGATCAGATTGCAATGTGATCACCAAAAATGCATTTTAATGCAAGGTGTAAACGGGGTCACAGTGACTTGTGTCCACTGACTCTTTTGGAAGAGAAATGTGTCACGATCACTGGCTATTGGTATAAGTCAGCACGTTGGCAAAGCGCGAATCATACGCCTCGACCTACGATCCTGAGCCATGTGCATCTCCGTGTTCAAGTTGAAAGAGGTTGTGGAGCTTTCTAAGACCAGGCACACAAGTAATGTTGACTGCTAAGCATTGTATAATGTTCTAAGCGTAACATGTGGGTTGTGTGGACGAGCGTTCCAAGGCGCTAGCTTTACGTTCCAGTCTCAATTGAGGCATGGGTTCAAATCTCACCAGTCAGGCTTTTCCAAAAATATAGAAAACCTCCAACATGCTACCAAAATAGGAGTCTGATGCATTCATCTTCCACCAAGTGTTTTGCCTTTCATCAAAGCAGTGTTTCCCAAGAGGTATCAGTACTATTCTGGCGGAGTCGCACACTGCCGATTTCACAATAACTTCTGTCAGCAGAGCTCTTTTCGACAAGTCAGTGGGAAAGATAACTAGCAGTTGCTATAATGGTCAGTGGGAAAGATAACTAGCAGTTGCTATAATTGTTGAGCTGGGCTTGTCCGGGATTTGAACCCGGGACCTCTCGCACCCGAAGCGAGAATCATACCCCTAGACCAACAAGCCTTAACTGTTGACTTCTCCATGTTGAACTCAAATGAGTGATCTTAACTACCCAGGATTGTATATAGTTGTAAGTGTAACTGTTTCAGGGCAAGACACAGGCCATTCTGCAAAAGTCTAGGTAGAGACATAGAGCAAGACGTTGGATTTGTAATCCAATCTCTATAGAGCCATGGGTCTGAATCCCACTGCTGCCAGATGTCTCTGAAAGCAAAGGTAATTTGAAACATGCCACCAAAAATTGAAGTCTATTGCCCTCCTCTTCAACCATGTGTTTTGCTTTTGATTGAGGCAGTGTTTCCCAAATCATGAACCTAGGATTCTGGTAGCTTGACACAATGGATGTTTCAGAGACCCCGTTTACACATTGCATTAAAATGCGTCTCGTATCGAGATTGTATCTAGATAATGATTTAGCCTGATTACATTTACACCTGGCATTAATATGCGTTTCGATTATCTTCAACCCGATCCGTTTGAGATCCGATCGAATCTGTGCAGCTGACAATCGAACATCACATCCTGTTTGTGATTGAATACTTTCGTCCGACCAAATTGAGAGTAGACACTTTTGTCTCGTCTGGACTCCAACCTTGACTAGGATCCATTTTAATGCTTTCTTGCTAGCTGCCATGGAAGCCTGCTCCTTGCTGGTCTGGAACCGGCGCGTTCCAACGGCTACGTATTTCCGCCCACGCTGTTGATATGTGGATTAAAAACGCATTTCCATTTACACTTATATTAAATGTGGTCGAAATGCGTCCCTGACCACCTCCGGAGGTGGTTTGGCCAATCGGATCGCAGTCCATCCTCAAAACGTTTTGGGCGCATTTACAACTGTATTTTCATGTGGTTTAGCACGATCAGATTGCAATGTGATCACCAAAAATGCATTTTAATGCAAGGTGTAAACGGGGTCACAGTGACTTGTGTCCACTGACTCTTTTGGAAGAGAAATGTGTCACGATCACTGGCTATTGGTATAAGTCAGCACGTTGGCAAAGCGCGAATCATACGCCTCGACCTACGATCCTGAGCCATGTGCATCTCCGTGTTCAAGTTGAAAGAGGTTGTGGAGCTTTCTAAGACCAGGCACACAAGTAATGTTGACTGCTAAGCATTGTATAATGTTCTAAGCGTAACATGTGGGTTGTGTGGACGAGCGTTCCAAGGCGCTAGCTTTACGTTCCAGTCTCAATTGAGGCATGGGTTCAAATCTCACCAGTCAGGCTTTTCCAAAAATATAGAAAACCTCCAACATGCTACCAAAATAGGAGTCTGATGCATTCATCTTCCACCAAGTGTTTTGCCTTTCATCAAAGCAGTGTTTCCCAAGAGGTATCAGTACTATTCTGGCGGAGTCGCACACTGCCGATTTCACAATAACTTCTGTCAGCAGAGCTCTTTTCGACAAGTCAGTGGGAAAGATAACTAGCAGTTGCTATAATGGTCAGTGGGAAAGATAACTAGCAGTTGCTATAATTGTTGAGCTGGGCTTGTCCGGGATTTGAACCCGGGACCTCTCGCACCCGAAGCGAGAATCATACCCCTAGACCAACAAGCCTTAACTGTTGACTTCTCCATGTTGAACTCAAATGAGTGATCTTAACTACCCAGGATTGTATATAGTTGTAAGTGTAACTGTTTCAGGGCAAGACACAGGCCATTCTGCAAAAGTCTAGGTAGAGACATAGAGCAAGACGTTGGATTTGTAATCCAATCTCTATAGAGCCATGGGTCTGAATCCCACTGCTGCCAGATGTCTCTGAAAGCAAAGGTAATTTGAAACATGCCACCAAAAATTGAAGTCTATTGCCCTCCTCTTCAACCATGTGTTTTGCTTTTGATTGAGGCAGTGTTTCCCAAATCATGAACCTAGGATTCTGGTAGCTTGACACAATGGATGTTTCAGAGACCCCGTTTACACATTGCATTAAAATGCGTCTCGTATCGAGATTGTATCTAGATAATGATTTAGCCTGATTACATTTACACCTGGCATTAATATGCGTTTCGATTATCTTCAACCCGATCCGTTTGAGATCCGATCGAATCTGTGCAGCTGACAATCGAACATCACATCCTGTTTGTGATTGAATACTTTCGTCCGACCAAATTGAGAGTAGACACTTTTGTCTCGTCTGGACTCCAACCTTGACTAGGATCCATTTTAATGCTTTCTTGCTAGCTGCCATTGAAGCCTGCTCCTTGCTGGTCTGGAACCGGCGCGTTCCAACGGCTACGTATTTCCGCCCACGCTGTTGATGTATGGGTTAAAAACGCATTTCCATTTACACTTATATTAAATGTGGTCGAAATGCGTCCCTGACCACCTCCGGAGGTGGTTTGGCCAATCGGATCGCAGTCCGTCCTTAAAACGTTTTGGGCGCATTTACAACTGTATTTTCATGTGGTTTAGCACGATCAGATTGCAATCTGATCACCAAAAATGCATTTTAATGCAAGGTCTAAACGGGGTCACAGTGACTTGTGTCCACTGACTCTTTTGGAAGAGAAATGTGTCACGATCACTGGCTATTGGTATAAGTCAGCACGTTGGCAAAGCGCGAATCATACGCCTCGACCTACGATCCTGAGCCATGTGCATCTCCGTGTTCAAGTTGAAAGAGGTTGTGGAGCTTTCTAAGACCAGGCAAACAAGTAATGTTGACTGCTAAGCATTGTATAATGTTCTAAGCGTAACATGTGGGTTGTGTGGACGAACGTTCCAAGGCGCTAGCTTTACGTTCCAGTCTCAATTGAGGCATGGGTTCAAATCTCACCAGTCAGGCTTTTCCAAAAATATAGAAAACCTCCAACATGCTACCAAAATAGGAGTCTGATGCATTCCTCTTCCACCAAGTGTTTTGCCTTTCATCAAAGCAGTGTTTCCCAAGAGGTATCAGTACTATTCTGGCGGAGTCACACACTGCTGATTTCACAATAACTTGTGTCAGCAGAGCTCTTTTCGACAAGTCAGTGGGAAAGATAACTAGCAGTTGCTATAATGGTTAACCTGTGCTTGTCCGGGATTTGAACCCGGGACCTCTCGCTCCCTAAGCGAGAATGATACCCCTAGACCAACAAGCCTCAACTGTTGACTTCTCCATGTTGAACTCAAATGAGTGATCTTAACTACCCAGGATTGTATATAGTTGTAAGTGTAACTGTTTCAGGGCAAGACACAGGCCATTCTGCCAAAGTCTAGCTAGAGACATAGCTGGCATGGCCGAGCAAGACACTGGATGTGTAATCCAATCTCTATACAGCCATGGGTCTGAATCCCCCCGCTGCCAGATGTTTCTGAAAACAAAGATAATTTGAAACATGCCACCAACAATTGGAATCTGTTGCACTCCTCTTCAACTATGTGTTTTGCCTTTGATTGAGGCAGTGTTTCCCAAATCATGAAACTAGGATTCTGGTAGCTTGACACAATGGATGTTTCACAGTGACTTGTGTCCGCAGTCATTTTAGATTTTTTTTTGGGGGGGGGTGACTGGCTATAGCGATAATTCAATAGCTAGGGTCATCCAAGATTTGAACCCAGGAACTCTCACAACCTAAGCGAGAATTATACCCCTAGACCAACGAGCCACAGCGGTCGGCATGTCCTTGTTCAATCATGTGCTTTTCAACAAGTCAGTGGGAAAGATCACTGGCTGTTGTTATAGCTGATGACCAGGGTCCACATTTATAAAACCTTGCTCAGGATTCGTGTACTAAGGGTTGCGGACATCCGCAAGTTCCAAAAGTTACGCACAATTATTTTCTGATTCATAACAAAGTGCGCACGCATGTCCCATGCCAGTTCCCCATTATAAATCCCAATAAACTCTTAACTTGGCGCACGTGAGCGTGCGTTTTGTCCCACCCTCTTAACGCCCATAAATGTCTATACATGTCCATTGAAAGGCCTCCAATTCACAGAAATGGAGACATCTCAAATCTATCATGACGACAAATGTGGCAGCAAAGAAGCGGAAGCGACTCATGAGCCACTTGTCGTCATTCACCAGTAGGTCTTGCCAGTCCCGGAAGACTTGCTCTCTCCGTATTCCTTCATCCACATCATCCAACAACAGTACAGATGGGGGAACTTGGGAATAGTAACCTTACCTGCACGATCGCAAATCACCATCTGCGGCATTCCGCACCACCGCTCGCATGCCCATAGAGGGAGAAGTAATACTACTCATTGACCCATTGCTGTAGCCTCATCAGGCACATTAGATGAGCTTACCTTTTTCTCAAACTCCTCCGTCTGGTTGTAATTTAAATGAATGGCAACACATAGAGGACAGTTCTCACATGTGCATCAATTGAGGCTGGTGAAACGCTGATAATCTACCTGGCTGAGTTCATACAACCATTCATCTCTTACACATAGGCCTACACAATACTTGCACAATACTTTGTTAATCAAACTAGCGAATTCAGCCCAACACCTGCGGCATACCGGCAAAAAATGTAAATTGGATGAACTGGTCATGGCCACAAAGAACCCGCTAACATTCCCCGCTCTCCCACAATCCATTAGCCCACTTGGTGGGGCTAGGAAACGCGTCCATCCATTTTATTTGAATATTAAAGAATTTCTAGCAGGGGGAGGGGTGATGCAATAGTCTAGTCCAGGTTCGTTGCTGGCGAGTGGCAAGCTAGTCTAACATGTCAAGACATGGATGAGCTAGTTGATTTATCAAACTCTCTGACAACCGAGCCAGTCAATCAGAAGCTAGGATCCTATCCTAGAGAACCAATCAATAATTCACTACCGTCAAAATAACCCTGCAATATCAGAGACCAATGTAATTCCAAAATAAGTAATTTATTAGTTTTGATGCATGTTTTGCTTATGGAAATAATAATATAATTATTATATAATATAATATGTCTTAACCCTCTTAGCGCCAAAGTCGCATTTCTGCGACAAGCTGCGTTACTGAGTAAAACAGTGATTTTATGATATTTACACGCTGAAACCTCGGTTTTCCTGCCACCACTAGATGGCAGACATATATAACTTTGCTCACGATTCAGTATGACACCATCTTTCAATGCAATATATTTGAGAAAATCTCATTACGAGTTCCCTATTTTATACACGGGGCGCGCCAGCGCTCCTAAATACCATATGTTCTTTAGGACGGCATATTTCTGAAACTGTTTGACCTAGAGACAAGCGTTTTTTTACCTGTAAAAGTAGACAAATTGCGCTGTCTGGCAAGCTTCGGTTTATCCATTTGTGTAGCCGACTTCTGTATTTACGTCCAACCACAAAGTTGTAAACTATGGGGATAGGTTGTTTTCCCTGGTGCAGTAGCCTACTTTGTCTATCCCTGTGGATGGGGATCTACAACTACTCGAAAATACCAGGATGGAGAGTTCGATTGCAAGATAGCCTACCATCTAAAGTTGAGATTTTGCGTTGTGTTTGTACAAATAAGACATCCCACGTACAACAAAATAATCTCGACAAATCTAGCGACTTTTCCTGGTCATTTGGGAATGATTGAGATGACAAAGCCCTGCGCATTCCGTGGTTCACGTTACAACCGATTTCACCAGAGCTGAGGGTAAGTCTCATCCTCTCCATGACACTCGGCCAGTCTGACTATAGCGTCATATTTCCAGATCAGACAGCGTGGCCGCTCGGAGGAAGAGCAGCCTGCAAATGAATCGCGCGCGCACAATTTATGACCAATCACAACAATGATTTTGTACAGTTACAGTAAGCACAGTATATTTATAGATATGTTTTTGTCCTCTCACGTTTACTATAAATACACACGATGACTGTTCATTCAGTTGTGGGTTGAGCGGAGCAGAGTTATTGAGAGAGCGAGTCAGCAGAATTGAGTAGATTATTGCGTTGGAAAAATGCCAAATGTCTGCCATAAGGTTCAATTGTGAGCAAGTTTTGGATGATATTTGTCCATGGGGCTGGTAGAGAAATCAGAGATTGAGGACTACTGGGCACAGTTTTGACCAACTTTTACACCTGGATTTGGAAAAATGATATAGGAACAGATTTGAAATCATCCCGTCATTTCTGCATTTTGTAAACAATGATGAGTAGGCCTATGTTGAGAGGGGACAGCAGGGGCAGTGTGGGGTGGCTCTGTGTGCTGTGCCTTGCAATGAGAGGTACCACACTCTGAAAAACTAAACAGTGTCACTTGGATAGATAGGTACACTGGATAGATAGGTACACAGGCCTCTGCGGCTAAGAGACGCCTTCTGTTTACGTGAGTGATGCTACTATGTGGCATAGTAATTAGTTTGTTTACTACTGTTGGTTTACCATTTACTGTTTTCCTGTTCATTTGATATTTGGATAACATAACAAATGGACAGAGGTGGGGAAATTTGTTGAAATAAGTTCAAATTGATTCAAAATATCCCATATTTCCTTGAAAAATGGCATAATTCAAGTTGGCCGCCACCCTATGACATCATAATATGCAAATTAGTTGGATAAATTTAGACCCAACATAAACTTTGGATCATTCTCAACATTTGTCTCATTTACAGTGAGTCTCTATCTCTAACCACTTTAAAGCCACACTCTTTTGAAATTTAGATGTCAAAATATTGTTTAAAAAAAAAAAAAACCTGGCGCCAAGAGGGTTAAGTCAAAAATCAATCCTATCAGAAAAATATAGGCCCTATCTTTTCACAATGAAAGTAATTCAGCCAACAGACACAAGTTAAAGTTACTTACAAACTTATTGTATTTTGAGTGTGACATCATTCTCACCAGGGCCCCTTGTTGATCACAGCGTGTTAGGCTACTTCAGTAGGCCTATTTCAGTAGGCCTATTTCTTGTCAGATGGTGCATGCATGTATGGACACTGTATTCAGTAAACCTTAAAGAATAAAGAAACTTTATAAAACCTCCCTATTACAACCTATCACACACATAATTAACCTATCCATCACACAATCAGCTGTTCCTTCAGCCTGGAAGATGGCCTCTGTCACTCCCTTTTTAAATCTGGGACAAAAAGTCACAGAAATGACATAATACGTGCTGTCTTAATTATTTTATTTCAGTCTAAATATTACCAAAAAGGAAGCTATGCCTCCGAAAGCTCATCTGCTAATGTATTTAAGAGTCAAAGCGAGACCTCGTGATAGTCCCAATTCATACATCAAATTACATTACATCAAATAAAATATCCAAGAAAGAGCATGGATCGGGACATATAAGCCCCGTCGAGGATGTCTTGAAAGGCCAGGAAAAAATACTTTAATGATGATAGGCAATGATGATAGCAAAATGACCACTGATTTAGTTATCATACAAACAAAGGTATAATGTTATTAGTATATAAGTTGCCCCTGTGGCAGTAGAATTCCCACGTTAGAATTCGCGCGGATACGATGACTAATTTAATCTATCAGGCACCGGTGTTGGCACATGTGGCCTATAAAAAAAACAAGGGTAACTGCACATATTGAGCGACATGGCAGATATGAGTGGGTCTTATGCCCACCTCCCTTGTTCTCTGTAAAGCGCATTGTGTTGCCTCTGGGTATGAAATGCGCTATACAAATAAAGCTTTGATTGATTGATTGATGATATGAAGAGGAAGTGTGTGATAGCGTTCACCAAAGAATAACTAGTGATCATGCTGGACGAGGTGGAGCAGCTGAAGGCCGTCCTGTTTGGCGGCTACCAGTAGGGCCTATGCACAACTCGCGTAGGCTACTTCCAGAAATTAGACATGCTTCTCTATTTCCTGTCCTACACTTTGGATGAAATGATTATTCAGGAATTCCTGAATAATCATTTCATCCAATAGTGTAAGACAGGAAATAAAGAAGCATGTCTAATTTCTGGAAGTAGCCTACTAGAGTTGTGCATATAGCCCATTGAAGAAGGCTGCATGGGCGAGCATTGCAGCGCGGAGGGCTGCTTCCACTCCTGGGCCACCCAGGGAGTGGACAGTCGTCAGCAAGAAATGGCAGGACTTCGCCAGTCAGGCCAAAAGCCGGGGGGCGGCAGTGCGCCGAGAGGCAGAGCACCGTGCCTTCCCTCACCCCGGAGGAGGAAAAGGCCCTATCGATCATCGGCCTCACAGCCTCCCAAGGCATCACTGGTGGCCTTGATTTGGAGTCTGGAGAGGGCCCCTCCAACATCCAGCCCTCAGCTGAGTCACCCCAAGCCTCCCAGCCCTCAGCTGAATCACCCCAAGCCTCCCAGTCCTCTGGAGAGGAGACCCCAGCGCAGTCAGACTGCTCCACCCCGTCGACACGCTCTCCCCCCATCCCCCACACACCCCATGACGCCCCCCCCCCGCCCCGTGAGAGGCAGCTGAACACCACGGATGTGAGGTGCGACTGCAGCGAGGAGCTCCTGGAGGTGGGGAGGCAGAGGCTGGGTGTGCAGCGTGAGAGGCTGGACCTGCAGAACAGGCAGCAGGCCCTAGCAGAGGCACAGTTTGTGTGGCCCTCCATATCAGTGCCCATCATTCTGCCAACTCCAGGTAGGCTAAGTGTGTATTTTGTATACTCTGTCTATTCCCACACTGAATGCATTCCATTCAATGTCGCTAATTGAATTTTCCTCCCTTGCAGATGATGCAGATGCCTGAGACACACTGCACACACTCACCACACACACTTCATACACTTACCACACACTGCCCACCCACTACAGTACACTGCGCACACACACTACATACACTCACCACACCACTCATCCTTCCTACGTGTTGCTACCTTGTCGTGGTGTGAAGGCTTGTATGCCTCCATGACCATGAAGGCTATAAGGCCAGACGAAAAGCAACAACTGGCCCTCCAGGTTGGGGGTTGGGCATGGGTCTAACAACCCCACTCCGGAAAAAGACAGCCTGTTACAGGACAAAAGTCTGAAGAACAAACCTGCCCATGTTTTTTCCCAACCAATATTAAACAAGTTCCCTTTATCCTGTATATTTGTCGTTTCTTGCCACATTACAACAGTAGAGGTTTTGAAGAAGGCACACAATATAACAAACAGCATTTGTAAGATCACTAAATACTGTGAATCTGTTAGCAAAGTACACTATAAGGACAACAGTATTGGGCCACCTACACATTACAACTTTCATGACATCCCATTCTAAATGAATAGGCATCATATGGAGTTGGTCCCCCCTGTGCAGCTATAACAGCCTCCACTGTTCTGGGAAGGCTTTTTACAATATTCTGGAGCGTGTGTGAGGATATTTGACTATTCATCTAGATGGTCTCATTGGATTAATCAATTCGCCAGGATATCCGTCTGACAATATATAGACAGCCAGAAAAGTCATGTCATCAAATTATCCCTTTACATAAGAAAATGTTGTTGTTGTTCACAAAGTGGATTATATTAGGCTATGGATAGTCCGTATATGTTGCTTGGCTTAATAAAAGTTTTAAAAACAACATTCCCATTATGTGTTCTGTAGGCTCCATGACATTATTTTCATCATTCAAGTTAATTTTATTTTGTGTACACTAATGATGTGAATCGCGCAGGTAAGATAGATAGATGTGCGCTGTATTGCAACTCTCCTTTTTAAAAGTGTAATTTTGCTCTAATTGAGCTAAAACTATAACGGGATGAACGGAGCGCATCGCCAAGGGACAGCTTACGATGGGGTCCGACCGCCCTTCGTAACGTATCCCTTGGCTGTGGTATACCTTGGCTAAGAAGGCTCTGTGAAACAGCGCTTCGGCTCCAAGGAGGGCTAACGATGTATAACGACGTTCTTACGATGCACGTAGCGCTACGATGCCTTAACGATGCCTCTGGGAAACGCGGCCCAGGGCCGTTGCTATGAATTTTGGGCCCCCTTAAAGAATATTGGTGTGGGCCCCTACCCCTCCCTCTATGTTCTTTTTCCAATTAACCTCTCCATAGACATTTACTTGTGTACTTCCTGTGCTTGGACTGTCTCTGTAGCTGTTTCATGACTGGAACTACTATGAGCCTCTTCACTCCCTTCACTCTCTGTTTCTAACTGGCTAGGACCTTGTAGACAGTAAGAACAAAACAGTGTATTCTTAAGACTTGGGAATAAATCTATGTAGCACTGTAGAGTTTACAGGAAGCTGGCTAGGCAGCTGTTGATTGGCTAATAAACACCTCTCTTATTTCAAGAGCAAATACCCTCTAAAATAACAAAAATGGACTGAACAAATCAGCATTTAAACTGAAATCAACTCTATATGAATTTATATGAATTAACAACACTATTTATTAACCATGAATTTCGTTATGTAATGTAACCGTTTCATATGTAGGCTATCTTAACCTGGATTACATCTACATGTTGCTATTCAGTACAGTAGTTCAGTAATAAGTTTAACTAGCCAACCAGTGTCTACCTCACTCACTCACCATCTAAAGCATCTTCTGGGGGCTGGGGGTGGGTGTCTAGGTCAGAGGGGGCCACAGCTGATTCTGTGAGTAGCAGGACAAAGGTTTTAAAAAGAAATCAACTCTATATGAATTTCTATTAATTAACTTTACACTTTTGAAGCCTCGGCGCTACCATTAAATAACTTACCGCCACCAACACAGAAGAAGACTACCTCGGAAAAATAATTTCACTCGGACAGAACGCGTTTAAATAAGTTATTTATTGGTAGCGCCGAGGCTTCAAACCCCAGCATTTGTTAAAATAGACCCTTTTGCTTAGGTAAGTGAAGTTTCATGTTTATCTGACACTTGTAAATATGAGCGCCTCTCCTAAATAGGCCGACACCAATTTATTTTGACGGCAAAGTGAAATGACCAGCAAAGGACTGTTGTCTGGCATGAGCGAGCGGAATGCGACAACGGGACTGAGAAGGGCTAACTAGCTAACGTTAGCTTAGCACTTTCTTCACACACTAGGCTAACGGCTCTTGTTGTCATGGTTAATGTGAGACCGCGGGCAACTGACCGACCGTCTTAACATAGCTACTCTCAGCTTTCTTGTGGAAAAAAATGCTTATGGGCTCCCGCTCTGCTGCCTTTTCTCCTGGCCTCTCTCTCCACTCTTTTCTGGTGCCCGGATTTATGTATGGACATGATGTTTATGATTTAACGTTAGGCTATTAGTGCTAGTATTTGACAGCCAGCCGGTATAGTGACGTTAATGTCAAAAGAGGTGAGACTTGCCAGCATGGCATGGACCAAACCATTTAAGAAGGGGGATATTGCTCAGGAAAGTAAAACTTTTTTCATCTGTATTGCATTATTTGTGGCTTAATTTGAATTCTGATGCAGCATTAGTGTGACTGATCTACATGCAGAATAATTTCGTCATAGAAAGAGGGACCTCTTGTTTTTTTGTGGGCCCTGCTTGCTTGTGGCCCCTTTAATCATCATCACCTTTCACCGCTAAACAACGGCACTGTTAGTATCCTCCCTGTAATCTCAAAGATTGCAGAAAAATAGGTGGTTGAATTACTAATGGAACATCTGAGCAAAGGCCATGTACCTCTGCATGCCCATCATTCAACCAAAACAGTTGTTTGTGCTTTTGCTGAAAAAGTCAAATGTCTGTTAGACAGGTCCGCCTGTGTTGGAGCGGTCTTTCTAGACCTGAAGAGGGCATTCGACACTGTTGATCATAGTTTAGTTTAGTTTATTGAGTTTAAACAGGACAGTGTGCACATACATTAATTGCTTCGGTTAAAACAAGGAGATGCTATGCACCAGATTTAGCAAGGAAGCTAATTTCAATCTGCAGTCCTTAAAAAGAACATGAACACAATGAATACACAATCTGCCATGTGGACAACAAAGGACACCATTCGTTAAACGAGGACAGTACATAATAAAAGAATGTTATGATGTATACCACAATTATAGAACCGTGTAGTCTGACTATGGGGGTTCCACAAGGGCCTGTCCTGGGTCCTCTCCTGTTTTCCCTCTACACTACATCTCTGGGCTCTGTCATTCGCTTGCATGGCTTCTCCTATCACTGGTATGCCGATGACACCCAACTGGTCCTGTCATTTCCCCCTTATGATACACAAGTGGAGACACGCATAACTGGATGCTTGGCTGACATCTCGGAGTGGATGACGACACATCACCTCAACCTCAATCTGGACAAGACTGAGCTGCTGTTCCTCCCGGGGAAGGGCTGCCCGCACCGGGACCTGGCCATCACCATTGAAGACAATGGTGACCCTGACTTGGACTGCGAGGAATCTGGGTGTGACCCTGGATGACCAACTGTCGTTTTCCGCACATGTCACATCCGTCACACGCTCCTGCAGATTCATGCTCTACAACATGGGTGCCCAACCCGTCGATCGTGGTCTAGCAGCAGACCGTGGACTGATACCAAGTCGATCGCGAGCTAATTAGGAAAAAAAGTTTTTTCTTTTTATATAAATCTTTCTTTAAATGTGTATCATTCCTGCCTTGTACCCCGTCACTTCAACACATAAAAAACAACAACTCTGCGCACGTTTTATAGACATAGCCTACGTTAACGTGAATCTGTTGTCTGGGCGCGTGTGAAAGTTCAGTCAAGGTCAAAACATTAGCTAGTCAAAACATTCGCTAGTTGACGAAGCGCCTAGTAACGTCAACATGGAAGAGAGCAAAAGAGCAAAAACCTACAATTTTCACCCTGAATGGGAGGAGGATTATTTTTTTGTTTATTCACACTCAAAGCCAGTTTGTCTCATCTGCAATGCAAGCGTTGCATTAGCAAAGAAGGGCAATCTGGAGCGACATTTCAAGACAGTACACGGGCGCTATGAGAAGTATTACCCTGGGAAGACGGCTCTACGCTCCACAAAAGTTTGGGAATTGAAGGCACAGCTAGCAGCCCAGCAGTCAATCTTCACCAAACCCAAGGCCCAGGGTAAAGCCGCAACTATAGCTTCCTATCGTGTCAGTCACATTCTTGCAAGACACAAGAAGTCGTTCAAGGACGGCGAAATTGTGAAAGAAGCGTTTCTTGAGGCTGCGGATAGCCTTTTCGATGACTTCAAGAATAAAACGGAGATCGTGAAGGCCATTAAGGACATATAGCTGTCCCGGAGTACTACTACAAGGCGATGTGAGGGAATGGCTGTCGATGTCGAGGAGCAACTCACGAAGGATATTGATGCATGTGAGTGCTTTTCTCTTCAATTCGATGAGTCAACTGATATGGTGGAGGTAGCACAGTTGTGTGTGTTTATCCGAATGGTTTTTGGAGACATTAGCGCCAAGGAAGAGCTACTCACCATTTTGCCATTGAAAGGGCACACCAGAGGCGAAGATATTTTCAAATCTTTCATGGAATTTGTTAATGAAAGAAAATTTCCCCTCTTCAAGCTCATCTCAATCACAACTGATGGCGCTCCAGCCATGGTAGGCCGCACCAGTGGGTTCATTGCACTGTGCAAAGCAAGTGAATCTTTCCCGGATATCCTGAATTATCATTGTATAATCCACCAGCAAGCGTTGTGCGGGAAGATTTTAAATATGAAAGAAGTGATGGATGTTGCGATGAAGATTTTGTGTTCCGTTCGGGCCAGGAGTCTGCAGAGAAGACTATTCCGTGCGCACTTGGAGGAGAACGATGCCGAGCCCACAGACCTGCTGCTGCACACGGATGTAAGGTGGCTAAGCAGAGGTACATTTTTGTCCAGATTCACAGAGCTGTTGCCTGAAATCAAGGATTTCCTGAAACTTTCAAAACATGTGGATTACCATGCAAAGCTAGAGGACCACCAGTGGCTTTTAGATTTATCTTTCCTCACCGATCTCACTGGCGAGCTCAATGAACTTAATTTAGAGCTGCAGGGTAAGGATAAAGACGTGATCAACATGATGAGTTCGGTGAACACGTTTACAAGCAAGCTACAGCTGATCTCAAGGAGGCTGCAGCGTGGTGACCTGTGCAACTTTCCTGTCATGCAGGCAGAACTACACCGTCAGGGTAAAGACGTCACCCAGCTTGACAGTGCACGTTATGAGGAGCAAGTTCAGAACATTTTGTCAGAGTTTGAGAAGCGTTTTACTGACTTTGCATCCATCGAGCCTGTTGCCAGCTATATGTGTTACCCATTTGGTGCAAGTATTGATGTGGGTGACATTGCCTCCAAAGTCATATCAGTGTTCAAGATGGACCCTTACCCTAGCTCTGCTGTTGAGGACGAGATTCTGACATTGCAAAATGACATTGAGATCAAAGCCAGGGCTACATCAGCGAAACCTGATGAGCGTGGAGTGTTCTGGAACCTACTGCTGGAAGAAAAGTATCCCCACCTCAGAAGATGTGCCTTGAACCTAACAGCACTTTTTGCATCAGCCTATTTGTGCAAGTCTGCTTTCTCTCACATGAAAATCATTAAGTCCAAGTACAGATCCACAATGACTGATGAGCACCTTGCAGCCTGCCTACGCCTAGCAACCAGCTCCTACTGCCCTGACTACGAGAAACTAGCTGCCTCCTCCCAGTGCCAGGTCTCCCACTAAGGTACAGAAATGCATTTATTTCCTATTTTCAAAATTAGAGATCTAGCCTACCTATTTTGTATCTGGTTTTCTTCTCTGTTTGTTGGGTGTATATTGCATACAGGCCAGTAAGGGCTATGGCTCCCTACTGTGTGTATGTGTGTGTGTGTGTGTGTGTGTGTGTGTGTGTGTGTGTGTGTGTGTGTGTGTGTGTGAGAGAGAGAGAGATAAAGGGGGAGGGTTTGTGATGGTCTCCAAGTGGCTGTGACAAAGAAAAAAAGTCTGTTGTGAGTTTACTATGCAGACTGGGAACTGTGTGTCTGTGTTGTATGCGCGTGTGTGTGTTTGCGATGTTGAAACTGGACTGGTAGATCTCGGCAGGCTGGCTTCTTGAAAAGTAGATCTTGGTTCAAAAAAGGTTGGGCACCCCTGCTCTACAACATCAGGAGGATTCTCCCTTTCCTCACTGATGAAACGGCACAGGTACTCATCCAGGCCCTGGTCATCTCCCGCCTAGACTACTGCAACTCCCTCCTTGCTTGCCTAGCGTCAGCCATTAAACCTCTGGAACTTGTCCAGAAAGCTGCTGCTCGCCTGGTGTTCAACCACCCCACGTTCTCCCACACAATTTTCCTTCTCCGTTCCCTACACTGGCTCCCTGTAGCGGCTCGCATCCAGTTTAAAAAACTGGCGCTAACCTACTGGGCAATGAAAGGAACGGCCCCCTCCTAACTTCAGGCCATGGTCAAACCCTACACCCCCTCCCGACCGCTACGCTCTGCTACCTCTGGGCAACTGGTTGCCCCGTCACTCCGAGGACCCTGCGGTCAATCGACACAGTCACGGCTCTTCTCTGTCCTGGCCCCGCAGTGGTGGAATGAACTGCCCACTGATGTCAGGACAGTAGAGTCGCTGCCCATCTTTCGTCGCAGGCTCAAAACTCATCTCTTCAAGAAGTACTACAACAATCCTCCCTCCAAGAAGTACTACAACAATCCTCTCTCCTAAGCATTTATTGTATTGCACTGTATTTTAGATTGCTATTCTTGCACTTTGCCTTCAGCACTAGATTATGCTCTTAGTCACTTGTTTTAGAAAGAAGATGCACTTGTGAGTTCTGGCAAGTAGTAGTACATTGGCTTTTCCTACGTTAAATGCAATTATTGTTAGTCGCTTTGGATAAAAGCGTCTGCTAAATGACTGTAATGTAATAATGTAATGTAATGTAATACTATAACTACTACGACAAGCATAAATGCAAGTATACTTACTGTAGTGATCCCACCACCAGTGAGGAACGAGGTGGACTGTCATGTGCACAAAGGGCACGGGTTCGAATCCCACTTCTGACAGCTTTAGTCTCTCCTTGAAGCAGTGTGTTTGCATCTTGGTTTGAATGCAAGGCAAACGACAGACGCAACTAAAGTGGGTATGATGTCCTTCTTGTAAAATGGAAATGCTCCACACTTTCTGGGGTTTCCCTGGAAACCTAATGGTCTCATCACTCAAAAAGGCCCCAATTTCGGGATCCTGGTAAGAGAGATGAAAAAAACTCCATGTAGCTTAGGTGTGGATGAGACAATGGAATAGAAATCCCTTGAACTCTTCTCCTTGTTGGGAAAAGTGACTTCTCCATCGTCTCTTGGGTTTTGTTCTGGAAACCTAATGGTCTCATCACTCAAAAAAGCCCCAATTTTGGGATCCTGGTAAGAGAGATGAAAAAAACTCCATGTAGCTTAGGTGTGGATGAGTGGTTGAGGCAATGGAATAGAAATCCCTTGAACTCTTCTCCTTGTTGGGAAAAGGGACTTCTCCATCGTCTCTTGGGCTTTGTCTTGGGAGCCTGATGGCCGACTTACTCAAAATGGCTTCAAATTAAGGGTCCAGGGGCCTCATTTATAAACATTGCGTAGAATCCACGTAACTAAGTTAGCTTAGCTAAGTGATTACTAAAATATACGCACAAAACATCTCCGATTTATAAAACGCTGCGTATCACAACCCATGTTCACTCAGGCACGCCTACGCCAGCTGCCCTTTATAAATCACAATCAACACTTAACTTGGCGCACGTGAACGCGCGTTCTGATCACACCCCAATTAACGCCCACAATTGCCTATAAATGGTCAGTGATACGCCTATACATATGCAACGACAATGGAGCCGAGTGCAAAAGGCAGAAAGAGACAGATAGGCCTACATTTTACCGATGCGAGGTGGAGGTATTGGTCAACGAGGTAGAGACGCCGCAAAAGTATCTTTTCGGAACGATGATTTCACATGTGCACGACTGATAAGAGCACCTGTTAGGCCTGAGTGGTCTGTTAGATAATGAATTATCTATCATGCAGGCTATATTGGCATTCGTTTAGTGCGGTAGGCCTTATATAGGTGGCTGCTTATATCCAAACTGATAATCATTATAAGCCTATAGTGTTGTTGCATGGGTAATGGGGTTTGGATCTATATTGCATGTAATCTAATGCTTCACAGGGTGGCCCATGAATAAAATGCCTAACTTATCAACGTATAAACGGGTCAATTTACAATGACATCCATAACGATGCAAACATGTAGGCCTATAGTGACTACTTAAGGCAAGTATCCCCAATTTAACTGTACGACAGATCTGAGGGTTCTTTGCAGCAGCCAATTTGTGTATTTTCCGGGATATCATGCATTTCACATACTTTCTCAAAACATTCTGTAGGCATATAGAAGCTGCGTGTTCTAATGGATGTTGCGGGATAGCCAAGCACATATTAGAACATCTGTGCCAAGTACCGGCATATCCAAGGCCCCGTGCGTCATGGCCTACTATAATCCAGCTATATCAGTGCCTGTATCGAGGTCTTGTAAATATATGGGGTCCATGGATGAGTTTCATGTGATTCTATAAAGCGTAATTATAGCTACACACATGACGATTCGTCATTCAAATTAATAATCTAACTTGCTCCCTTGTGTTCTTACAACTTGGAGACGCATCACCTATGCGCTGTTTTGCGCACAGCTAATTCTACCAAAGCGGCATGTGAGCATTGGGATGACATGCGTTTTTAGGCCCACATTCCTCGTATGCCTGCTACATGACAATCATAAGACAATATGAGGATATATGATGATGTACAATATAACCTAATGTAGCCTACAGTTGCCTCAAGTAGGACATTTCCATTCACCGCTCAACATCATTGTAATTGCGGCTTGCCTCAGTGGTCATTCGGGTTTACATAAAAGCCTAATCAAATATAGGCTATAAATACATAAATACATTAACGAATGAATAGGTGGATAATTAAACATACGAATAATTAACTAAATAAATGATTAACTGAATAAATATACTTCAACGCCGAATGCAACATTTGTTTGGTGCGGTATAGGCCTTATAGTTGTAGGCTAACGACATACGGAATCATTACTATGATAAGCTATAGGCTCGTGTCGTGTTGTGTTATCAACGTAATGTGGCTTTTATTCATAGGCTACTGCCCGTGATGCTTCTCGGGATAGCCTATAAATGAATAGGCCTACAACATAACATTATATTATGACACAAATGGGTAAATTCACAGACACATCCAAAGCAATGCCGACATTATTTCGTGATTAGGCTACGGTGGCGATTGATTCCGTTTAAACTGTGTGACACATTGGAGGGTTTTTTGCAGCGACCGATGTATTTATTATTCAATATGTCATGTGTTTCGCAGACTTTCCCGAGTTTCATCCCTCTGCCATCGGAGTCGCGTTTTCCCCTTTCTCCAGAAACGTGCTTATCGTAGTTAAAGGAGGGTCGAAGTGTGCGTAGAGTTACGCACACCTTCCGCCAACTTATCGCTCAGCTTGTTTTTTATAAATACCGAAAGTTGCGTAGAAAGTTGCTCAGCATGGGTTATGCACGCTTTTGTACTTACGCAACGTTTATAAATGAGGCCCCAGGTAACAGAGATACAAAGCTCTATGGAGCGGTGTCATGGCTATCGGTTGAGGCGATGGAGTACAAATCCCTTGTTCTCTTCCGCACACAATTTTTAATTGTACAGAGAATGTTGAAAGCCAGCTATCCCCACCGAAGTCTTACTCAAGCCATGTATGGTGATATAGATTTCTTTCCATTAGTATTCCTCGCATTATTTGAGTTTTGGGGTCCTCCTACCATTTCAGAAAAAGCTGCGCAATATATCAGTCAGGATGGCCGAGCGGTCTAAGGCGCTGCGTTCAGGTCGCAGTCTCCCCTGGAGGCATGGGTTCGAATCCCACTTCTGACAGCTTTAGTCTGTCCTTGAAGCAGTGTGTTTGCATCTTGGTTTGAATGCAAGGCAAACAACAGATGCAACTAAAGTGGGTATGATGTCCTTCTTGTAAAATGGAAATGCTCCACACTTTCTGGGGTTTCCCTGGAAACCTAATGGTCTCATCACTCAAAAAGGCCACAATTTCGGGATCCTGGTAAGAGAGATTAAAAAAACTCCATGTAGCTTAGGTGTGGATGAGTGGTTGAGACAATGGAATAGAAATCCCTTGAACTCTTCTCCTTGTTGGGAAAAGGGACTTCTCCATCGTCTCTTGGGTATCGTTCTGGAAACCTAATGGTCTCATCACTCAAAAAAGCCCCAATTTCGGGATCTTGTTAAGAGAGATGAAAAAAACTCCATGTAGCTTAGATGTGGATGAGTGGTTGGGGCAATGGAATAGAAATCCCTTGAACTCTTCTCCTTGTTGGGAAAAGGGACTTCTCCATTGTCTCTTGGGCTTTGTCTTGGGAGCCTGGTGGCACAGTTACTCAAAATGGCTTCAATTTAGGGGTCCAGGTAACAGATACAAAGCTCCATGGAGCGGTGTCATGGCTATCGGGTGAGGCGATGGAGTACAAATCCCTTGTTCTCTTCCCCACACAATTTTAAATTGTACAGAGAATGTTGAAAGCCAGCTATCCCCACCGAAGTCTTACTCAAGCCATGTATGGTGATATAGATTTATTCCCATTAGTATTCCTCGCATTATTTGAGTTTTGGGGTCCTCCTACCATTTCAGAAAAAGCTGCGCAATATATCAGTCAGGATGGCCGAGCGGTCTAAGGCGCTGCGTTCAGGTCGCAGTCTCCCCTGGAGGAGTGGGTTCGAATCCCACTTCTGACAGCTTTAGTCTCTCCTGGAAGCAGTGTGTTTGCATCTTGGTTTGAATGCAAGGCAAACGACAGACGCAACTAAAGTGGGTATGATGTCCATCTTGTAAAATGGAAATGCTCCACACTTTCTGGGGTTTCCCTGGAAACCTAATGGTCTCATCACTCAAAAAGGCCCCAATTTCGGGATCCTGGTAAGAGAGATTAAAAAAACTCCATGTAGTTTAGGTGTGGATGAGTGGTTGAGACAATGGAATAGAAATCCCTTGAACTCTTCTCCTTGTTGGGAAAAGGGACTTCTCCATTGTCTCTTGGGCTTTGTCTTGGGAGCCTGATGGCACAGTTACTCAAAATGGCTTCAATTTAGGGGTCCAGGTAACAGAGATACAAAGCTCCATGGAGCGGTGTCATGGCGCAATATATCAGTCAGGATGGCCGAGCGGTCTAAGGCGCTGCGTTTAGGTCGCAGTCTCCACTGGAGGCGTGGGTTCGAATCCCACTTCTGACAGCTTTAGTCTCTCCTGGAAGCAGTGTGTTTGCATCTTGGTTTGAATGCAAGGCAAACGACAGACGCAACTAAAGTGGGTATGATGTCCTTCTTGTAAAATGGAAATGCTCCACACTTTCTGGGGTTTCCCTGGAAAGCTAATGGTCTCATCACTCAAAAAAGCTCCAATTTTGGGATCCTGGTAAGAGAGATGAAAAAAACTCCATGTAGCTTAGATGTGGATGAGTGGTTGGGGCAATGGAATAGAAATCCCTTGAACTCTTCTCCTTGTTGGGAAAAGGGACTTCTCCATTGTCTCTTGGGCTTTGTCTTGGGAGCCTGATGGCACAGTTACTCAAAATGGCTTCAATTTAGGGGTCCAGGTAACAGAGATACAAAGCTCCATGGAGCGGTGTCATGGCTATCGGGTGAGGTGATGGAGTACAAATCCCTTGTCCTCTTCCCCACACAATTTTAAATTGTACAGAGAATGTTGAAAGCCAGCTATCCCCACCGAAGTCTTACTCAAGCCATGTATGGTGATATAGATTTCTTCCCATTTGTATTCCTCGCATTATTTGAGTTTTGGGGTCCTCCTACTATTTCAGAAAATGCTGCGTAATATATCAGTCAGGATGGCCGAGCGGTCTAAGGCGCTGCGTTTAGGTCGCAGTCTCCCCTGGAGGCGTGGGTTCGAATCCCGCTTCTGACAGCTTTAGTCTCTCCTTGAAGCAGTGTGTTTGCATCTTGGTTTGAATGCAAGGCAAACGACAGACGCAACTAAAGTGGGTATGATGTCCATCTTGTAAAATGGAAATGCTCCACACTTTCTGGGGTTTCCCTGGAAACCTAATGGTCTCATCACTCAAAAAGGCCCCAATTTCGGGATCCTGGTAAGAGAGATTTAAAAAACTCCATGTAGTTTAGGTGTGGATGAGTGGTTGAGACAATGGAATAGAAATCCCTTGAACTCTTCTCCTTGTTGGGAAAAGGGACTTCTCCATCGTCTCTTGGGCTTTGTCTTGGGAGCCTGATGGCCCACTTACTCAAAATGGCTTTAAATTAGGGGTCCAGGTAACAGAGATACAAAGCTCCATGGAGCGGTGTCATGGCTATCGGTTGAGGCGATGGAGTACAAACCCCTTGTTCTCTTCCCCACACAATTTTAAATTGTACAGAGAATGTTGAAAGCCAGCTATCAACACCGAAGTCTTACTCAAGCCATGTATGGTGATATAGATTTCTTCCCATTTGTATTCCTTGCATTATTTGAACTTTGGGGTCCTCCTACCATTTCAGAAAAAGCTGCCCACTCTGTTAGTCAGGATGGCCGAGCGGTCTAAGGCGCTGCGTTTAGGTCGCAGTCTCCCCTGGAGGCGTGGGTTCGAATCCCACTTCTGACAGCTTTAGTCTCTCCTTGAAGCAGTGTGTTTGCATCTTGGTTTGAATGCAAGGCAAACGACAGACGCAACTAAAGTGGGTATGATGTCCATCTTGTAAAATGGAAATGCTCCACACTTTCTGGGGTTTCCCTGGAAACCTAATGGTCTCATCACTCAAAAAGGCCCCAATTTCGGGATCCTGGTAAGAGAGATTTAAAAAACTCCATGTAGTTTAGGTGTGGATGAGTGGTTGAGACAATGGAATAGAAATCCCTTGAACTCTTCTCCTTGTTGGGAAAAGTGACTTCTCCGTCGTCTCTTGGGTTTCGTTCTGGAAACCTAATGGTCTCATCACTCAAAAAAGCCCCAATTTTGGGATCCTGGTAAGAGAGATGAAAAAAACTCCATGTAGCTTAGGTGTGGATGAGTGGTTGAGACAATGGAATAGAAATCCCTTGAACTCTTCTCCTTGTTGGGAAAAGGGACTTCTCCATCGTCTCTTGGGCTTTGTCTTGGGAGCCTGATGGCCCACTTACTCAAAATGGCTTCAAATTAGGGGTCCAGGTAACAGAGATACAAAGCTCCATGGAGCGGTGTCATGGCTATCGGTTGAGGCGATGGAGTACAAACCCCTTGTTCTCTTCCCCACACAATTTTAAATTGTACAGAGAATGTTGAAAGCCAGCTATCAACACCGAAGTCTTACTCAAGCCATGTATGGTGATATAGATTTCTTCCCATTTGTATTCCTTGCATTATTTGAACTTTGGGGTCCTCCTGCCATTTCAGAAAAAGCTGCCCACTCTGTTAGTCAGGATGGCCGAGCAGTCTAAGGCGCTGCGGTTAGGTCGCAGTCTCCCCTGGAGGCGTGGGTTCGAATCCCACTCCTGACAGCTTTAGTCTCTCCTGGAAGCAGTGTGTTTGCATCTTGGTTTAAATGCAAGGCAAACGACAGACGCAACTAAAGTGGGTATGATGTCCTTCTTGTAAATCGAATCCCACTTCTGACAGCTTTAGTCTCTCCTGGAAGCAGTGTGTTTGCATCTTGGTTTAAATGCAAGGCAAACTACAGACGCAACTAAAGTGGGTATGATGTCCTTCTTGTAAAATGGAAATGCTCCACACTTTCTGGGGTTTCCCTGGAAACCTAATGGTCTCATCACTCAAAAAGGCCCCAATTTCGGGATCCTGGTAAGAGAGATTTAAAAAACTCCATGTAGTTTAGGTGTGGATGAGTGGTTGAGACAATGGAATAGAAATCCCTTGAACTCTTCTCCTTGTTGGGAAAAGTGACTTCTCCGTCGTCTCTTGGGTTTCGTTCTGGAAACCTAATGGTCTCATCACTCAAAAAAGCCCCAATTTTGGATCCTGGTAAGAGAGATGAAAAAAACTCCATGTAGCTTAGGTGTGGATGAGTGGTTGAGACAATGGAATAGAAATCCCTTGAACTCTTCTCCTTGTTGGGAAAAGGGACTTCTCCATCGTCTCTTGGGCTTTGTCTTGGGAGCCTGATGGCCCACTTACTCAAAATGGCTTCAAATTAGGGGTCCAGGTAACAGAGATACAAAGCTCCATGGAGAGGTGTCATGGCTATCGGTTGAGGCGATGGAGTACAAACCCCTTGTTCTCTTCCCCACACACTTTTAAATTGTACAGAGAATGTTGAAAGCCAGCTATCAACACCGAAGTCTTACTCAAGCCATGTATGGTGATATAGATTTCTTCCCATTTGTATTCCTTGCATTATTTGAACTTTAGGGTCCTCCTACCATTTCAGAAAAAGCTGCCCACTCTGTTAGTCAGGATGGCCGTGCGGTCTAAGGCGCTGCGTTTAGGTCGCAGTTTCCCCTGGAGGCGTGGGTTCGAATCCCACTTCTGACAGCTTTAGTCTCTCCTGGAAGCAGTGTGTTTGCATCTTGGTTTGAATGCAAGGCAAACGACAGACGCAACTAAAGTGGGTATGATGTCCATCTTGTAAAATGGAAATGCTCCACACTTTCTGGGGTTTCCCTGGAAACCTAATGGTCTCATCACTCAAAAAGGCCCCAATTTCGGGATCCTGGTAAGAGAGATTAAAAAAACTCCATGTAGTTTAGGTGTGGATGAGTGGTTGAGACAATGGAATAGAAATCCCTTGAACTCTTCTCCTTGTTGGGAAAAGTGACTTCTCCGTCGTCTCTTGGGTTTCGTTCTGGAAACCTAATGGTCTCATCACTCAAAAAATCCCCAATTTTGGGATCCTGGTAAGAGAGATGAAAAAAACTCCATGTAGCTTAGGTGTGGATGAGTGGTTGAGACAATGGAATAGAAATCCCTTGAACTCTTCTCCTTGTTGGGAAAAGGGACTTCTCCATCGTCTCTTGGGCTTTGTCTTGGGAGCCTGATGGCCCACTTACTCAAAATGGCTTCAAATTAGGGGTCCAGGTAACAGAGATACAAAGCTCCATGGAGAGGTGTCATGGCTATCGGTTGAGGCGATGGAGTACAAACCCCTTGTTCTCTTCCCCACACACTTTTAAATTGTACAGAGAATGTTGAAAGCCAGCTATCCCCACCGAAGTCTTACTCAAGCCATGTATGGTGATATAGATTTATTCCCATTAGTATTCCTCGCATTATTTGAGTTTTGGGGTCCTCCTACCATTTCAGAAAAAGCTGCGCAATATATCAGTCAGGATGGCCGAGCGGTCTAAGGCGCTGCGTTCAGGTCGCAGTCTCCCCTGGAGGCGTGGGTTCGAATCCCACTTCTGACAGCTTTAGTCTCTCCTTGAAGCAGTGTGTTTGCATCTTGGTTTGAATGCAAGGCAAACGACAGACGCAACTAAAGTGGGTATGATGTCCATCTTGTAAAATGGAAATGCTCCACACTTTCTGGGGTTTCCCTGGAAACATAATGGTCTCATCACTCAAAAAGGCCCCAATTTCGGGATCCTGGTAAGAGAGATTAAAAAAACTCCATGTAGTTTAGGTGTGGATGAGTGGTTGAGACAATGGAATAGAAATCCCTTGAACTCTTCTCCTTGTTGGGAAAAGTGACTTCTCCGTCGTCTCTTGGGTTTCGTTCTGGAAACCTAATGGTCTCATCACTCAAAAAAGCCCCAATTTTGGGATCCTGGTAAGAGAGATGAAAAAAACTCCATGTAGCTTAGGTGTGGATGAGTGGTTGAGACAATGGAATAGAAATCCCTTGAACTCTTCTCCTTGTTGGGAAAAGTGACTTCTCCGTCGTCTCTTGGGTTTCGTTCTGGAAACCTAATGGTCTCATCACTCAAAAAAGCCCCAATTTTGGGATCCTGGTAAGAGAGATGAAAAAAACTCCATGTAGCTTAGGTGTGGATGAGTGGTTGAGGCAATGGAATAGAAATCCCTTGAACTCTTCTCCTTGTTGGGTAAAGGGACTTCTCCATTGTCTCTTGGGCTTTGTCTTGGGAGCCTGATGGCACAGTTACTCAAAATGGCTTCAATTTAGGGGTCCAGGTAACAGAGATACAAAGCTCCATGGAGCGGTGTCATGGTGCAATATATCAGTCAGGATGGCCGAGCGGTCTAAGGCGCTGTGTTTAGGTCGCAGTCTCCACTGGAGGTGTGGGTTCGAATCCCACTTCTGACAGCTTTAGTCTCTCCTGGAAGCAGTGTGTTTGCATCTTGGTTTGAATGCAAGGCAAACGACAGACGCAACTAAAGTGGGTATGATGTCCATCTTGTAAAATGGAAATGCTCCACACTTTCTGGGGTTTCCCTGGAAACCTAATGGTCTCATCACTCAAAAAGGCCCCAATTTCGGGATCCTGGTAAGAGAGATTAAAAAAAACTCCATGTAGTTTAGGTGTGGATGAGTGGTTGAGACAATGGAATAGAAATCCCTTGAACTCTTCTCCTTGTTGGGAAAAGTGACTTCTCCGTCGTCTCTTGGGTTTCGTTCTGGAAACCTAATGGTCTCATCACTCAAAAAAGCCCCAATTTTGGGATCCTGGTAAGAGAGATGAAAAAAACTCCATGTAGCTTAGGTGTGGATGAGTGGTTGAGACAATGGAATAGAAATCCCTTGAACTCTTCTCCTTGTTGGGAAAAGGGACTTCTCCATCGTCTCTTGGGCTTTGTCTTGGGAGCCTGATGGCCCACTTACTCAAAATGGCTTCAAATTAGGGGTCCAGGTAACAGAGATACAAAGCTCCATGGAGCGGTGTCATGGCTATCGGTTGAGGCGATGGAGTACAAACCCCTTGTTCTCTTCCCCACACACTTTTAAATTGTACAGAGAATGTTGAAAGCCAGCTATCAACACCGAAGTCTTACTCAAGCCATGTATGGTGATATAGATTTCTTCCCATTTGTATTCCTTGCATTATTTGAACTTTGGGGTCCTCCTACCATTTCAGAAAAAGCTGCCCACTCTGTTAGTCAGGATGGCCGAGCGGTCTAAGGCGCTGCGTTTAGGTCGCAGTCTCCACTGGAGGCGTGGGTTCGAATCCCACTTCTGACAGCTTTAGTCTCTCCTGGAAGCAGTGTGTTTGCATCTTGGTTTGAATGCAAGGCAAACGACAGACGCAACTAAAGTGGGTATGATGTCCATCTTGTAAAATGGAAATGCTCCACACTTTCTGGGGTTTCCCTGGAAACCTAATGGTCTCATCACTCAAAAAGGCCCCAATTTCGGGATCCTGGTAAGAGAGATTAAAAAAACTCCATGTAGTTTAGGTGTGGATGAGTGGTTGAGACAATGGAATAGAAATCCCTTGAACTCTTCTCCTTGTTGGGAAAAGTGACTTCTCCGTCGTCTCTTGGGTTTCGTTCTGGAAACCTAATGGTCTCATCACTCAAAAAAGCCCCAATTTTGGGATCCTGGTAAGAGAGATGAAAAAAACTCCATGTAGCTTAGGTGTGGATGAGTGGTTGAGGCAATGGAATAGAAATCCCTTGAACTCTTCTCCTTCTTGGGAAAAGGGACTTCTCCATTGTCTCTTGGGCTTTGTCTTGGGAGCCTGGTGGCACAGTTACAAAAAATGGCTTCAATTTAGGGGTCCAGGTAACAGAGATACTAAGCTCCATGGAGCGGTGTCATGGCTATCGGGTGAGGCGATGGAGTACAAATCCCTTGTTCTCTTCCCCACACAATTTTAAATTGTACAGAGAATGTTGAAAGCCAGCTATCCCCACCGAAGTCTTACTCAAGCCATGTATGGTGATATAGATTTATTCCCATTAGTATTCCTCGCATTATTTGAGTTTTGGGGTCCTCCTACCATTTCAGAAAAAGCTGCGCAATATATCAGTCAGGATGGCCGAGCGGTCTAAGGCGCTGCGTTCAGGTCGCAGTCTCCCCTGGAGACGTGGGTTCGAATCCCACTTCTGACAGCTTTAGTCTCTCCTTGAAGCAGTGTGTTTGCATCTTGGTTTGAATGCAAGGCAAACGACAGACGCAACTAAAGTGGGTATGATGTCCATCTTGTAAAATGGAAATGCTCCACACTTTCTGGGGTTTCCCTGGAAACATAATGGTCTCATCACTCATAAAGGCCCCAATTTCGGGATCCTGGTAAGAGAGATTAAAAAAACTCCGTGTGGATGAGTGGTTGAGACAATGGAATAGAAATCCCTTGAACTCTTCTCCTTGTTGGGAAAAGTGACTTCTCCGTCGTCTCTTGGGTTTCGTTCTGGAAACCTAATGGTCTCATCACTCAAAAAAGCCCCAATTTTGGGATCCTGGTAAGAGAGATGAAAAAAACTCCATGTAGCTTAGGTGTGGATGAGTGGTTGAGACAATGGAATAGAAATCCCTTGAACTCTTCTCCTTGTTGGGAAAAGTGACTTCTCCGTCGTCTCTTGGGTTTCGTTCTTGAAACCTAATGGTCTCATCACTCAAAAAAGCCCCAATTTTGGGATCCTGGTAAGAGAGATGAAAAAAACTCCATGTAGCTTAGGTGTGGATGAGTGGTTGAGACAATGGAATAGAAATCCCTTGAACTCTTCTCCTTGTTGGGAAAAGGGACTTCTCCATCGTCTCTTGGGCTTTGTCTTGGGAGCCTGATGGCCCACTTACTCAAAATGGCTTCAAATTAGGGGTCCAGGTAACAGAGATACAAAGCTCCATGGAGAGGTGTCATGGCTATCGGTTGAGGCGATGGAGTACAAACCCCTTGTTCTCTTCCCCACACACTTTTAAATTGTACAGAGAATGTTGAAAGCCAGCTATCCCCACCGAAGTCTTACTCAAGCCATGTATGGTGATATAGATTTATTCCCATTAGTATTCCTCGCATTATTTGAGTTTTGGGGTCCTCCTACCATTTCAGAAAAAGCTGCGCAATATATCAGTCAGGATGGCCGAGCGGTCTAAGGCGCTGCGTTCAGGTCGCAGTCTCCCCTGGAGGCGTGGGTTCGAATCCCACTTCTGACAGCTTTAGTCTCTCCTTGAAGCAGTGTGTTTGCATCTTGGTTTGAATGCAAGGCAAACGACAGACGCAACTAAAGTGGGTATGATGTCCATCTTGTAAAATGGAAATGCTCCACACTTTCTGGGGTTTCCCTGGAAACATAATGGTCTCATCACTCAAAAAGGCCCCAATTTCGGGATCCTGGTAAGAGAGATTAAAAAAACTCCATGTAGTTTAGGTGTGGATGAGTGGTTGAGACAATGGAATAGAAATCCCTTGAACTCTTCTCCTTGTTGGGAAAAGTGACTTCTCCGTCGTCTCTTGGGTTTCGTTCTGGAAACCTAATGGTCTCATCACTCAAAAAAGCCCCAATTTTGGGATCCTGGTAAGAGAGATGAAAAAAACTCCATGTAGCTTAGGTGTGGATGAGTGGTTGAGACAATGGAATAGAAATCCCTTGAACTCTTCTCCTTGTTGGGAAAAGTGACTTCTCCGTCGTCTCTTGGGTTTCGTTCTGGAAACCTAATGGTCTCATCACTCAAAAAAGCCCCAATTTTGGGATCCTGGTAAGAGAGATGAAAAAAACTCCATGTAGCTTAGGTGTGGATGAGTGGTTGAGGCAATGGAATAGAAATCCCTTGAACTCTTCTCCTTGTTGGGTAAAGGGACTTCTCCATTGTCTCTTGGGCTTTGTCTTGGGAGCCTGATGGCACAGTTACTCAAAATGGCTTCAATTTAGGGGTCCAGGTAACAGAGATACAAAGCTCCATGGAGCGGTGTCATGGTGCAATATATCAGTCAGGATGGCCGAGCGGTCTAAGGCGCTGTGTTTAGGTCGCAGTCTCCACTGGAGGTGTGGGTTCGAATCCCACTTCTGACAGCTTTAGTCTCTCCTGGAAGCAGTGTGTTTGCATCTTGGTTTGAATGCAAGGCAAACGACAGACGCAACTAAAGTGGGTATGATGTCCATCTTGTAAAATGGAAATGCTCCACACTTTCTGGGGTTTCCCTGGAAACCTAATGGTCTCATCACTCAAAAAGGCCCCAATTTCGGGATCCTGGTAAGAGAGATTAAAAAAAACTCCATGTAGTTTAGGTGTGGATGAGTGGTTGAGACAATGGAATAGAAATCCCTTGAACTCTTCTCCTTGTTGGGAAAAGTGACTTCTCCGTCGTCTCTTGGGTTTCGTTCTGGAAACCTAATGGTCTCATCACTCAAAAAAGCCCCAATTTTGGGATCCTGGTAAGAGAGATGAAAAAAACTCCATGTAGCTTAGGTGTGGATGAGTGGTTGAGACAATGGAATAGAAATCCCTTGAACTCTTCTCCTTGTTGGGAAAAGGGACTTCTCCATCGTCTCTTGGGCTTTGTCTTGGGAGCCTGATGGCCCACTTACTCAAAATGGCTTCAAATTAGGGGTCCAGGTAACAGAGATACAAAGCTCCATGGAGCGGTGTCATGGCTATCGGTTGAGGCGATGGAGTACAAACCCCTTGTTCTCTTCCCCACACACTTTTAAATTGTACAGAGAATGTTGAAAGCCAGCTATCAACACCGAAGTCTTACTCAAGCCATGTATGGTGATATAGATTTCTTCCCATTTGTATTCCTTGCATTATTTGAACTTTGGGGTCCTCCTACCATTTCAGAAAAAGCTGCCCACTCTGTTAGTCAGGATGGCCGAGCGGTCTAAGGCGCTGCGTTTAGGTCGCAGTCTCCACTGGAGGCGTGGGTTCGAATCCCACTTCTGACAGCTTTAGTCTCTCCTGGAAGCAGTGTGTTTGCATCTTGGTTTGAATGCAAGGCAAACGACAGACGCAACTAAAGTGGGTATGATGTCCATCTTGTAAAATGGAAATGCTCCACACTTTCTGGGGTTTCCCTGGAAACCTAATGGTCTCATCACTCAAAAAGGCCCCAATTTCGGGATCCTGGTAAGAGAGATTAAAAAAACTCCATGTAGTTTAGGTGTGGATGAGTGGTTGAGACAATGGAATAGAAATCCCTTGAACTCTTCTCCTTGTTGGGAAAAGTGACTTCTCCGTCGTCTCTTGGGTTTCGTTCTGGAAACCTAATGGTCTCATCACTCAAAAAAGCCCCAATTTTGGGATCCTGGTAAGAGAGATGAAAAAAACTCCATGTAGCTTAGGTGTGGATGAGTGGTTGAGGCAATGGAATAGAAATCCCTTGAACTCTTCTCCTTCTTGGGAAAAGGGACTTCTCCATTGTCTCTTGGGCTTTGTCTTGGGAGCCTGGTGGCACAGTTACAAAAAATGGCTTCAATTTAGGGGTCCAGGTAACAGAGATACTAAGCTCCATGGAGCGGTGTCATGGCTATCGGGTGAGGCGATGGAGTACAAATCCCTTGTTCTCTTCCCCACACAATTTTAAATTGTACAGAGAATGTTGAAAGCCAGCTATCCCCACCGAAGTCTTACTCAAGCCATGTATGGTGATATAGATTTATTCCCATTAGTATTCCTCGCATTATTTGAGTTTTGGGGTCCTCCTACCATTTCAGAAAAAGCTGCGCAATATATCAGTCAGGATGGCCGAGCGGTCTAAGGCGCTGCGTTCAGGTCGCAGTCTCCCCTGGAGACGTGGGTTCGAATCCCACTTCTGACAGCTTTAGTCTCTCCTTGAAGCAGTGTGTTTGCATCTTGGTTTGAATGCAAGGCAAACGACAGACGCAACTAAAGTGGGTATGATGTCCATCTTGTAAAATGGAAATGCTCCACACTTTCTGGGGTTTCCCTGGAAACATAATGGTCTCATCACTCATAAAGGCCCCAATTTCGGGATCCTGGTAAGAGAGATTAAAAAAACTCCGTGTGGATGAGTGGTTGAGACAATGGAATAGAAATCCCTTGAACTCTTCTCCTTGTTGGGAAAAGTGACTTCTCCGTCGTCTCTTGGGTTTCGTTCTGGAAACCTAATGGTCTCATCACTCAAAAAAGCCCCAATTTTGGGATCCTGGTAAGAGAGATGAAAAAAACTCCATGTAGCTTAGGTGTGGATGAGTGGTTGAGACAATGGAATAGAAATCCCTTGAACTCTTCTCCTTGTTGGGAAAAGTGACTTCTCCGTCGTCTCTTGGGTTTCGTTCTTGAAACCTAATGGTCTCATCACTCAAAAAAGCCCCAATTTTGGGATCCTGGTAAGAGAGATGAAAAAAACTCCATGTAGCTTAGGTGTGGATGAGTGGTTGAGGCAATGGAATAGAAATCCCTTGAACTCTTCTCCTTGTTGGGTAAAGGGACTTCTCCATTGTCTCTTGGGCTTTGTCTTGGGAGCCTGATGGCACAGTTACTCAAAATGGCTTCAATTTAGGGGTCCAGGTAACAGAGATACAAAGCTCCATGGAGCGGTGTCATGGTGCAATATATCAGTCAGGATGGCCGAGCGGTCTAAGGCGCTGCGTTTAGGTCGCAGTCTCCACTGGAGGCGTGGGTTCGAATCCCACTTCTGACAGCTTTAGTCTCTCCTGGAAGCAGTGTGTTTGCATCTTGGTTTAAATGCAAGGCAAACGACAGACGCAACTAAAGTGGGTATGATGTCCATCTTGTAAAATGGAAATGTTCCACACTTTCTGGGGTTTCCCTGGAAACCTAATGGTCTCATCACTCAAAAAGGCCCCAATTTTGGGATCCTGGTAAGAGAGATTAAAAAAACTCCATGTAGTTTAGGTGTGGATGGGTGGTTGAGACAATGGAATAGAAATCCCTTGAACTCTTCTCCTTGTTGGGAAAAGGGACTTCTCCGTCGTCTCTTGGGCTTCGTTCTGGAAACCTAATGGTCTCATCACTCAAAAAAGCCCCAATTGTGGGATCCTGGTAAGAGAGATGAAAAAAACTCCATGTAGCTTAGGTGTGGATGAGTGGTTGAGGCAATGGAATAGAAATCCCTTGAACTCTTCTCCTTCTTGGGAAAAGGGACTTCTCCATTGTCTCTTGGGCTTTGTCTTGGGAGCCTGGTGGCACAGTTACAAAAAATGGCTTCAATTTAGGGGTCCAGGTAACAGAGATACTAAGCTCCATGGAGCGGTGTCATGGCTATCGGGTGAGGCGATGGAGTACAAATCCCTTGTTCTCTTCCCCACACAATTTTAAATTGTACAGAGAATGTTGAAAGCCAGCTATCCCCACCGAAGTCTTACTCAAGCCATGTATGGTGATATAGATTTATTCCCATTAGTATTCCTCGCATTATTTGAGTTTTGGGGTCCTCCTACCATTTCAGAAAAAGCTGCGCAATATATCAGTCAGGATGGCCGAGCGGTCTAAGGCGCTGCGTTCAGGTCGCAGTCTCCCCTGGAGGCGGGGTTCGAATCCCACTTCTGACAGCTTTAGTCTCTCCTTGAAGCAGTGTGTTTGCATCTTGGTTTGAATGCAAGGCAAACGACAGACGCAACTAAAGTGGGTATGATGTCCATCTTGTAAAATGGAAATGCTCCACACTTTCTGGGGTTTCCCTGGAAACCTAATGGTCTCATCACTCAAAAAGGCCCCAATTTCGGGATCCTGGTAAGAGAGATTAAAAAAACTCCATGTAGTTTAGGTGTGGATGAGTGGTTGAGACAATGGAATAGAAATCCCTTGAACTCTTCTCCTTGTTGGGAAAAGTGACTTCTCCGTCGTCTCTTGGGTTTCGTTCTGGAAACCTAATGGTCTCATCACTCAAAAAAGCCCCAATTTTGGGATCCTGGTAAGAGAGATGAAAAAAACTCCATGTAGCTTAGGTGTGGATGAGTGGTTGAGACAATGGAATAGAAATCCCTTGAACTCTTCTCCTTGTTGGGAAAAGTGACTTCTCCGTCGTCTCTTGGGTTTCGTTCTGGAAACCTAATGGTCTCATCACTCAAAAAAGCCCCAATTTTGGGATCCTGGTAAGAGAGATGAAAAAAACTCCATGTAGCTTAGGTGTGGATGAGTGGTTGAGGCAATGGAATAGAAATCCCTTGAACTCTTCTCCTTGTTGGGTAAAGGGACTTTAGTCTCTCCTGGAAGCAGTGTGTTTGCATCTTGGTTTGAATGCAAGGCAAACGACAGACGCAACTAAAGTGGGTATGATGTCCATCTTGTAAAATGGAAATGCTCCACACTTTCTGGGGTTTCCCTGGAAACCTAATGGTCTCATCACTCAAAAAGGCCCCAATTTCGGGATCCTGGTAAGAGAGATTAAAAAAAACTCCATGTAGTTTAGGTGTGGATGAGTGGTTGAGACAATGGAATAGAAATCCCTTGAACTCTTCTCCTTGTTGGGAAAAGTGACTTCTCCGTCGTCTCTTGGGTTTCGTTCTGGAAACCTAATGGTCTCATCACTCAAAAAAGCCCCAATTTTGGGATCCTGTTAAGAGAGATGAAAAAAACTCCATGTAGCTTAGGTGTGGATGAGTGGTTGAGGCAATGGAATAGAAATCCCTTGAACTCTTCTCCTTGTTGGGTAAAGGGACTTCTCCATTGTCTCTTGGGCTTTGTCTTGGGAGCCTGATGGCACAGTTACTCAAAATGGCTTCAATTTAGGGGTCCAGGTAACAGAGATACAAAGCTCCATGGAGCGGTGTCATGGCGCAATATATCAGTCAGGATGGCCGAGCGGTCTAAGGCGCTGCGTTTAGGTCGCAGTCTCCACTGGAGGCGTGGGTTCGAATCCCACTTCTGACAGCTTTAGTCTCTCCTGGAAGCAGTGTGTTTGCATCTTGGTTTGAATGCAAGGCAAACGACAGACGCAACTAAAGTGGGTATGATGTCCATCTTGTAAAATGGAAATGCTCCACACTTTCTGGGGTTTCCCTGGAAACCTAATGGTCTCATCACTCAAAAAGGCCCCAATTTCGGGATCCTGGTAAGAGAGATTAAAAAAAACTCCATGTAGTTTAGGTGTGGATGAGTGGTTGAGACAATGGAATAGAAATCCCTTGAACTCTTCTCCTTGTTGGGAAAAGTGACTTCTCCGTCGTCTCTTGGGTTTCGTTCTGGAAACCTAATGGTCTCATCACTCAAAAAAGCCCCAATTTTGGGATCCTGGTAAGAGAGATGAAAAAAACTCCATGTAGCTTAGGTGTGGATGAGTGGTTGAGACAATGGAATAGAAATCCCTTGAACTCTTCTCCTTGTTGGGAAAAGGGACTTCTCCATCGTCTCTTGGGCTTTGTCTTGGGAGCCTGATGGCCCACTTACTCAAAATGGCTTCAAATTAGGGGTCCAGGTAACAGAGATACAAAGCTCCATGGAGAGGTGTCATGGCTATCGGTTGAGGCGATGGAGTACAAACCCCTTGTTCTCTTCCCCACACACTTTTAAATTGTACAGAGAATGTTGAAAGCCAGCTATCAACACCGAAGTCTTACTCAAGCCATGTATGGTGATATAGATTTCTTCCCATTTGTATTCCTTGCATTATTTGAACTTTGGGGTCCTCCTACCATTTCAGAAAAAGCTGCCCACTCTGTTAGTCAGGATGGCCGTGCGGTCTAAGGCGCTGCGTTTAGGTCGCAGTTTCCCCTGGAGGCGTGGGTTCGAATCCCACTTCTGACAGCTTTAGTCTCTCCTGGAAGCAGTGTGTTTGCATCTTGGTTTGAATGCAAGGCAAACGACAGACGCAACTAAAGTGGGTATGATGTCCATCTTGTAAAATGGAAATGCTCCACACTTTCTGGGGTTTCCCTGGAAACCTAATGGTCTCATCACTCAAAAAGGCCCCAATTTCGGGATCCTGGTAAGAGAGATTAACAAAAACTCCATGTAGTTTAGGTGTGGATGAGTGGTTGAGACAATGGAATAGAAATCCCTTGAACTCTTCTCCTTGTTGGGAAAAGTGACTTCTCCGTCGTCTCTTGGGTTTCGTTCTGGAAACCTAATGGTCTCATCACTCAAAAAAGCCCCAATTTTGGGATCCTGGTAAGAGAGATGAAAAAAACTCCATGTAGCTTAGGTGTGGATGAGTGGTTGAGGCAATGGAATAGAAATCCCTTGAACTCTTCTCCTTCTTGGGAAAAGGGACTTCTCCATTGTCTCTTGGGCTTTGTCTTGGGAGCCTGGTGGCACAGTTACAAAAAATGGCTTCAATTTAGGGGTCCAGGTAACAGAGATACAAAGCTCCATGGAGCGGTGTCATGGCGCAATATATCAGTCAGGATGGCCGAGCGGTCTAAGGCGCTGCGTTTAGGTCGCAGTCTCCACTGGAGGCGTGGGTTCGAATCCCACTTCTGACAGCTTTAGTCTCTCCTGGAAGCAGTGTGTTTGCATCTTGGTTTGAATGCAAGGCAAACGACAGACGCAACTAAAGTGGGTATGATGTCCATCTTGTAAAATGGAAATGCTCCACACTTTCTGGGGTTGCCCTGGAAACCTAATGGTCTCATCACTCAAAAAGGCCCCAATTTCGGGATCCTGGTAAGAGAGATTAAAAAAAACTCCATGTAGTTTAGGTGTGGATGAGTGGTTGAGACAATGGAATAGAAATCCCTTGAACTCTTCTCCTTGTTGGGAAAAGTGACTTCTCCGTCGTCTCTTGGGTTTCGTTCTGGAAACCTAATGGTCTCATCACTCAAAAAAGCCCCAATTTTGGGATCCTGGTAAGAGAGATGAAAAAAACTCCATGTAGCTTAGGTGTGGATGAGTGGTTGAGACAATGGAATAGAAATCCCTTGAACTCTTCTCCTTGTTGGGAAAAGTGACTTCTCCGTCGTCTCTTGGGTTTCGTTCTGGAAACCTAATGGTCTCATCACTCAAAAAAGCCCCAATTTTGGGATCCTGGTAAGAGAGATGAAAAAAACTCCATGTAGCTTAGGTGTGGATGAGTGGTTGAGGCAATGGAATAGAAATCCCTTGAACTCTTCTCCTTGTTGGGTAAAGGGACTTTAGTCTCTCCTGGAAGCAGTGTGTTTGCATCTTGGTTTGAATGCAAGGCAAACGACAGACGCAACTAAAGTGGGTATGATGTCCATCTTGTAAAATGGAAATGCTCCACACTTTCTGGGGTTTCCCTGGAAACCTAATGGTCTCATCACTCAAAAAGGCCCCAATTTCGGGATCCTGGTAAGAGAGATTAAAAAAAACTCCATGTAGTTTAGGTGTGGATGAGTGGTTGAGACAATGGAATAGAAATCCCTTGAACTCTTCTCCTTGTTGGGAAAAGTGACTTCTCCGTCGTCTCTTGGGTTTCGTTCTGGAAACCTAATGGTCTCATCACTCAAAAAAGCCCCAATTTTGGGATCCTGGTAAGAGAGATGAAAAAAACTCCATGTAGCTTAGGTGTGGATGAGTGGTTGAGGCAATGGAATAGAAATCCCTTGAACTCTTCTCCTTGTTGGGTAAAGGGACTTCTCCATTGTCTCTTGGGCTTTGTCTTGGGAGCCTGATGGCACAGTTACTCAAAATGGCTTCAATTTAGGGGTCCAGGTAACAGAGATACAAAGCTCCATGGAGCGGTGTCATGGCGCAATATATCAGTCAGGATGGCCGAGGGGTCTAAGGCGCTGCGTTTAGGTCGCAGTCTCCACTGGAGGCGTGGGTTCGAATCCCACTTCTGACAGCTTTAGTCTCTCCTGGAAGCAGTGTGTTTGCATCTTGGTTTGAATGCAAGGCAAACGACAGACGCAACTAAAGTGGGTATGATGTCCATCTTGTAAAATGGAAATGCTCCACACTTTCTGGGGTTTCCCTGGAAACCTAATGGTCTCATCACTCAAAAAGGCCCCAATTTCGGGATCCTGGTAAGAGAGATTAAAAAAAACTCCATGTAGTTTAGGTGTGGATGAGTGGTTGAGACAATGGAATAGAAATCCCTTGAACTCTTCTCCTTGTTGGGAAAAGTGACTTCTCCGTCGTCTCTTGGGTTTCGTTCTGGAAACCTAATGGTCTCATCACTCAAAAAAGCCCCAATTTTGGGATCCTGGTAAGAGAGATGAAAAAAACTCCATGTAGCTTAGGTGTGGATGAGTGGTTGAGACAATGGAATAGAAATCCCTTGAACTCTTCTCCTTGTTGGGAAAAGGGACTTCTCCATCGTCTCTTGGGCTTTGTCTTGGGAGCCTGATGGCCCACTTACTCAAAATGGCTTCAAATTAGGGGTCCAGGTAACAGAGATACAAAGCTCCATGGAGAGGTGTCATGGCTATCGGTTGAGGCGATGGAGTACAAACCCCTTGTTCTCTTCCCCACACACTTTTAAATTGTACAGAGAATGTTGAAAGCCAGCTATCAACACCGAAGTCTTACTCAAGCCATGTATGGTGATATAGATTTCTTCCCATTTGTATTCCTTGCATTATTTGAACTTTGGGGTCCTCCTACCATTTCAGAAAAAGCTGCCCACTCTGTTAGTCAGGATGGCCGTGCGGTCTAAGGCGCTGCGTTTAGGTCGCAGTTTCCCCTGGAGGCGTGGGTTCGAATCCCACTTCTGACAGCTTTAGTCTCTCCTGGAAGCAGTGTGTTTGCATCTTGGTTTGAATGCAAGGCAAACGACAGACGCAACTAAAGTGGGTATGATGTCCATCTTGTAAAATGGAAATGCTCCACACTTTCTGGGGTTTCCCTGGAAACCTAATGGTCTCATCACTCAAAAAGGCCCCAATTTCGGGATCCTGGTAAGAGAGATTAACAAAAACTCCATGTAGTTTAGGTGTGGATGAGTGGTTGAGACAATGGAATAGAAATCCCTTGAACTCTTCTCCTTGTTGGGAAAAGTGACTTCTCCGTCGTCTCTTGGGTTTCGTTCTGGAAACCTAATGGTCTCATCACTCAAAAAAGCCCCAATTTTGGGATCCTGGTAAGAGAGATGAAAAAAACTCCATGTAGCTTAGGTGTGGATGAGTGGTTGAGGCAATGGAATAGAAATCCCTTGAACTCTTCTCCTTCTTGGGAAAAGGGACTTCTCCATTGTCTCTTGGGCTTTGTCTTGGGAGCCTGGTGGCACAGTTACAAAAAATGGCTTCAATTTAGGGGTCCAGGTAACAGAGATACAAAGCTCCATGGAGCGGTGTCATGGCGCAATATATCAGTCAGGATGGCCGAGCGGTCTAAGGCGCTGCGTTTAGGTCGCAGTCTCCACTGGAGGCGTGGGTTCGAATCCCACTTCTGACAGCTTTAGTCTCTCCTGGAAGCAGTGTGTTTGCATCTTGGTTTGAATGCAAGGCAAACGACAGACGCAACTAAAGTGGGTATGATGTCCATCTTGTAAAATGGAAATGCTCCACACTTTCTGGGGTTGCCCTGGAAACCTAATGGTCTCATCACTCAAAAAGGCCCCAATTTCGGGATCCTGGTAAGAGAGATTAAAAAAAACTCCATGTAGTTTAGGTGTGGATGAGTGGTTGAGACAATGGAATAGAAATCCCTTGAACTCTTCTCCTTGTTGGGAAAAGTGACTTCTCCGTCGTCTCTTGGGTTTCGTTCTGGAAACCTAATGGTCTCATCACTCAAAAAAGCCCCAATTTTGGGATCCTGGTAAGAGAGATGAAAAAAACTCCATGTAGCTTAGGTGTGGATGAGTGGTTGAGACAATGGAATAGAAATCCCTTGAACTCTTCTCCTTGTTGGGAAAAGGGACTTCTCCATCGTCTCTTGGGCTTTGTCTTGGGAGCCTGATGGCCCACTTACTCAAAATGGCTTCAAATTAGGGGTCCAGGTAACAGAGATACAAAGCTCCATGGAGAGGTGTCATGGCTATCGGTTGAGGCGATGGAGTACAAACCCCTTGTTCTCTTCCCCACACACTTTTAAATTGTACAGAGAATGTTGAAAGCCAGCTATCAACACCGAAGTCTTACTCAAGCCATGTATGGTGATATAGATTTCTTCCCATTTGTATTCCTTGCATTATTTGAACTTTGGGGTCCTCCTACCATTTCAGAAAAAGCTGCCCACTCTGTTAGTCAGGATGGCCGTGCGGTCTAAGGCGCTGCGTTTAGGTCGCAGTTTCCCCTGGAGGCGTGGGTTCGAATCCCACTTCTGACAGCTTTAGTCTCTCCTGGAAGCAGTGTGTTTGCATCTTGGTTTGAATGCAAGGCAAACGACAGACGCAACTAAAGTGGGTATGATGTCCATCTTGTAAAATGGAAATGCTCCACACTTTCTGGGGTTTCCCTGGAAACCTAATGGTCTCATCACTCAAAAAGGCCCCAATTTCGGGATCCTGGTAAGAGAGATTAAAAAAACTCCATGTAGTTTAGGTGTGGATGAGTGGTTGAGACAATGGAATAGAAATCCCTTGAACTCTTCTCCTTGTTGGGAAAAGTGACTTCTCCGTCGTCTCTTGGGTTTCGTTCTGGAAACCTAATGGTCTCATCACTCAAAAAAGCCCCAATTTTGGGATCCTGGTAAGAGAGATGAAAAAAACTCCGTGTAGCTTAGGTGTGGATGAGTGGTTGAGGCAATGGAATAGAAATCCCTTGAACTCTTCTCCTTCTTGGGAAAAGGGACTTCTCCATTGTCTCTTGGGCTTTGTCTTGGGAGCCTGGTGGCACAGTTACAAAAAATGGCTTCAATTTAGGGGTCCAGGTAACAGAGATACTAAGCTCCATGGAGCGGTGTCATGGCTATCGGGTGAGGCGATGGAGTACAAATCCCTTGTTCTCTTCCCAACACAATTTTAAATTGTACAGAGAATGTTGAAAGCCAGCTATCCCCACCGAAGTCTTACTCAAGCCATGTATGGTGATATAGATTTATTCCCATTAGTATTCCTCGCATTATTTGAGTTTTGGGGTCCTCCTACCATTTCAGATAAAGCTGCGCAATATATCAGTCAGGATGGCCGAGCGGTCTAAGGCGCTGCGTTCAGGTCGCAGTCTCCCCTGGAGGCGTGGGTTCGAATCCCACTTCTGACAGCTTTAGTCTCTCCTTGAAGCAGTGTGTTTGCATCTTGGTTTGAATGCAAGGCAAACGACAGACGCAACTAAAGTGGGTATGATGTCCATCTTGTAAAATGGAAATGCTCCACACTTTCTGGGGTTTCCCTGGAATCATAATGGTCTCATCACTCAAAAAGGCCCCAATTTCGGGATCCTGGTAAGAGAGATTAAAAAAACTCCATGTAGTTTAGGTGTGGATGAGTGGTTGAGACAATGGAATAGAAATCCCTTGAACTCTTCTCCTTGTTGGGAAAAGTGACTTCTCCGTCGTCTCTTGGGTTTCATTCTGGAAACCTAATGGTCTCATCACTCAAAAAAGCCCCAATTTTGGGATCCTGGTAAGAGAGATGAAAAAAACTCCATGTAGCTTAGGTGTGGATGAGTGGTTGAGGCAATGGAATAGAAATCCCTTGAACTCTTCTCCTTGTTGGGTAAAGGGACTTCTCCATTGTCTCTTGGGCTTTGTCTTGGGAGCCTGATGGCACAGTTACTCAAAATGGCTTCAATTTAGGGGTCCAGGTAACAGAGATACAAAGCTCCATGCAGAGGTGTCATGGCTATCGGTTGAGGCGATGGAGTACAAACCCCTTGTTCTCTTCCCCACACACTTTTAAATTGTACAGAGAATGTTGAAAGCCAGCTATCAACACCGAAGTCTTACTCAAGCCATGTATGGTGATATAGATTTCTTCCCATTTGTATTCCTTGCATTATTTGAACTTTGGGGTCCTCCTACCATTTCAGAAAAAGCTGCCTACTCTGTTAGTCAGGATGGCCGTGCGGTCTAAGGCGCTGCGTTTAGGTCGCAGTTTCCCCTGGAGGCGTGGGTTCGAATCCCACTTCTGACAGCTTTAGTCTCTCCTGGAAGCAGTGTGTTTGCATCTTGGTTTGAATGCAAGGCAAACGACAGACGCAACTAAAGTGGGTATGATGTCCATCTTGTAAAATGGAAATGCTCCACACTTTCTGGGGTTTCCCTGGAAACCTAATGGTCTCATCACTCAAAAAGGCCCCAATTTCGGGATCCTGGTAAGAGAGATTAAAAAAAACTCCATGTAGTTTAGGTGTGGATGAGTGGTTGAGACAATGGAATAGAAATCCCTTGAACTCTTCTCCTTGTTGGGAAAAGTGACTTCTCCGTCGTCTCTTGGGTTTCGTTCTGGAAACCTAATGGTCTCATCACTCAAAAAAGCCCCAATTTTGGGATCCTGGTAAGAGAGATGAAAAAAACTCCATGTAGCTTAGGTGTGGATGAGTGGTTGAGGCAATGGAAGAGAAATCCCTTGAACTCTTCTCCTTGTTGGGTAAAGGGACTTTAGTCTCTCCTGGAAGCAGTGTGTTTGCATCTTGGTTTGAATGCAAGGCAAACGACAGACGCAACTAAAGTGGGTATGATGTCCATCTTGTAAAATGGAAATGCTCCACACTTTCTGGGGTTTCCCTGGAAACCTAATGGTCTCATCACTCAAAAAGGCCCCAATTTCGGGATCCTGGTAAGAGAGATTAACAAAAACTCCATGTAGTTTAGGTGTGGATGAGTGGTTGAGACAATGGAATAGAAATCCCTTGAACTCTTCTCCTTGTTGGGAAAAGTGACTTCTCCGTCGTCTCTTGGGTTTCGTTCTGGAAACCTAATGGTCTCATCACTCAAAAAAGCCCCAATTTTGGGATCCTGGTAAGAGAGATGAAAAAAACTCCATGTAGCTTAGGTGTGGATGAGTGGTTGAGGCAATGGAATAGAAATCCCTTGAACTCTTCTCCTTCTTGGGAAAAGGGACTTCTCCATTGTCTCTTGGGCTTTGTCTTGGGAGCCTGGTGGCACAGTTACAAAAAATGGCTTCAATTTAGGGGTCCAGGTAACAGAGATACAAAGCTCCATGGAGCGGTGTCATGGCGCAATATATCAGTCAGGATGGCCGAGCGGTCTAAGGCGCTGCGTTTAGGTCGCAGTCTCCACTGGAGGCGTGGGTTCGAATCCCACTTCTGACAGCTTTAGTCTCTCCTGGAAGCAGTGTGTTTGCATCTTGGTTTGAATGCAAGGCAAACGACAGACGCAACTAAAGTGGGTATGATGTCCATCTTGTAAAATGGAAATGCTCCACACTTTCTGGGGTTGCCCTGGAAACCTAATGGTCTCATCACTCAAAAAGGCCCCAATTTCGGGATCCTGGTAAGAGAGATTAAAAAAAACTCCATGTAGTTTAGGTGTGGATGAGTGGTTGAGACAATGGAATAGAAATCCCTTGAACTCTTCTCCTTGTTGGGAAAAGTGACTTCTCCGTCGTCTCTTGGGTTTCGTTCTGGAAACCTAATGGTCTCATCACTCAAAAAAGCCCCAATTTTGGGATCCTGGTAAGAGAGATGAAAAAAACTCCATGTAGCTTAGGTGTGGATGAGTGGTTGAGACAATGGAATAGAAATCCCTTGAACTCTTCTCCTTGTTGGGAAAAGGGACTTCTCCATCGTCTCTTGGGCTTTGTCTTGGGAGCCTGATGGCCCACTTACTCAAAATGGCTTCAAATTAGGGGTCCAGGTAACAGAGATACAAAGCTCCATGGAGAGGTGTCATGGCTATCGGTTGAGGCGATGGAGTACAAACCCCTTGTTCTCTTCCCCACACACTTTTAAATTGTACAGAGAATGTTGAAAGCCAGCTATCAACACCGAAGTCTTACTCAAGCCATGTATGGTGATATAGATTTCTTCCCATTTGTATTCCTTGCATTATTTGAACTTTGGGGTCCTCCTACCATTTCAGAAAAAGCTGCCCACTCTGTTAGTCAGGATGGCCGTGCGGTCTAAGGCGCTGCGTTTAGGTCGCAGTTTCCCCTGGAGGCGTGGGTTCGAATCCCACTTCTGACAGCTTTAGTCTCTCCTGGAAGCAGTGTGTTTGCATCTTGGTTTGAATGCAAGGCAAACGACAGACGCAACTAAAGTGGGTATGATGTCCATCTTGTAAAATGGAAATGCTCCACACTTTCTGGGGTTTCCCTGGAAACCTAATGGTCTCATCACTCAAAAAGGCCCCAATTTCGGGATCCTGGTAAGAGAGATTAAAAAAACTCCATGTAGTTTAGGTGTGGATGAGTGGTTGAGACAATGGAATAGAAATCCCTTGAACTCTTCTCCTTGTTGGGAAAAGTGACTTCTCCGTCGTCTCTTGGGTTTCGTTCTGGAAACCTAATGGTCTCATCACTCAAAAAAGCCCCAATTTTGGGATCCTGGTAAGAGAGATGAAAAAAACTCCGTGTAGCTTAGGTGTGGATGAGTGGTTGAGGCAATGGAATAGAAATCCCTTGAACTCTTCTCCTTCTTGGGAAAAGGGACTTCTCCATTGTCTCTTGGGCTTTGTCTTGGGAGCCTGGTGGCACAGTTACAAAAAATGGCTTCAATTTAGGGGTCCAGGTAACAGAGATACTAAGCTCCATGGAGCGGTGTCATGGCTATCGGGTGAGGCGATGGAGTACAAATCCCTTGTTCTCTTCCCAACACAATTTTAAATTGTACAGAGAATGTTGAAAGCCAGCTATCCCCACCGAAGTCTTACTCAAGCCATGTATGGTGATATAGATTTATTCCCATTAGTATTCCTCGCATTATTTGAGTTTTGGGGTCCTCCTACCATTTCAGATAAAGCTGCGCAATATATCAGTCAGGATGGCCGAGCGGTCTAAGGCGCTGCGTTCAGGTCGCAGTCTCCCCTGGAGGCGTGGGTTCGAATCCCACTTCTGACAGCTTTAGTCTCTCCTTGAAGCAGTGTGTTTGCATCTTGGTTTGAATGCAAGGCAAACGACAGACGCAACTAAAGTGGGTATGATGTCCATCTTGTAAAATGGAAATGCTCCACACTTTCTGGGGTTTCCCTGGAATCATAATGGTCTCATCACTCAAAAAGGCCCCAATTTCGGGATCCTGGTAAGAGAGATTAAAAAAACTCCATGTAGTTTAGGTGTGGATGAGTGGTTGAGACAATGGAATAGAAATCCCTTGAACTCTTCTCCTTGTTGGGAAAAGTGACTTCTCCGTCGTCTCTTGGGTTTCATTCTGGAAACCTAATGGTCTCATCACTCAAAAAAGCCCCAATTTTGGGATCCTGGTAAGAGAGATGAAAAAAACTCCATGTAGCTTAGGTGTGGATGAGTGGTTGAGGCAATGGAATAGAAATCCCTTGAACTCTTCTCCTTGTTGGGTAAAGGGACTTCTCCATTGTCTCTTGGGCTTTGTCTTGGGAGCCTGATGGCACAGTTACTCAAAATGGCTTCAATTTAGGGGTCCAGGTAACAGAGATACAAAGCTCCATGCAGAGGTGTCATGGCTATCGGTTGAGGCGATGGAGTACAAACCCCTTGTTCTCTTCCCCACACACTTTTAAATTGTACAGAGAATGTTGAAAGCCAGCTATCAACACCGAAGTCTTACTCAAGCCATGTATGGTGATATAGATTTCTTCCCATTTGTATTCCTTGCATTATTTGAACTTTGGGGTCCTCCTACCATTTCAGAAAAAGCTGCCTACTCTGTTAGTCAGGATGGCCGTGCGGTCTAAGGCGCTGCGTTTAGGTCGCAGTTTCCCCTGGAGGCGTGGGTTCGAATCCCACTTCTGACAGCTTTAGTCTCTCCTGGAAGCAGTGTGTTTGCATCTTGGTTTGAATGCAAGGCAAACGACAGACGCAACTAAAGTGGGTATGATGTCCATCTTGTAAAATGGAAATGCTCCACACTTTCTGGGGTTTCCCTGGAAACCTAATGGTCTCATCACTCAAAAAGGCCCCAATTTCGGGATCCTGGTAAGAGAGATTAAAAAAAACTCCATGTAGTTTAGGTGTGGATGAGTGGTTGAGACAATGGAATAGAAATCCCTTGAACTCTTCTCCTTGTTGGGAAAAGTGACTTCTCCGTCGTCTCTTGGGTTTCGTTCTGGAAACCTAATGGTCTCATCACTCAAAAAAGCCCCAATTTTGGGATCCTGGTAAGAGAGATGAAAAAAACTCCATGTAGCTTAGGTGTGGATGAGTGGTTGAGGCAATGGAAGAGAAATCCCTTGAACTCTTCTCCTTGTTGGGTAAAGGGACTTTAGTCTCTCCTGGAAGCAGTGTGTTTGCATCTTGGTTTGAATGCAAGGCAAACGACAGACGCAACTAAAGTGGGTATGATGTCCATCTTGTAAAATGGAAATGCTCCACACTTTCTGGGGTTTCCCTGGAAACCTAATGGTCTCATCACTCAAAAAGGCCCCAATTTCGGGATCCTGGTAAGAGAGATTAAAAAAACTCCATGTAGTTTAGGTGTGGATGAGTGGTTGAGACAATGGAATAGAAATCCCTTGAACTCTTCTCCTTGTTGGGAAAAGTGACTTCTCCGTCGTCTCTTGGGTTTCGTTCTGGAAACCTAATGGTCTCATCACTCAAAAAAGCCCCAATTTTGGGATCCTGGTAAGAGAGATGAAAAAAACTCCATGTAGCTTAGGTGTGGATGAGTGGTTGAGACAATGGCATAGAAATCCCTTGAACTCTTCTCCTTGTTGGGAAAAGTGACTTCTCCGTCGTCTCTTGGGTTTCGTTCTGGAAACCTAATGGTCTCATCACTCAAAAAAGCCCCAATTTTGGGATCCTGGTAAGAGAGATGAAAACAACTCCATGTAGCTTAGGTGTGGATGAGTGGTTGAGGCAATGGAATAGAAATCCCTTGAACTCTTCTCCTTGTTGGGTAAAGGGACTTCTCCATTGTCTCTTGGGCTTTGTCTTGGGAGCCTGATGGCACAGTTACTCAAAATCGCTTCAATTTAGGGGTCCAGGTAACAGAGATACAAAGCTCCATGGAGCGGTGTCAATGCGCAATATATCAGTCAGGATGGCCGAGCGGTCTAAGGCGCTGCGTTTAGGTCGCAGTCTCCACTGGAGGCGTGGGTTCGAATCCCACTTCTGACAGCTTTAGTCTCTCCTGGAAGCAGTGTGTTTGCATCTTGGTTTGAATGCAAGGCAAACGACAGACGCAACTAAAGTGGGTATGATGTCCATCTTGTAAAATGGAAATGCTCCACACTTTCTGGGGTTTCCCTGGAAACCTAATGGTCTCATCACTCAAAAAGGCCCCAATTTCGGGATCCTGGTAAGAGAGATTAAAAAAACTCCATGTAGTTTAGGTGTGGATGAGTGGTTGAGACAATGGAATAGAAATCCCTTGAACTCTTCTCCTTGTTGGGAAAAGTGACTTCTCCGTCGTCTCTTGGGTTTCGTTCTGGAAACCTAATGGTCTCATCACTCAAAAAAGCCCCAATTTTGGGATCCTGGTAAGAGAGATGAAAAAAACTCCATGTAGCTTAGGTGTGGATGAGTGGTTGAGACAATGGAATAGAAATCCCTTGAACTCTTCTCCTTGTTGGGAAAAGGGACTTCTCCATCGTCTCTTGGGCTTTGTCTTGGGAGCCTGATGGCCCACTTACTCAAAATGGCTTCAAATTAGGGGTCCAGGTAACAGAGATACAAAGCTCCATGGAGAGGTGTCATGGCTATCGGTTGAGGCGATGGAGTACAAACCCCTTGTTCTCTTCCCCACACACTTTTAAATTGTACAGAGAATGTTGAAAGCCAGCTATCAACACCGAAGTCTTACTCAAGCCATGTATGGTGATATAGATTTCTTCCCATTTGTATTCCTTGCATTATTTGAACTTTGGGGTCCTCCTACCATTTCAGAAAAAGCTGCCCACTCTGTTAGTCAGGATGGCCGTGCGGTCTAAGGCGCTGCGTTTAGGTTGCAGTTTCCCCTGGAGGCGTGGGTTCGAATCCCACTTCTGACAGCTTTAGTCTCTCCTGGAAGCAGTGTGTTTGCATCTTGGTTTGAATGCAAGGCAAACGACAGACGCAACTAAAGTGGGTATGATGTCCATCTTGTAAAATGGAAATGCTCCACACTTTCTGGGGTTTCCCTGGAAACCTAATGGTCTCATCACTCAAAAAGGCCCCAATTTCGGGATCCTGGTAAGAGAGATTAAAAAAACTCCATGTAGTTTAGGTGTGGATGAGTGGTTGAGACAATGGAATAGAAATCCCTTGAACTCTTCTCCTTGTTGGGAAAAGTGACTTCTCCGTCGTCTCTTGGGTTTCGTTCTGGAAACCTAATGGTCTCATCACTCAAAAAAGCCCCAATTTTGGGATCCTGGTAAGAGAGATGAAAAAAACTCCGTGTAGCTTAGGTGTGGATGAGTGGTTGAGGCAATGGAATAGAAATCCCTTGAACTCTTCTCCTTCTTGGGAAAAGGGACTTCTCCATTGTCTCTTGGGCTTTGTCTTGGGAGCCTGGTGGCACAGTTACAAAAAATGGCTTCAATTTAGGGGTCCAGGTAACAGAGATACTAAGCTCCATGGAGCGGTGTCATGGCTATCGGGTGAGGCGATGGAGTACAAATCCCTTGTTCTCTTCCCAACACAATTTTAAATTGTACAGAGAATGTTGAAAGCCAGCTATCCCCACCGAAGTCTTACTCAAGCCATGTATGGTGATATAGATTTATTCCCATTAGTATTCCTCGCATTATTTGAGTTTTGGGGTCCTCCTACCATTTCAGATAAAGCTGCGCAATATATCAGTCAGGATGGCCGAGCGGTCTAAGGCGCTGCGTTCAGGTCGCAGTCTCCCCTGGAGGCGTGGGTTCGAATCCCACTTCTGACAGCTTTAGTCTCTCCTTGAAGCAGTGTGTTTGCATCTTGGTTTGAATGCAAGGCAAACGACAGACGCAACTAAAGTGGGTATGATGTCCATCTTGTAAAATGGAAATGCTCCACACTTTCTGGGGTTTCCCTGGAATCATAATGGTCTCATCACTCAAAAAGGCCCCAATTTCGGGATCCTGGTAAGACAGATTAAAAAAACTCCATGTAGTTTAGGTGTGGATGAGTGGTTGAGACAATGGAATAGAAATCCCTTGAACTCTTCTCCTTGTTGGGAAAAGTGACTTCTCCGTCGTCTCTTGGGTTTCATTCTGGAAACCTAATGGTCTCATCACTCAAAAAAGCCCCAATTTTGGGATCCTGGTAAGAGAGATGAAAAAAACTCCATGTAGCTTAGGTGTGGATGAGTGGTTGAGGCAATGGAATAGAAATCCCTTGAACTCTTCTCCTTGTTGGGTAAAGGGACTTCTCCATTGTCTCTTGGGCTTTGTCTTGGGAGCCTGATGGCACAGTTACTCAAAATGGCTTCAATTTAGGGGTCCAGGTAACAGAGATACAAAGCTCCATGGAGAGGTGTCATGGCTATCGGTTGAGGCGATGGAGTACAAACCCCTTGTTCTCTTCCCCACACACTTTTAAATTGTACAGAGAATGTTGAAAGCCAGCTATCAACACCGAAGTCTTACTCAAGCCATGTATGGTGATATAGATTTCTTCCCATTTGTATTCCTTGCATTATTTGAACTTTGGGGTCCTCCTACCATTTCAGAAAAAGCTGCCTACTCTGTTAGTCAGGATGGCCGTGCGGTCTAAGGCGCTGCGTTTAGGTCGCAGTTTCCCCTGGAGGCGTGGGTTCGAATCCCACTTCTGACAGCTTTAGTCTCTCCTGGAAGCAGTGTGTTTGCATCTTGGTTTGAATGCAAGGCAAACGACAGACGCAACTAAAGTGGGTATGATGTCCATCTTGTAAAATGGAAATGCTCCACACTTTCTGGGGTTTCCCTGGAAACCTAATGGTCTCATCACTCAAAAAGGCCCCAATTTCGGGATCCTGGTAAGAGAGATTAAAAAAAACTCCATGTAGTTTAGGTGTGGATGAGTGGTTGAGACAATGGAATAGAAATCCCTTGAACTCTTCTCCTTGTTGGGAAAAGTGACTTCTCCGTCGTCTCTTGGGTTTCGTTCTGGAAACCTAATGGTCTCATCACTCAAAAAAGCCCCAATTTTGGGATCCTGGTAAGAGAGATGAAAAAAACTCCATGTAGCTTAGGTGTGGATGAGTGGTTGAGGCAATGGAAGAGAAATCCCTTGAACTCTTCTCCTTGTTGGGTAAAGGGACTTTAGTCTCTCCTGGAAGCAGTGTGTTTGCATCTTGGTTTGAATGCAAGGCAAACGACAGACGCAACTAAAGTGGGTATGATGTCCATCTTGTAAAATGGAAATGCTCCACACTTTCTGGGGTTTCCCTGGAAACCTAATGGTCTCATCACTCAAAAAGGCCCCAATTTCGGGATCCTGGTAAGAGAGATTAAAAAAAACTCCATGTAGTTTAGGTGTGGATGAGTGGTTGAGACAATGGAATAGAAATCCCTTGAACTCTTCTCCTTGTTGGGAAAAGTGACTTCTCCGTCGTCTCTTGGGTTTCGTTCTGGAAACCTAATGGTCTCATCACTCAAAAAAGCCCCAATTTTGGGATCCTGGTAAGAGAGATGAAAAAAACTCCATGTAGCTTAGGTGTGGATGAGTGGTTGAGACAATGGAATAGAAATCCCTTGAACTCTTCTCCTTGTTGGGAAAAGGGACTTCTCCATCGTCTCTTGGGCTTTGTCTTGGGAGCCTGATGGCCCACTTACTCAAAATGGCTTCAAATTAGGGGTCCAGGTAACAGAGATACAAAGCTCCATGGAGAGGTGTCATGGCTATCGGTTGAGGCGATGGAGTACAAACCCCTTGTTCTCTTCCCCACACACTTTTAAATTGTACAGAGAATGTTGAAAGCCAGCTATCAACACCGAAGTCTTACTCAAGCCATGTATGGTGATATAGATTTCTTCCCATTTGTATTCCTTGCATTATTTGAACTTTGGGGTCCTCCTACCATTTCAGAAAAAGCTGCCCACTCTGTTAGTCAGGATGGCCGTGCGGTCTAAGGCGCTGCGTTTAGGTCGCAGTTTCCCCTGGAGGCGTGGGTTCGAATCCCACTTCTGACAGCTTTAGTCTCTCCTGGAAGCAGTGTGTTTGCATCTTGGTTTGAATGCAAGGCAAACGACAGACGCAACTAAAGTGGGTATGATGTCCATCTTGTAAAATGGAAATGCTCCACACTTTCTGGGGTTTCCCTGGAAACCTAATGGTCTCATCACTCAAAAAGGCCCCAATTTCGGGATCCTGGTAAGAGAGATTAAAAAAACTCCATGTAGTTTAGGTGTGGATGAGTGGTTGAGACAATGGAATAGAAATCCCTTGAACTCTTCTCCTTGTTGGGAAAAGTGACTTCTCCGTCGTCTCTTGGGTTTCGTTCTGGAAACCTAATGGTCTCATCACTCAAAAAAGCCCCAATTTTGGGATCCTGGTAAGAGAGATGAAAAAAACTCCATGTAGCTTAGGTGTGGATGAGTGGTTGAGACAATGGCATAGAAATCCCTTGAACTCTTCTCCTTGTTGGGAAAAGTGACTTCTCCGTCGTCTCTTGGGTTTCGTTCTGGAAACCTAATGGTCTCATCACTCAAAAAAGCCCCAATTTTGGGATCCTGGTAAGAGAGATGAAAACAACTCCATGTAGCTTAGGTGTGGATGAGTGGTTGAGGCAATGGAATAGAAATCCCTTGAACTCTTCTCCTTGTTGGGTAAAGGGACTTCTCCATTGTCTCTTGGGCTTTGTCTTGGGAGCCTGATGGCACAGTTACTCAAAATCGCTTCAATTTAGGGGTCCAGGTAACAGAGATACAAAGCTCCATGGAGCGGTGTCAATGCGCAATATATCAGTCAGGATGGCCGAGCGGTCTAAGGCGCTGCGTTTAGGTCGCAGTCTCCACTGGAGGCGTGGGTTCGAATCCCACTTCTGACAGCTTTAGTCTCTCCTGGAAGCAGTGTGTTTGCATCTTGGTTTGAATGCAAGGCAAACGACAGACGCAACTAAAGTGGGTATGATGTCCATCTTGTAAAATGGAAATGCTCCACACTTTCTGGGGTTTCCCTGGAAACCTAATGGTCTCATCACTCAAAAAGGCCCCAATTTCGGGATCCTGGTAAGAGAGATTAAAAAAACTCCATGTAGTTTAGGTGTGGATGAGTGGTTGAGACAATGGAATAGAAATCCCTTGAACTCTTCTCCTTGTTGGGAAAAGTGACTTCTCCGTCGTCTCTTGGGTTTCGTTCTGGAAACCTAATGGTCTCATCACTCAAAAAAGCCCCAATTTTGGGATCCTGGTAAGAGAGATGAAAAAAACTCCATGTAGCTTAGGTGTGGATGAGTGGTTGAGACAATGGAATAGAAATCCCTTGAACTCTTCTCCTTGTTGGGAAAAGGGACTTCTCCATCGTCTCTTGGGCTTTGTCTTGGGAGCCTGATGGCCCACTTACTCAAAATGGCTTCAAATTAGGGGTCCAGGTAACAGAGATACAAAGCTCCATGGAGCGGTGTCATGGCTATCGGTTGAGGCGATGGAGTACAAACCCCTTGTTCTCTTCCCCACACACTTTTAAATTGTACAGAGAATGATGAAAGCCAGCTATCAACACCGAAGTCTTACTCAAGCCATGTATGGTGATATAGATTTCTTCCCATTTGTATTCCTTGCATTATTTGAACTTTGGGGTCCTCCTACCATTTCAGAAAAAGCTGCCCACTCTGTTAGTCAGGATGGCCGAGCGGTCTAAGGCGCTGCGTTTAGGTCGCAGTCTCCCCTGGAGGCGTGGGTTCGAATCCCACTTCTGACAGTTTTAGTCTCTCCTGGAAGCAGTGTGTTTGCATCTTGGTTTAAATGCAAGGCAAACGACAGACGCAACTAAAGTGGGTATGATGTCCATCTTGTAAAATGGAAATGCTCCACACTTTCTGGGGTTTCCCTGGAAACCTAATGGTCTCATCACTCAAAAAGGCCCCAATTTCGGGATCCTGGTAAAAGAGATTAAAAAAACTCCATGTAGTTTAGGTGTGGATGAGTGGTTGAGACAATGGAATAGAAATCCCTTGAACTCTTCTCCTTGTTGGGAAAGTGACTTCTCCGTCGTCTCTTGGGTTTCGTTCTGGAAACCTAATGGTCTCATCACTCAAAAAAGCCCCATTTTTGGGATCCTGGTAAGAGAGATGAAAAAAACTCCATGTAGCTTAGGTGTGGATGAGTGGTTGAGGCAATGGAATAGAAATCCCTTGAACTCTTCTCCTTCTTGGGAAAAGGGACTTCTCCATTGTCTCTTGGGCTTTGTCTTGGGAGCCTGGTGGCACAGTTACAAAAAATGGCTTCAATTTAGGGGTCCAGGTAACAGAGATACTAAGCTCCATGGAGCGGTGTCATGGCTATCGGGTGAGGCGATGGAGTACAAATCCCTTGTTCTCTTCCCCACACAATTTTAAATTGTACAGAGAATGTTGAAAGCCAGCTATCCCCACCGAAGTCTTACTCAAGCCATGTATGGTGATATAGATTTATTCCCATTAGTATTCCTCGCATTATTTGAGTTTTGGGGTCCTCCTACCATTTCAGAAAAAGCTGCGCAATATATCAGTCAGGATGGCCGAGCGGTCTAAGGCGCTGCTTTCAGGTCGCAGTCTCCCCTGGATGTGGGGTTCGAATCCCACTTCTGAAAGCTTTAGTCTCTCCTTGAAGCAGTGTGTTTGCATCTTGGTTTGAATGCAAGGCAAACGACAGACGCAACTAAAGTGGGTATGATGTCCATCTTGTAAAATGGAAATGCTCCACACTTTCTGGGGTTTCCCTGGAAACCTAATGGTCTCATCACTCAAAAAGGCCCCAATTTCGGGATCCTGGTAAGAGAGATTAAAAAAACTCCATGTAGTTTAGGTGTGGATGAGTGGTTGAGACAATGGAATAGAAATCCCTTGAACTCTTCTCCTTGTTGGGAAAAGGGACTTCTCCGTCGTCTCTTGGGCTTCGTTCTGGAAACCTAATGGTCTCATCACTCAAAAAAGCCCCAATTGTGGGATCCTGGTAAGAGAGATGAAAAAAACTCCATGTAGCTTAGGTGTGGATGAGTGGTTGAGGCAATGGAATAGAAATCCCTTGAACTCTTCTCCTTCTTGGGAAAAGGGACTTCTCCATTGTCTCTTGGGCTTTGTCTTGGGAGCCTGGTGGCACAGTTACAAAAAATGGCTTCAATTTAGGGGTCCAGGTACCAGAGATACTAAGCTCCATGGAGCGGTGTCATGGCTATCGGGTGAGGCGATGGAGTACAAATCCCTTGTTCTCTTCCCCACACAATTTTAAATTGTACAGAGAATGTTGAAAGCCAGCTATCCCCACCGAAGTCTTACTCAAGCCATGTATGGTGATATAGATTTATTCCCATTAGTATTCCTCGCATTATTTGAGTTTTGGGGTCCTCCTACCATTTCAGAAAAAGCTGCGCAATATATCAGTCAGGATGGCCGAGCGGTCTAAGGCGCTGCATTCAGGTCGCAGTCTCCCCTGGAGGCGGGGTTCGAATCCCACTTCTGACAGCTTTAGTCTCTCCTTGAAGCAGTGTGTTTGCATCTTGGTTTGAATGCAAGGCAAACGACAGACGCAACTAAAGTGGGTATGATGTCCATCTTGTAAAATGGAAATGCTCCACACTTTCTGGGGTTTCCCTGGAAACCTAATGGTCTCATCACTCAAAAAGGCCCCAATTTCGGGATCCTGGTAAGAGAGATTAAAAAAACTCCATGTAGTTTAGGTGTGGATGAGTGGTTGAGACAATGGAATAGAAATCCCTTGAACTCTTCTCCTTGTTGGGAAAAGTGACTTCTCCGTCGTCTCTTGGGTTTCGTTCTGGAAACCTAATGGTCTCATCACTCAAAAAAGCCCCAATTTTGGGATCCTGGTAAGAGAGATGAAAAAAACTCCATGTAGCTTAGGTGTGGATGAGTGGTTGAGACAATGGAATAGAAATCCCTTGAACTCTTCTCCTTGTTGGGAAAAGTGACTTCTCCGTCGTCTCTTGGGTTTCGTTCTTGAAACCTAATGGTCTCATCACTCAAAAAAGCCCCAATTTTGGGATCCTGGTAAGAGAGATGAAAAAAACTCCATGTAGCTTAGGTGTGGATGAGTGGTTGAGGCAATGGAATAGAAATCCCTTGAACTCTTCTCCTTGTTGGGTAAAGGGACTTCTCCATTGTCTCTTGGGCTTTGTCTTGGGAGCCTGATGGCACAGTTACTCAAAATGGCTTCAATTTAGGGGTCCAGGTAACAGAGATACTAAGCTCCATGGAGCGGTGTCATGGCTATCGGGTGAGGCGATGGAGTACAAATCCCTTGTTCTCTTCCCCACACAATTTTAAATTGTACAGAGAATGTTGAAAGCCAGCTATCCCCACCGGAGTCTTACTCAAGCCATGTATGGTGATATAGATTTATTCCCATTAGTATTCCTCGCATTATTTGAGTTTTGGGGTCCTCCTACCATTTCAGAAAAAGCTGCGCAATATATCAGTCAGGATGGCCGAGCGGTCTAAGGCGCTGCGTTTAGGTCGCAGTCTCCCCTGGAGGCGTGGGTTCGAATCCCACTTCTGACAGTTTTAGTCTCTCCTGGAAGCAGTGTGTTTGCATCTTGGTTTAAATGCAAGGCAAACGACAGACGCAACTAAAGTGGGTATGATGTCCATCTTGTAAAATGGAAATGCTCCACACTTTCTGGGGTTTCCCTGGAAACCTAATGGTCTCATCACTCAAAAAGGCCCCAATTTCGGGATCCTGGTAAAAGAGATTAAAAAAACTCCATGTAGTTTAGGTGTGGATGAGTGGTTGAGACAATGGAATAGAAATCCCTTGAACTCTTCTCCTTGTTGGGAAAGTGACTTCTCCGTCGTCTCTTGGGTTTCGTTCTGGAAACCTAATGGTCTCATCACTCAAAAAAGCCCCATTTTTGGGATCCTGGTAAGAGAGATGAAAAAAACTCCATGTAGCTTAGGTGTGGATGAGTGGTTGAGGCAATGGAATAGAAATCCCTTGAACTCTTCTCCTTCTTGGGAAAAGGGACTTCTCCATTGTCTCTTGGGCTTTGTCTTGGAAGCCTGGTGGCACAGTTACAAAAAATGGCTTCAATTTAGGGGTCCAGGTAACAGAGATACTAAGCTCCATGGAGCGGTGTCATGGCTATCGGGTGAGGCGATGGAGTACAAATCCCTTGTTCTCTTCCCCACACAATTTTAAATTGTACAGAGAATGTTGAAAGCCAGCTATCCCCACCGAAGTCTTACTCAAGCCATGTATGGTGATATAGATTTATTCCCATTAGTATTCCTCGCATTATTTGAGTTTTGGGGTCCTCCTACCATTTCAGAAAAAGCTGCGCAATATATCAGTCAGGATGGCCGAGCGGTCTAAGGCGCTGCTTTCAGGTCGCAGTCTCCCCTGGATGTGGGGTTCGAATCCCACTTCTGAAAGCTTTAGTCTCTCCTTGAAGCAGTGTGTTTGCATCTTGGTTTGAATGCAAGGCAAACGACAGACGCAACTAAAGTGGGTATGATGTCCATCTTGTAAAATGGAAATGCTCCACACTTTCTGGGGTTTCCCTGGAAACCTAATGGTCTCATCACTCAAAAAGGCCCCAATTTCGGGATCCTGGTAAGAGAGATTAAAAAAACTCCATGTAGTTTAGGTGTGGATGAGTGGTTGAGACAATGGAATAGAAATCCCTTGAACTCTTCTCCTTGTTGGGAAAAGGGACTTCTCCGTCGTCTCTTGGGCTTCGTTCTGGAAACCTAATGGTCTCATCACTCAAAAAAGCCCCAATTGTGGGATCCTGGTAAGAGAGATGAAAAAAACTCCATGTAGCTTAGGTGTGGATGAGTGGTTGAGGCAATGGAATAGAAATCCCTTGAACTCTTCTCCTTCTTGGGAAAAGGGACTTCTCCATTGTCTCTTGGGCTTTGTCTTGGGAGCCTGGTGGCACAGTTACAAAAAATGGCTTCAATTTAGGGGTCCAGGTACCAGAGATACTAAGCTCCATGGAGCGGTGTCATGGCTATCGGGTGAGGCGATGGAGTACAAATCCCTTGTTCTCTTCCCCACACAATTTTAAATTGTACAGAGAATGTTGAAAGCCAGCTATCCCCACCGAAGTCTTACTCAAGCCATGTATGGTGATATAGATTTATTCCCATTAGTATTCCTCGCATTATTTGAGTTTTGGGGTCCTCCTACCATTTCAGAAAAAGCTGCGCAATATATCAGTCAGGATGGCCGAGCGGTCTAAGGCGCTGCATTCAGGTCGCAGTCTCCCCTGGAGGCGGGGTTCGAATCCCACTTCTGACAGCTTTAGTCTCTCCTTGAAGCAGTGTGTTTGCATCTTGGTTTGAATGCAAGGCAAACGACAGACGCAACTAAAGTGGGTATGATGTCCATCTTGTAAAATGGAAATGCTCCACACTTTCTGGGGTTTCCCTGGAAACCTAATGGTCTCATCACTCAAAAAGGCCCCAATTTCGGGATCCTGGTAAGAGAGATTAAAAAAACTCCATGTAGTTTAGGTGTGGATGAGTGGTTGAGACAATGGAATAGAAATCCCTTGAACTCTTCTCCTTGTTGGGAAAAGTGACTTCTCCGTCGTCTCTTGGGTTTCGTTCTGGAAACCTAATGGTCTCATCACTCAAAAAAGCCCCAATTTTGGGATCCTGGTAAGAGAGATGAAAAAAACTCCATGTAGCTTAGGTGTGGATGAGTGGTTGAGACAATGGAATAGAAATCCCTTGAACTCTTCTCCTTGTTGGGAAAAGTGACTTCTCCGTCGTCTCTTGGGTTTCGTTCTTGAAACCTAATGGTCTCATCACTCAAAAAAGCCCCAATTTTGGGATCCTGGTAAGAGAGATGAAAAAAACTCCATGTAGCTTAGGTGTGGATGAGTGGTTGAGGCAATGGAATAGAAATCCCTTGAACTCTTCTCCTTGTTGGGTAAAGGGACTTCTCCATTGTCTCTTGGGCTTTGTCTTGGGAGCCTGATGGCACAGTTACTCAAAATGGCTTCAATTTAGGGGTCCAGGTAACAGAGATACTAAGCTCCATGGAGCGGTGTCATGGCTATCGGGTGAGGCGATGGAGTACAAATCCCTTGTTCTCTTCCCCACACAATTTTAAATTGTACAGAGAATGTTGAAAGCCAGCTATCCCCACCGAAGTCTTACTCAAGCCATGTATGGTGATATAGATTTATTCCCATTAGTATTCCTCGCATTATTTGAGTTTTGGGGTCCTCCTACCATTTCAGAAAAAGCTGCGCAATATATCAGTCAGGATGGCCGAGCGGTCTAAGGCGCTGCATTCAGGTCGCAGTCTCCCCTGGAGGCGGGGTTCGAATCCCACTTCTGACAGCTTTAGTCTCTCCTTGAAGCAGTGTGTTTGCATCTTGGTTTGAATGCAAGGCAAACGACAGACGCAACTAAAGTGGGTATGATGTCCATCTTGTAAAATGGAAATGCTCCACACTTTCTGGGGTTTCCCTGGAAACCTAATGGTCTCATCACTCAAAAAGGCCCCAATTTCGGGATCCTGGTAAGAGAGATTAAAAAAACTCCATGTAGTTTAGGTGTGGATGAGTGGTTGAGACAATGGAATAGAAATCCCTTGAACTCTTCTCCTTGTTGGGAAAAGTGACTTCTCCGTCGTCTCTTGGGTTTCGTTCTGGAAACCTAATGGTCTCATCACTCAAAAAAGCCCCAATTTTGGGATCCTGGTAAGAGAGATGAAAAAAACTCCATGTAGCTTAGGTGTGGATGAGTGGTTGAGACAATGGAATAGAAATCCCTTGAACTCTTCTCCTTGTTGGGAAAAGTGACTTCTCCGTCGTCTCTTGGGTTTCGTTCTTGAAACCTAATGGTCTCATCACTCAAAAAAGCCCCAATTTTGGGATCCTGGTAAGAGAGATGAAAAAAACTCCATGTAGCTTAGGTGTGGATGAGTGGTTGAGGCAATGGAATAGAAATCCCTTGAACTCTTCTCCTTGTTGGGTAAAGGGACTTCTCCATTGTCTCTTGGGCTTTGTCTTGGGAGCCTGATGGCACAGTTACTCAAAATGGCTTCAATTTAGGGGTCCAGGTAACAGAGATACAAAGCTCCATGGAGCGGTGTCATGGCGCAATATATCAGTCAGGATGGCCGAGCGGTCTAAGGCGCTGCGTTTAGGTCGCAGTCTCCACTGGAGGCGTGGGTTCGAATCCCACTTCTGACAGCTTTAGTCTCTCCTGGAAGCAGTGTGTTTGCATCTTGGTTTGAATGCAAGGCAAACGACAGACGCAACTAAAGTGGGTATGATGTCCATCTTGTAAAATGGAAATGCTCCACACTTTCTGGGGTTTCCCTGGAAACCTAATGGTCTCATCACTCAAAAAGGCCCCAATTTCGGGATCCTGGTAAGAGAGATTAAAAAAAACTCCATGTAGTTTAGGTGTGGATGAGTGGTTGAGACAATGGAATAGAAATCCCTTGAACTCTTCTCCTTGTTGGGAAAAGTGACTTCTCCGTCGTCTCTTGGGTTTCGTTCTGGAAACCTAATGGTCTCATCACTCAAAAAAGCCCAAATTTTGGGATCCTGGTAAGAGAGATGAAAAAAACTCCATGTAGCTTAGGTGTGGATGAGTGGTTGAGGCAATGGAATAGAAATCCCTTGAACTCTTCTCCTTGTTGGGTAAAGGGACTTCTCCATTGTCTCTTGGGCTTTGTCTTGGGAGCCTGATGGCACAGTTACTCAAAATGGCTTCAATTTAGGGGTCCAGGTAACAGAGATACAAAGCTCCATGGAGCGGTGTCATGGCGCAATATATCAGTCAGGATGGCCGAGCGGTCTAAGGCGCTGCGTTTAGGTCGCAGTCTCCACTGGAGGCGTGGGTTCGAATCCCACTTCTGACAGCTTTAGTCTCTCCTGGAAGCAGTGTGTTTGCATCTTGGTTTGAATGCAAGGCAAACGACAGACGCAACTAAAGTGGGTATGATGTCCATCTTGTAAAATGGAAATGCTCCACACTTTCTGGGGTTTCCCTGGAAACCTAATGGTCTCATCACTCAAAAAGGCCCCAATTTCGGGATCCTGGTAAGAGAGATTAAAAAAAACTCCATGTAGTTTAGGTGTGGATGAGTGGTTGAGACAATGGAATAGAAATCCCTTGAACTCTTCTCCTTGTTGGGAAAAGTGACTTCTCCGTCGTCTCTTGGGTTTCGTTCTGGAAACCTAATGGTCTCATCACTCAAAAAAGCCCAAATTTTGGGATCCTGGTAAGAGAGATGAAAAAAACTCCATGTAGCTTAGGTGTGGATGAGTGGTTGAGACAATGGAATAGAAATCCCTTGAACTCTTCTCCTTGTTGGGAAAAGTGACTTCTCCGTCGTCTCTTGGGTTTCGTTCTTGAAACCTAATGGTCTCATCACTCAAAAAAGCCCCAATTTTGGGATCCTGGTAAGAGAGATGAAAAAAACTCCATGTAGCTTAGGTGTGGATGAGTGGTTGAGGCAATGGAATAGAAATCCCTTGAACTCTTCTCCTTGTTGGGTAAAGGGACTTCTCCATTGTCTCTTGGGCTTTGTCTTGGGAGCCTGATGGCACAGTTACTCAAAATGGCTTCAATTTAGGGGTCCAGGTAACAGAGATACAAAGCTCCATGGAGCGGTGTCATAGCGCAATATATCAGTCAGGATGGCCGAGCGGTCTAATGCGCTGCGTTTAGGTCGCAGTCTCCACTGGAGGCGTGGGTTCGAATCCCACTTCTGACAGCTTTAGTCTCTCCTGGAAGCAGTGTGTTTGCATCTTGGTTTGAATGCAAGGCAAACGACAGACGCAACTAAAGTGGGTATGATGTCCATCTTGTAAAATGGAAATGCTCCACACTTTCTGGGGTTTCCCTGGAAACCTAATGGTCTCATCACTCAAAAAGGCCCAAATTTCGGGATCCTGGTAAGAGAGATTAAAAAAAACTCCATGTAGTTTAGGTGTGGATGAGTGGTTGAGACAATGGAATAGAAATCCCTTGAACTCTTCTCCTTGTTGGGAAAAGTGACTTCTCCGTCGTCTCTTGGGCTTTGTCTTGGGAGCCTGATGGCCCACTTACTCAAAATGGCTTCAAATTAGGGGTCCAGGTAACAGAGATACAAAGCTCCATGGAGAGGTGTCATGGCTATCGGTTGAGGCGATGGAGTACAAACCCCTTGTTCTCTTCCCCACACACTTAAATTGTACAGAGAATGTTGAAAGCCAGCTATCAACACCGAAGTCTTACTCAAGCCATGTATGGTGATATAGATTTCTTCCCATTTGTATTCCTTGCATTATTTAAACTTTGGGGTCCTCCTACCATTTCAGAAAAAGCTGCCCACTCTGTTAGTCAGGATGGCCGAGCGGTCTAAGGCGCTGCGTTTAGGTCGCAGTCTCCCCTGGAGGCGTGGGTTCGAATCCCACTTCTGACAGCTTTAGTCTCTCCTGGAAGCAGTGTGTTTGCATCTTGGTTTAAATGCAAGGCAAACGACAGACGCAACTAAAGTGGGTATGATGTCCATCTTGTAAAATGGAAATGCTCCACACTTTCTGGGGTTTCCCTGGAAACCTAATGGTCTCATCACTCAAAAAGGCCCCAATTTCGGGATCCTGGTAAGAGAGATTAAAAAAACTCCATGTAGTTTAGGTGTGGATGAGTGGTTGAGACAATGGAATAGAAATCCCTTGAACTCTTCTCCTTGTTGGGAAAAGTGACTTCTCCGTCGTCTCTTGGGTTTCGTTCTGGAAACCTAATGGTCTCATCACTCAAAAAGGCCCCAATTTTGGGATCCTGGTAAGAGAGATGAAAAAAACTCCATGTAGCTTAGGTGTGGATGAGTGGTTGAGGCAATGGAATAGAAATCCCTTGAACTCTTCTCCTTGTTGGGAAAAGGGACTTCTCCATTGTCTCTTGGGCTTTGTCTTGGGAGCCTGATGGCACAGTTACTCAAAATGGCTTCAATTTAGGGGTCCAGGTAACAGAGATACAAAGCTCCATGGAGCGGTGTCATGGCGGAATATATCAGTCAGGATGGCCGAGCGGTCTAAGGCGCTGCGTTCAGGTCGCAGTCTCCCCTGGAGGCGTGAGTTCAAATCCCACTTCTGACAGCTTTAGTCTCTCCTTGAAGCAGTGTGTTTGCATCTTGGTTTGAATGCAAGGCAAACGACAGACGCAACTAAAGTGGGTATGATGTCCTTCTTGTAAAATGGAAATGCTCCACACTTTCTGGGGTTTCGTTCTTGAAACCTAATGGTCTCATCACTCAAAAAAGCTCAAATTTCGGGATCTTGTTAAGAGAGATGAAAAAAACTCCATGTAGCTTAGATGTGGATGAGTGGTTGGGGCAATGGAATAGAAATCCCTTGAACTCTTCTCCTTGTTGGGAAAAGGGACTTCTCCATTGTCTCTTGGGCTTTGTCTTGGGAGCCTGATGGCACAGTTACTCAAAATGGCTTCAATTTAGGGGTCCAGGTAACAGAGATACAAAGCTCCATGGAGCGGTGTCATGGCTATCGGGTGAGGTGATGGAGTACAAATCCCTTGTCCTCTTCCCCACACAATTTTAAATTGTACAGAGAATGTTGAAAGCCAGCTATCCCCACCGAAGTCTTACTCAAGCCATGTATGGTGATATAGATTTATTCCCATTAGTATTCCTCGCATTATTTGAGTTTTGGGGTCCTCCTACCATTTCAGAAAAAGCTGCGTAATATATCAGTCAGGATGGCCGAGCGGTCTATGGCGCTGCGTTTAGGTCGCAGTCTCCCCTGGAGGCGTGGGTTCGAATCCCACTTCTGACAGCTTTAGTCTCTTCTTGAAGCAGTGTGTTTGCATCTTGGTTTGAATGTAAGGCAAACGACAGACGCAACTAAAGTGGGTATGATGTCCATCTTGTAAAATGGAAATGCTCCACACTTTCTGGGGTTTCCCTGGAAACCTAATGGTCTCATCACTCAAAAAGGCCCCAATTTCGGGATCCTGGTAAGAGAGATTTGAAAAACTCCATGTAGTTTAGGTGTGGATGAGTGGTTGAGACAATGGAATAGAAATCCCTTGAACTCTTCTCCTTGTTGGGAAAAGGGACTTCTCCATCGTCTCTTGGGCTTTGTCTTGGGAGCCTGATGGCCCACTTACTCAAAATGGCTTCAAATTAGGGGTCCAGGTAACAGAGATACAAAGCTCCATGGAGCGGTGTCATGGCTATCGGTTGAGGCGATGGAGTACAAACCCCTTGTTCTCTTCCCCACACAATTTTAAATTGTACAGAGAATGTTGAAAGCCAGCTATCAACACCGAAGTCTTACTCAAGCCATGTATGGTGATATAGATTTCTTCCCATTTGTATTCCTTGCATTATTTGAACTTTGGGGTCCTCCTACCATTTCAGAAAAAGCTGCCCACTCTGTTAGTCAGGATGGCCGAGCGGTCTAAGGCGCTGCGTTTAGGTCGCAGTCTCCCCTGGAGGCGTGGGTTCAAATCCCACTTCTGACAGCTTTAGTCTCTCCTTGAAGCAGTGTGTTTGCATCTTGGTTTGAATGCAAGGCAAACGACAGACGCAACTAAAGTGGGTATGATGTCCATCTTGTAAAATGGAAATGCTCCACACTTTCTGGGGTTTCCCTGGAAACCTAATGGTCTCATCACTCAAAAAGGCCCCAATTTCGGGATCCTGGTAAGAGAGATTTAAAAAACTCCATGTAGTTTAGGTGTGGATGAGTGGTTGAGACAATGGAATAGAAATCCCTTGAACTCTTCTCCTTGTTGGGAAAAGTGACTTCTCCGTCGTCTCTTGGGTTTCGTTCTGGAAACCTAATGGTCTCATCACTCAAAAAAGCCCCAATTTTGGGATCCTGGTAAGAGAGATGAAAAAAACTCCATGTAGCTTAGGTGTGGATGAGTGGTTGAGGCAATGGAATAGAAATCCCTTGAACTCTTCTCCTTGTTGGGAAAAGGGACTTCTCCATTGTCTCTTGGGCTTTGTCTTGGGAGCCTGATGGCACAGTTAAAAAAAATGGCTTCAATTTAGGGGTCCAGGTAACAGAGATACTAAGCTCCATGGAGCGGTGTCATGGCTATCGGGTGAGGCGATGGAGTACAAATCCCTTGTTCTCTTCCCCACACAATTTTAAATTGTACAGAGAATGTTGAAAGCCAGCTATCCCCACCGAAGTTTTACTCAAGCCATGTATGGTGATATAGATTTCTTCCCATTTGTATTCCTTGCATTATTTGAACTTTGGGGTCCTCCTACCATTTCAGAAAAAGCTGCCCATTCTGTTAGTCAGGATGGCCGAGCAGTCTAAGGCGTTGCGGTTAGGTCGCAGTCTCCCCTGGAGGCGTGGGTTCGAATCCCACTTCTGACAGCTTTAGTCTCTCCTGGAAGCAGTGTGTTTGCATCTTGGTTTAAATGCAAGACAAACGACAGACGCAACTAAAGTGGGTATGATGTCCTTCTTGTAAATCGAATCCCACTTCTGACAGCTTTAGTCTCTCCTGGAAGCAGTGTGTTTGCATCTTGGTTTAAATGCAAGGCAAACGACAGACGCAACTAAAGTGGGTATGATGTCCTTCTTGTAAAATGGAAATGCTCCACACTTTCTGGGGTTTCCCTGGAAACCTAATGGTCTCATCACTCAAAAAGGCCCCAATTTCGGGATCCTGGTAAGAGAGATTTAAAAAACTCCATGTAGTTTAGGTGTGGATGAGTGGTTGAGACAATGGAATAGAAATCCCTTGAACTCTTCTCCTTGTTGGGAAAAGTGACTTCTCCGTCGTCTCTTGGGTTTCGTTCTGGAAACCTAATGGTCTCATCACTCAAAAAAGCCCCAATTTTGGGATCCTGGTAAGAGAGATGAAAAAAACTCCATGTAGCTTAGGTGTGGATGAGTGGTTGAGACAATGGAATAGAAATCCCTTGAACTCTTCTCCTTGTTGGGAAAAGGGACTTCTCCATCGTCTCTTGGGCTTTGTCTTGGGAGCCTGATGGCCCACTTACTCAAAATGGCTTCAAATTAGGGGTCCAGGTAACAGAGATACAAAGCTCCATGGAGCGGTGTCATGGCTATCGGTTGAGGCGATGGAGTACAAACCCCTTGTTCTCTTCCCCACACAATTTTAAATTGTACAGAGAATGTTGAAAGCCAGCTATCAACACCGAAGTCTTACTCAAGCCATGTATGGTGATATAGATTTCTTCCCATTTGTATTCCTTGCATTATTTGAACTTTGGGGTCCTCCTACCATTTCAGAAAAAGCTGCCCACTCTGTTAGTCAGGATGGCCGAGCAGTCTAAGGCGCTGCGGTTAGGTCGCAGTCTCCCCTGGAGGCGTGGGTTCGAATCCCACTTCTGACAGCTTTAGTCTCTCCTGGAAGCAGTGTGTTTGCATCTTGGTTTAAATGCAAGGCAAACGACAGACGCAACTAAAGTGGGTATGATGTCCTTCTTGTAAAATGGAAATGCTCCACACTTTCTGGGGTTTCCCTGGAAACCTAATGGTCTCATCACTCAAAAAGGCCCCAATTTCGGGATCCTGGTAAGAGAGATTTAAAAAACTCCATGTAGTTTAGGTGTGGATGAGTGGTTGAGACAATGGAATAGAAATCCCTTGAACTCTTCTCCTTGTTGGGAAAAGTGACTTCTCCGTCGTCTCTTGGGTTTCGTTCTGGAAACCTAATGGTCTCATCACTCAAAAAAGCCCCAATTTTGGGATCCTGGTAAGAGAGATGAAAAAAACTCCATGTAGCTTAGGTGTGGATGAGTGGTTGAGACAATGGAATAGAAATCCCTTGAACTCTTCTCCTTGTTGGGAAAAGGGACTTCTCCATCGTCTCTTGGGCTTTGTCTTGGGAGCCTGATGGCCCACTTACTCAAAATGGCTTCAAATTAGGGGTCCAGGTAACAGAGATACAAAGCTCCATGGAGCGGTGTCATGGCTATCGGTTGAGGCGATGGAGTACAAACCCCTTGTTCTCTTCCCCACACAATTTTAAATTGTACAGATAATGTTGAAAGCCAGCTATCAACACCGAAGTCTTACTCAAGCCATGTATGGTGATATAGATTTCTTCCCATTTGTATTCCTTGCATTATTTGAACTTTGGGGTCCTCCTACCATTTCAGAAAAAGCTTCCCACTCTGTTAGTCAGGATGGCCGAGCAGTCTAAGGCGCTGCGGTTAGGTCGCAGTCTCCCCTGGAGGCGTGGGTTCGAATCCCACTTCTGACAGCTTTAGTCTCTCCTGGAAGCAGTGTGTTTGCATCTTGGTTTAAATGCAAGGCAAACGACAGACGCAACTAAAGTGGGTATGATGTCCATCTTGTAAAATGGAAATGCTCCACACTTTCTGGGGTTTCCCTGGAAACCTAATGGTCTCATCACTCAAAAAGGCCCCAATTTCGGGATCCTGGTAAGAGAGATTAAAAAAACTCCATGTAGTTTAGGTGTGGATGAGTGGTTGAGACAATGGAATAGAAATCCCTTGAACTCTTCTCCTTGTTGGGAAAAGTGACTTCTCCGTCGTCTCTTGGGTTTCGTTCTGGAAACCTAATGGTCTCATCACTCAAAAAAGCCCCAATTTTGGGATCCTGGTAAGAGAGATGAAAAAAACTCCATGTAGCTTAGGTGTGGATGAGTGGTTGAGGCAATGGAATAGAAATCCCTTGAACTCTTCTCCTTGTTGGGAAAAGGGACTTCTCCATTGTCTCTTGGGCTTTGTCTTGGGAGCCTGATGGCACAGTTACAAAAAATGGCTTCAATTTTAGGGGTCCAGGTAACAGAGATACTAAGCTCCATGGAGCGGTGTCATGGCTATCGGGTGAGGCGATGGAGTACAAATCCCTTGTTCTCTTCCCCACACAATTTTAAATTGTACAGAGAATGTTGAAAGCCAGCTATCCCCACCGAAGTCTTACTCAAGCCATGTATGGTGATATAGATTTCTTCCCATTTGTATTCCTTGCATTATTTGAACTTTGGGGTCCTCCTACCATTTCAGAAAAAGCTGCCCATTCTGTTAGTCAGGATGGCCGAGCAGTCTAAGGCGCTGCGGTTAGGTCGCAGTCTCCCCTGGAGGCGGGGTTCGAATCCCACTTCTGACAGCTTTAGTCTCTCCTGGAAGCAGTGTGTTTGCATCTTGGTTTAAATGCAAGGCAAACGACAGACGCAACTAAAGTGGGTATGATGTCCTTCTTGTAAATCGAATCCCACTTCTGACAGCTTTAGTCTCTCCTGGAAGCAGTGTGTTTGCATCTTGGTTTAAATGCAAGGCAAACGACAGACGCAACTAAAGTGGGTATGATGTCCATCTTGTAAAATGGAAATGCTCCACACTTTCTGGGGTTTCCCTGGAAACCTAATGGTCTCATCACTCAAAAAGGCCCCAATTTCGGGATCCTGGTAAGAGAGATTAAAAAAACTCCATGTAGTTTAGGTGTGGATGAGTGGTTGAGACAATGGAATAGAAATCCCTTGAACTCTTCTCCTTGTTGGGAAAAGTGACTTCTCCGTCGTCTCTTGGGTTTCGTTCTGGAAACCTAATGGTCTCATCACTCAAAAAAGCCCCAATTTTGGGATCCTGGTAAGAGAGATGAAAAAAACTCCATGTAGCTTAGGTGTGGATGAGTGGTTGAGGCAATGGAATAGAAATCCCTTGAACTCTTCTCCTTGTTGGGAAAAGGGACTTCTCCATTGTCTCTTGGGCTTTGTCTTGGGAGCCTGATGGCACAGTTACAAAAAATGGCTTCAATTTTAGGGGTCCAGGTAACAGAGATACTAAGCTCCATGGAGCGGTGTCATGGCTATCGGGTGAGGCGATGGAGTACAAATCCCTTGTTCTCTTCCCCACACAATTTTAAATTGTACAGAGAATGTTGAAAGCCAGCTATCCCCACCGAAGTCTTACTCAAGCCATGTATGGTGATATAGATTTCTTCCCATTTGTATTCCTTGCATTATTTGAACTTTGGGGTCCTCCTACCATTTCAGAAAAAGCTGCCCATTCTGTTAGTCAGGATGGCCGAGCAGTCTAAGGCGCTGCGGTTAGGTCGCAGTCTCCCCTGGAGGCGGGGTTCGAATCCCACTTCTGACAGCTTTAGTCTCTCCTGGAAGCAGTGTGTTTGCATCTTGGTTTAAATGCAAGGCAAACGACAGACGCAACTAAAGTGGGTATGATGTCCTTCTTGTAAATCGAATCCCACTTCTGACAGCTTTAGTCTCTCCTGGAAGCAGTGTGTTTGCATCTTGGTTTAAATGCAAGGCAAACGACAGACGCAACTAAAGTGGGTATGATGTCCTTCTTGTAAAATGGAAATGCTCCACACTTTCTGGGGTTTCCCTGGAAACCTAATGGTCTCATCACTCAAAAAGGCCCCAATTTCGGGATCCTGGTAAGAGAGATTTAAAAAACTCCATGTAGTTTAGGTGTGGATGAGTGGTTGAGACAATGGAATAGAAATCCCTTGAACTCTTCTCCTTGTTGGGAAAAGTGACTTCTCCGTCGTCTCTTGGGTTTCGTTCTGGAAACCTAATGGTCTCATCACTCAAAAAAGCCCCAATTTTGGGATCCTGGTAAGAGAGATGAAAAAAACTCCATGTAGCTTAGGTGTGGATGAGTGGTTGAGACAATGGAATAGAAATCCCTTGAACTCTTCTCCTTGTTGGGAAAAGGGACTTCTCCATCGTCTCTTGGGCTTTGTCTTGGGAGCCTGATGGCCCACTTACTCAAAATGGCTTCAAATTAGGGGTCCAGGTAACAGAGATACAAAGCTCCATGGAGCGGTGTCATGGCTATCGGTTGAGGCGATGGAGTACAAACCCCTTGTTCTCTTCCCCACACAATTTTAAATTGTACAGAGAATGTTGAAAGCCAGCTATCCCCACCGAAGTCTTACTCAAGCCATGTATGGTGATATAGATTTATTCCCATTTGTATTCCTTGCATTATTTGAACTTTGGGGTCCTCCTACCATTTCAGAAAAAGCTTCCCACTCTGTTAGTCAGGATGGCCGAGCAGTCTAAGGCGCTGCGGTTAGGTCGCAGTCTCCCCTGGAGGCGTGGGTTCGAATCCCACTTCTGACAGCTTTAGTCTCTCCTGGAAGCAGTGTGTTTGCATCTTGGTTTAAATGCAAGGCAAACGACAGACGCAACTAAAGTGGGTATGATGTCCATCTTGTAAAATGGAAATGCTCCACACTTTCTGGGGTTTCCCTGGAAACCTAATGGTCTCATCACTCAAAAAGGCCCCAATTTCGGGATCCTGGTAAGAGAGATTAAAAAAACTCCATGTAGTTTAGGTGTGGATGAGTGGTTGAGACAATGGAATAGAAATCCCTTGAACTCTTCTCCTTGTTGGGAAAAGTGACTTCTCCGTCGTCTCTTGGGTTTCGTTCTGGAAACCTAATGGTCTCATCACTCAAAAAAGCCCCAATTTTGGGATCCTGGTAAGAGAGATGAAAAAAACTCCATGTAGCTTAGGTGTGGATGAGTGGTTGAGGCAATGGAATAGAAATCCCTTGAACTCTTCTCCTTGTTGGGAAAAGGGACTTCTCCATCGTCTCTTGGGCTTTGTCTTGGGAGCCTGATGGCCCACTTACTCAAAATGGCTTCAAATTAGGGGTCCAGGTAACAGAGATACAAAGCTCCATGGAGCGGTGTCATGGCTATCGGTTGAGGCGATGGAGTACAAACCCCTTGTTCTCTTCCCCACACAATTTTAAATTGTACAGAGAATGTTGAAAGCCAGCTATCCCCACCGAAGTCTTACTCAAGCCATGTATGGTGATATAGATTTCTTCCCATTTGTATTCCTTGCATTATTTGAACTTTGGGGTCCTCCTACCATTTCAGAAAAAGCTTCCCACTCTGTTAGTCAGGATGGCCGAGCAGTCTAAGGCGCTGCGGTTAGGTCGCAGTCTCCCCTGGAGGCGTGGGTTCGAATCCCACTTCTGACAGCTTTAGTCTCTCCTGGAAGCAGTGTGTTTGCATCTTGGTTTAAATGCAAGGCAAACGACAGACGCAACTAAAGTGGGTATGATGTCCATCTTGTAAAATGGAAATGCTCCACACTTTCTGGGGTTTCCCTGGAAACCTAATGGTCTCATCACTCAAAAAGGCCCCAATTTCGGGATCCTGGTAAGAGAGATTAAAAAAACTCCATGTAGTTTAGGTGTGGATGAGTGGTTGAGACAATGGAATAGAAATCCCTTGAACTCTTCTCCTTGTTGGGAAAAGTGACTTCTCCGTCGTCTCTTGGGTTTCGTTCTGGAAACCTAATGGTCTCATCACTCAAAAAAGCCCCAATTTTGGGATCCTGGTAAGAGAGATGAAAAAAACTCCATGTAGCTTAGGTGTGGATGAGTGGTTGAGGCAATGGAATAGAAATCCCTTGAACACTTCTCCTTGTTGGGAAAAGGGACTTCTCCATTGTCTCTTGGGCTTTGTCTTGGGAGCCTGATGGCACAGTTACAAAAAATGGCTTCAATTTTAGGGGTCCAGGTAACAGAGATACTAAGCTCCATGGAGCGGTGTCATGGCTATCGGGTGAGGCGATGGAGTACAAATCCCTTGTTCTCTTCCCCACACAATTTTAAATTGTACAGAGAATGTTGAAAGCCAGCTATCCCCACCGAAGTCTTACTCAAGCCATGTATGGTGATATAGATTTCTTCCCATTTGTATTCCTTGCATTATTTGAACTTTGGGGTCCTCCTACCATTTCAGAAAAAGCTGCCCATTCTGTTAGTCAGGATGGCCGAGCAGTCTAAGGCGCTGCGGTTAGGTCGCAGTCTCCCCTGGAGGCGGGGTTCGAATCCCACTTCTGACAGCTTTAGTCTCTCCTGGAAGCAGTGTGTTTGCATCTTGGTTTAAATGCAAGGCAAACGACAGACGCAACTAAAGTGGGTATGATGTCCTTCTTGTAAATCGAATCCCACTTCTGACAGCTTTAGTCTCTCCTGGAAGCAGTGTGTTTGCATCTTGGTTTAAATGCAAGGCAAACGACAGACGCAACTAAAGTGGGTATGATGTCCTTCTTGTAAAATGGAAATGCTCCACACTTTCTGGGGTTTCCCTGGAAACCTAATGGTCTCATCACTCAAAAAGGCCCCAATTTCGGGATCCTGGTAAGAGAGATTTAAAAAACTCCATGTAGTTTAGGTGTGGATGAGTGGTTGAGACAATGGAATAGAAATCCCTTGAACTCTTCTCCTTGTTGGGAAAAGTGACTTCTCCGTCGTCTCTTGGGTTTCGTTCTGGAAACCTAATGGTCTCATCACTCAAAAAAGCCCCAATTTTGGGATCCTGGTAAGAGAGATGAAAAAAACTCCATGTAGCTTAGGTGTGGATGAGTGGTTGAGACAATGGAATAGAAATCCCTTGAACTCTTCTCCTTGTTGGGAAAAGGGACTTCTCCATCGTCTCTTGGGCTTTGTCTTGGGAGCCTGATGGCCCACTTACTCAAAATGGCTTCAAATTAGGGGTCCAGGTAACAGAGATACAAAGCTCCATGGAGCGGTGTCATGGCTATCGGTTGAGGCGATGGAGTACAAACCCCTTGTTCTCTTCCCCACACAATTTTAAATTGTACAGAGAATGTTGAAAGCCAGCTATCCCCACCGAAGTCTTACTCAAGCCATGTATGGTGATATAGATTTATTCCCATTAGTATTCCTCGCATTATTTGAGTTTTGGGGTCCTCCTACCATTTCAGAAAAAGCTGCGTAATATATCAGTCAGGATGGCCGAGCGGTCTAAGGCGCTGCGTTTAGGTCGCAGTCTCCCCTGGAGGCGTGGGTTCGAATCCCACTTCTGACAGCTTTAGTCTCTCCTTGAAGCAGTGTGTTTGCATCTTGGTTTGAATGCAAGGCAAACGACAGACGCAACTAAAGTGGGTATGATGTCCATCTTGTAAAATGGAAATGCTCCACACTTTCTGGGGTTTCCCTGGAAACCTAATGGTCTCATCACTCAAAAAGGCCCCAATTTCGGGATCCTGGTAAGAGAGATTTAAAAAACTCCATGTAGTTTAGGTGTGGATGAGTGGTTGAGACAATGGAATAGAAATCCCTTGAACTCTTCTCCTTGTTGGGAAAAGGGACTTCTCCATCGTCTCTTGGGCTTTGTCTTGGGAGCCTGATGGCCCACTTACTCAAAATGGCTTCAAATTAGGGGTCCAGGTAACAGAGATACAAAGCTCCATGGAGCGGTGTCATGGCTATCGGTTGAGGCGATGGAGTACAAACCCCTTGTTCTCTTCCCCACACAATTTTAAATTGTACAGAGAATGTTGAAAGCCAGCTATCCCCACCGAAGTCTTACTCAAGCCATGTATGGTGATATAGATTTCTTCCCATTTGTATTCCTTGCATTATTTGAACTTTGGGGTCCTCCTACCATTTCAGAAAAAGCTGCCCATTCTGTTAGTCAGGATGGCCGAGCAGTCTAAGGCGCTGCGGTTAGGTCGCAGTCTCCCCTGGAGGCGGGGTTCGAATCCCACTTCTGACAGCTTTAGTCTCTCCTGGAAGCAGTGTGTTTGCATCTTGGTTTAAATGCAAGGCAAACGACAGACGCAACTAAAGTGGGTATGATGTCCTTCTTGTAAATCGAATCCCACTTCTGACAGCTTTAGTCTCTCCTGGAAGCAGTGTGTTTGCATCTTGGTTTAAATGCAAGGCAAACGACAGACGCAACTAAAGTGGGTATGATGTCCATCTTGTAAAATGGAAATGCTCCACACTTTCTGGGGTTTCCCTGGAAACCTAATGGTCTCATCACTCAAAAAGGCCCCAATTTCGGGATCCTGGTAAGAGAGATTAAAAAAACTCCATGTAGTTTAGGTGTGGATGAGTGGTTGAGACAATGGAATAGAAATCCCTTGAACTCTTCTCCTTGTTGGGAAAAGTGACTTCTCCGTCGTCTCTTGGGTTTCGTTCTGGAAACCTAATGGTCTCATCACTCAAAAAAGCCCCAATTTTGGGATCCTGGTAAGAGAGATGAAAAAAACTCCATGTAGCTTAGGTGTGGATGAGTGGTTGAGGCAATGGAATAGAAATCCCTTGAACTCTTCTCCTTGTTGGGAAAAGGGACTTCTCCATTGTCTCTTGGGCTTTGTCTTGGGAGCCTGATGGCACAGTTACTCAAAATGGCTTCAATTTAGGGGTCCAGGTAACAGAGATACAAAGCTCCATGGAGCGGTGTCATGGCTATCGGGTGAGGCGATGGAGTACAAATCCCTTGTCCTCTTCCCCACACAATTTTAAATTGTACAGAGAATGTTGAAAGCCAGCTATCCCCACCGAAGTCTTACTCAAGCCATGTATGGTGATATAGATTTATTCCCATTAGTATTCCTCGCATTATTTGAGTTTTGGGGTCCTTCTACCATTTCAGAAAAAGCTGCGCAATATATCAGTCAGGATGGCCGAGCGGTCTAAGGCGCTGCGTTCAGGTCGCAGTCTCCCCTGGAGGCGTGGGTTCGAATCCCACTTCTGACAGCTTTAGTCTCTCCTTGAAGCAGTGTGTTTGCATCTTGGTTTGAATGCAAGGCAAACGACAGACGCAACTAAAGTGGGTATGATGTCCATCTTGTAAAATGGAAATGCTCCACACTTTCTGGGGTTTCCCTGGAAACATAATGGTCTCATCACTCAAAAAGGCCCCAATTTCGGGATCCTGGTAAAAGAGATTAAAAAAACTCCATGTAGTTTAGGTGTGGATGAGTGGTTGAGACAATGGAATAGAAATCCCTTGAACTCTTCTCCTTGTTGGGAAAAGTGACTTCTCCGTCGTCTCTTGGGTTTCGTTCTGGAAACCTAATGGTCTCATCACTCAAAAAAGCCCCAATTTTGGGATCCTGGTAAGAGAGATGAAAAAAACTCCATGTAGCTTAGGTGTGGATGAGTGGTTGAGACAATGGAATAGAAATCCCTTGAACTCTTCTCCTTGTTGGGAAAAGTGACTTCTCCGTCGTCTCTTGGGTTTCGTTCTAGAAACCTAATGGTCTCATCACTCAAAAAAGCCCCAATTTTGGGATCCTGGTAAGAGAGATGAAAAAAACTCCATGTAGCTTAGGTGTGGATGAGTGGTTGAGGCAATGGAATAGAAATCCCTTGAACTCTTCTCCTTGTTGGGTAAAGGGACTTCTCCATTGTCTCTTGGGCTTTGTCTTGGGAGCCTGATGGCACAGTTACTCAAAATGGCTTCAATTTAGGGGTCCAGGTAACAGAGATACAAAGCTCCATGGAGCGGTGTCATGGCGCAATATATCAGTCAGGATGGCCGAGCGGTCTAAGGCGCTGCGTTTAGGTCGCAGTCTCCACTGGAGGCGTGGGTTCGAATCCCACTTCTGACAGCTTTAGTCTCTCCTGGAAGCAGTGTGTTTGCATCTTGGTTTGAATGCAAGACAGACGCAACTAAAGTGGGTATGATGTCCATCTTGTAAAATGGAAATGCTCCACACTTTCTGGGGTTTCCCTGGAAACCTAATGGTCTCATCACTCAAAAAGGCCCCAATTTCGGGATCCTGGTAAGAGAGATTAAAAAAACTCCATGTAGTTTAGGTGTGGATGAGTGGTTGAGACAATGGAATAGAAATCCCTTGAACTCTTCTCCTTGTTGGGAAAAGTGACTTCTCCGTCGTCTCTTGGGTTTCGTTCTGGAAACCTAATGGTCTCATCACTCAAAAAAGCCCCAATTTTGGGATCCTGGTAAGAGAGATGAAAAAAACTCCATGTAGCTTAGGTGTGGATGAGTGGTTGAGGCAATGGAATAGAAATCCCTTGAACTCTTCTCCTTCTTGGGAAAAGGGACTTCTCCATTGTCTCTTGGGCTTTGTCTTGGGAGCCTGGTGGCACAGTTACAAAAAATGGCTTCAATTTAGGGGTCCAGGTAACAGAGATACTAAGCTCCATGGAGCGGTGTCATGGCTATCGGGTGAGGCGATGGAGTACAAATCCCTTGTTCTCTTCCCCACACAATTTTAAATTGTACAGAGAATGTTGAAAGCCAGCTATCCCCACCGAAGTCTTACTCAAGCCATGTATGGTGATATAGATTTATTCCCATTAGTATTCCTCGCATTATTTGAGTTTTGGGGTCCTCCTACCATTTCAGAAAAAGCTGCGCAATATATCAGTCAGGATGGCCGAGCAGTCTTAGGCGCTGCGTTCAGGTCGCAGTCTCCCCTGGAGGTGTGGGTTCGAATCCCACTTCTGACAGCTTTAGTCTCTCCTTGAAGCAGTGTGTTTGCATCTTGGTTTGAATGCAAGGCAAACGACAGACGCAACTAAAGTGGGTATGATGTCCATCTTGTAAAATGGAAATGCTCCACACTTTCTGGGGTTTCCCTGGAAACATAATGGTCTCATCACTCAAAAAAGCTCCAATTTCGGGATCTTGTTAAGAGAGATGAAAAAAACTCCATGTAGCTTAGATGTGGATGAGTGGTTGAGACAATGGAATAGAAATCCCTTGAACTCTTCTCCTTGTTGGGAAAAGTGACTTCTCCGTCGTCTCTTGGGTTTCGTTCTGGAAACCTAATGGTCTCATCACTCAAAAAAGCCCCAATTTTGGGATCCTGGTAAGAGAGATGAAAAAAACTCCATGTAGCTTAGGTGTGGATGAGTGGTTGAGGCAATGGAATAGAAATCCCTTGAACTCTTCTCCTTGTTGGGTAAAGGGACTTCTCCATTGTCTCTTGGGCTTTGTCTTGGGAGCCTGATGGCACAGTTACTCAAAATGGCTTCAATTTAGGGGTCCAGGTAACAGAGATACAAAGCTCCATGGAGCGGTGTCATGGCGCAATATATCAGTCAGGATGGCCGAGCGGTCTAAGGCGCTGCGTTTAGGTCGCAGTCTCCACTGGAGGCGTGGGTTCGAATCCCACTTCTGACAGCTTTAGTCTCTCCTGGAAGCAGTGTGTTTGCATCTTGGTTTGAATGCAAGGCAAACGACAGACGCAACTAAAGTGGGTATGATGTCCATCTTGTAAAATGGAAATGCTCCACACTTTCTGGGGTTTCCCTGGAAACCTAATGGTCTTATCACTCAAAAAGGCCCCAATTTCGGGATCCTGGTAAGAGAGATTTAAAAAACTCCATGTAGTTTAGGTGTGGATGAGTGGTTGAGACAATGGAATAGAAATCCCTTGAACTCTTCTCCTTGTTGGGAAAAGGGACTTCTCCATCGTCTCTTGGGCTTTGTCTTGGGAGCCTGATGGCCCACTTACTCAAAATGGCTTCAAATTAGGGGTCCAGGTAACAGAGATACAAAGCTCCATGGAGCGGTGTCATGGCTATCGGTTGAGGCGATGGAGTACAAACCCCTTGTTCTCTTCCCCACACAATTTTAAATTGTACAGAGAATGTTGAAAGCCAGCTATCAACACCGAAGTCTTACTCAAGCCATGTATGGTGATATAGATTTCTTCCCATTTGTATTCCTTGCATTATTTGAACTTTGGGGTCCTCCTACCATTTCAGAAAAAGCTGCCCACTCTGTTAGTCAGGATGGCCGAGCGGTCTAAGGCGCTGCGTTTAGGTCGCAGTCTCCCCTGGAGGCGTGGGTTCGAATCCCACTTCTGACAGCTTTAGTCTCTCCTGGAAGCAGTGTGTTTGCATCTTGGTTTAAATGCAAGGCAAACGACAGACGCAACTAAAGTGTGTATGATGTCCTTCTTGTAAAATGGAAATGCTCCACACTTTCTGGGGTTTCCCTGGAAAGCTAATGGTCTCATCACTCAAAAAGGCCCCAATTTTGGGATCCTGGTAAGAGAGATGAAAAAAACTCCATGTAGCTTAGGTGTGGATGAGTGGTTGAGGCAATGGAATAGAAATCCCTTGAACTCTTCTCCTTGTTGGGAAAAGGGACTTCTCCATTGTCTCTTGGGCTTTGTCTTGGGAGCCTGATGGCACAGTTACTCAAAATGGCTTCAATTTAGGGGTCCAGGTAACAGAGATACAAAGCTCCATGGAGCGGTGTCATGGCGCAATATATCAGTCAGGATGGCCGAGCGGTCTAAGGCGCTGCGTTTAGGTCGCAGTCTCCACTGGAGGCGTGGGTTCGAATCCCACTTCTGACAGCTTTAGTCTCTCCTGGAAGCAGTGTGTTTGCATCTTGGTTTGAATGCAAGGCAAACGACAGACGCAACTAAAGTGGGTATGATGTCCATCTTGTAAAATGGAAATGCTCCACACTTTCTGGGGTTTCCCTGGAAACCTAATGGTCTCATCACTCAAAAAGGCCCCAATTTCGGGATCCTGGTAAGAGAGATTAAAAAAACTCCATGTAGTTTAGGTGTGGATGAGTGGTTGAGACAATGGAATAGAAATCCCTTGAACTCTTCTCCTTGTTGGGAAAAGTGACTTCTCCGTCGTCTCTTGGGTTTCGTTCTGGAAACCTAATGGTCTCATCACTCAAAAAAGCCCCAATTTTGGGATCCTGGTAAGAGAGATGAAAAAAACTCCATGTAGCTTAGGTGTGGATGAGTGGTTGAGGCAATGGAATAGAAATCCCTTGAACTCTTCTCCTTCTTGGGAAAAGGGACTTCTCCATTGTCTCTTGGGCTTTGTCTTGGGAGCCTGGTGGCACAGTTACAAAAAATGGCTTCAATTTAGGGGTCCAGGTAACAGAGATACTAAGCTCCATGGAGCGGTGTCATGGCTATCGGGTGAGGCGATGGAGTACAAATCCCTTGTTCTCTTCCCCACACAATTTTAAATTGTACAGAGAATGTTGAAAGCCAGCTATCCCCACCGAAGTCTTACTCAAGCCATGTATGGTGATATAGATTTATTCCCATTAGTATTCCTCGCATTATTTGAGTTTTGGGGTCCTCCTACCATTTCAGAAAAAGCTGCGCAATATATCAGTCAGGATGGCCGAGCAGTCTAAGGCGCTGCGTTCAGGTCGCAGTCTCCCCTGGAGGTGTGGGTTCGAATCCCACTTCTGACAGCTTTAGTCTCTCCTTGAAGCAGTGTGTTTGCATCTTGGTTTGAATGCAAGGCAAACGACAGACGCAACTAAAGTGGGTATGATGTCCATCTTGTAAAATGGAAATGCTCCACACTTTCTGGGGTTTCCCTGGAAACATAATGGTCTCATCACTCAAAAAGGCCCCAATTTCGGGATCCTGGTAAGAGAGATTAAAAAAACTCCATGTAGTTTAGGTGTGGATGAGTGGTACAGACAATGGAATAGAAATCCCTTGAACTCTTCTCCTTGTTGGGAAAAGTGTCTTCTCCGTCGTCTCTTGGGTTTCGTTCTGGAAACCTAATGGTCTCATCACTCAAAAAAGCCCCAATTTTGGGATCCTGGTAAGAGAGATGAAAAAAACTCCATGTAGCTTAGGTGTGGATGAGTGGTTGAGACAATGGAATAGAAATCCCTTGAACTCTTCTCCTTGTTGGGAAAAGGGACTTCTCCATCGTCTCTTGGGCTTTGTCTTGGGAGCCTGATGGCCCACTTACTCAAAATGGCTTCAAATTAGGGGTCCAGGTAACAGAGATACAAAGCTCCATGGAGAGGTGTCATGGCTATCGGTTGAGGCGATGGAGTACAAACCCCTTGTTCTCTTCCCCACACACTTTTAAATTGTACAGAGAATGTTGAAAGCCAGCTATCAACACCGAAGTCTTACTCAAGCCATGTATGGTGATATAGATTTCTTCCCATTTGTATTCCTTGCATTATTTGAACTTTGGGGTCCTCCTACCATTTCAGAAAAAGCTGCCCACTCTGTTAGTCAGGATGGCCGTGCGGTCTAAGGCGCTGCGTTTAGGTCGCAGTTTCCCCTGGAGGCGTGGGTTCGAATCCCACTTCTGACAGCTTTAGTCTCTCCTGGAAGCAGTGTGTTTGCATCTTGGTTTGAATGCAAGGCAAACGACAGACGCAACTAAAGTGGGTATGATGTCCATCTTGTAAAATGGAAATGCTCCACACTTTCTGGGGTTTCCCTGGAAACCTAATGGTCTCATCACTCAAAAAGGCCCCAATTTCGGGATCCTGGTAAGAGAGATTAAAAAACTCCATGTAGTTTAGGTGTGGATGAGTGGTTGAGACAATGGAATAGAAATCCCTTGAACTCTTCTCCTTGTTGGGAAAAGTGACTTCTCCGTCGTCTCTTGGGTTTCGTTCTGGAAACCTAATGGTCTCATCACTCAAAAAAGCCCCAATTTTGGGATCCTGGTAAGAGAGATGAAAAAAACTCCATGTAGCTTAGGTGTGGATGAGTGGTTGAGGCAATGGAATAGAAATCCCTTGAACTCTTCTCCTTCTTGGGAAAAGGGACTTCTCCATTGTCTCTTGGGCTTTGTCTTGGGAGCCTGGTGGCACAGTTACAAAAAATGGCTTCAATTTAGGGGTCCAGGTAACAGAGATACAAAGCTCCATGGAGCGGTGTCATGGCGCAATATATCAGTCAGGATGGCCGAGCGGTCTAAGGCGCTGCGTTTAGGTCGCAGTCTCCACTGGAGGCGTGGGTTCGAATCCCACTTCTGACAGCTTTAGTCTCTCCTGGAAGCAGTGTCTTTGCATCTTGGTTTGAATGCAAGGCAAACGACAGACGCAACTAAAGTGGGTATGATGTCCATCTTGTAAAATGGAAATGCTCCACACTTTCTGGGGTTTCACTGGAAACCTAATGGTCTCATCACTCAAAAAAGCCCCAATTTTGGGATCCTGGTAAGAGAGATGAAAAAAACTCCATGTAGCTTAGGTGTGGATGAGTGGTTGAGACAATGGAATAGAAATCCCTTGAACTCTTCTCCTTGTTGGGAAAAGTGACTTCTCCGTCGTCTCTTGGGTTTCGTTCTGGAAACCTAATGGTCTCATCACTCAAAAAAGCCCCAATTTTGGGATCCTGGTAAGAGAGATGAAAAAAACTCCATGTAGCTTAGGTGTGGATGAGTGGTTGAGGCAATGGAATAGAAATCCCTTGAACTCTTCTCCTTGTTGGGAAAAGGGACTTCTCCATCGTCTCTTGGGCTTTGTCTTGGGAGCCTGATGGCCCACTTACTCAAAATGGCTTCAAATTAGGGGTCCAGGTAACAGAGATACAAAGCTCCATGGAGCGGTGTCATGGCTATCGGTTGAGGCGATGGAGTACAAACCCCTTGTTCTCTTCCCCACACAATTTTAAATTGTACAGAGAATGTTGAAAGCCAGCTATCAACACCGAAGTCTTACTCAAGCCATGTATGGTGATATAGATTTCTTCCCATTTGTATTCCTTGCATTATTTGAACTTTGGGGTCCTCCTACCATTTCAGAAAAAGCTGCCCACTCTGTTAGTCAGGATGGCCGAGCGGTCTAAGGCGCTGCGTTTAGGTCGCAGTCTCCCCTGGAGGCGTGGGTTCGAATCCCACTTCTGACAGCTTTAGTCTCTCCTGGAAGCAGTGTGTTTGCATCTTGGTTTAAATGCAAGGCAAACGACAGACGCAACTAAAGTGTGTATGATGTCCTTCTTGTAAAATGGAAATGCTCCACACTTTCTGGGGTTTCCCTGGAAAGCTAATGGTCTCATCACTCAAAAAGGCCCCAATTTTGGGATCCTGGTAAGAGAGATGAAAAAAACTCCATGTAGCTTAGGTGTGGATGAGTGGTTGAGGCAATGGAATAGAAATCCCTTGAACTCTTCTCCTTGTTGGGAAAAGGGACTTCTCCATTGTCTCTTGGGCTTTGTCTTGGGAGCCTGATGGCACAGTTACTCAAAATGGCTTCAATTTAGGGGTCCAGGTAACAGAGATACAAAGCTCCATGGAGCGGTGTCATGGCGCAATATATCAGTCAGGATGGCCGAGCGGTCTAAGGCGCTGCGTTCAGGTCGCAGTCTCCCCTGGAGGCATGAGTTCAAATCCCACTTCTGACAGCTTTAGTCTCTCCTTGAAGCAGTGTGTTTGCATCTTGGTTTGAATGCAAGGCAAACGACAGACGCAACTAAAGTGGGTATGATGTCCTTCTTGTAAAATGGAAATGCTCCACACTTTCTGGGATTTCGTTCTGGAAACCTAATGGTCTCATCACTCAAAAAAGCTCCAATTTCGGGATCTTGTTAAGAGAGATGAAAAAAACTCCATGTAGCTTAGATGTGGATGAGTGGTTGGGGCAATGGAATAGAAATCCCTTGAACTCTTCTCCTTGTTGGGAAAAGTGACTTCTCCGTCGTCTCTTGGGTTTCGTTCTGGAAACCTAATGGTCTCATCACTCAAAAAAGCCCCAATTTTGGGATCCTGGTAAGAGAGATGAAAAAAACTCCATGTAGCTTAGGTGTAGATGAGTGGTTGAGGCAATGGAATAGAAATCCCTTGAACTCTTCTCCTTGTTGGGTAAAGGGACTTCTCCATTGTCTCTTGGGCTTTGTCTTGGGAGCCTGATGGCACAGTTACTCAAAATGGCTTCAATTTAGGGGTCCAGGTAACAGAGATACAAAGCTCCATGGAGCGGTGTCATGGCGCAATATATCAGTCAGGATGGCCGAGCGGTCTAAGGCGCTGCGTTTAGGTCGCAGTCTCCACTGGAGGCGTGGGTTCGAATCCCACTTCTGACAGCTTTAGTCTCTCCTGGAAGCAGTGTGTTTGCATCTTGGTTTGAATGCAAGGCAAACGACAGACGCAACTAAAGTGGGTATGATGTCCATCTTGTAAAATGGAAATGCTCCACACTTTCTGGGGTTTCCCTGGAAACCTAATGGTCTCATCACTCAAAAAGGCCCCAATTTCGGGATCCTGGTAAGAGAGATTTAAAAAACTCCATGTAGTTTAGGTGTGGATGAGTGGTTGAGACAATGGAATAGAAATCCCTTGAACTCTTCTCCTTGTTGGGAAAAGGGACTTCTCCATCGTCTCTTGGGCTTTGTCTTGGGAGCCTGATGGCCCACTTACTCAAAATGGCTTCAAATTAGGGGTCCAGGTAACAGAGATACAAAGCTCCATGGAGCGGTGTCATGGCTATCGGTTGAGGCGATGGAGTACAAACCCCTTGTTCTCTTCCCCACACAATTTTAAATTGTACAGAGAATGTTGAAAGCCAGCTATCAACACCGAAGTCTTACTCAAGCCATGTATGGTGATATAGATTTCTTCCCATTTGTATTCCTTGCATTATTTGAACTTTGGGGTCCTCCTACCATTTCAGAAAAAGCTGCCCACTCTGTTAGTCAGGATGGCCGAGCGGTCTAAGGCGCTGCGTTTAGGTCGCAGTCTCCCCTGGAGGCGTGGGTTCGAATCCCACTTCTGACAGCTTTAGTCTCTCCTGGAAGCAGTGTGTTTGCATCTTGGTTTAAATGCAAGGCAAACGACAGACGCAACTAAAGTGTGTATGATGTCCTTCTTGTAAAATGGAAATGCTCCACACTTTCTGGGGTTTCCCTGGAAAGCTAATGGTCTCATCACTCAAAAAGGCCCCAATTTTGGGATCCTGGTAAGAGAGATGAAAAAAACTCCATGTAGCTTAGGTGTGGATGAGTGGTTGAGGCAATGGAATAGAAATCCCTTGAACTCTTCTCCTTGTTGGGAAAAGGGACTTCTCCATTGTCTCTTGGGCTTTGTCTTGGGAGCCTGATGGCACAGTTACTCAAAATGGCTTCAATTTAGGGGTCCAGGTAACAGAGATACAAAGCTCCATGGAGCGGTGTCATGGCGCAATATATCAGTCAGGATGGCCGAGCGGTCTAAGGCGCTGCGTTCAGGTCGCAGTCTCCCCTGGAGGCGTGAGTTCAAATCCCACTTCTGACAGCTTTAGTCTCTCCTTGAAGCAGTGGGTTTGCATCTTGGTTTGAATGCAAGGCAAACGACAGACGCAACTAAAGTGGGTATGATGTCCTTCTTGTAAAATGGAAATGCTCCACACTTTCTGGGATTTCGTTCTGGAAACCTAATGGTCTCATCACTCAAAAAAGCTCCAATTTCGGGATCTTGTTAAGAGAGATGAAAAAAACTCCATGTAGCTTAGATGTGGATGAGTGGTTGGGGCAATGGAATAGAAATCCCTTGAACTCTTCTCCTTGTTGGGAAAAGGGACTTCTCCATTGTCTCTTGGGCTTTGTCTTGGGAGCCTGATGGCACAGTTACTCAAAATGGCTTCAATTTAGGGGTCCAGGTAACAGAGATACAAAGCTCCATGGAGCGGTGTCATGGCTATCGGGTGAGGTGATGGAGTACAAATCCCTTGTCCTCTTCCCCACACAATTTTAAATTGTACAGAGAATGTTGAAAGCCAGCTATCCCCACCGAAGTCTTACTCAAGCCATGTATGGTGATATAGATTTATTCCCATTAGTATTCCTCGCATTATTTGAGTTTTGGGGTCCTCCTACCATTTCAGAAAAAGCTGCGTAATATATCAGTCAGGATGGCCGAGCGGTCTAAGGCGCTGCGTTTAGGTCGCAGTCTCCCCTGGAGGCGTGGGTTCGAATCCCACTTCTGACAGCTTTAGTCTCTCCTTGAAGCAGTGTGTTTGCATCTTGGTTTGAATGCAAGGCAAACGACAGACGCAACTAAAGTGGGTATGATGTCCATCTTGTAAAATGGAAATGCTCCACACTTTCTGGGGTTTCCCTGGAAACCTAATGGTCTCATCACTCAAAAAGGCCCCAATTTCGGGATCCTGGTAAGAGAGATTTAAAAAACTCCATGTAGTTTAGGTGTGGATGAGTGGTTGAGACAATGGAATAGAAATCCCTTGAACTCTTCTCCTTGTTGGGAAAAGTGACTTCTCCGTCGTCTCTTGGGTTTCGTTCTGGAAACCTAATGGTCTCATCACTCAAAAAAGCCCCAATTTTGGGATCCTGGTAAGAGAGATGAAAAAAACTCCATGTAGCTTAGGTGTGGATGAGTGGTTGAGGCAATGGAATAGAAATCCCTTGAACTCTTCTCCTTGTTGGGAAAAGGGACTTCTCCATTGTCTCTTGGGCTTTGTCTTGGGAGCCTGATGGCACAGTTACAAAAAATGGCTTCAATTTAGGGGTCCAGGTAACAGAGATACTAAGCTCCATGGAGCGGTGTCATGGCTATCGGGTGAGGCGATGGAGTACAAATCCCTTGTTCTCTTCCCCACACAATTTTAAATTGTACAGAGAATGTTGAAAGCCAGCTATCCCCACCGAAGTCTTACTCAAGCCATGTATGGTGATATAGATTTCTTCCCATTTGTATTCCTTGCATTATTTGAACTTTGGGGTCCTCCTACCATTTCAGAAAAAGCTGCCCATTCTGTTAGTCAGGATGGCCGAGCAGTCTAAGGCGCTGCGGTTAGGTCGCAGTCTCCCCTGGAGGCGTGGGTTCGAATCCCACTTCTGACAGCTTTAGTCTCTCCTGGAAGCAGTGTGTTTGCATCTTGGTTTAAATGCAAGGCAAACGACAGACGCAACTAAAGTGGGTATGATGTCCTTCTTGTAAATCGAATCCCACTTCTGACAGCTTTAGTCTCTCCTGGAAGCAGTGTGTTTGCATCTTGGTTTAAATGCAAGGCAAACGACAGACGCAACTAAAGTGGGTATGATGTCCTTCTTGTAAAATGGAAATGCTCCACACTTTCTGGGGTTTCCCTGGAAACCTAATGGTCTCATCACTCAAAAAGGCCCCAATTTCGGGATCCTGGTAAGAGAGATTTAAAAAACTCCATGTAGTTTAGGTGTGGATGAGTGGTTGAGACAATGGAATAGAAATCCCTTGAACTCTTCTCCTTGTTGGGAAAAGTGACTTCTCCGTCGTCTCTTGGGTTTCGTTCTGGAAACCTAATGGTCTCATCACTCAAAAAAGCCCCAATTTTGGGATCCTGGTAAGAGAGATGAAAAAAACTCCATGTAGCTTAGGTGTGGATGAGTGGTTGAGACAATGGAATAGAAATCCCTTGAACTCTTCTCCTTGTTGGGAAAAGGGACTTCTCCATCGTCTCTTGGGCTTTGTCTTGGGAGCCTGATGGCCCACTTACTCAAAATGGCTTCAAATTAGGGGTCCAGGTAACAGAGATACAAAGCTCCATGGAGCGGTGTCATGGCTATCGGTTGAGGCGATGGAGTACAAACCCCTTGTTCTCTTCCCCACACAATTTTAAATTGTACAGAGAATGTTGAAAGCCAGCTATCAACACCGAAGTCTTACTCAAGCCATGTATGGTGATATAGATTTCTTCCCATTTGTATTCCTTGCATTATTTGAACTTTGGGGTCCTCCTACCATTTCAGAAAAAGCTGCCCACTCTGTTAGTCAGGATGGCCGAGCAGTCTAAGGCGCTGCGGTTAGGTCGCAGTCTCCCCTGGAGGCGTGGGTTCGAATCCCACTTCTGACAGCTTTAGTCTCTCCTGGAAGCAGTGTGTTTGCATCTTGGTTTAAATGCAAGGCAAACGACAGACGCAACTAAAGTGGGTATGATGTCCTTCTTGTAAATCGAATCCCACTTCTGACAGCTTTAGTCTCTCCTGGAAGCAGTGTGTTTGCATCTTGGTTTAAATGCAAGGCAAACGACAGACGCAACTAAAGTGGGTATGATGTCCTTCTTGTAAAATGGAAATGCTCCACACTTTCTGGGGTTTCCCTGGAAACCTAATGGTCTCATCACTCAAAAAGGCCCCAATTTCGGGATCCTGGTAAGAGAGATTTAAAAAACTCCATGTAGTTTAGGTGTGGATGAGTGGTTGAGACAATGGAATAGAAATCCCTTGAACTCTTCTCCTTGTTGGGAAAAGTGACTTCTCCGTCGTCTCTTGGGTTTCGTTCTGGAAACCTAATGGTCTCATCACTCAAAAAAGCCCCAATTTTGGGATCCTGGTAAGAGAGATGAAAAAAACTCCATGTAGCTTAGGTGTGGATGAGTGGTTGAGACAATGGAATAGAAATCCCTTGAACTCTTCTCCTTGTTGGGAAAAGGGACTTCTGCATCGTCTCTTGGGCTTTGTCTTGGGAGCCTGATGGCCCACTTACTCAAAATGGCTTCAAATTAGGGGTCCAGGTAACAGAGATACAAAGCTCCATGGAGCGGTGTCATGGCTATCGGTTGAGGCGATGGAGTACAAACCCCTTGTTCTCTTCCCCACACAATTTTAAATTGTACAGATAATGTTGAAAGCCAGCTATCAACACCGAAGTCTTACTCAAGCCATGTATGGTGATATAGATTTCTTCCCATTTGTATTCCTTGCATTATTTGAACTTTGGGGTCCTCCTACCATTTCAGAAAAAGCTGCCCTCTCTGTTAGTCAGGATGGCCGAGCAGTCTAAGGCGCTGCGGTTAGGTCGCAGTCTCCCCTGGAGGCGTGGGTTCGAATCCCACTTCTGACAGCTTTAGTCTCTCCTGGAAGCAGTGTGTTTGCATCTTGGTTTAAATGCAAGGCAAACGACAGACGCAACTAAAGTGGGTATGATGTCCATCTTGTAAAATGGAAATGCTCCACACTTTCTGGGGTTTCCCTGGAAACCTAATTGTCTCATCACTCAAAAAGGCCCCAATTTCGGGATCCTGGTAAGAGAGATTAAAAAAACTCCATGTAGTTTAGGTGTGGCTGAGTGGTTGAGACAATGGAATAGAAATCCCTTGAACTCTTCTCCTTGTTGGGAAAAGTGACTTCTCCGTCGTCTCTTGGGTTTCGTTCTGGAAACCTAATGGTCTCATCACTCAAAAAAGCCCCAATTTTGGGATCCTGGTAAGAGAGATGAAAAAAACTCCATGTAGCTTAGGTGTGGATGAGTGGTTGAGACAATGGAATAGAAATCCCTTGAACTCTTCTCCTTGTTGGGAAAAGTGACTTCTCCGTCGTCTCTTGGGTTTCGTTCTGGAAACCTAATGGTCTCATCACTCAAAAAAGCCCCAATTTTGGGATCCTGGTAAGAGAGATGAAAAAAACTCCATGTAGCTTAGGTGTGGATGAGTGGTTGAGACAATGGAATAGAAATCCCTTGAACTCTTCTCCTTGTTGGGAAAAGGGACTTCTCCATCGTCTCTTGGGCTTTGTCTTGGGAGCCTGATGGCCCACTTACTCAAAATGGCTTCAAATTAGGGGTCCAGGTAACAGAGATACAAAGCTCCATGGAGCGGTGTCATGGCTATCGGTTGAGGCGATGGAGTACAAACCCCTTGTTCTCTTCCCCACACAATTTTAAATTGTACAGAGAATGTTGAAAGCCAGCTATCAACACCGAAGTCTTACTCAAGCCATGTATGGTGATATAGATTTCTTCCCATTTGTATTCCTTGCATTATTTGAACTTTGGGGTCCTCCTACCATTTCAGAAAAAGCTGCCCACTCTGTTAGTCAGGATGGCCGAGCAGTCTAAGGCACTGCGGTTAGGTCGCAGTCTCCCCTGGAGGCGTGGGTTCGAATCCCACTTCTGACAGCTTTAGTCTCTCCTGGAAGCAGTGTGTTTGCATCTTGGTTTAAATGCAAGGCAAACGACAGACGCAACTAAAGTGGGTATGATGTCCTTGTAAATCGAATCCCACTTCTGACAGCTTTAGTCTCTCCTGGAAGCAGTGTGTTTGCATCTTGGTTTAAATGCAAGGCAAACGACAGACGCAACTAAAGTGGGTATGATGTCCTTCTTGTAAAATGGAAATGCTCCACACTTTCTGGGGTTTCCCTGGAAACCTAATGGTCTCATCACTCAAAAAGGCCCCAATTTCGGGATCCTGGTAAGAGAGATTTAAAAAACTCCATGTAGTTTAGGTGTGGATGAGTGGTTGAGACAATGGAATAGAAATCCCTTGAACTCTTCTCCTTGTTGGGAAAAGTGACTTCTCCGTCATCTCTTGGGTTTCGTTCTGGAAACCTAATGGTCTCATCACTCAAAAAAGCCCCAATTTTGGGATCCTGGTAAGAGAGATGAAAAAAACTCCATGTAGCTTAGGTGTGGATGAGTGGTTGAGACAATGGAATAGAAATCCCTTGAACTCTTCTCCTTGTTGGGAAAAGGGACTTCTCCATTGTCTCTTGGGCTTTGTCTTGGGAGCCTGATGGCACAGTTACTCAAAATGGCTTCAATTTAGGGGTCCAGGTAACAGAGATACAAAGCTCCATGGAGCGGTGTCATGGCTATCGGTTGAGGCGATGGAGTACAAACCCCTTGTTCTCTTCCCCACACAATTTTAAATTGTACAGATAATGTTGAAAGCCAGCTATCAACACTGAAGTCTTACTCAAGCCATGTATGGTGATATAGATTTCTTCCCATTTGTATTCCTTGCATTATTTGAACTTTGGGGTCCTCCTACCATTTCAGAAAAAGCTGCCCACTCTGTTAGTCAGGATGGCCGAGCAGTCTAAGGCGCTGCGGTTAGGTCGCAGTCTCCCCTGGAGGCGTGGGTTCGAATCCCACTTCTGACAGCTTTAGTCTCTCCTTGAAGCAGTGTGTTTGCATCTTGGTTTAAATGCAAGGCAAACGACAGACGCAACTAAAGTGGGTATGATGTCCATCTTGTAAAATGGAAATGCTCCACACTTTCTGGGGTTTCCCTGGAAACCTAATGGTCTCATCACTCAAAAAGGCCCCAATTTCGGGATCCTGGTAAGAGAGATTAAAAAAACTCCATGTAGTTTAGGTGTGGATGAGTGGTTGAGACAATGGAATAGAAATCCCTTGAACTCTTCTCCTTGTTGGGAAAAGTGACTTCTCCGTCGTCTCTTGGGTTTCGTTCTGGAAACCTAATGGTCTCATCACTCAAAAAAGCCCCAATTTTGGGATCCTGGTAAGAGAGATGAAAAAAACTCCATGTAGCTTAGGTGTGGATGAGTGGTTGAGACAATGGAATAGAAATCCCTTGAACTCTTCTCCTTGTTGGGAAAAGTGACTTCTCCGTCGTCTCTTGGGTTTCGTTCTGGAAACCTAATGGTCTCATCACTCAAAAAAGCCCCAATTTTGGGATCCTGGTAAGAGAGATGAAAAAAACTCCATGTAGCTTAGGTGTGGATGAGTGGTTGAGGCAATGGAATAGAAATCCCTTGAACTCTTCTCCTTGTTGGGAAAAGGGACTTCTCCATTGTCTCTTGGGCTTTGTCTTGGGAGCCTGATGGCACAGTTACTCAAAATGGCTTCAATTTAGGGGTCCAGGTAACAGAGATACAAAGCTCCATGGAGCGGTGTCATGGCTATCGGTTGAGGCGATGGAGTACAAACCCCTTGTTCTCTTCCCCACACAATTTTAAATTGTACAGATAATGTTGAAAGCCAGCTATCAACACCGAAGTCTTACTCAAGCCATGTATGGTGATATAGATTTCTTCCCATTTGTATTCCTTGCATTATTTGAACTTTGGGGTCCTCCTACCATTTCAGAAAAAGCTGCCCACTCTGTTAGTCAGGATGGCCGAGCAGTCTAAGGCGCTGTGGTTAGGTCGCAGTCTCCCCTGGAGGCGTGGGTTCGAATCCCACTTCTGACAGCTTTAGTCTCTCCTTGAAGCAGTGTGTTTGCATCTTGGTTTAAATGCAAGGCAAACGACAGACGCAACTAAAGTGGGTATGATGTCCATCTTGTAAAATGGAAATGCTCCACACTTTCTGGGGTTTCCCTGGAAACCTAATGGTCTCATCACTCAAAAAGGCCCCAATTTCGGGATCCTGGTAAGAGAGATTAAAAAAACTCCATGTAGTTTAGGTGTGGATGAGTGGTTGAGACAATGGAATAGAAATCCCTTGAACTCTTCTCCTTGTTGGGAAAAGTGACTTCTCCGTCGTCTCTTGGGTTTCGTTCTGGAAACCTAATGGTCTCATCACTCAAAAAAGCCCCAATTTTGGGATCCTGGTAAGAGAGATGAAAAAAACTCCATGTAGCTTAGGTGTGGATGAGTGGTTGAGGCAATGGAATAGAAATCCCTTGAACTCTTCTCCTTGTTGGGAAAAGGGACTTCTCCATTGTCTCTTGGGCTTTGTCTTGGGAGCCTGATGGCACAGTTACTCAAAATGGCTTCAATTTAGGGGTCCAGGTAACAGAGATACAAAGCTCCATGGAGCGGTGTCATGGCTATCGGTTGAGGCGATGGAGTACAAACCCCTTGTTCTCTTCCCCACACAATTTTAAATTGTACAGATAATGTTGAAAGCCAGCTATCAACACCGAAGTCTTACTCAAGCCATGTATGGTGATATAGATTTCTTCCCATTTGTATTCCTTGCATTATTTGAACTTTGGGGTCCTCCTACCATTTCAGAAAAAGCTGCCCACTCTGTTAGTCAGGATGGCCGAGCAGTCTAAGGCGCTGCGGTTAGGTCGCAGTCTCCCCTGGAGGCGTGGGTTCGAATCCCACTTCTGACAGCTTTAGTCTCTCCTTGAAGCAGTGTGTTTGCATCTTGGTTTGAATGCAAGGCAAACGACAGACGCAACTAAAGTGGGTATGATGTCCATGTCCATCTTGTAAAATGGAAATGCTCCACACTTTCTGGGGTTTCCCTGGAAACATAATGGTCTCATCACTCAAAAAGGCCCCAATTTCGGGATCCTGGTAAGAGAGATTAAAAAAACTCCATGTAGTTTAGGTGTGGATGAGTGGTTGAGACAATGGAATAGAAATCCCTTGAACTCTTCTCCTTGTTGGGAAAAGTGACTTCTCCGTCGTCTCTTGGGTTTCGTTCTGGAAACCTAATGGTCTCATCACTCAAAAAAGCCCCAATTTTGGGATCCTGGTAAGAGAGATGAAAAAAACTCCATGTAGCTTAGGTGTGGATGAGTGGTTGAGGCAATGGAATAGAAATCCCTTGAACTCTTCTCCTTGTTGGGAAAAGTGACTTCTCCGTCGTCTCTTGGGTTTCGTTCTGGAAACCTAATGGTCTCATCACTCAAAAAAGCCCCAATTTTGGGATCCTGGTAAGAGAGATGAAAAAAACTCCATGTAGCTTAGGTGTGGATGAGTGGTTGAGACAATGGAATAGAAATCCCTTGAACTCTTCTCCTTGTTGGGAAAAGTGACTTCTCCGTCGTCTCTTGGGTTTCGTTCTGGAAACCTAATGGTCTCATCACTCAAAAAAGCCCCAATTTTGGGATCCTGGTAAGAGAGATGAAAAAAACTCCATGTAGCTTAGGTGTGGATGAGTGGTTGAGGCAATGGAATAGAAATCCCTTGAACTCTTCTCCTTGTTGGGAAAAGGGACTTCTCCATTGTCTCTTGGGCTTTGTCTTGGGAGCCTGATGGCACAGTTACTCAAAATGGCTTCAATTTAGGGGTCCAGGTAACAGAGATACAAAGCTCCATGGAGCGGTGTCATGGCTATCGGTTGAGGCGATGGAGTACAAACCCCTTGTTCTCTTCCCCACACAATTTTAAATTGTACAGATAATGTTGAAAGCCAGCTATCAACACCGAAGTCTTACTCAAGCCATGTATGGTGATATAGATTTCTTCCCATTTGTATTCCTTGCATTATTTGAACTTTGGGGTCCTCCTACCATTTCAGAAAAAGCTGCCCACTCTGTTAGTCAGGATGGCCGAGCAGTCTAAGGCGCTGTGGTTAGGTCGCAGTCTCCCCTGGAGGCGTGGGTTCGAATCCCACTTCTGACAGCTTTAGTCTCTCCTTGAAGCAGTGTGTTTGCATCTTGGTTTAAATGCAAGGCAAACGACAGACGCAACTAAAGTGGGTATGATGTCCATCTTGTAAAATGGAAATGCTCCACACTTTCTGGGGTTTCCCTGGAAACCTAATGGTCTCATCACTCAAAAAGGCCCCAATTTCGGGATCCTGGTAAGAGAGATTAAAAAAACTCCATGTAGTTTAGGTGTGGATGAGTGGTTGAGACAATGGAATAGAAATCCCTTGAACTCTTCTCCTTGTTGGGAAAAGTGACTTCTCCGTCGTCTCTTGGGTTTCGTTCTGGAAACCTAATGGTCTCATCACTCAAAAAAGCCCCAATTTTGGGATCCTGGTAAGAGAGATGAAAAAAACTCCATGTAGCTTAGGTGTGGATGAGTGGTTGAGGCAATGGAATAGAAATCCCTTGAACTCTTCTCCTTGTTGGGAAAAGGGACTTCTCCATTGTCTCTTGGGCTTTGTCTTGGGAGCCTGATGGCACAGTTACTCAAAATGGCTTCAATTTAGGGGTCCAGGTAACAGAGATACAAAGCTCCATGGAGCGGTGTCATGGCTATCGGTTGAGGCGATGGAGTACAAACCCCTTGTTCTCTTCCCCACACAATTTTAAATTGTACAGATAATGTTGAAAGCCAGCTATCAACACCGAAGTCTTACTCAAGCCATGTATGGTGATATAGATTTCTTCCCATTTGTATTCCTTGCATTATTTGAACTTTGGGGTCCTCCTACCATTTCAGAAAAAGCTGCCCACTCTGTTAGTCAGGATGGCCGAGCAGTCTAAGGCGCTGCGGTTAGGTCGCAGTCTCCCCTGGAGGCGTGGGTTCGAATCCCACTTCTGACAGCTTTAGTCTCTCCTTGAAGCAGTGTGTTTGCATCTTGGTTTGAATGCAAGGCAAACGACAGACGCAACTAAAGTGGGTATGATGTCCATGTCCATCTTGTAAAATGGAAATGCTCCACACTTTCTGGGGTTTCCCTGGAAACATAATGGTCTCATCACTCAAAAAGGCCCCAATTTCGGGATCCTGGTAAGAGAGATTAAAAAAACTCCATGTAGTTTAGGTGTGGATGAGTGGTTGAGACAATGGAATAGAAATCCCTTGAACTCTTCTCCTTGTTGGGAAAAGTGACTTCTCCGTCGTCTCTTGGGTTTCGTTCTGGAAACCTAATGGTCTCATCACTCAAAAAAGCCCCAATTTTGGGATCCTGGTAAGAGAGATGAAAAAAACTCCATGTAGCTTAGGTGTGGATGAGTGGTTGAGACAATGGAATAGAAATCCCTTGAACTCTTCTCCTTGTTGGGAAAAGTGACTTCTCCGTCGTCTCTTGGGTTTCGTTCTGGAAACCTAATGGTCTCATCACTCAAAAAAGCCCCAATTTTGGGATCCTGGTAAGAGAGATGAAAAAAACTCCATGTAGCTTAGGTGTGGATGAGTGGTTGAGGCAATGGAATAGAAATCCCTTGAACTCTTCTCCTTGTTGGGTAAAGGGACTTCTCCATTGTCTCTTGGGCTTTGTCTTGGGAGCCTGATGGCACAGTTACTCAAAATGGCTTCAATTTAGGGGTCCAGGTAACAGAGATACAAAGCTCCATGGAGCGGTGTCATGGCGCAATATATCAGTCAGGATGGCCGAGCGGTCTAAGGCGCTGCGTTTAGGTCGCAGTCTCCCCTGGAGGCGTGGGTTCGAATCCCACTTCTGACAGCTTTAGTCTCTCCTGGAAGCAGTGTGTTTGCATCTTGGTTTAAATGCAAGGCAAACGACAGACGCAACTAAAGTGGGTATGATGTAAATCTTGTAAAATGGAAATGCTCCACACTTGCTGGGGTTTCCCTGGAAACCTAATGGTCTCATCACTCAAAAAGGCCCCAATTTCGGGATCCTGGTAAGAGAGATTAAAAAAACTCCATGTAGTTTAGGTGTGGATGAGTGGTTGAGACAATGGAATAGAAATCCCTTGAACTCTTCTCCTTGTTGGGAAAGTGACTTCTCCGTCGTCTCTTGGGTTTCGTTCTGGAAACCTAATGGTCTCATCACTCAAAAAAGCCCCAATTTTGGGATCCTGGTAAGAGAGATGAAAAAAACTCCATGTAGCTTAGGTGTGGATGAGTGGTTGAGGCAATGGAATAGAAATCCCTTGAACTCTTCTCCTTGTTGGGTAAAGGGACTTCTCCATTGTCTCTTGGGCTTTGTCTTGGGAGCCTGATGGCACAGTTACTCAAAATGGCTTCAATTTAGGGGTCCAGGTAACAGAGATACAAAGCTCCATGGAGCGGTGTCATGGCTATCGGTTGAGGCGATGGAGTACAAACCCCTTGTTCTCTTCCCCACACAATTTTAAATTGTACAGATAATGTTGAAAGCCAGCTATCAACACCGAAGTCTTACTCAAGCCATGTATGGTGATATAGATTTCTTCCCATTTGTATTCCTTGCATTATTTGAACTTTGGGGTCCTCCTACCATTTCAGAAAAAGCTGCCCACTCTGTTAGTCAGGATGGCCGAGCAGTCTAAGGCGCTGCGGTTAGGTCGCAGTCTCCCCTGGAGGCGTGGGTTCGAATCCCACTTCTGACAGCTTTAGTCTCTCCTTGAAGCAGTGTGTTTGCATCTTGGTTTGAATGCAAGGCAAACGACAGACGCAACTAAAGTGGGTATGATGTCCATCTTGTAAAATGGAAATGCTCCACACTTTCTGGGGTTTCCCTGGAAACATAATGGTCTCATCACTCAAAAAGGCCCCAATTTCGGGATCCTGGTAAGAGAGATTAAAAAAACTCCATGTAGTTTAGGTGTGGATGAGTGGTTGAGACAATGGAATAGAAATCCCTTGAACTCTTCTCCTTGTTGGGAAAAGTGACTTCTCCGTCGTCTCTTGGGTTTCGTTCTGGAAACCTAATGGTCTCATCACTCAAAAAAGCCCCAATTTTGGGATCCTGGTAAGAGAGATGAAAAAAACTCCATGTAGCTTAGGTGTGGATGAGTGGTTGAGGCAATGGAATAGAAATCCCTTGAACTCTTCTCCTTGTTGGGAAAAGGGACTTCTCCATTGTCTCTTGGGCTTTGTCTTGGGAGCCTGATGGCACAGTTACTCAAAATGGCTTCAATTTAGGGGTCCAGGTAACAGAGATACAAAGCTCCATGGAGCGGTGTCATGGCTATCGGTTGAGGCGATGGAGTACAAACCCCTTGTTCTCTTCCCCACACAATTTTAAATTGTACAGATAATGTTGAAAGCCAGCTATCAACACCGAAGTCTTACTCAAGCCATGTATGGTGATATAGATTTCTTCCCATTTGTATTCCTTGCATTATTTGAACTTTGGGGTCCTCCTACCATTTCAGAAAAAGCTGCCCACTCTGTTAGTCAGGATGGCCGAGCAGTCTAAGGCGCTGCGGTTAGGTCGCAGTCTCCCCTGGAGGCGTGGGTTCGAATCCCACTTCTGACAGCTTTAGTCTCTCCTTGAAGCAGTGTGTTTGCATCTTGGTTTGAATGCAAGGCAAACGACAGACGCAACTAAAGTGGGTATGATGTCCATCTTGTAAAATGGAAATGCTCCACACTTTCTGGGGTTTCCCTGGAAACATAATGGTCTCATCACTCAAAAAGGCCCCAATTTCGGGATCCTGGTAAGAGAGATTAAAAAAACTCCATGTAGTTTAGGTGTGGATGAGTGGTTGAGACAATGGAATAGAAATCCCTTGAACTCTTCTCCTTGTTGGGAAAAGTGACTTCTCCGTCGTCTCTTGGGTTTCGTTCTGGAAACCTAATGGTCTCATCACTCAAAAAAGCCCCAATTTTGGGATCCTGGTAAGAGAGATGAAAAAAACTCCATGTAGCTTAGGTGTGGATGAGTGGTTGAGACAATGGAATAGAAATCCCTTGAACTCTTCTCCTTGTTGGGAAAAGTGACTTCTCCGTCGTCTCTTGGGTTTCGTTCTGGAAACCTAATGGTCTCATCACTCAAAAAAGCCCCAATTTTGGGATCCTGGTAAGAGAGATGAAAAAAACTCCATGTAGCTTAGGTGTGGATGAGTGGTTGAGGCAATGGAATAGAAATCCCTTGAACTCTTCTCCTTGTTGGGTAAAGGGACTTCTCCATTGTCTCTTGGGCTTTGTCTTGGGAGCCTGATGGCACAGTTACTCAAAATGGCTTCAATTTATGGGTCCAGGTAACAGAGATACAAAGCTCCATGGAGCGGTGTCATGGCGCAATATATCAGTCAGGATGGCCGAGCGGTCTAAGGCGCTGCGTTTAGGTCGCAGTCTCCCCTGGAGGCGTGGGTTCGAATCCCACTTCTGACAGCTTTAGTCTCTCCTGGAAGCAGTGTGTTTGCATCTTGGTTTAAATGCAAGGCAAACGACAGACGCAACTAAAGTGGGTATGATGTAAATCTTGTAAAATGGAAATGCTCCACACTTTCTGGGGTTTCCCTGGAAACCTAATGGTCTCATCACTCAAAAAGGCCCCAATTTCGGGATCCTGGTAAGAGAGATTAAAAAAACTCCATGTAGTTTAGGTGTGGATGAGTGGTTGAGACAATGGAATAGAAATCCCTTGAACTCTTCTCCTTGTTGGGAAAGGGACTTCTCCGTCGTCTCTTGGGTTTCGTTCTGGAAACCTAATGGTCTCATCACTCAAAAAAGCCCCATTTTTGGGATCCTGGTAAGAGAGATGAAAAAAACTCCATGTAGCTTAGGTGTGGATGAGTGGTTGAGGCAATGGAATAGAAATCCCTTGAACTCTTCTCCTTCTTGGGAAAAGGGACTTCTCCATTGTCTCTTGGGCTTTGTCTTGGGAGCCTGGTGGCACAGTTACAAAAAATGGCTTCAATTTAGGGGTCCAGGTAACAGAGATACTAAGCTCCATGGAGCGGTGTCATGGCTATCGGGTGAGGCGATGGAGTACAAATCCCTTGTTCTCTTCCCCACACAATTTTAAATTGTACAGAGAATGTTGAAAGCCAGCTATCCCCACCGAAGTCTTACTCAAGCCATGTATGGTGATATAGATTTATTCCCATTAGTATTCCTCGCATTATTTGAGTTTTGGGGTCCTCCTACCATTTCAGAAAAAGCTGCGCAATATATCAGTCAGGATGGCCGAGCGGTCTAAGGCGCTGCTTTCAGGTCGCAGTCTCCCCTGGATGCGGGGTTCGAATCCCACTTCTGACAGCTTTAGTCTCTCCTTGAAGCAGTGTGTTTGCATCTTGGTTTGAATGCAAGGCAAACGACAGACGCAACTAAAGTGGGTATGATGTCCATCTTGTAAAATGGAAATGCTCCACACTTTCTGGGGTTTCCCTGGAAACCTAATGGTCTCATCACTCAAAAAGGCCCCAATTTCGGGATCCTGGTAAGAGAGATTAAAAAAACTCCATGTAGTTTAGGTGTGGATGAGTGGTTGAGACAATGGAATAGAAATCCCTTGAACTCTTCTCCTTGTTGGGAAAAGGGACTTCTCCGTCGTCTCTTGGGCTTCGTTCTGGAAACCTAATGGTCTCATCACTCAAAAAAGCCCCAATTGTGGGATCCTGGTAAGAGAGATGAAAAAAACTCCATGTAGCTTAGGTGTGGATGAGTGGTTGAGGCAATGGAATAGAAATCCCTTGAACTCTTCTCCTTCTTGGGAAAAGGGACTTCTCCATTGTCTCTTGGGCTTTGTCTTGGGAGCCTGGTGGCACAGTTACAAAAAATGGCTTCAATTTAGGGGTCCAGGTAACAGAGATACTAAGCTCCATGGAGCGGTGTCATGGCTATCGGGTGAGGCGATGGAGTACAAATCCCTTGTTCTCTTCCCCACACAATTTTAAATTGTACAGAGAATGTTGAAAGCCAGCTATCCCCACCGAAGTCTTACTCAAGCCATGTATGGTGATATAGATTTATTCCCATTAGTATTCCTCGCATTATTTGAGTTTTGGGGTCCTCCTACCATTTCAGAAAAAGCTGCGCAATATATCAGTCAGGATGGCCGAGCGGTCTAAGGCGCTGCGTTCAGGTCGCAGTCTCCCCTGGAGGCGGGGTTCGAATCCCACTTCTGACAGCTTTAGTCTCTCCTTGAAGCAGTGTGTTTGCATCTTGGTTTGAATGCAAGGCAAACGACAGACGCAACTAAAGTGGGTATGATGTCCATCTTGTAAAATGGAAATGCTCCACACTTTCTGGGGTTTCCCTGGAAACCTAATGGTCTCATCACTCAAAAAGGCCCCAATTTCGGGATCCTGGTAAGAGAGATTAAAAAAACTCCATGTAGTTTAGGTGTGGATGAGTGGTTGAGACAATGGAATAGAAATCCCTTGAACTCTTCTCCTTGTTGGGAAAAGTGACTTCTCCGTCGTCTCTTGGGTTTCGTTCTGGAAACCTAATGGTCTCATCACTCAAAAAAGCCCCAATTTTGGGATCCTGGTAAGAGAGATGAAAAAAACTCCATGTAGCTTAGGTGTGGATGAGTGGTTGAGACAATGGAATAGAAATCCCTTGAACTCTTCTCCTTGTTGGGAAAAGTGACTTCTCCGTCGTCTCTTGGGTTTCGTTCTGGAAACCTAATGGTCTCATCACTCAAAAAAGCCCCAATTTTGGGATCCTGGTAAGAGAGATGAAAAAAACTCCATGTAGCTTAGGTGTGGATGAGTGGTTGAGGCAATGGAATAGAAATCCCTTGAACTCTTCTCCTTGTTGGGTAAAGGGACTTTAGTCTCTCCTGGAAGCAGTGTGTTTGCATCTTGGTTTGAATGCAAGGCAAACGACAGACGCAACTAAAGTGGGTATGATGTCCATCTTGTAAAATGGAAATGCTCCACACTTTCTGGGGTTTCCCTGGAAACCTAATGGTCTCATCACTCAAAAAGGCCCCAATTTCGGGATCCTGGTAAGAGAGATTAAAAAAAACTCCATGTAGTTTAGGTGTGGATGAGTGGTTGAGACAATGGAATAGAAATCCCTTGAACTCTTCTCCTTGTTGGGAAAAGTGACTTCTCCGTCGTCTCTTGGGTTTCGTTCTGGAAACCTAATGGTCTCATCACTCAAAAAAGCCCCAATTTTGGGATCCTGGTAAGAGAGATGAAAAAAACTCCATGTAGCTTAGGTGTGGATGAGTGGTTGAGGCAATGGAATAGAAATCCCTTGAACTCTTCTCCTTGTTGGGTAAAGGGACTTTTCCATTGTCTCTTGGGCTTTGTCTTGGGAGCCTGATGGCACAGTTACTCAAAATGGCTTCAATTTAGGGGTCCAGGTAACAGAGATACAAAGCTCCATGGAGCGGTGTCATGGCGCAATATATCAGTCAGGATGGCCGAGCGGTCTAAGGCGCTGCGTTTAGGTCGCAGTCTCCACTGGAGGCGTGGGTTCGAATCCCACTTCTGACAGCTTTAGTCTCTCCTGGAAGCAGTGTGTTTGCATCTTGGTTTGAATGCAAGGCAAACGACAGACGCAACTAAAGTGGGTATGATGTCCATCTTGTAAAATGGAAATGCTCCACACTTTCTGGGGTTTCCCTGGAAACCTAATGGTCTCATCACTCAAAAAGGCCCCAATTTCGGGATCCTGGTAAGAGAGATTAAAAAAAACTCCATGTAGTTTAGGTGTGGATGAGTGGTTGAGACAATGGAATAGAAATCCCTTGAACTCTTCTCCTTGTTGGGAAAAGTGACTTCTCCGTCGTCTCTTGGGTTTCGTTCTGGAAACCTAATGGTCTCATCACTCAAAAAAGCCCCAATTTTGGGATCCTGGTAAGAGAGATGAAAAAAACTCCATGTAGCTTAGGTGTGGATGAGTGGTTGAGACAATGGAATAGAAATCCCTTGAACTCTTCTCCTTGTTGGGAAAAGGGACTTCTCCATCGTCTCTTGGGCTTTGTCTTGGGAGCCTGATGGCCCACTTACTCAAAATGGCTTCAAATTAGGGGTCCAGGTAACAGAGATACAAAGCTCCATGGAGAGGTGTCATGGCTATCGGTTGAGGCGATGGAGTACAAACCCCTTGTTCTCTTCCCCACACACTTTTAAATTGTACAGAGAATGTTGAAAGCCAGCTATCAACACCGAAGTCTTACTCAAGCCATGTATGGTGATATAGATTTCTTCCCATTTGTATTCCTTGCATTATTTGAACTTTGGGGTCCTCCTACCATTTCAGAAAAAGCTGCCCACTCTGTTAGTCAGGATGGCCGTGCGGTCTAAGGCGCTGCGTTTAGGTCGCAGTTTCCCCTGGAGGCGTGGGTTCGAATCCCACTTCTGACAGCTTTAGTCTCTCCTTGAAGCAGTGTGTTTGCATCTTGGTTTGAATGCAAGGCAAACGACAGACGCAACTAAAGTGGGTATGATGTCCATCTTGTAAAATGGAAATGCTCCACACTTTCTGGGGTTTCCCTGGAAACATAATGGTCTCATCACTCAAAAAGGCCCCAATTTCGGGATCCTGGTAAGAGAGATTAAAAAAACTCCATGTAGTTTAGGTGTGGATGAGTGGTTGAGACAATGGAATAGAAATCCCTTGAACTCTTCTCCTTGTTGGGAAAAGTGACTTCTCCGTCGTCTCTTGGGTTTCGTTCTGGAAACCTAATGGTCTCATCACTCAAAAAAGCCCCAATTTTGGGATCCTGGTAAGAGAGATGAAAAAAACTCCATGTAGCTTAGGTGTGGATGAGTGGTTGAGACAATGGAATAGAAATCCCTTGAACTCTTCTCCTTGTTGGGAAAAGTGACTTCTCCGTCGTCTCTTGGGTTTCGTTCTGGAAACCTAATGGTCTCATCACTCAAAAAAGCCCCAATTTTGGGATCCTGGTAAGAGAGATGAAAAAAACTCCATGTAGCTTAGGTGTGGATGAGTGGTTGAGGCAATGGAATAGAAATCCCTTGAACTCTTCTCCTTGTTGGGTAAAGGGACTTCTCCATTGTCTCTTGGGCTTTGTCTTGGGAGCCTGATGGCACAGTTACTCAAAATGGCTTCAATTTATGGGTCCAGGTAACAGAGATACAAAGCTCCATGGAGCGGTGTCATGGCGCAATATATCAGTCAGGATGGCCGAGCGGTCTAAGGCGCTGCGTTTAGGTCGCAGTCTCCCCTGGAGGCGTGGGTTCGAATCCCACTTCTGACAGCTTTAGTCTCTCCTGGAAGCAGTGTGTTTGCATCTTGGTTTAAATGCAAGGCAAACGACAGACGCAACTAAAGTGGGTATGATGTAAATCTTGTAAAATGGAAATGCTCCACACTTTCTGGGGTTTCCCTGGAAACCTAATGGTCTCATCACTCAAAAAGGCCCCAATTTCGGGATCCTGGTAAGAGAGATTAAAAAAACTCCATGTAGTTTAGGTGTGGATGAGTGGTTGAGACAATGGAATAGAAATCCCTTGAACTCTTCTCCTTGTTGGGAAAGGGACTTCTCCGTCGTCTCTTGGGTTTCGTTCTGGAAACCTAATGGTCTCATCACTCAAAAAAGCCCCATTTTTGGGATCCTGGTAAGAGAGATGAAAAAAACTCCATGTAGCTTAGGTGTGGATGAGTGGTTGAGGCAATGGAATAGAAATCCCTTGAACTCTTCTCCTTCTTGGGAAAAGGGACTTCTCCATTGTCTCTTGGGCTTTGTCTTGGGAGCCTGGTGGCACAGTTACAAAAAATGGCTTCAATTTAGGGGTCCAGGTAACAGAGATACTAAGCTCCATGGAGCGGTGTCATGGCTATCGGGTGAGGCGATGGAGTACAAATCCCTTGTTCTCTTCCCCACACAATTTTAAATTGTACAGAGAATGTTGAAAGCCAGCTATCCCCACCGAAGTCTTACTCAAGCCATGTATGGTGATATAGATTTATTCCCATTAGTATTCCTCGCATTATTTGAGTTTTGGGGTCCTCCTACCATTTCAGAAAAAGCTGCGCAATATATCAGTCAGGATGGCCGAGCGGTCTAAGGCGCTGCTTTCAGGTCGCAGTCTCCCCTGGATGCGGGGTTCGAATCCCACTTCTGACAGCTTTAGTCTCTCCTTGAAGCAGTGTGTTTGCATCTTGGTTTGAATGCAAGGCAAACGACAGACGCAACTAAAGTGGGTATGATGTCCATCTTGTAAAATGGAAATGCTCCACACTTTCTGGGGTTTCCCTGGAAACCTAATGGTCTCATCACTCAAAAAGGCCCCAATTTCGGGATCCTGGTAAGAGAGATTAAAAAAACTCCATGTAGTTTAGGTGTGGATGAGTGGTTGAGACAATGGAATAGAAATCCCTTGAACTCTTCTCCTTGTTGGGAAAAGGGACTTCTCCGTCGTCTCTTGGGCTTCGTTCTGGAAACCTAATGGTCTCATCACTCAAAAAAGCCCCAATTGTGGGATCCTGGTAAGAGAGATGAAAAAAACTCCATGTAGCTTAGGTGTGGATGAGTGGTTGAGGCAATGGAATAGAAATCCCTTGAACTCTTCTCCTTCTTGGGAAAAGGGACTTCTCCATTGTCTCTTGGGCTTTGTCTTGGGAGCCTGGTGGCACAGTTACAAAAAATGGCTTCAATTTAGGGGTCCAGGTAACAGAGATACTAAGCTCCATGGAGCGGTGTCATGGCTATCGGGTGAGGCGATGGAGTACAAATCCCTTGTTCTCTTCCCCACACAATTTTAAATTGTACAGAGAATGTTGAAAGCCAGCTATCCCCACCGAAGTCTTACTCAAGCCATGTATGGTGATATAGATTTATTCCCATTAGTATTCCTCGCATTATTTGAGTTTTGGGGTCCTCCTACCATTTCAGAAAAAGCTGCGCAATATATCAGTCAGGATGGCCGAGCGGTCTAAGGCGCTGCGTTCAGGTCGCAGTCTCCCCTGGAGGCGGGGTTCGAATCCCACTTCTGACAGCTTTAGTCTCTCCTTGAAGCAGTGTGTTTGCATCTTGGTTTGAATGCAAGGCAAACGACAGACGCAACTAAAGTGGGTATGATGTCCATCTTGTAAAATGGAAATGCTCCACACTTTCTGGGGTTTCCCTGGAAACCTAATGGTCTCATCACTCAAAAAGGCCCCAATTTCGGGATCCTGGTAAGAGAGATTAAAAAAACTCCATGTAGTTTAGGTGTGGATGAGTGGTTGAGACAATGGAATAGAAATCCCTTGAACTCTTCTCCTTGTTGGGAAAAGTGACTTCTCCGTCGTCTCTTGGGTTTCGTTCTGGAAACCTAATGGTCTCATCACTCAAAAAAGCCCCAATTTTGGGATCCTGGTAAGAGAGATGAAAAAAACTCCATGTAGCTTAGGTGTGGATGAGTGGTTGAGACAATGGAATAGAAATCCCTTGAACTCTTCTCCTTGTTGGGAAAAGTGACTTCTCCGTCGTCTCTTGGGTTTCGTTCTGGAAACCTAATGGTCTCATCACTCAAAAAAGCCCCAATTTTGGGATCCTGGTAAGAGAGATGAAAAAAACTCCATGTAGCTTAGGTGTGGATGAGTGGTTGAGGCAATGGAATAGAAATCCCTTGAACTCTTCTCCTTGTTGGGTAAAGGGACTTTAGTCTCTCCTGGAAGCAGTGTGTTTGCATCTTGGTTTGAATGCAAGGCAAACGACAGACGCAACTAAAGTGGGTATGATGTCCATCTTGTAAAATGGAAATGCTCCACACTTTCTGGGGTTTCCCTGGAAACCTAATGGTCTCATCACTCAAAAAGGCCCCAATTTCGGGATCCTGGTAAGAGAGATTAAAAAAAACTCCATGTAGTTTAGGTGTGGATGAGTGGTTGAGACAATGGAATAGAAATCCCTTGAACTCTTCTCCTTGTTGGGAAAAGTGACTTCTCCGTCGTCTCTTGGGTTTCGTTCTGGAAACCTAATGGTCTCATCACTCAAAAAAGCCCCAATTTTGGGATCCTGGTAAGAGAGATGAAAAAAACTCCATGTAGCTTAGGTGTGGATGAGTGGTTGAGGCAATGGAATAGAAATCCCTTGAACTCTTCTCCTTGTTGGGTAAAGGGACTTTTCCATTGTCTCTTGGGCTTTGTCTTGGGAGCCTGATGGCACAGTTACTCAAAATGGCTTCAATTTAGGGGTCCAGGTAACAGAGATACAAAGCTCCATGGAGCGGTGTCATGGCGCAATATATCAGTCAGGATGGCCGAGCGGTCTAAGGCGCTGCGTTTAGGTCGCAGTCTCCACTGGAGGCGTGGGTTCGAATCCCACTTCTGACAGCTTTAGTCTCTCCTGGAAGCAGTGTGTTTGCATCTTGGTTTGAATGCAAGGCAAACGACAGACGCAACTAAAGTGGGTATGATGTCCATCTTGTAAAATGGAAATGCTCCACACTTTCTGGGGTTTCCCTGGAAACCTAATGGTCTCATCACTCAAAAAGGCCCCAATTTCGGGATCCTGGTAAGAGAGATTAAAAAAAACTCCATGTAGTTTAGGTGTGGATGAGTGGTTGAGACAATGGAATAGAAATCCCTTGAACTCTTCTCCTTGTTGGGAAAAGTGACTTCTCCGTCGTCTCTTGGGTTTCGTTCTGGAAACCTAATGGTCTCATCACTCAAAAAAGCCCCAATTTTGGGATCCTGGTAAGAGAGATGAAAAAAACTCCATGTAGCTTAGGTGTGGATGAGTGGTTGAGACAATGGAATAGAAATCCCTTGAACTCTTCTCCTTGTTGGGAAAAGGGACTTCTCCATCGTCTCTTGGGCTTTGTCTTGGGAGCCTGATGGCCCACTTACTCAAAATGGCTTCAAATTAGGGGTCCAGGTAACAGAGATACAAAGCTCCATGGAGAGGTGTCATGGCTATCGGTTGAGGCGATGGAGTACAAACCCCTTGTTCTCTTCCCCACACACTTTTAAATTGTACAGAGAATGTTGAAAGCCAGCTATCAACACCGAAGTCTTACTCAAGCCATGTATGGTGATATAGATTTCTTCCCATTTGTATTCCTTGCATTATTTGAACTTTGGGGTCCTCCTACCATTTCAGAAAAAGCTGCCCACTCTGTTAGTCAGGATGGCCGTGCGGTCTAAGGCGCTGCGTTTAGGTCGCAGTTTCCCCTGGAGGCGTGGGTTCGAATCCCACTTCTGACAGCTTTAGTCTCTCCTGGAAGCAGTGTGTTTGCATCTTGGTTTGAATGCAAGGCAAACGACAGACGCAACTAAAGTGGGTATGATGTCCATCTTGTAAAATGGAAATGCTCCACACTTTCTGGGGTTTCCCTGGAAACCTAATGGTCTCATCACTCAAAAAGGCCCCAATTTCGGGATCCTGGTAAGAGAGATTAAAAAAACTCCATGTAGTTTAGGTGTGGATGAGTGGTTGAGACAATGGAATAGAAATCCCTTGAACTCTTCTCCTTGTTGGGAAAGTGACTTCTCCGTCGTCTCTTGGGTTTCGTTCTGGAAACCTAATGGTCTCATCACTCAAAAAAGCCCCATTTTTGGGATCCTGGTAAGAGAGATGAAAAAAACTCCATGTAGCTTAGGTGTGGATGAGTGGTTGAGGCAATGGAATAGAAATCCCTTGAACTCTTCTCCTTCTTGGGAAAAGGGACTTCTCCATTGTCTCTTGGGCTTTGTCTTGGGAGCCTCGTGGCACAGTTACAAAAAATGGCTTCAATTTAGGGGTCCAGGTAACAGAGATACTAAGCTCCATGGAGCGGTGTCATGGCTATCGGGTGAGGCGATGGAGTACAAATCCCTTGTTCTCTTCCCCACACAATTTTAAATTGTACAGAGAATGTTGAAAGCCAGCTATCCCCACCGAAGTCTTACTCAAGCCATGTATGGTGATATAGATTTATTCCCATTAGTATTCCTCGCATTATTTGAGTTTTGGGGTCCTCCTACCATTTCAGAAAAAGCTGCGCAATATATCAGTCAGGATGGCCGAGCGGTCTAAGGCGCTGCTTTCAGGTCGCAGTCTCCCCTGGATGCGGGGTTCGAATCCCACTTCTGACAGCTTTAGTCTCTCCTTGAAGCAGTGTGTTTGCATCTTGGTTTGAATGCAAGGCAAACGACAGACGCAACTAAAGTGGGTATGATGTCCATCTTGTAAAATGGAAATGCTCCACACTTTCTGGGGTTTCCCTGGAAACCTAATGGTCTCATCACTCAAAAAGGCCCCAATTTCGGGATCCTGGTAAGAGAGATTAAAAAAACTCCATGTAGTTTAGGTGTGGATGAGTGGTTGAGACAATGGAATAGAAATCCCTTGAACTCTTCTCCTTGTTGGGAAAAGTGACTTCTCCGTCGTCTCTTGGGTTTCGTTCTGGAAACCTAATGGTCTCATCACTCAAAAAAGCCCCAATTTTGGGATCCTGGTAAGAGAGATGAAAAAAACTCCATGTAGCTTAGGTGTGGATGAGTGGTTGAGACAATGGAATAGAAATCCCTTGAACTCTTCTCCTTGTTGGGAAAAGTGACTTCTCCGTCGTCTCTTGGGTTTCGTTCTGGAAACCTAATGGTCTCATCACTCAAAAAAGCCCCAATTTTGGGATCCTGGTAAGAGAGATGAAAAAAACTCCATGTAGCTTAGGTGTGGATGAGTGGTTGAGGCAATGGAATAGAAATCCCTTGAACTCTTCTCCTTGTTGGGTAAAGGGACTTTAGTCTCTCCTGGAAGCAGTGTGTTTGCATCTTGGTTTGAATGCAAGGCAAACGACAGACGCAACTAAAGTGGGTATGATGTCCATCTTGTAAAATGGAAATGCTCCACACTTTCTGGGGTTTCCCTGGAAACCTAATGGTCTCATCACTCAAAAAGGCCCCAATTTCGGGATCCTGGTAAGAGAGATTAAAAAAAACTCCATGTAGTTTAGGTGTGGATGAGTGGTTGAGACAATGGAATAGAAATCCCTTGAACTCTTCTCCTTGTTGGGAAAAGTGACTTCTCCGTCGTCTCTTGGGTTTCGTTCTGGAAACCTAATGGTCTCATCACTCAAAAAAGCCCCAATTTTGGGATCCTGGTAAGAGAGATGAAAAAAACTCCATGTAGCTTAGGTGTGGATGAGTGGTTGAGGCAATGGAATAGAAATCCCTTGAACTCTTCTCCTTGTTGGGTAAAGGGACTTCTCCATTGTCTCTTGGGCTTTGTCTTGGGAGCCTGATGGCACAGTTACTCAAAATGGCTTCAATTTAGGGGTCCAGGTAACAGAGATACAAAGCTCCATGGAGCGGTGTCATGGCGCAATATATCAGTCAGGATGGCCGAGCGGTCTAAGGCGCTGCGTTTAGGTCGCAGTCTCCACTGGAGGCGTGGGTTCGAATCCCACTTCTGACAGCTTTAGTCTCTCCTGGAAGCAGTGTGTTTGCATCTTGGTTTGAATGCAAGGCAAACGACAGACGCAACTAAAGTGGGTATGATGTCCATCTTGTAAAATGGAAATGCTCCACACTTTCTGGGGTTTCCCTGGAAACCTAATGGTCTCATCACTCAAAAAGGCCCCAATTTCGGGATCCTGGTAAGAGAGATTAAAAAAAACTCCATGTAGTTTAGGTGTGGATGAGTGGTTGAGACAATGGAATAGAAATCCCTTGAACTCTTCTCCTTGTTGGGAAAAGTGACTTCTCCGTCGTCTCTTGGGTTTCGTTCTGGAAACCTAATGGTCTCATCACTCAAAAAAGCCCCAATTTTGGGATCCTGGTAAGAGAGATGAAAAAAACTCCATGTAGCTTAGGTGTGGATGAGTGGTTGAGACAATGGAATAGAAATCCCTTGAACTCTTCTCCTTGTTGGGAAAAGGGACTTCTCCATCGTCTCTTGGGCTTTGTCTTGGGAGCCTGATGGCCCACTTACTCAAAATGGCTTCAAATTAGGGGTCCAGGTAACAGAGATACAAAGCTCCATGGAGAGGTGTCATGGCTATCGGTTGAGGCGATGGAGTACAAACCCCTTGTTCTCTTCCCCACACACTTTTAAATTGTACAGAGAATGTTGAAAGCCAGCTATCAACACCGAAGTCTTACTCAAGCCATGTATGGTGATATAGATTTCTTCCCATTTGTATTCCTTGCATTATTTGAACTTTGGGGTCCTCCTACCATTTCAGAAAAAGCTACCCACTCTGTTAGTCAGGATGGCCGTGCGGTCTAAGGCGCTGCGTTTAGGTCGCAGTTTCCCCTGGAGGCGTGGGTTCGAATCCCACTTCTGACAGCTTTAGTCTCTCCTGGAAGCAGTGTGTTTGCATCTTGGTTTGAATGCAAGGCAAACGACAGACGCAACTAAAGTGGGTATGATGTCCATCTTGTAAAATGGAAATGCTCCACACTTTCTGGGGTTTCCCTGGAAACCTAATGGTCTCATCACTCAAAAAGGCCCCAATTTCGGGATCCTGGTAAGAGAGATTAAAAAAACTCCATGTAGTTTAGGTGTGGATGAGTGGTTGAGACAATGGAATAGAAATCCCTTGAACTCTTCTCCTTGTTGGGAAAAGTGACTTCTCCGTCGTCTCTTGGGTTTCGTTCTGGAAACCTAATGGTCTCATCACTCAAAAAAGCCCCAATTTTGGGATCCTGGTAAGAGAGATGAAAAAAACTCCATGTAGCTTAGGTGTGGATGAGTGGTTGAGGCAATGGAATAGAAATCCCTTGAACTCTTCTCCTTCTTGGGAAAAGGGACTTCTCCATTGTCTCTTGGGCTTTGTCTTGGGAGCCTGGTGGCACAGTTACAAAAAATGGCTTCAATTTAGGGGTCCAGGTAACAGAGATACTAAGCTCCATGGAGCGGTGTCATGGCTATCGGGTGAGGCGATGGAGTACAAATCCCTTGTTCTCTTCCCCACACAATTTTAAATTGTACAGAGAATGTTGAAAGCCAGCTATCCCCACCGAAGTCTTACTCAAGCCATGTATGGTGATATAGATTTATTCCCATTAGTATTCCTCGCATTATTTGAGTTTTGGGGTCCTCCTACCCTTTCAGAAAAAGCTGCGCAATATATCAGTCAGGATGGCCGAGCGGTCTAAGGCGCTGCGTTCAGGTCGCAGTCTCCCCTGGAGGCGTGGGTTCGAATCCCACTTCTGACAGCTTTAGTCTCTCCTTGAAGCAGTGTGTTTGCATCTTGGTTTGAATGCAAGGCAAACGACAGACGCAACTAAAGTGGGTATGATGTCCATCTTGTAAAATGGAAATGCTCCACACTTTCTGGGGTTTCCCTGGAAACATAATGGTCTCATCACTCAAAAAGGCCCCAATTTCGGGATCCTGGTAAGAGAGATTAAAAAAACTCCATGTAGTTTAGGTGTGGATGAGTGGTTGAGACAATGGAATAGAAATCCCTTGAACTCTTCTCCTTGTTGGGAAAAGTGACTTCTCCGTCGTCTCTTGGGTTTCGTTCTGGAAACCTAATGGTCTCATCACTCAAAAAAGCCCCAATTTTGGGATCCTGGTAAGAGAGATGAAAAAAACTCCATGTAGCTTAGGTGTGGATGAGTGGTTGAGGCAATGGAATAGAAATCCCTTGAACTCTTCTCCTTGTTGGGTAAAGGGACTTCTCCATTGTCTCTTGGGCTTTGTCTTGGGAGCCTGATGGCACAGTTACTCAAAATGGCTTCAATTTAGGGGTCCAGGTAACAGAGATACAAAGCTCCATGGAGCGGTGTCATGGCGCAATATATCAGTCAGGATGGCCGAGCGGTCTAAGGCGCTGCGTTTAGGTCGCAGTCTCCACTGGAGGCGTGGGTTCGAATCCCACTTCTGACAGCTTTAGTCTCTCCTGGAAGCAGTGTGTTTGCATCTTGGTTTGAATGCAAGGCAAACGACAGACGCAACTAAAGTGGGTATGATGTCCATCTTGTAAAATGGAAATGCTCCACACTTTCTGGGGTTTCCCTGGAAACCTAATGGTCTCATCACTCAAAAAGGCCCCAATTTCGGGATCCTGGTAAGAGAGATTAAAAAAAACTCCATGTAGTTTAGGTGTGGATGAGTGGTTGAGACAATGGAATAGAAATCCCTTGAACTCTTCTCCTTGTTGGGAAAAGTGACTTCTCCGTCGTCTCTTGGGTTTCGTTCTGGAAACCTAATGGTCTCATCACTCAAAAAAGCCCCAATTTTGGGATCCTGGTAAGAGAGATGAAAAAAACTCCATGTAGCTTAGGTGTGGATGAGTGGTTGAGACAATGGAATAGAAATCCCTTGAACTCTTCTCCTTGTTGGGAAAAGGGACTTCTCCATCGTCTCTTGGGCTTTGTCTTGGGAGCCTGATGGCCCACTTACTCAAAATGGCTTCAAATTAGGGGTCCAGGTAACAGAGATACAAAGCTCCATGGAGAGGTGTCATGGCTATCGGTTGAGGCGATGGAGTACAAACCCCTTGTTCTCTTCCCCACACACTTTTAAATTGTACAGAGAATGTTGAAAGCCAGCTATCAACACCGAAGTCTTACTCAAGCCATGTATGGTGATATAGATTTCTTCCCATTTGTATTCCTTGCATTATTTGAACTTTGGGGTCCTCCTACCATTTCAGAAAAAGCTGCCCACTCTGTTAGTCAGGATGGCCGTGCGGTCTAAGGCGCTGCGTTTAGGTCGCAGTTTCCCCTGGAGGCGTGGGTTCGAATCCCACTTCTGACAGCTTTAGTCTCTCCTGGAAGCAGTGTGTTTGCATCTTGGTTTGAATGCAAGGCAAACGACAGACGCAACTAAAGTGGGTATGATGTCCATCTTGTAAAATGGAAATGCTCCACACTTTCTGGGGTTTCCCTGGAAACCTAATGGTCTCATCACTCAAAAAGGCCCCAATTTCGGGATCCTGGTAAGAGAGATTAAAAAAACTCCATGTAGTTTAGGTGTGGATGAGTGGTTGAGACAATGGAATAGAAATCCCTTGAACTCTTCTCCTTGTTGGGAAAAGTGACTTCTCCGTCGTCTCTTGGGTATCGTTCTGGAAACCTAATGGTCTCATCACTCAAAAAAGCCCCAATTTTGGGATCCTGGTAAGAGAGATGAAAAAAACTCCATGTAGCTTAGGTGTGGATGAGTGGTTGAGGCAATGGAATAGAAATCCCTTGAACTCTTCTCCTTCTTGGGAAAAGGGACTTCTCCATTGTCTCTTGGGCTTTGTCTTGGGAGCCTGGTGGCACAGTTACAAAAAATGGCTTCAATTTAGGGGTCCAGGTAACAGAGATACTAAGCTCCATGGAGCGGTGTCATGGCTATCGGGTGAGGCGATGGAGTACAAATCCCTTGTTCTCTTCCCCACACAATTTTAAATTGTACAGAGAATGTTGAAAGCCAGCTATCCCCACCGAAGTCTTACTCAAGCCATGTATGGTGATATAGATTTATTCCCATTAGTATTCCTCGCATTATTTGAGTTTTGGGGTCCTCCTACCATTTCAGAAAAAGCTGCGCAATATATCAGTCAGGATGGCCGAGCGGTCTAAGGCGCTGCGTTCAGGTCGCAGTCTCCCCTGGAGGCGTGGGTTCGAATCCCACTTCTGACAGCTTTAGTCTCTCCTTGAAGCAGTGTGTTTGCATCTTGGTTTGAATGCAAGGCAAACGACAGACGCAACTAAAGTGGGTATGATGTCCATCTTGTAAAATGGAAATGCTCCACACTTTCTGGGGTTTCCCTGGAAACCTAATGGTCTCATCACTCAAAAAGGCCCCAATTTCGGGATCCTGGTAAGAGAGATTAAAAAAAACTCCATGTAGTTTAGGTGTGGATGAGTGGTTGAGACAATGGAATAGAAATCCCTTGAACTCTTCTCCTTGTTGGGAAAAGTGACTTCTCCGTCGTCTCTTGGGTTTCGTTCTGGAAACCTAATGGTCTCATCACTCAAAAAAGCCCCAATTTTGGGATCCTGGTAAGAGAGATGAAAAAAACTCCATGTAGCTTAGGTGTGGATGAGTGGTTGAGGCAATGGAATAGAAATCCCTTGAACTCTTCTCCTTGTTGGGTAAAGGGACTTTAGTCTCTCCTGGAAGCAGTGTGTTTGCATCTTGGTTTGAATGCAAGGCAAACGACAGACGCAACTAAAGTGGGTATGATGTCCATCTTGTAAAATGGAAATGCTCCACACTTTCTGGGGTTTCCCTGGAAACCTAATGGTCTCATCACTCAAAAAGGCCCCAATTTCGGGATCCTGGTAAGAGAGATTAAAAAAAACTCCATGTAGTTTAGGTGTGGATGAGTGGTTGAGACAATGGAATAGAAATCCCTTGAACTCTTCTCCTTGTTGGGAAAAGTGACTTCTCCGTCGTCTCTTGGGTTTCGTTCTGGAAACCTAATGGTCTCATCACTCAAAAAAGCCCCAATTTTGGGATCCTGGTAAGAGAGATGAAAAAAACTCCATGTAGCTTAGGTGTGGATGAGTGGTTGAGACAATGGAATAGAAATCCCTTGAACTCTTCTCCTTGTTGGGAAAAGGGACTTCTCCATCGTCTCTTGGGCTTTGTCTTGGGAGCCTGATGGCCCACTTACTCAAAATGGCTTCAAATTAGGGGTCCAGGTAACAGAGATACAAAGCTCCATGGAGAGGTGTCATGGCTATCGGTTGAGGCGATGGAGTACAAACCCCTTGTTCTCTTCCCCACACACTTTTAAATTGTACAGAGAATGTTGAAAGCCAGCTATCAACACCGAAGTCTTACTCAAGCCATGTATGGTGATATAGATTTCTTCCCATTTGTATTCCTTGCATTATTTGAACTTTGGGGTCCTCCTACCATTTCAGAAAAAGCTGCCCACTCTGTTAGTCAGGATGGCCGTGCGGTCTAAGGCGCTGCGTTTAGGTCGCAGTTTCCCCTGGAGGCGTGGGTTCGAATCCCACTTCTGACAGCTTTAGTCTCTCCTGGAAGCAGTGTGTTTGCATCTTGGTTTGAATGCAAGGCAAACGACAGACGCAACTAAAGTGGGTATGATGTCCATCTTGTAAAATGGAAATGCTCCACACTTTCTGGGGTTTCCCTGGAAACCTAATGGTCTCATCACTCAAAAAGGCCCCAATTTCGGGATCCTGGTAAGAGAGATTAAAAAAACTCCATGTAGTTTAGGTGTGGATGAGTGGTTGAGACAATGGAATAGAAATCCCTTGAACTCTTCTCCTTGTTGGGAAAAGTGACTTCTCCGTCGTCTCTTGGGTTTCGTTCTGGAAACCTAATGGTCTCATCACTCAAAAAATCCCCAATTTTGGGATCCTGGTAAGAGAGATGAAAAAAACTCCATGTAGCTTAGGTGTGGATGAGTGGTTGAGACAATGGAATAGAAATCCCTTGAACTCTTCTCCTTGTTGGGAAAAGGGACTTCTCCATCGTCTCTTGGGCTTTGTCTTGGGAGCCTGATGGCCCACTTACTCAAAATGGCTTCAAATTAGGGGTCCAGGTAACAGAGATACAAAGCTCCATGGAGAGGTGTCATGGCTATCGGTTGAGGCGATGGAGTACAAACCCCTTGTTCTCTTCCCCACACACTTTTAAATTGTACAGAGAATGTTGAAAGCCAGCTATCAACACCGAAGTCTTACTCAAGCCATGTATGGTGATATAGATTTCTTCCCATTTGTATTCCTTGCATTATTTGAACTTTGGGGTCCTCCTACCATTTCAGAAAAAGCTGCCCACTCTGTTAGTCAGGATGGCCGTGCGGTCTAAGGCGCTGCGTTTAGGTCGCAGTTTCCCCTGGAGGCGTGGGTTCGAATCCCACTTCTGACAGCTTTAGTCTCTCCTGGAAGCAGTGTGTTTGCATCTTGGTTTGAATGCAAGGCAAACGACAGACGCAACTAAAGTGGGTATGATGTCCATCTTGTAAAATGGAAATGCTCCACACTTTCTGGGGTTTCCCTGGAAACCTAATGGTCTCATCACTCAAAAAGGCCCCAATTTCGGGATCCTGGTAAGAGAGATTAAAAAAACTCCATGTAGTTTAGGTGTGGATGAGTGGTTGAGACAATGGAATAGAAATCCCTTGAACTCTTCTCCTTGTTGGGAAAAGTGACTTCTCCGTCGTCTCTTGGGTATCGTTCTGGAAACCTAATGGTCTCATCACTCAAAAAAGCCCCAATTTTGGGATCCTGGTAAGAGAGATGAAAAAAACTCCATGTAGCTTAGGTGTGGATGAGTGGTTGAGGCAATGGAATAGAAATCCCTTGAACTCTTCTCCTTCTTGGGAAAAGGGACTTCTCCATTGTCTCTTGGGCTTTGTCTTGGGAGCCTGGTGGCACAGTTACAAAAAATGGCTTCAATTTAGGGGTCCAGGTAACAGAGATACTAAGCTCCATGGAGCGGTGTCATGGCTATCGGGTGAGGCGATGGAGTACAAATCCCTTGTTCTCTTCCCCACACAATTTTAAATTGTACAGAGAATGTTGAAAGCCAGCTATCCCCACCGAAGTCTTACTCAAGCCATGTATGGTGATATAGATTTATTCCCATTAGTATTCCTCGCATTATTTGAGTTTTGGGGTCCTCCTACCATTTCAGAAAATGCTGCGCAATATATCAGTCAGGATGGCCGAGCGGTCTAAGGCGCTGCGTTCAGGTCGCAGTCTCCCCTGGAGGCGTGGGTTCGAATCCCACTTCTGACAGCTTTAGTCTCTCCTTGAAGCAGTGTGTTTGCATCTTGGTTTGAATGCAAGGCAAACGACAGACGCAACTAAAGTGGGTATGATGTCCATCTTGTAAAATGGAAATGCTCCACACTTTCTGGGGTTTCCCTGGAAACCTAATGGTCTCATCACTCAAAAAGGCCCCAATTTCGGGATCCTGGTAAGAGAGATTAAAAAAAACTCCATGTAGTTTAGGTGTGGATGAGTGGTTGAGACAATGGAATAGAAATCCCTTGAACTCTTCTCCTTGTTGGGAAAAGTGACTTCTCCGTCGTCTCTTGGGTTTCGTTCTGGAAACCTAATGGTCTCATCACTCAAAAAAGCCCCAATTTTGGGATCCTGGTAAGAGAGATGAAAAAAACTCCATGTAGCTTAGGTGTGGATGAGTGGTTGAGGCAATGGAATAGAAATCCCTTGAACTCTTCTCCTTGTTGGGTAAAGGGACTTTAGTCTCTCCTGGAAGCAGTGTGTTTGCATCTTGGTTTGAATGCAAGGCAAACGACAGACGCAACTAAAGTGGGTATGATGTCCATCTTGTAAAATGGAAATGCTCCACACTTTCTGGGGTTTCCCTGGAAACCTAATGGTCTCATCACTCAAAAAGGCCCCAATTTCGGGATCCTGGTAAGAGAGATTAAAAAAAACTCCATGTAGTTTAGGTGTGGATGAGTGGTTGAGACAATGGAATAGAAATCCCTTGAACTCTTCTCCTTGTTGGGAAAAGTGACTTCTCCGTCGTCTCTTGGGTTTCGTTCTGGAAACCTAATGGTCTCATCACTCAAAAAAGCCCCAATTTTGGGATCCTGGTAAGAGAGATGAAAAAAACTCCATGTAGCTTAGGTGTGGATGAGTGGTTGAGACAATGGAATAGAAATCCCTTGAACTCTTCTCCTTGTTGGGAAAAGGGACTTCTCCATCGTCTCTTGGGCTTTGTCTTGGGAGCCTGATGGCCCACTTACTCAAAATGGCTTCAAATTAGGGGTCCAGGTAACAGAGATACAAAGCTCCATGGAGAGGTGTCATGGCTATCGGTTGAGGCGATGGAGTACAAACCCCTTGTTCTCTTCCCCACACACTTTTAAATTGTACAGAGAATGTTGAAAGCCAGCTATCAACACCGAAGTCTTACTCAAGCCATGTATGGTGATATAGATTTCTTCCCATTTGTATTCCTTGCATTATTTGAACTTTGGGGTCCTCCTACCATTTCAGAAAAAGCTGCCCACTCTGTTAGTCAGGATGGCCGTGCGGTCTAAGGCGCTGCGTTTAGGTCGCAGTTTCCCCTGGAGGCGTGGGTTCGAATCCCACTTCTGACAGCTTTAGTCTCTCCTGGAAGCAGTGTGTTTGCATCTTGGTTTGAATGCAAGGCAAACGACAGACGCAACTAAAGTGGGTATGATGTCCATCTTGTAAAATGGAAATGCTCCACACTTTCTGGGGTTTCCCTGGAAACCTAATGGTCTCATCACTCAAAAAGGCCCCAATTTCGGGATCCTGGTAAGAGAGATTAAAAAAACTCCATGTAGTTTAGGTGTGGATGAGTGGTTGAGACAATGGAATAGAAATCCCTTGAACTCTTCTCCTTGTTGGGAAAAGTGACTTCTCCGTCGTCTCTTGGGTTTCGTTCTGGAAACCTAATGGTCTCATCACTCAAAAAATCCTCAATTTTGGGATCCTGGTAAGAGAGATGAAAAAAACTCCATGTAGCTTAGGTGTGGATGAGTGGTTGAGACAATGGAATAGAAATCCCTTGAACTCTTCTCCTTGTTGGGAAAAGGGACTTCTCCATCGTCTCTTGGGCTTTGTCTTGGGAGCCTGATGGCCCACTTACTCAAAATGGCTTCAAATTAGGGGTCCAGGTAACAGAGATACAAAGCTCCATGGAGAGGTGTCATGGCTATCGGTTGAGGCGATGGAGTACAAACCCCTTGTTCTCTTCCCCACACACTTTTAAATTGTACAGAGAATGTTGAAAGCCAGCTATCAACACCGAAGTCTTACTCAAGCCATGTATGGTGATATAGATTTATTCCCATTAGTATTCCTCGCATTATTTGAGTTTTGGGGTCCTCCTACCATTTCAGAAAAAGCTGCGCAATATATCAGTCAGGATGGCCGAGCGGTCTAAGGCGCTGCGTTCAGGTCGCAGTCTCCCCTGGAGGCGTGGGTTCGAATCCCACTTCTGACAGCTTTAGTCTCTCCTTGAAGCAGTGTGTTTGCATCTTGGTTTGAATGCAAGGCAAACGACAGACGCAACTAAAGTGGGTATGATGTCCATCTTGTAAAATGGAAATGCTCCACACTTTCTGGGGTTTCCCTGGAAACCTAATGGTCTCATCACTCAAAAAGGCCCCAATTTCGGGATCCTGGTAAGAGAGATTAAAAAAACTCCATGTAGTTTAGGTGTGGATGAGTGGTTGAGACAATGGAATAGAAATCCCTTGAACTCTTCTCCTTGTTGGGAAAAGTGACTTCTCCGTCGTCTCTTGGGTTTCGTTCTGGAAACCTAATGGTCTCATCACTCAAAAAAGCCCCAATTTTGGGATCCTGGTAAGAGAGATGAAAAAAACTCCATGTAGCTTAGGTGTGGATGAGTGGTTGAGGCAATGGAATAGAAATCCCTTGAACTCTTCTCCTTCTTGGGAAAAGGGACTTCTCCATTGTCTCTTGGGCTTTGTCTTGGGAGCCTGGTGGCACAGTTACAAAAAATGGCTTCAATTTAGGGGTCCAGGTAACAGAGATACTAAGCTCCATGGAGCGGTGTCATGGCTATCGGGTGAGGCGATGGAGTACAAATCCCTTGTTCTCTTCCCCACACAATTTTAAATTGTACAGAGAATGTTGAAAGCCAGCTATCCCCACCGAAGTCTTACTCAAGCCATGTATGGTGATATAGATTTATTCCCATTAGTATTCCTCGCATTATTTGAGTTTTGGGGTCCTCCTACCATTTCAGAAAAAGCTGCGCAATATATCAGTCAGGATGGCCGAGCGGTCTAAGGCGCTGCGTTCAGGTCGCAGTCTCCCCTGGAGGCGTGGGTTCGAATCCCACTTCTGACAGCTTTAGTCTCTCCTTGAAGCAGTGTGTTTGCATCTTGGTTTGAATGCAAGGCAAACGACAGACGCAACTAAAGTGGGTATGATGTCCATCTTGTAAAATGGAAATGCTCCACACTTTCTGGGGTTTCCCTGGAAACATAATGGTCTCATCACTCAAAAAGGCCCCAATTTCGGGATCCTGGTAAGAGAGATTAAAAAAACTCCATGTAGTTTAGGTGTGGATGAGTGGTTGAGACAATGGAATAGAAATCCCTTGAACTCTTCTCCTTGTTGGGAAAAGTGACTTCTCCGTCGTCTCTTGGGTTTCGTTATGGAAACCTAATGGTCTCATCACTCAAAAAAGCCCCAATTTTGGGATCCTGGTAAGAGAGATGAAAAAAACTCCATGTAGCTTAGGTGTGGATGAGTGGTTGAGGCAATGGAATAGAAATCCCTTGAACTCTTCTCCTTGTTGGGTAAAGGGACTTCTCCATTGTCTCTTGGGCTTTGTCTTGGGAGCCTGATGGCACAGTTACTCAAAATGGCTTCAATTTAGGGGTCCAGGTAACAGAGATACAAAGCTCCATGGAGCGGTGTCATGGCGCAATATATCAGTCAGGATGGCCGAGCGGTCTAAGGCGCTGCGTTTAGGTCGCAGTCTCCACTGGAGGCGTGGGTTCGAATCCCACTTCTGACAGCTTTAGTCTCTCCTGGAAGCAGTGTGTTTGCATCTTGGTTTGAATGCAAGGCAAACGACAGACGCAACTAAAGTGGGTATGATGTCCATCTTGTAAAATGGAAATGCTCCACACTTTCTGGGGTTTCCCTGGAAACCTAATGGTCTCATCACTCAAAAAGGCCCCAATTTCGGGATCCTGGTAAGAGAGATTAAAAAAAACTCCATGTAGTTTAGGTGTGGATGAGTGGTTGAGACAATGGAATAGAAATCCCTTGAACTCTTCTCCTTGTTGGGAAAAGTGACTTCTCCGTCGTCTCTTGGGTTTCGTTCTGGAAACCTAATGGTCTCATCACTCAAAAAAGCCCCAATTTTGGGATCCTGGTAAGAGAGATGAAAAAAACTCCATGTAGCTTAGGTGTGGATGAGTGGTTGAGACAATGGAATAGAAATCCCTTGAACTCTTCTCCTTGTTGGGAAAAGGGACTTCTCCATCGTCTCTTGGGCTTTGTCTTGGGAGCCTGATGGCCCACTTACTCAAAATGGCTTCAAATTAGGGGTCCAGGTAACAGAGATACAAAGCTCCATGGAGAGGTGTCATGGCTATCGGTTGAGGCGATGGAGTACAAACCCCTTGTTCTCTTCCCCACACACTTTTAAATTGTACAGAGAATGTTGAAAGCCAGCTATCAACACCGAAGTCTTACTCAAGCCATGTATGGTGATATAGATTTCTTCCCATTTGTATTCCTTGCATTATTTGAACTTTGGGGTCCTCCTACCATTTCAGAAAAAGCTGCCCACTCTGTTAGTCAGGATGGCCGTGCGGTCTAAGGCGCTGCGTTTAGGTCGCAGTTTCCCCTGGAGGCGTGGGTTCGAATCCCACTTCTGACAGCTTTAGTCTCTCCTGGAAGCAGTGTGTTTGCATCTTGGTTTGAATGCAAGGCAAACGACAGACGCAACTAAAGTGGGTATGATGTCCATCTTGTAAAATGGAAATGCTCCACACTTTCTGGGGTTTCCCTGGAAACCTAATGGTCTCATCACTCAAAAAGGCCCCAATTTCGGGATCCTGGTAAGAGAGATTAAAAAAAACTCCATGTAGTTTAGGTGTGGATGAGTGGTTGAGACAATGGAATAGAAATCCCTTGAACTCTTCTCCTTGTTGGGAAAAGTGACTTCTCCGTCGTCTCTTGGGTTTCGTTCTGGAAACCTAATGGTCTCATCACTCAAAAAAGCCCCAATTTTGGGATCCTGGTAAGAGAGATGAAAAAAACTCCATGTAGCTTAGGTGTGGATGAGTGGTTGAGACAATGGAATAGAAATCCCTTGAACTCTTCTCCTTGTTGGGAAAAGGGACTTCTCCATCGTCTCTTGGGCTTTGTCTTGGGAGCCTGATGGCCCACTTACTCAAAATGGCTTCAAATTAGGGGTCCAGGTAACAGAGATACAAAGCTCCATGGAGAGGTGTCATGGCTATCGGTTGAGGCGATGGAGTACAAACCCCTTGTTCTCTTCCCCACACACTTTTAAATTGTACAGAGAATGTTGAAAGCCAGCTATCAACACCGAAGTCTTACTCAAGCCATGTATGGTGATATAGATTTCTTCCCATTTGTATTCCTTGCATTATTTGAACTTTGGGGTCCTCCTACCATTTCAGAAAAAGCTGCCCACTCTGTTAGTCAGGATGGCCGTGCGGTCTAAGGCGCTGCGTTTAGGTCGCAGTTTCCCCTGGAGGCGTGGGTTCGAATCCCACTTCTGACAGCTTTAGTCTCTCCTGGAAGCAGTGTGTTTGCATCTTGGTTTGAATGCAAGGCAAACGACAGACGCAACTAAAGTGGGTATGATGTCCATCTTGTAAAATGGAAATGCTCCACACTTTCTGGGGTTTCCCTGGAAACCTAATGGTCTCATCACTCAAAAAGGCCCCAATTTCGGGATCCTGGTAAGAGAGATTAAAAAAACTCCATGTAGTTTAGGTGTGGATGAGTGGTTGAGACAATGGAATAGAAATCCCTTGAACTCTTCTCCTTGTTGGGAAAAGTGACTTCTCCGTCGTCTCTTGGGTTTCGTTCTGGAAACCTAATGGTCTCATCACTCAAAAAAGCCCCAATTTTGGGATCCTGGTAAGAGAGATGAAAAAAACTCCATGTAGCTTAGGTGTGGATGAGTGGTTGAGGCAATGGAATAGAAATCCCTTGAACTCTTCTCCTTCTTGGGAAAAGGGACTTCTCCATTGTCTCTTGGGCTTTGTCTTGGGAGCCTGGTGGCACAGTTACAAAAAATGGCTTCAATTTAGGGGTCCAGGTAACAGAGATACTAAGCTCCATGGAGCGGTGTCATGGCTATCGGGTGAGGCGATGGAGTACAAATCCCTTGTTCTCTTCCCCACACAATTTTAAATTGTACAGAGAATGTTGAAAGCCAGCTATCCCCACCGAAGTCTTACTCAAGCCATGTATGGTGATATAGATTTATTCCCATTAGTATTCCTCGCATTATTTGAGTTTTGGGGTCCTCCTACCATTTCAGAAAAAGCTGCGCAATATATCAGTCAGGATGGCCGAGCGGTCTAAGGCGCTGCGTTCAGGTCGCAGTCTCCCCTGGAGGCGTGGGTTCGAATCCCACTTCTGACAGCTTTAGTCTCTCCTTGAAGCAGTGTGTTTGCATCTTGGTTTGAATGCAAGGCAAACGACAGACGCAACTAAAGTGGGTATGATGTCCATCTTGTAAAATGGAAATGCTCCACACTTTCTGGGGTTTCCCTGGAAACATAATGGTCTCATCACTCAAAAAGGCCCCAATTTCGGGATCCTGGTAAGAGAGATTAAAAAAACTCCATGTAGTTTAGGTGTGGATGAGTGGTTGAGACAATGGAATAGAAATCCCTTGAACTCTTCTCCTTGTTGGGAAAAGTGACTTCTCCGTCGTCTCTTGGGTTTCGTTCTGGAAACCTAATGGTCTCATCACTCAAAAAAGCCCCAATTTTGGGATCCTGGTAAGAGAGATGAAAAAAACTCCATGTAGCTTAGGTGTGGATGAGTGGTTGAGACAATGGAATAGAAATCCCTTGAACTCTTCTCCTTGTTGGGAAAAGTGACTTCTCCGTCGTCTCTTGGGTTTCGTTCTGGAAACCTAATGGTCTCATCACTCAAAAAAGCCCCAATTTTGGGATCCTGGTAAGAGAGATGAAAAAAACTCCATGTAGCTTAGGTGTGGATGAGTGGTTGAGGCAATGGAATAGAAATCCCTTGAACTCTTCTCCTTGTTGGGTAAAGGGACTTCTCCATTGTCTCTTGGGCTTTGTCTTGGGAGCCTGATGGCACAGTTACTCAAAATGGCTTCAATTTAGGGGTCCAGGTAACAGAGATACAAAGCTCCATGGAGCGGTGTCATGGGGCAATATATCAGTCAGGATGGCCGAGCGGTCTAAGGCGCTGTGTTTAGGTCGCAGTCTCCACTGGAGGTGTGGGTTCGAATCCCACTTCTGACAGCTTTAGTCTCTCCTGGAAGCAGTGTGTTTGCATCTTGGTTTGAATGCAAGGCAAACGACAGACGCAACTAAAGTGGGTATGATGTCCATCTTGTAAAATGGAAATGCTCCACACTTTCTGGGGTTTCCCTGGAAACCTAATGGTCTCATCACTCAAAAAGGCCCCAATTTCGGGATCCTGGTAAGAGAGATTAAAAAAAACTCCATGTAGTTTAGGTGTGGATGAGTGGTTGAGACAATGGAATAGAAATCCCTTGAACTCTTCTCCTTGTTGGGAAAAGTGACTTCTCCGTCGTCTCTTGGGTTTCGTTCTGGAAACCTAATGGTCTCATCACTCAAAAAAGCCCCAATTTTGGGATCCTGGTAAGAGAGATGAAAAAAACTCCATGTAGCTTAGGTGTGGATGAGTGGTTGAGACAATGGAATAGAAATCCCTTGAACTCTTCTCCTTGTTGGGAAAAGGGACTTCTCCATCGTCTCTTGGGCTTTGTCTTGGGAGCCTGATGGCCCACTTACTCAAAATGGCTTCAAATTAGGGGTCCAGGTAACAGAGATACAAAGCTCCATGGAGCGGTGTCATGGCTATCGGTTGAGGCGATGGAGTACAAACCCCTTGTTCTCTTCCCCACACACTTTTAAATTGTACAGAGAATGTTGAAAGCCAGCTATCAACACCGAAGTCTTACTCAAGCCATGTATGGTTATATAGATTTCTTCCCATTTGTATTCCTTGCATTATTTGAACTTTGGGGTCCTCCTACCATTTCAGAAAAAGCTGCCCACTCTGTTAGTCAGGATGGCCGAGCGGTCTAAGGCGCTGCGTTTAGGTCGCAGTCTCCACTGGAGGCGTGGGTTCGAATCCCACTTCTGACAGCTTTAGTCTCTCCTGGAAGCAGTGTGTTTGCATCTTGGTTTGAATGCAAGGCAAACGACAGACGCAACTAAAGTGGGTATGATGTCCATCTTGTAAAATGGAAATGCTCCACACTTTCTGGGGTTTCCCTGGAAACCTAATGGTCTCATCACTCAAAAAGGCCCCAATTTCGGGATCCTGGTAAGAGAGATTAAAAAAACTCCATGTAGTTTAGGTGTGGATGAGTGGTTGAGACAATGGAATAGAAATCCCTTGAACTCTTCTCCTTGTTGGGAAAAGTGACTTCTCCGTCGTCTCTTGGGTTTCGTTCTGGAAACCTAATGGTCTCATCACTCAAAAAAGCCCCAATTTTGGGATCCTGGTAAGAGAGATGAAAAAAACTCCATGTAGCTTAGGTGTGGATGAGTGGTTGAGGCAATGGAATAGAAATCCCTTGAACTCTTCTCCTTCTTGGGAAAAGGGACTTCTCCATTGTCTCTTGGGCTTTGTCTTGGGAGCCTGGTGGCACAGTTACAAAAAATGGCTTCAATTTAGGGGTCCAGGTAACAGAGATACTAAGCTCCATGGAGCGGTGTCATGGCTATCGGGTGAGGCGATGGAGTACAAATCCCTTGTTCTCTTCCCCACACAATTTTAAATTGTACAGAGAATGTTGAAAGCCAGCTATCCCCACCGAAGTCTTACTCAAGCCATGTATGGTGATATAGATTTATTCCCATTAGTATTCCTCGCATTATTTGAGTTTTGGGGTCCTCCTACCATTTCAGAAAAAGCTGCGCAATATATCAGTCAGGATGGCCGAGCGGTCTAAGGCGCTGCGTTCAGGTCGCAGTCTCCCCTGGAGGCGTGGGTTCGAATCCCACTTCTGACAGCTTTAGTCTCTCCTTGAAGCAGTGTGTTTGCATCTTGGTTTGAATGCAAGGCAAACGACAGACGCAACTAAAGTGGGTATGATGTCCATCTTGTAAAATGGAAATGCTCCACACTTTCTGGGGTTTCCCTGGAAACATAATGGTCTCATCACTCAAAAAGGCCCCAATTTCGGGATCCTGGTAAGAGAGATTAAAAAAACTCCGTGTGGATGAGTGGTTGAGACAATGGAATAGAAATCCCTTGAACTCTTCTCCTTGTTGGGAAAAGTGACTTCTCCGTCGTCTCTTGGGTTTCGTTCTGGAAACCTAATGGTCTCATCACTCAAAAAAGCCCCAATTTTGGGATCCTGGTAAGAGAGATGAAAAAAACTCCATGTAGCTTAGGTGTGGATGAGTGGTTGAGACAATGGAATAGAAATCCCTTGAACTCTTCTCCTTGTTGGGAAAAGTGACTTCTCCGTCGTCTCTTGGGTTTCGTTCTTGAAACCTAATGGTCTCATCACTCAAAAAAGCCCCAATTTTGGGATCCTGGTAAGAGAGATGAAAAAAACTCCATGTAGCTTAGGTGTGGATGAGTGGTTGAGGCAATGGAATAGAAATCCCTTGAACTCTTCTCCTTGTTGGGTAAAGGGACTTCTCCATTGTCTCTTGGGCTTTGTCTTGGGAGCCTGATGGCACAGTTACTCAAAATGGCTTCAATTTAGGGGTCCAGGTAACAGAGATACAAAGCTCCATGGAGCGGTGTCATGGTGCAATATATCAGTCAGGATGGCCGAGCGGTCTAAGGCGCTGCGTTTAGGTCGCAGTCTCCACTGGAGGCGTGGGTTCGAATCCCACTTCTGACAGCTTTAGTCTCTCCTGGAAGCAGTGTGTTTGCATCTTGGTTTAAATGCAAGGCAAACGACAGACGCAACTAAAGTGGGTATGATGTCCATCTTGTAAAATGGAAATGCTCCACACTTTCTGGGGTTTCCCTGGAAACCTAATGGTCTCATCACTCAAAAAGGCCCCAATTTTGGGATCCTGGTAAGAGAGATTAAAAAAACTCCATGTAGTTTAGGTGTGGATGGGTGGTTGAGACAATGGAATAGAAATCCCTTGAACTCTTCTCCTTGTTGGGAAAAGGGACTTCTCCGTCGTCTCTTGGGCTTCGTTCTGGAAACCTAATGGTCTCATCACTCAAAAAAGCCCCAATTGTGGGATCCTGGTAAGAGAGATGAAAAAAACTCCATGTAGCTTAGGTGTGGATGAGTGGTTGAGGCAATGGAATAGAAATCCCTTGAACTCTTCTCCTTCTTGGGAAAAGGGACTTCTCCATTGTCTCTTGGGTTTTGTCTTGGGAGCCTGGTGGCACAGTTACAAAAAATGGCTTCAATTTAGGGGTCCAGGTAACAGAGATACTAAGCTCCATGGAGCGGTGTCATGGCTATCGGGTGAGGCGATGGAGTACAAATCCCTTGTTCTCTTCCCCACACAATTTTAAATTGTACAGAGAATGTTGAAAGCCAGCTATCCCCACCGAAGTCTTACTCAAGCCATGTATGGTGATATAGATTTATTCCCATTAGTATTCCTCGCATTATTTGAGTTTTGGGGTCCTCCTACCATTTCAGAAAAAGCTGCGCAATATATCAGTCAGGATGGCCGAGCGGTCTAAGGCGCTGCGTTCAGGTCGCAGTCTCCCCTGGAGGCGGGGTTCGAATCCCACTTCTGACAGCTTTAGTCTCTCCTTGAAGCAGTGTGTTTGCATCTTGGTTTGAATGCAAGGCAAACGACAGACGCAACTAAAGTGGGTATGATGTCCATCTTGTAAAATGGAAATGCTCCACACTTTCTGGGGTTTCCCTGGAAACCTAATGGTCTCATCACTCAAAAAGGCCCCAATTTCGGGATCCTGGTAAGAGAGATTAAAAAAACTCCATGTAGTTTAGGTGTGGATGAGTGGTTGAGACAATGGAATAGAAATCCCTTGAACTCTTCTCCTTGTTGGGAAAAGTGACTTCTCCGTCGTCTCTTGGGTTTCGTTCTGGAAACCTAATGGTCTCATCACTCAAAAAAGCCCCAATTTTGGGATCCTGGTAAGAGAGATGAAAAAAACTCCATGTAGCTTAGGTGTGGATGAGTGGTTGAGACAATGGAATAGAAATCCCTTGAACTCTTCTCCTTGTTGGGAAAAGTGACTTCTCCGTCGTCTCTTGGGTTTCGTTCTGGAAACCTAATGGTCTCATCACTCAAAAAAGCCCCAATTTTGGGATCCTGGTAAGAGAGATGAAAAAAACTCCATGTAGCTTAGGTGTGGATGAGTGGTTGAGGCAATGGAATAGAAATCCCTTGAACTCTTCTCCTTGTTGGGTAAAGGGACTTTAGTCTCTCCTGGAAGCAGTGTGTTTGCATCTTGGTTTGAATGCAAGGCAAACGACAGACGCAACTAAAGTGGGTATGATGTCCATCTTGTAAAATGGAAATGCTCCACACTTTCTGGGGTTTCCCTGGAAACCTAATGGTCTCATCACTCAAAAAGGCCCCAATTTCGGGATCCTGGTAAGAGAGATTAAAAAAAACTCCATGTAGTTTAGGTGTGGATGAGTGGTTGAGACAATGGAATAGAAATCCCTTGAACTCTTCTCCTTGTTGGGAAAAGTGACTTCTCCGTCGTCTCTTGGGTTTCGTTCTGGAAACCTAATGGTCTCATCACTCAAAAAAGCCCCAATTTTGGGATCCTGGTAAGAGAGATGAAAAAAACTCCATGTAGCTTAGGTGTGGATGAGTGGTTGAGGCAATGGAATAGAAATCCCTTGAACTCTTCTCCTTGTTGGGTAAAGGGACTTCTCCATTGTCTCTTGGGCTTTGTCTTGGGAGCCTGATGGCACAGTTACTCAAAATGGCTTCAATTTAGGGGTCCAGGTAACAGAGATACAAAGCTCCATGGAGCGGTGTCATGGCGCAATATATCAGTCAGGATGGCCGAGCGGTCTAAGGCGCTGCGTTTAGGTCGCAGTCTCCACTGGAGGCGTGGGTTCGAATCCCACTTCTGACAGCTTTAGTCTCTCCTGGAAGCAGTGTGTTTGCATCTTGGTTTGAATGCAAGGCAAACGACAGACGCAACTAAAGTGGGTATGATGTCCATCTTGTAAAATGGAAATGCTCCACACTTTCTGGGGTTTCCCTGGAAACCTAATGGTCTCATCACTCAAAAAGGCCCCAATTTCGGGATCCTGGTAAGAGAGATTAAAAAAAACTCCATGTAGTTTAGGTGTGGATGAGTGGTTGAGACAATGGAATAGAAATCCCTTGAACTCTTCTCCTTGTTGGGAAAAGTGACTTCTCCGTCGTCTCTTGGGTTTCGTTCTGGAAACCTAATGGTCTCATCACTCAAAAAAGCCCCAATTTTGGGATCCTGGTAAGAGAGATGAAAAAAACTCCATGTAGCTTAGGTGTGGATGAGTGGTTGAGACAATGGAATAGAAATCCCTTGAACTCTTCTCCTTGTTGGGAAAAGGGACTTCTCCATCGTCTCTTGGGCTTTGTCTTGGGAGCCTGATGGCCCACTTACTCAAAATGGCTTCAAATTAGGGGTCCAGGTAACAGAGATACAAAGCTCCATGGAGCGGTGTCATGGCTATCGGTTGAGGCGATGGAGTACAAACCCCTTGTTCTCTTCCCCACACACTTTTAAATTGTACAGAGAATGTTGAAAGCCAGCTATCAACACCGAAGTCTTACTCAAGCCATGTATGGTGATATAGATTTCTTCCCATTTGTATTCCTTGCATTATTTGAACTTTGGGGTCCTCCTACCATTTCAGAAAAAGCTGCCCACTCTGTTAGTCAGGATGGCCGTGCGGTCTAAGGCGCTGCGTTTAGGTCGCAGTTTCCCCTGGAGGCGTGGGTTCGAATCCCACTTCTGACAGCTTTAGTCTCTCCTGGAAGCAGTGTGTTTGCATCTTGGTTTGAATGCAAGGCAAACGACAGACGCAACTAAAGTGGGTATGATGTCCATCTTGTAAAATGGAAATGCTCCACACTTTCTGGGGTTTCCCTGGAAACCTAATGGTCTCATCACTCAAAAAGGCCCCAATTTCGGGATCCTGGTAAGAGAGATTAAAAAAACTCCATGTAGTTTAGGTGTGGATGAGTGGTTGAGACAATGGAATAGAAATCCCTTGAACTCTTCTCCTTGTTGGGAAAAGTGACTTCTCCGTCGTCTCTTGGGTTTCGTTCTGGAAACCTAATGGTCTCATCACTCAAAAAAGCCCCAATTTTGGGATCCTGGTAAGAGAGATGAAAAAAACTCCATGTAGCTTAGGTGTGGATGAGTGGTTGAGGCAATGGAATAGAAATCCCTTGAACTCTTCTCCTTCTTGGGAAAAGGGACTTCTCCATTGTCTCTTGGGCTTTGTCTTGGGAGCCTGGTGGCACAGTTACAAAAAATGGCTTCAATTTAGGGGTCCAGGTAACAGAGATACAAAGCTCCATGGAGCGGTGTCATGGCGCAATATATCAGTCAGGATGGCCGAGCGGTCTAAGGCGCTGCGTTTAGGTCGCAGTCTCCACTGGAGGCGTGGGTTCGAATCCCACTTCTGACAGCTTTAGTCTCTCCTGGAAGCAGTGTGTTTGCATCTTGGTTTGAATGCAAGGCAAACGACAGACGCAACTAAAGTGGGTATGATGTCCATCTTGTAAAATGGAAATGCTCCACACTTTCTGGGGTTGCCCTGGAAACCTAATGGTCTCATCACTCAAAAAGGCCCCAATTTCGGGATCCTGGTAAGAGAGATTAAAAAAAACTCCATGTAGTTTAGGTGTGGATGAGTGGTTGAGACAATGGAATAGAAATCCCTTGAACTCTTCTCCTTGTTGGGAAAAGTGACTTCTCCGTCGTCTCTTGGGTTTCGTTCTGGAAACCTAATGGTCTCATCACTCAAAAAAGCCCCAATTTTGGGATCCTGGTAAGAGAGATGAAAAAAACTCCATGTAGCTTAGGTGTGGATGAGTGGTTGAGACAATGGAATAGAAATCCCTTGAACTCTTCTCCTTGTTGGGAAAAGGGACTTCTCCATCGTCTCTTGGGCTTTGTCTTGGGAGCCTGATGGCCCACTTACTCAAAATGGCTTCAAATTAGGGGTCCAGGTAACAGAGATACAAAGCTCCATGGAGAGGTGTCATGGCTATCGGTTGAGGCGATGGAGTACAAACCCCTTGTTCTCTTCCCCACACACTTTTAAATTGTACAGAGAATGTTGAAAGCCAGCTATCAACACCGAAGTCTTACTCAAGCCATGTATGGTGATATAGATTTCTTCCCATTTGTATTCCTTGCATTATTTGAACTTTGGGGTCCTCCTACCATTTCAGAAAAAGCTGCCCACTCTGTTAGTCAGGATGGCCGTGCGGTCTAAGGCGCTGCGTTTAGGTCGCAGTTTCCCCTGGAGGCGTGGGTTCGAATCCCACTTCTGACAGCTTTAGTCTCTCCTGGAAGCAGTGTGTTTGCATCTTGGTTTGAATGCAAGGCAAACGACAGACGCAACTAAAGTGGGTATGATGTCCATCTTGTAAAATGGAAATGCTCCACACTTTCTGGGGTTTCCCTGGAAACCTAATGGTCTCATCACTCAAAAAGGCCCCAATTTCGGGATCCTGGTAAGAGAGATTAAAAAAACTCCATGTAGTTTAGGTGTGGATGAGTGGTTGAGACAATGGAATAGAAATCCCTTGAACTCTTCTCCTTGTTGGGAAAAGTGACTTCTCCGTCGTCTCTTGGGTTTCGTTCTGGAAACCTAATGGTCTCATCACTCAAAAAAGCCCCAATTTTGGGATCCTGGTAAGAGAGATGAAAAAAACTCCATGTAGCTTAGGTGTGGATGAGTGGTTGAGGCAATGGAATAGAAATCCCTTGAACTCTTCTCCTTCTTGGGAAAAGGGACTTCTCCATTGTCTCTTGGGCTTTGTCTTGGGAGCCTGGTGGCACAGTTACAAAAAATGGCTTCAATTTAGGGGTCCAGGTAACAGAGATACAAAGCTCCATGGAGCGGTGTCATGGCGCAATATATCAGTCAGGATGGCCGAGCGGTCTAAGGCGCTGCGTTTAGGTCGCAGTCTCCACTGGAGGCGTGGGTTCGAATCCCACTTCTGACAGCTTTAGTCTCTCCTGGAAGCAGTGTGTTTGCATCTTGGTTTGAATGCAAGGCAAACGACAGACGCAACTAAAGTGGGTATGATGTCCATCTTGTAAAATGGAAATGCTCCACACTTTCTGGGGTTTCCCTGGAAACCTAATGGTCTCATCACTCAAAAAGGCCCCAATTTCGGGATCCTGGTAAGAGAGATTAAAAAAACTCCATGTAGTTTAGGTGTGGATGAGTGGTTGAGACAATGGAATAGAAATCCCTTGAACTCTTCTCCTTGTTGGGAAAAGTGACTTCTCCGTCGTCTCTTGGGTTTCGTTCTGGAAACCTAATGGTCTCATCACTCAAAAAAGCCCCAATTTTGGGATCCTGGTAAGAGAGATGAAAAAAACTCCATGTAGCTTAGGTGTGGATGAGTGGTTGAGGCAATGGAATAGAAATCCCTTGAACTCTTCTCCTTCTTGGGAAAAGGGACTTCTCCATTGTCTCTTGGGCTTTGTCTTGGGAGCCTGGTGGCACAGTTACAAAAAATGGCTTCAATTTAGGGGTCCAGGTAACAGAGATACAAAGCTCCATGGAGCGGTGTCATGGCGCAATATATCAGTCAGGATGGCCGAGCGGTCTAAGGCGCTGCGTTTAGGTCGCAGTCTCCACTGGAGGCGTGGGTTCGAATCCCACTTCTGACAGCTTTAGTCTCTCCTGGAAGCAGTGTGTTTGCATCTTGGTTTGAATGCAAGGCAAACGACAGACGCAACTAAAGTGGGTATGATGTCCATCTTGTAAAATGGAAATGCTCCACACTTTCTGGGGTTGCCCTGGAAACCTAATGGTCTCATCACTCAAAAAGGCCCCAATTTCGGGATCCTGGTAAGAGAGATTAAAAAAAACTCCATGTAGTTTAGGTGTGGATGAGTGGTTGAGACAATGGAATAGAAATCCCTTGAACTCTTCTCCTTGTTGGGAAAAGTGACTTCTCCGTCGTCTCTTGGGTTTCGTTCTGGAAACCTAATGGTCTCATCACTCAAAAAAGCCCCAATTTTGGGATCCTGGTAAGAGAGATGAAAAAAACTCCATGTAGCTTAGGTGTGGATGAGTGGTTGAGACAATGGAATAGAAATCCCTTGAACTCTTCTCCTTGTTGGGAAAAGGGACTTCTCCATCGTCTCTTGGGCTTTGTCTTGGGAGCCTGATGGCCCACTTACTCAAAATGGCTTCAAATTAGGGGTCCAGGTAACAGAGATACAAAGCTCCATGGAGAGGTGTCATGGCTATCGGTTGAGGCGATGGAGTACAAACCCCTTGTTCTCTTCCCCACACACTTTTAAATTGTACAGAGAATGTTGAAAGCCAGCTATCAACACCGAAGTCTTACTCAAGCCATGTATGGTGATATAGATTTCTTCCCATTTGTATTCCTTGCATTATTTGAACTTTGGGGTCCTCCTACCATTTCAGAAAAAGCTGCCCACTCTGTTAGTCAGGATGGCCGTGCGGTCTAAGGCGCTGCGTTTAGGTCGCAGTTTCCCCTGGAGGCGTGGGTTCGAATCCCACTTCTGACAGCTTTAGTCTCTCCTGGAAGCAGTGTGTTTGCATCTTGGTTTGAATGCAAGGCAAACGACAGACGCAACTAAAGTGGGTATGATGTCCATCTTGTAAAATGGAAATGCTCCACACTTTCTGGGGTTTCCCTGGAAACCTAATGGTCTCATCACTCAAAAAGGCCCCAATTTCGGGATCCTGGTAAGAGAGATTAAAAAAACTCCATGTAGTTTAGGTGTGGATGAGTGGTTGAGACAATGGAATAGAAATCCCTTGAACTCTTCTCCTTGTTGGGAAAAGTGACTTCTCCGTCGTCTCTTGGGTTTCGTTCTGGAAACCTAATGGTCTCATCACTCAAAAAAGCCCAAATTTTGGGATCCTGGTAAGAGAGATGAAAAAAACTCCGTGTAGCTTAGGTGTGGATGAGTGGTTGAGGCAATGGAATAGAAATCCCTTGAACTCTTCTCCTTCTTGGGAAAAGGGACTTCTCCATTGTCTCTTGGGCTTTGTCTTGGGAGCCTGGTGGCACAGTTACAAAAAATGGCTTCAATTTAGGGGTCCAGGTAACAGAGATACTAAGCTCCATGGAGCGGTGTCATGGCTATCGGGTGAGGCGATGGAGTACAAATCCCTTGTTCTCTTCCCCACACAATTTTAAATTGTACAGAGAATGTTGAAAGCCAGCTATCCCCACCGAAGTCTTACTCAAGCCATGTATGGTGATATAGATTTATTCCCATTAGTATTCCTCGCATTATTTGAGTTTTGGGGTCCTCATACCATTTCAGAAAAAGCTGCGCAATATATCAGTCAGGATGGCCGAGCGGTCTAAGGCGCTGCGTTCAGGTCGCAGTCTCCCCTGGAGGCGTGGGTTCGAATCCCACTTCTGACAGCTTTAGTCTCTCCTTGAAGCAGTGTGTTTGCATCTTGGTTTGAATGCAAGGCAAACGACAGACGCAACTAAAGTGGGTATGATGTCCATCTTGTAAAATGGAAATGCTCCACACTTTCTGGGGTTTCCCTGGAATCATAATGGTCTCATCACTCAAAAAGGCCCCAATTTCGGGATCCTGGTAAGAGAGATTAAAAAAACTCCATGTAGTTTAGGTGTGGATGAGTGGTTGAGACAATGGAATAGAAATCCCTTGAACTCTTCTCCTTGTTGGGAAAAGTGACTTCTCCGTCGTCTCTTGGGTTTCGTTCTGGAAACCTAATGGTCTCATCACTCAAAAAAGCCCCAATTTTGGGATCCTGGTAAGAGAGATGAAAAAAACTCCATGTAGCTTAGGTGTGGATGAGTGGTTGAGGCAATGGAATAGAAATCCCTTGAACTCTTCTCCTTGTTGGGTAAAGGGACTTCTCCATTGTCTCTTGGGCTTTGTCTTGGGAGCCTGATGGCACAGTTACTCAAAATGGCTTCAATTTAGGGGTCCAGGTAACAGAGATACAAAGCTCCATGGAGAGGTGTCATGGCTATCGGTTGAGGCGATGGAGTACAAACCCCTTGTTCTCTTCCCCACACACTTTTAAATTGTACAGAGAATGTTGAAAGCCAGCTATCAACACCGAAGTCTTACTCAAGCCATGTATGGTGATATAGATTTCTTCCCATTTGTATTCCTTGCATTATTTGAACTTTGGGGTCCTCCTACCATTTCAGAAAAAGCTGCCTACTCTGTTAGTCAGGATGGCCGTGCGGTCTAAGGCGCTGCGTTTAGGTCACAGTTTCCCCTAGAGGCGTGGGTTCGAATCCCACTTCTGACAGCTTTAGTCTCTCCTGGAAGCAGTGTGTTTGCATCTTGGTTTGAATGCAAGGCAAACGACAGACGCAACTAAAGTGGGTATGATGTCCATCTTGTAAAATGGAAATGCTCCACACTTTCTGGGGTTTCCCTGGAAACCTAATGGTCTCATCACTCAAAAAGGCCCCAATTTCGGGATCCTGGTAAGAGAGATTAAAAAAAACTCCATGTAGTTTAGGTGTGGATGAGTGGTTGAGACAATGGAATAGAAATCCCTTGAACTCTTCTCCTTGTTGGGAAAAGTGACTTCTCCGTCGTCTCTTGGGTTTCGTTCTGGAAACCTAATGGTCTCATCACTCAAAAAAGCCCCAATTTTGGGATCCTGGTAAGAGAGATGAAAAAAACTCCATGTAGCTTAGGTGTGGATGAGTGGTTGAGGCAATGGAAGAGAAATCCCTTGAACTCTTCTCCTTGTTGGGTAAAGGGACTTTAGTCTCTCCTGGAAGCAGTGTGTTTGCATCTTGGTTTGAATGCAAGGCAAACGACAGACGCAACTAAAGTGGGTATGATGTCCATCTTGTAAAATGGAAATGCTCCACACTTTCTGGGGTTTCCCTGGAAACCTAATGGTCTCATCACTCAAAAAGGCCCCAATTTCGGGATCCTGGTAAGAGAGATTAAAAAAACTCCATGTAGTTTAGGTGTGGATGAGTGGTTGAGACAATGGAATAGAAATCCCTTGAACTCTTCTCCTTGTTGGGAAAAGTGACTTCTCCGTCGTCTCTTGGGTTTCGTTCTGGAAACCTAATGGTCTCATCACTCAAAAAATCCCCAATTTTGGGATCCTGGTAAGAGAGATGAAAAAAACTCCATGTAGCTTAGGTGTGGATGAGTGGTTGAGACAATGGAATAGAAATCCCTTGAACTCTTCTCCTTGTTGGGAAAAGGGACTTCTCCATCGTCTCTTGGGCTTTGTCTTGGGAGCCTGATGGCCCACTTACTCAAAATGGCTTCAAATTAGGGGTCCAGGTAACAGAGATACAAAGCTCCATGGAGAGGTGTCATGGCTATCGGTTGAGGCGATGGAGTACAAACCCCTTGTTCTCTTCCCCACACACTTTTAAATTGTACAGAGAATGTTGAAAGCCAGCTATCAACACCGAAGTCTTACTCAAGCCATGTATGGTGATATAGATTTCTTCCCATTTGTATTCCTTGCATTATTTGAACTTTGGGGTCCTCCTACCATTTCAGAAAAAGCTGCCCACTCTGTTAGTCAGGATGGCCGTGCGGTCTAAGGCGCTGCGTTTAGGTCGCAGTTTCCCCTGGAGGCGTGGGTTCGAATCCCACTTCTGACAGCTTTAGTCTCTCCTGGAAGCAGTGTGTTTGCATCTTGGTTTGAATGCAAGGCAAACGACAGACGCAACTAAAGTGGGTATGATGTCCATCTTGTAAAATGGAAATGCTCCACACTTTCTGGGGTTTCCCTGGAAACCTAATGGTCTCATCACTCAAAAAGGCCCCAATTTCGGGATCCTGGTAAGAGAGATTAAAAAAACTCCATGTAGTTTAGGTGTGGATGAGTGGTTGAGACAATGGAATAGAAATCCCTTGAACTCTTCTCCTTGTTGGGAAAAGTGACTTCTCCGTCGTCTCTTGGGTTTCGTTCTGGAAACCTAATGGTCTCATCACTCAAAAAAGCCCCAATTTTGGGATCCTGGTAAGAGAGATGAAAAAAACTCCATGTAGCTTAGGTGTGGATGAGTGGTTGAGGCAATGGAATAGAAATCCCTTGAACTCTTCTCCTTCTTGGGAAAAGGGACTTCTCCATTGTCTCTTGGGCTTTGTCTTGGGAGCCTGGTGGCACAGTTACAAAAAATGGCTTCAATTTAGGGGTCCAGGTAACAGAGATACTAAGCTCCATGGAGCGGTGTCATGGCTATCGGGTGAGGCGATGGAGTACAAATCCCTTGTTCTCTTCCCCACACAATTTTAAATTGTACAGAGAATGTTGAAAGCCAGCTATCCCCACCGAAGTCTTACTCAAGCCATGTATGGTGATATAGATTTATTCCCATTAGTATTCCTCGCATTATTTGAGTTTTGGGGTCCTCCTACCATTTCAGAAAAAGCTGCGCAATATATCAGTCAGGATGGCCGAGCGGTCTAAGGCGCTGCGTTCAGGTCGCAGTCTCCCCTGGAGGCGTGGGTTCGAATCCCACTTCTGACAGCTTTAGTCTCTCCTTGAAGCAGTGTGTTTGCATCTTGGTTTGAATGCAAGGCAAACGACAGACGCAACTAAAGTGGGTATGATGTCCATCTTGTAAAATGGAAATGCTCCACACTTTCTGGGGTTTCCCTGGAAACATAATGGTCTCATCACTCAAAAAGGCCCCAATTTCGGGATCCTGGTAAGAGAGATTAAAAAAACTCCATGTAGTTTAGGTGTGGATGAGTGGTTGAGACAATGGAATAGAAATCCCTTGAACTCTTCTCCTTGTTGGGAAAAGTGACTTCTCCGTCGTCTCTTGGGTTTCGTTCTGGAAACCTAATGGTCTCATCACTCAAAAAAGCCCCAATTTTGGGATCCTGGTAAGAGAGATGAAAAAAACTCCATGTAGCTTAGGTGTGGATGAGTGGTTGAGGCAATGGAATAGAAATCCCTTGAACTCTTCTCCTTGTTGGGTAAAGGGACTTCTCCATTGTCTCTTGGGCTTTGTCTTGGGAGCCTGATGGCACAGTTACTCAAAATGGCTTCAATTTAGGGGTCCAGGTAACAGAGATACAAAGCTCCATGGAGCGGTGTCATGGCGCAATATATCAGTCAGGATGGCCGAGCGGTCTAAGGCGCTGCGTTTAGGTCGCAGTCTCCACTGGAGGCGTGGGTTCGAATCCCACTTCTGACAGCTTTAGTCTCTCCTGGAAGCAGTGTGTTTGCATCTTGGTTTGAATGCAAGGCAAACGACAGACGCAACTAAAGTGGGTATGATGTCCATCTTGTAAAATGGAAATGCTCCACACTTTCTGGGGTTTCCCTGGAAACCTAATGGTCTCATCACTCAAAAAGGCCCCAATTTCGGGATCCTGGTAAGAGAGATTAAAAAAAACTCCATGTAGTTTAGGTGTGGATGAGTGGTTGAGACAATGGAATAGAAATCCCTTGAACTCTTCTCCTTGTTGGGAAAAGTGACTTCTCCGTCGTCTCTTGGGTTTCGTTCTGGAAACCTAATGGTCTCATCACTCAAAAAAGCCCCAATTTTGGGATCCTGGTAAGAGAGATGAAAAAAACTCCATGTAGCTTAGGTGTGGATGAGTGGTTGAGACAATGGAATAGAAATCCCTTGAACTCTTCTCCTTGTTGGGAAAAGGGACTTCTCCATCGTCTCTTGGGCTTTGTCTTGGGAGCCTGATGGCCCACTTACTCAAAATGGCTTCAAATTAGGGGTCCAGGTAACAGAGATACAAAGCTCCATGGAGAGGTGTCATGGCTATCGGTTGAGGCGATGGAGTACAAACCCCTTGTTCTCTTCCCCACACACTTTTAAATTGTACAGAGAATGTTGAAAGCCAGCTATCAACACCGAAGTCTTACTCAAGCCATGTATGGTGATATAGATTTCTTCCCATTTGTATTCCTTGCATTATTTGAACTTTGGGGTCCTCCTACCATTTCAGAAAAAGCTGCCCACTCTGTTAGTCAGGATGGCCGTGCGGTCTAAGGCGCTGCGTTTAGGTCGCAGTTTCCCCTGGAGGCGTGGGTTCGAATCCCACTTCTGACAGCTTTAGTCTCTCCTGGAAGCAGTGTGTTTGCATCTTGGTTTGAATGCAAGGCAAACGACAGACGCAACTAAAGTGGGTATGATGTCCATCTTGTAAAATGGAAATGCTCCACACTTTCTGGGGTTTCCCTGGAAACCTAATGGTCTCATCACTCAAAAAGGCCCCAATTTCGGGATCCTGGTAAGAGAGATTAAAAAAACTCCATGTAGTTTAGGTGTGGATGAGTGGTTGAGACAATGGAATAGAAATCCCTTGAACTCTTCTCCTTGTTGGGAAAAGTGACTTCTCCGTCGTCTCTTGGGTTTCGTTCTGGAAACCTAATGGTCTCATCACTCAAAAAATCCCCAATTTTGGGATCCTGGTAAGAGAGATGAAAAAAACTCCATGTAGCTTAGGTGTGGATGAGTGGTTGAGACAATGGAATAGAAATCCCTTGAACTCTTCTCCTTGTTGGGAAAAGGGACTTCTCCATCGTCTCTTGGGCTTTGTCTTGGGAGCCTGATGGCCCACTTACTCAAAATGGCTTCAAATTAGGGGTCCAGGTAACAGAGATACAAAGCTCCATGGAGAGGTGTCATGGCTATCGGTTGAGGTGATGGAGTACAAACCCCTTGTTCTCTTCCCCACACACTTTTAAATTGTACAGAGAATGTTGAAAGCCAGCTATCAACACCGAAGTCTTACTCAAGCCATGTATGGTGATATAGATTTCTTCCCATTTGTATTCCTTGCATTATTTGAACTTTGGGGTCCTCCTACCATTTCAGAAAAAGCTGCCCACTCTGTTAGTCAGGATGGCCGTGCGGTCTAAGGCGCTGCGTTTAGGTCGCAGTTTCCCCTGGAGGCGTGGGTTCGAATCCCACTTCTGACAGCTTTAGTCTCTCCTGGAAGCACTGTGTTTGCATCTTGGTTTGAATGCAAGGCAAACGACAGACGCAACTAAAGTGGGTATGATGTCCATCTTGTAAAATGGAAATGCTCCACACTTTCTGGGGTTTCCCTGGAAACCTAATGGTCTCATCACTCAAAAAGGCCCCAATTTCGGGATCCTGGTAAGAGAGATTAAAAAAACTCCATGTAGTTTAGGTGTGGATGAGTGGTTGAGACAATGGAATAGAAATCCCTTGAACTCTTCTCCTTGTTGGGAAAAGTGACTTCTCCGTCGTCTCTTGGGTTTCGTTCTGGAAACCTAATGGTCTCATCACTCAAAAAAGCCCCAATTTTGGGATCCTGGTAAGAGAGATGAAAAAAACTCCATGTAGCTTAGGTGTGGATGAGTGGTTGAGGCAATGGAATAGAAATCCCTTGAACTCTTCTCCTTCTTGGGAAAAGGGACTTCTCCATTGTCTCTTGGGCTTTGTCTTGGGAGCCTGGTGGCACAGTTACAAAAAATGGCTTCAATTTAGGGGTCCAGGTAACAGAGATACTAAGCTCCATGGAGCGGTGTCATGGCTATCGGGTGAGGCGATGGAGTACAAATCCCTTGTTCTCTTCCCCACACAATTTTAAATTGTACAGAGAATGTTGAAAGCCAGCTATCCCCACCGAAGTCTTACTCAAGCCATGTATGGTGATATAGATTTATTCCCATTAGTATTCCTCGCATTATTTGAGTTTTGGGGTCCTCCTACCATTTCAGAAAAAGCTGCGCAATATATCAGTCAGGATGGCCGAGCGGTCTAAGGCGCTGCGTTCAGGTCGCAGTCTCCCCTGGAGGCGTGGGTTCGAATCCCACTTCTGACAGCTTTAGTCTCTCCTTGAAGCAGTGTGTTTGCATCTTGGTTTGAATGCAAGGCAAACGACAGACGCAACTAAAGTGGGTATGATGTCCATCTTGTAAAATGGAAATGCTCCACACTTTCTGGGGTTTCCCTGGAAACATAATGGTCTCATCACTCAAAAAGGCCCCAATTTCTGGATCCTGGTAAGAGAGATTAAAAAAACTCCGTGTGGATGAGTGGTTGAGACAATGGAATAGAAATCCCTTGAACTCTTCTCCTTGTTGGGAAAAGTGACTTCTCCGTCGTCTCTTGGGTTTCGTTCTGGAAACCTAATGGTCTCATCACTCAAAAAAGCCCCAATTTTGGGATCCTGGTAAGAGAGATGAAAAAAACTCCATGTAGCTTAGGTGTGGATGAGTGGTTGAGACAATGGAATAGAAATCCCTTGAACTCTTCTCCTTGTTGGGAAAAGTGACTTCTCCGTCGTCTCTTGGGTTTCGTTCTTGAAACCTAATGGTCTCATCACTCAAAAAAGCCCCAATTTTGGGATCCTGGTAAGAGAGATGAAAAAAACTCCATGTAGCTTAGGTGTGGATGAGTGGTTGAGGCAATGGAATAGAAATCCCTTGAACTCTTCTCCTTGTTGGGTAAAGGGACTTCTCCATTGTCTCTTGGGCTTTGTCTTGGGAGCCTGATGGCACAGTTACTCAAAATGGCTTCAATTTAGGGGTCCAGGTAACAGAGATACAAAGCTCCATGGAGCGGTGTCATGGCGCAATATATCAGTCAGGATGGCCGAGCGGTCTAAGGCGCTGCGTTTAGGTCGCAGTCTCCACTGGAGGCGTGGGTTCGAATCCCACTTCTGACAGCTTTAGTCTCTCCTGGAAGCAGTGTGTTTGCATCTTGGTTTGAATGCAAGGCAAACGACAGACGCAACTAAAGTGGGTATGATGTCCATCTTGTAAAATGGAAATGCTCCACACTTTCTGGGGTTTCCCTGGAAACCTAATGGTCTCATCACTCAAAAAGGCCCCAATTTCGGGATCCTGGTAAGAGAGATTTAAAAAACTCCATGTAGTTTAGGTGTGGATGAGTGGTTGAGACAATGGAATAGAAATCCCTTGAACTCTTCTCCTTGTTGGGAAAAGGGACTTCTCCATCGTCTCTTGGACTTTGTCTTGGGAGCCTGATGGCCCACTTACTCAAAATGGCTTCAAATTAGGGGTCCAGGTAACAGAGATACAAAGCTCCATGGAGCGGTGTCATGGCTATCGGTTGAGGCGATGGAGTACAAACCCCTTGTTCTCTTCCCCACACAATTTTAAATTGTACAGAGAATGTTGAAAGCCAGCTATCAACACCGAAGTCTTACTCAAGCCATGTATGGTGATATAGATTTCTTCCCATTTGTATTCCTTGCATTATTTGAACTTTGGGGTCCTCCTACCATATCAGAAAAAGCTGCCCACTCTGTTAGTCAGGATGGCCGAGCGGTCTAAGGCGCTGCGTTTAGGTCGCAGTCTCCCCTGGAGGTGTGGGTTCGAATCCCACTTCTGACAGCTTTAGTCTCTCCTGGAAGCAGTGTGTTTGCATCTTGGTTTAAATGCAAGGCAAACGACAGACGCAACTAAAGTGGGTATGATGTCCTTCTTGTAAATCGAATCCCACTTCTGACAGCTTTAGTCTCTCCTGGAAGCAGTGTGTTTGCATCTTGGTTTAAATGCAAGGCAAACGACAGACGCAACTAAAGTGGGTATGATGTCCTTCTTGTAAAATGGAAATGCTCCACACTTTCTGGGGTTTCCCTGGAAACCTAATGGTCTCATCACTCAAAAAGGCCCCAATTTCGGGATCCTGGTAAGAGAGATTTAAAAAACTCCATGTAGTTTAGGTGTGGATGAGTGGTTGAGACAATGGAATAGAAATCCCTTGAACTCTTCTCCTTGTTGGGAAAAGTGACTTCTCCGTCGTCTCTTGGGTTTCGTTCTGGAAACCTAATGGTCTCATCACTCAAAAAAGCCCCAATTTTGGGATCCTGGTAAGAGAGATGAAAAAAACTCCATGTAGCTTACGTGTGGATGAGTGGTTGAGACAATGGAATAGAAATCCCTTGAACTCTTCTCCTTGTTGGGAAAAGGGACTTCTCCATCGTCTCTTGGGCTTTGTCTTGGGAGCCTGATGGCCCACTTACTCAAAATGGCTTCAAATTAGGGGTCCAGGTAACAGAGATACAAAGCTCCATGGAGCGGTGTCATGGCTATCGGTTGAGGCGATGGAGTACAAACCCCTTGTTCTCTTCCCCACACAATTTTAAATTGTACAGAGAATGTTGAAAGCCAGCTATCAACACCGAAGTCTTACTCAAGCCATGTATGGTGATATAGATTTCTTCCCATTTGTATTCCTTGCATTATTTGAACTTTGGGGTCCTCCTACCATTTCAGAAAAAGCTGCCCACTCTGTTAGTCAGGATGGCCGAGCAGTCTAAGGCGCTGCGGTTAGGTCGCAGTCTCCCCTGGAGGCGTGGGTTCGAATCCCACTTCTGACAGCTTTAGTCTCTCCTGGAAGCAGTGTGTTTGCATCTTGGTTTAAATGCAAGGCAAACGACAGACGCAACTAAAGTGGGTATGATGTCCTTCTTGTAAATCGAATCCCACTTCTGACAGCTTTAGTCTCTCCTGGAAGCAGTGTGTTTGCATCTTGGTTTAAATGCAAGGCAAACGACAGACCCAACTAAAGTGGGTATGATGTCCTTCTTGTAAAATGGAAATGCTCCACACTTTCTGGGGTTTCCCTGGAAACCTAATGGTCTCATCACTCAAAAAGGCCCCAATTTCGGGATCCTGGTAAGAGAGATTTAAAAAACTCCATGTAGTTTAGGTGTGGATGAGTGGTTGAGACAATGGAATAGAAATCCCTTGAACTCTTCTCCTTGTTGGGAAAAGTGACTTCTCCGTCGTCTCTTGGGTTTCGTTCTGGAAACCTAATGGTCTCATCACTCAAAAAAGCCCCAATTTTGGGATCCTGGTAAGAGAGATGAAAAAAACTCCATGTAGCTTAGGTGTGGATGAGTGGTTGAGACAATGGAATAGAAATCCCTTGAACTCTTCTCCTTGTTGGGAAAAGGGACTTCTCCATCGTTTCTTGGGCTTTGTCTTGGGAGCCTGATGGCCCACTTACTCAAAATGGCTTCAAATTAGGGGTCCAGGTAACAGAGATACAAAGCTCCATGGAGCGGTGTCATGGCTATCGGTTGAGGCGATGGAGTACAAACCCCTTGTTCTCTTCCCCACACAATTTTAAATTGTACAGATAATGTTGAAAGCCAGCTATCAACACCGAAGTCTTACTCAAGCCATGTATGGTGATATAGATTTCTTCCCATTTGTATTCCTTGCATTATTTGAACTTTGGGGTCCTCCTACCATTTCAGAAAAAGCTGCCCACTCTGTTAGTCAGGATGGCCGAGCAGTCTAAGGCGCTGCGGTTAGGTCGCAGTATCCCCTGGAGGCGTGGGTTCGAATCCCACTTCTGACAGCTTTAGTCTCTCCTGGAAGCAGTGTGTTTGCATCTTGGTTTAAATGCAAGGCAAACGACAGACGCAACTAAAGTGGGTATGATGTCCATCTTGTAAAATGGAAATGCTCCACACTTTCTGGGGTTTCCCTGGAAACCTAATGGTCTCATCACTCAAAAAGGCCCCAATTTCGGGATCCTGGTAAGAGAGATTAAAAAAACTCCATGTAGTTTAGGTGTGGATGAGTGGTTGAGACAATGGAATAGAAATCCCTTGAACTCTTCTCCTTGTTGGGAAAAGTGACTTCTCCGTCGTCTCTTGGGTTTCGTTCTGGAAACCTAATGGTCTCATCACTCAAAAAAGCCCCAATTTTGGGATCCTGGTAAGAGAGATGAAAAAAACTCCATGTAGCTTAGGTGTGGATGAGTGGTTGAGGCAATGGAATAGAAATCCCTTGAACTCTTCTCCTTGTTGGGAAAAGGGACTTCTCCATTGTCTCTTGGGCTTTGTCTTGGGAGCCTGATGGCACAGTTACTCAAAATGGCTTCAATTTAGGGGTCCAGGTAACAGAGATACAAAGCTCCATGGAGCGGTGTCATGGCTATCGGGTGAGGCGATGGAGTACAAATCCCTTGTCCTCTTCCCCACACAATTTTAAATTGTACAGAGAATGTTGAAAGCCAGCTATCCCCACCGAAGTCTTACTCAAGCCATGTATGGTGATATAGATTTATTCCCATTAGTATTCCTCGCATTATTTGAGTTTTGGGGTCCTTCTACCATTTCAGAAAAAGCTGCGCAATATATCAGTCAGGATGGCCGAGCGGTCTAAGGCGCTGCGTTCAGGTCGCAGTCTCCCATGGAGGCGTGGGTTCGAATCACACTTCTGACAGCTTTAGTCTCTCCTTGAAGCAGTGTGTTTGCATCTTGGTTTGAATGCAAGGCAAACGACAGACGCAACTAAAGTGGGTATGATGTCCATCTTGTAAAATGGAAATGCTCCACACTTTCTGGGGTTTCCCTGGAAACATAATGGTCTCATCACTCAAAAAGGCCCCAATTTCGGGATCCTGGTAAGAGAGATTAAAAAAACTCCATGTAGTTTAGGTGTGGATGAGTGGTTGAGACAATGGAATAGAAATCCCTTGAACTCTTCTCCTTGTTGGGAAAAGTGACTTCTCCGTCGTCTCTTGGGTTTCGTTCTGGAAACCTAATGGTCTCATCACTCAAAAAAGCCCCAATTTTGGGATCCTGGTAAGAGAGATGAAAAAAACTCCATGTAGCTTAGGTGTGGATGAGTGGTTGAGGCAATGGAATAGAAATCCCTTGAACTCTTCTCCTTGTTGGGTAAAGGGACTTCTCCATTGTCTCTTGGGCTTTGTCTTGGGAGCCTGATGGCACAGTTACTCAAAATGGCTTCAATTTAGGGGTCCAGGTAACAGAGATACAAAGCTCCATGGAGCGGTGTCATAGCGCAATATATCAGTCAGGATGGCCGAGCGGTCTAAGGCGCTGCTTTCAGGTCGCAGTCTCCCCTGGATGCGGGGTTCGAATCCCACTTCTGACAGCTTTAGTCTCTCCTGGAAGCAGTGTGTTTGCATCTTGGTTTGAATGCAAGGCAAACGACAGACGCAACTAAAGTGGGTATGATGTCCATCTTGTAAAATGGAAATGCTCCACACTTTCTGGGGTTTCCCTGGAAACCTAATGGTCTCATCACTCAAAAAGGCCCCAATTTCGGGATCCTGGTAAGAGAGATTAAAAAAAACTCCATGTAGTTTAGGTGTGGATGAGTGGTTGAGACAATGGAATAGAAATCCCTTGAACTCTTCTCCTTGTTGGGAAAAGTGACTTCTCCGTCGTCTCTTGGGTTTCGTTCTGGAAACCTAATGGTCTCATCACTCAAAAAAGCCCCAATTTTGGGATCCTGGTAAGAGAGATGAAAAAAACTCCATGTAGCTTAGGTGTGGATGAGTGGTTGAGACAATGGAATAGAAATCCCTTGAACTCTTCTCCTTGTTGGGAAAAGGGACTTCTCCATCGTCTCTTGGGCTTTGTCTTGGGAGCCTGATGGCCCACTTACTCAAAATGGCTTCAAATTAGGGGTCCAGGTAACAGAGATACAAAGCTCCATGGAGCGGTGTCATGGCTATCGGTTGAGGCGATGGAGTACAAACCCCTTGTTCTCTTCCCCACACACTTTTAAATTGTACAGAGAATGTTGAAAGCCAGCTATCAACACCGAAGTCTTACTCAAGCCATGTATGGTGATATAGATTTATTCCCATTAGTATTCCTCGCATTATTTGAGTTTTGGGGTCCTTCTACCATTTCAGAAAAAGCTGCGCAATATATCAGTCAGGATGGCCGAGCGGTCTAAGGCGCTGCGTTCAGGTCGCAGTCTCCCATGGAGGCGTGGGTTCGAATCCCACTTCTGACAGCTTTAGTCTCTCCTTGAAGCAGTGTGTTTGCATCTTGGTTTGAATGCAAGGCAAACGACAGACGCAACTAAAGTGGGTATGATGTCCATCTTGTAAAATGGAAATGCTCCACACTTTCTGGGGTTTCCCTGGAAACATAATGGTCTCATCACTCAAAAAGGCCCCAATTTCGGGATCCTGGTAAGAGAGATTAAAAAAACTCCATGTAGTTTAGGTGTGGATGAGTGGTTGAGACAATGGAATAGAAATCCCTTGAACTCTTCTCCTTGTTGGGAAAAGTGACTTCTCCGTCGTCTCTTGGGTTTCGTTCTGGAAACCTAATGGTCTCATCACTCAAAAAAGCCCCAATTTTGGGATCCTGGTAAGAGAGATGAAAAAAACTCCATGTAGCTTAGGTGTGGATGAGTGGTTGAGGCAATGGAATAGAAATCCCTTGAACTCTTCTCCTTGTTGGGTAAAGGGACTTCTCCATTGTCTCTTGGGCTTTGTCTTGGGAGCCTGATGGCACAGTTACTCAAAATGGCTTCAATTTAGGGGTCCAGGTAACAGAGATACAAAGCTCCATGGAGCGGTGTCATAGCGCAATATATCAGTCAGGATGGCCGAGCGGTCTAAGGCGCTGCGTTTAGGTCGCAGTCTCCACTGGAGGCGTGGGTTCGAATCCCACTTCTGATAGCTTTAGTCTCTCCTGGAAGCAGTGTGTTTGCATCTTGGTTTGAATGCAAGGCAAACGACAGACGCAACTAAAGTGGGTATGATGTCCATCTTGTAAAATGGAAATGCTCCACACTTTCTGGGGTTTCCCTGGAAACCTAATGGTCTCATCACTCAAAAAGGCCCCAATTTCGGGATCCTGGTAAGAGAGATTAAAAAAAACTCCATGTAGTTTAGGTGTGGATGAGTGGTTGAGACAATGGAATAGAAATCCCTTGAACTCTTCTCCTTGTTGGGAAAAGTGACTTCTCCGTCGTCTCTTGGGTTTCGTTCTGGAAACCTAATGGTCTCATCACTCAAAAAAGCCCCAATTTTGGGATCCTGGTAAGAGAGATGAAAAAAACTCCATGTAGCTTAGGTGTGGATGAGTGGTTGAGACAATGGAATAGAAATCCCTTGAACTCTTCTCCTTGTTGGGAAAAGGGACTTCTCCATCGTCTCTTGGGCTTTGTCTTGGGAGCCTGATGGCCCACTTACTCAAAATGGCTTCAAATTAGGGGTCCAGGTAACAGAGATACAAAGCTCCATGGAGCGGTGTCATGGCTATCGGTTGAGGCGATGGAGTACAAACCCCTTGTTCTCTTCCCCACACACTTTTAAATTGTACAGAGAATGTTGAAAGCCAGCTATCAACACCGAAGTCTTACTCAAGCCATGTATGGTGATATAGATTTCTTCCCATTTGTATTCCTTGCATTATTTGAACTTTGGGGTCCTCCTACCATTTCAGAAAAAGCTGCCCACTCTGTTAGTCAGGATGGCCGAGCGGTCTAAGGCGCTGCGTTTAGGTCGCAGTCTCCCCTGGAGGCGTGGGTTCGAATCCCACTTCTGACAGCTTTAGTCTCTCCTGGAAGCAGTGTGTTTGCATCTTGGTTTAAATGCAAGGCAAACGACAGACGCAACTAAAGTGGGTATGATGTCCATCTTGTAAAATGGAAATGCTCCACACTTTCTGGGGTTTCCCTGGAAACCTAATGGTCTCATCACTCAAAAAGGCCCCAATTTCGGGATCCTGGTAAGAGAGATTAAAAAAACTCCATGTAGTTTAGGTGTGGATGAGTGGTTGAGACAATGGAATAGAAATCCCTTGAACTCTTCTCCTTGTTGGGAAAGTGACTTCTCCGTCGTCTCTTGGGTTTCGTTCTGGAAACCTAATGGTCTCATCACTCAAAAAAGCCCCATTTTTGGGATCCTGGTAAGAGAGATGAAAAAAACTCCATGTAGCTTAGGTGTGGATGAGTGGTTGAGGCAATGGAATAGAAATCCCTTGAACTCTTCTCCTTCTTGGGAAAAGGGACTTCTCCATTGTCTCTTGGGCTTTGTCTTGGGAGCCTGGTGGCACAGTTACAAAAAATGGCTTCAATTTAGGGGTCCAGGTAACAGAGATACTAAGCTCCATGGAGCGGTGTCATGGCTATCGGGTGAGGCGATGGAGTACAAATCCCTTGTTCTCTTCCCCACACAATTTTAAATTGTACAGAGAATGTTGAAAGCCAGCTATCCCCACCGAAGTCTTACTCAAGCCATGTATGGTGATATAGATTTATTCCCATTAGTATTCCTCGCATTATTTGAGTTTTGGGGTCCTCCTACCATTTCAGAAAAAGCTGCGCAATATATCAGTCAGGATGGCCGAGCGGTCTAAGGCGCTGCTTTCAGGTCGCAGTCTCCCCTGGATGCGGGGTTCGAATCCCACTTCTGACAGCTTTAGTCTCTCCTTGAAGCAGTGTGTTTGCATCTTGGTTTGAATGCAAGGCAAACGACAGACGCAACTAAAGTGGGTATGATGTCCATCTTGTAAAATGGAAATGCTCCACACTTTCTGGGGTTTCCCTGGAAACCTAATGGTCTCATCACTCAAAAAGGCCCCAATTTCGGGATCCTGGTAAGAGAGATTAAAAAAACTCCATGTAGTTTAGGTGTGGATGAGTGGTTGAGACAATGGAATAGAAATCCCTTGAACTCTTCTCCTTGTTGGGAAAAGGGACTTCTCCGTCGTCTCTTGGGCTTCGTTCTGGAAACCTAATGGTCTCATCACTCAAAAAAGCCCCAATTGTGGGATCCTGGTAAGAGAGATGAAAAAAACTCCATGTAGCTTAGGTGTGGATGAGTGGTTGAGGCAATGGAATAGAAATCCCTTGAACTCTTCTCCTTCTTGGGAAAAGGGACTTCTCCATTGTTTCTTGGGCTTTGTCTTGGGAGCCTGGTGGCACAGTTAGAAAAAATGGCTTCAATTTAGGGGTCCAGGTAACAGAGATACTAAGCTCCATGGAGCGGTGTCATGGCTATCGGGTGAGGCGATGGAGTACAAATCCCTTGTTCTCTTCCCCACACAATTTTAAATTGTACAGAGAATGTTGAAAGCCAGCTATCCCCACCGAAGTCTTACTCAAGCCATGTATGGTGATATAGATTTATTCCCATTAGTATTCCTCGCATTATTTGAGTTTTGGGGTCCTCCTACCATTTCAGAAAAAGCTGCGCAATATATCAGTCAGGATGGCCGAGCGGTCTAAGGCGCTGCATTCAGGTCGCAGTCTCCCCTGGAGGCGGGGTTCGAATCCCACTTCTGACAGCTTTAGTCTCTCCTTGAAGCAGTGTGTTTGCATCTTGGTTTGAATGCAAGGCAAACGACAGACGCAACTAAAGTGGGTATGATGTCCATCTTGTAAAATGGAAATGCTCCACACTTTCTGGGGTTTCCCTGGAAACCTAATGGTCTCATCACTCAAAAAGGCCCCAATTTCGGGATCCTGGTAAGAGAGATTAAAAAAACTCCATGTAGTTTAGGTGTGGATGAGTGGTTGAGACAATGGAATAGAAATCCCTTGAACTCTTCTCCTTGTTGGGAAAAGTGACTTCTCCGTCGTCTCTTGGGTTTCGTTCTGGAAACCTAATGGTCTCATCACTCAAAAAAGCCCCAATTTTGGGATCCTGGTAAGAGAGATGAAAAAAACTCCATGTAGCTTAGGTGTGGATGAGTGGTTGAGACAATGGAATAGAAATCCCTTGAACTCTTCTCCTTGTTGGGAAAAGTGACTTCTCCGTCGTCTCTTGGGTTTCGTTCTTGAAACCTAATGGTCTCATCACTCAAAAAAGCCCCAATTTTGGGATCCTGGTAAGAGAGATGAAAAAAACTCCATGTAGCTTAGGTGTGGATGAGTGGTTGAGGCAATGGAATAGAAATCCCTTGAACTCTTCTCCTTGTTGGGTAAAGGGACTTCTCCATTGTCTCTTGGGCTTTGTCTTGGGAGCCTGATGGCACAGTTACTCAAAATGGCTTCAATTTAGGGGTCCAGGTAACAGAGATACAAAGCTCCATGGAGCGGTGTCATGGCGCAATATATCAGTCAGGATGGCCGAGCGGTCTAAGGCGCTGCGTTTAGGTCGCAGTCTCCACTGGAGGCGTGGGTTCGAATCCCACTTCTGACAGCTTTAGTCTCTCCTGGAAGCAGTGTGTTTGCATCTTGGTTTGAATGCAAGGCAAACGACAGACGCAACTAAAGTGGGTATGATGTCCATCTTGTAAAATGGAAATGCTCCACACTTTCTGGGGTTTCCCTGGAAACCTAATGGTCTCATCACTCAAAAAGGCCCCAATTTCGGGATCCTGGTAAGAGAGATTAAAAAAAACTCCATGTAGTTTAGGTGTGGATGAGTGGTTGAGACAATGGAATAGAAATCCCTTGAACTCTTCTCCTTGTTGGGAAAAGTGACTTCTCCGTCGTCTCTTGGGTTTCGTTCTGGAAACCTAATGGTCTCATCACTCAAAAAAGCCCCATTTTTGGGATCCTGGTAAGAGAGATGAAAAAAACTCCATGTAGCTTAGGTGTGGATGAGTGGTTGAGGCAATGGAATAGAAATCCCTTGAACTCTTCTCCTTCTTGGGAAAAGGGACTTCTCCATTGTCTCTTGGGCTTTGTCTTGGGAGCCTGGTGGCACAGTTACAAAAAATGGCTTCAATTTAGGGGTCCAGGTAACAGAGATACTAAGCTCCATGGAGCGGTGTCATGGCTATCGGGTGAGGCGATGGAGTACAAATCCCTTGTTCTCTTCCCCACACAATTTTAAATTGTACAGAGAATGTTGAAAGCCAGCTATCCCCACCGAAGTCTTACTCAAGCCATGTATGGTGATATAGATTTATTCCCATTAGTATTCCTCGCATTATTTGAGTTTTGGGGTCCTCCTACCATTTCAGAAAAAGCTGCGCAATATATCAGTCAGGATGGCCGAGCGGTCTAAGGCGCTGCTTTCAGGTCGCAGTCTCCCCTGGATGCGGGGTTCGAATCCCACTTCTGACAGCTTTAGTCTCTCCTTGAAGCAGTGTGTTTGCATCTTGGTTTGAATGCAAGGCAAACGACAGACGCAACTAAAGTGGGTATGATGTCCATCTTGTAAAATGGAAATGCTCCACACTTTCTGGGGTTTCCCTGGAAACCTAATGGTCTCATCACTCAAAAAGGCCCCAATTTCGGGATCCTGGTAAGAGAGATTAAAAAAACTCCATGTAGTTTAGGTGTGGATGAGTGGTTGAGACAATGGAATAGAAATCCCTTGAACTCTTCTCCTTGTTGGGAAAAGGGACTTCTCCGTCGTCTCTTGGGCTTCGTTCTGGAAACCTAATGGTCTCATCACTCAAAAAAGCCCCAATTGTGGGATCCTGGTAAGAGAGATGAAAAAAACTCCATGTAGCTTAGGTGTGGATGAGTGGTTGAGGCAATGGAATAGAAATCCCTTGAACTCTTCTCCTTGTTGGGTAAAGGGACTTCTCCATTGTCTCTTGGGCTTTGTCTTGGGAGCCTGGTGGCACAGTTACAAAAAATGGCTTCAATTTAGGGGTCCAGGTAACAGAGATACAAAGCTCCATGGAGCGGTGTCATGGCGCAATATATCAGTCAGGATGGCCGAGCGGTCTAAGGCGCTGCGTTTAGGTCGCAGTCTCCACTGGAGGCGTGGGTTCGAATCCCACTTCTGACAGCTTTAGTCTCTCCTGGAAGCAGTGTGTTTGCATCTTGGTTTGAATGCAAGGCAAACGACAGACGCAACTAAAGTGGGTATGATGTCCATCTTGTAAAATGGAAATGCTCCACACTTTCTGGGGTTTCCCTGGAAACCTAATGGTCTCATCACTCAAAAAGGCCCCAATTTCGGGATCCTGGTAAGAGAGATTAAAAAAAACTCCATGTAGTTTAGGTGTGGATGAGTGGTTGAGACAATGGAATAGAAATCCCTTGAACTCTTCTCCTTGTTGGGAAAAGTGACTTCTCCGTCGTCTCTTGGGTTTCGTTCTGGAAACCTAATGGTCTCATCACTCAAAAAAGCCCCATTTTTGGGATCCTGGTAAGAGAGATGAAAAAAACTCCATGTAGCTTAGGTGTGGATGAGTGGTTGAGGCAATGGAATAGAAATCCCTTGAACTCTTCTCCTTCTTGGGAAAAGGGACTTCTCCATTGTCTCTTGGGCTTTGTCTTGGGAGCCTGGTGGCACAGTTACAAAAAATGGCTTCAATTTAGGGGTCCAGGTAACAGAGATACTAAGCTCCATGGAGCGGTGTCATGGCTATCGGGTGAGGCGATGGAGTACAAATCCCTTGTTCTCTTCCCCACACAATTTTAAATTGTACAGAGAATGTTGAAAGCCAGCTATCCCCACCGAAGTCTTACTCAAGCCATGTATGGTGATATAGATTTATTCCCATTAGTATTCCTCGCATTATTTGAGTTTTGGGGTCCTCCTACCATTTCAGAAAAAGCTGCGCAATATATCAGTCAGGATGGCCGAGCGGTCTAAGGCGCTGCTTTCAGGTCGCAGTCTCCCCTGGATGCGGGGTTCGAATCCCACTTCTGACAGCTTTAGTCTCTCCTTGAAGCAGTGTGTTTGCATCTTGGTTTGAATGCAAGGCAAACGACAGACGCAACTAAAGTGGGTATGATGTCCATCTTGTAAAATGGAAATGCTCCACACTTTCTGGGGTTTCCCTGGAAACCTAATGGTCTCATCACTCAAAAAGGCCCCAATTTCGGGATCCTGGTAAGAGAGATTAAAAAAACTCCATGTAGTTTAGGTGTGGATGAGTGGTTGAGACAATGGAATAGAAATCCCTTGAACTCTTCTCCTTGTTGGGAAAAGGGACTTCTCCGTCGTCTCTTGGGCTTCGTTCTGGAAACCTAATGGTCTCATCACTCAAAAAAGCCCCAATTGTGGGATCCTGGTAAGAGAGATGAAAAAAACTCCATGTAGCTTAGGTGTGGATGAGTGGTTGAGGCAATGGAATAGAAATCCCTTGAACTCTTCTCCTTCTTGGGAAAAGGGACTTCTCCATTGTCTCTTGGGCTTTGTCTTGGGAGCCTGGTGGCACAGTTACAAAAAATGGCTTCAATTTAGGGGTCCAGGTAACAGAGATACTAAGCTCCATGGAGCGGTGTCATGGCTATCGGGTGAGGCGATGGAGTACAAATCCCTTGTTCTCTTCCCCACACAATTTTAAATTGTACAGAGAATGTTGAAAGCCAGCTATCCCCACCGAAGTCTTACTCAAGCCATGTATGGTGATATAGATTTATTCCCATTAGTATTCCTCGCATTATTTGAGTTTTGGGGTCCTCCTACCATTTCAGAAAAAGCTGCGCAATATATCAGTCAGGATGGCCGAGCGGTCTAAGGCGCTGCATTCAGGTCGCAGTCTCCCCTGGAGGCGGGGTTCGAATCCCACTTCTGACAGCTTTAGTCTCTCCTTGAAGCAGTGTGTTTGCATCTTGGTTTGAATGCAAGGCAAACGACAGACGCAACTAAAGTGGGTATGATGTCCATCTTGTAAAATGGAAATGCTCCACACTTTCTGGGGTTTCCCTGGAAACCTAATGGTCTCATCACTCAAAAAGGCCCCAATTTCGGGATCCTGGTAAGAGAGATTAAAAAAACTCCATGTAGTTTAGGTGTGGATGAGTGGTTGAGACAATGGAATAGAAATCCCTTGAACTCTTCTCCTTGTTGGGAAAAGGGACTTCTCCGTCGTCTCTTGGGCTTCGTTCTGGAAACCTAATGGTCTCATCACTCAAAAAAGCCCCAATTGTGGGATCCTGGTAAGAGAGATGAAAAAAACTCCATGTAGCTTAGGTGTGGATGAGTGGTTGAGGCAATGGAATAGAAATCCCTTGAACTCTTCTCCTTCTTGGGAAAAGGGACTTCTCCATTGTCTCTTGGGCTTTGTCTTGGGAGCCTGGTGGCACAGTTACAAAAAATGGCTTCAATTTAGGGGTCCAGGTAACAGAGATACTAAGCTCCATGGAGCGGTGTCATGGCTATCGGGTGAGGCGATGGAGTACAAATCCCTTGTTCTCTTCCCCACACAATTTTAAATTGTACAGAGAATGTTGAAAGCCAGCTATCCCCACCGAATTCTTACTCAAGCCATGTATGGTGATATAGATTTATTCCCATTAGTATTCCTCGCATTATTTGAGTTTTGGGGTCCTCCTACCATTTCAGAAAAAGCTGCGCAATATATCAGTCAGGATGGCCGAGCGGTCTAAGGCGCTGCATTCAGGTCGCAGTCTCCCCTGGAGGCGGGGTTCGAATCCCACTTCTGACAGCTTTAGTCTCTCCTTGAAGCAGTGTGTTTGCATCTTGGTTTGAATGCAAGGCAAACGACAGACGCAACTAAAGTGGGTATGATGTCCATCTTGTAAAATGGAAATGCTCCACACTTTCTGGGGTTTCCCTGGAAACCTAATGGTCTCATCACTCAAAAAGGCCCCAATTTCGGGATCCTGGTAAGAGAGATTAAAAAAACTCCATGTAGTTTAGGTGTGGATGAGTGGTTGAGACAATGGAATAGAAATCCCTTGAACTCTTCTCCTTGTTGGGAAAAGTGACTTCTCCGTCGTCTCTTGGGTTTCGTTCTGGAAACCTAATGGTCTCATCACTCAAAAAAGCCCCAATTTTGGGATCCTGGTAAGAGAGATGAAAAAAACTCCATGTAGCTTAGGTGTGGATGAGTGGTTGAGACAATGGAATAGAAATCCCTTGAACTCTTCTCCTTGTTGGGAAAAGTGACTTCTCCGTCGTCTCTTGGGTTTCGTTCTTGAAACCTAATGGTCTCATCACTCAAAAAAGCCCCAATTTTGGGATCCTGGTAAGAGAGATGAAAAAAACTCCATGTAGCTTAGGTGTGGATGAGTGGTTGAGGCAATGGAATAGAAATCCCTTGAACTCTTCTCCTTGTTGGGTAAAGGGACTTCTCCATTGTCTCTTGGGCTTTGTCTTGGGAGCCTGATGGCACAGTTACTCAAAATGGCTTCAATTTAGGGGTCCAGGTAACAGAGATACAAAGCTCCATGGAGCGGTGTCATGGCGCAATATATCAGTCAGGATGGCCGAGCGGTCTAAGGCGCTGCGTTTAGGTCGCAGTCTCCACTGGAGGCGTGGGTCCGAATCCCACTTCTGACAGCTTTAGTCTCTCCTGGAAGCAGTGTGTTTGCATCTTGGTTTGAATGCAAGGCAAACGACAGACGCAACTAAAGTGGGTATGATGTCCATCTTGTAAAATGGAAATGCTCCACACTTTCTGGGGTTTCCCTGGAAACCTAATGGTCTCATCACTCAAAAAGGCCCCAATTTCGGGATCCTGGTAAGAGAGATTAAAAAAAACTCCATGTAGTTTAGGTGTGGATGAGTGGTTGAGACAATGGAATAGAAATCCCTTGAACTCTTCTCCTTGTTGGGAAAAGTGACTTCTCCGTCGTCTCTTGGGTTTCGTTCTGGAAACCTAATGGTCTCATCACTCAAAAAAGCCCCAATTTTGGGATCCTGGTAAGAGAGATGAAAAAAACTCCATGTAGTTTAGGTGTGGATGAGTGGTTGAGACTATGGAATAGAAATCCCTTGAACTCTTCTCCTTGTTGGGAAAGTGACTTCTCCGTCGTCTCTTGGGTTTCGTTCTGGAAACCTAATGGTCTCATCACTCAAAAAAGCCCCATTTTTGGGATCCTGGTAAGAGAGATGAAAAAAACTCCATGTAGCTTAGGTGTGGATGAGTGGTTGAGGCAATGGAATAGAAATCCCTTGAACTCTTCTCCTTCTTGGGAAAAGGGACTTCTCCATTGTCTCTTGGGCTTTGTCTTGGGAGCCTGGTGGCACAGTTACAAAAAATGGCTTCAATTTAGGGGTCCAGGTAACAGAGATACTAAGCTCCATGGAGCGGTGTCATGGCTATCGGGTGAGGCGATGGAGTACAAATCCCTTGTTCTCTTCCCCACACAATTTTAAATTGTACAGAGAATGTTGAAAGCCAGCTATCCCCACCGAAGTCTTACTCAAGCCATGTATGGTGATATAGATTTATTCCCATTAGTATTCCTCGCATTATTTGAGTTTTGGGGTCCTCCTACCATTTCAGAAAAAGCTGCGCAATATATCAGTCAGGATGGCCGAGCGGTCTAAGGCGCTGCTTTCAGGTCGCAGTCTCCCCTGGATGCGGGGTTCGAATCCCACTTCTGACAGCTTTAGTCTCTCCTTGAAGCAGTGTGTTTGCATCTTGGTTTGAATGCAAGGCAAACGACAGACGCAACTAAAGTGGGTATGATGTCCATCTTGTAAAATGGAAATGCTCCACACTTTCTGGGGTTTCCCTGGAAACCTAATGGTCTCATCACTCAAAAAGGCCCCAATTTCGGGATCCTGGTAAGAGAGATTAAAAAAACTCCATGTAGTTTAGGTGTGGATGAGTGGTTGAGACAATGGAATAGAAATCCCTTGAACTCTTCTCCTTGTTGGGAAAAGGGACTTCTCCGTCGTCTCTTGGGCTTCGTTCTGGAAACCTAATGGTCTCATCACTCAAAAAAGCCCCAATTGTGGGATCCTGGTAAGAGAGATGAAAAAAACTCCATGTAGCTTAGGTGTGGATGAGTGGTTGAGGCAATGGAATAGAAATCCCTTGAACTCTTCTCCTTCTTGGGAAAAGGGACTTCTCCATTGTCTCTTGGGCTTTGTCTTGGGAGCCTGGTGGCACAGTTACAAAAAATGGCTTCAATTTAGGGGTCCAGGTAACAGAGATACTAAGCTCCATGGAGCGGTGTCATGGCTATCGGGTGAGGCGATGGAGTACAAATCCCTTGTTCTCTTCCCCACACAATTTTAAATTGTACAGAGAATGTTGAAAGCCAGCTATCCCCACCGAAGTCTTACTCAAGCCATGTATGGTGATATAGATTTATTCCCATTAGTATTCCTCGCATTATTTGAGTTTTGGGGTCCTCCTACCATTTCAGAAAAAGCTGCGCAATATATCAGTCAGGATGGCCGAGCGGTCTAAGGCGCTGCATTCAGGTCGCAGTCTCCCCTGGAGGCGGGGTTCGAATCCCACTTCTGACAGCTTTAGTCTCTCCTTGAAGCAGTGTGTTTGCATCTTGGTTTGAATGCAAGGCAAACGACAGACGCAACTAAAGTGGGTATGATGTCCATCTTGTAAAATGGAAATGCTCCACACTTTCTGGGGTTTCCCTGGAAACCTAATGGTCTCATCACTCAAAAAGGCCCCAATTTCGGGATCCTGGTAAGAGAGATTAAAAAAACTCCATGTAGTTTAGGTGTGGATGAGTGGTTGAGACAATGGAATAGAAATCCCTTGAACTCTTCTCCTTGTTGGGAAAAGTGACTTCTCCGTCGTCTCTTGGGTTTCGTTCTGGAAACCTAATGGTCTCATCACTCAAAAAAGCCCCAATTTTGGGATCCTGGTAAGAGAGATGAAAAAAACTCCATGTAGCTTAGGTGTGGATGAGTGGTTGAGACAATGGAATAGAAATCCCTTGAACTCTTCTCCTTGTTGGGAAAAGTGACTTCTCCGTCGTCTCTTGGGTTTCGTTCTTGAAACCTAATGGTCTCATCACTCAAAAAAGCCCCAATTTTGGGATCCTGGTAAGAGAGATGAAAAAAACTCCATGTAGCTTAGGTGTGGATGAGTGGTTGAGGCAATGGAATAGAAATCCCTTGAACTCTTCTCCTTGTTGGGTAAAGGGACTTCTCCATTGTCTCTTGGGCTTTGTCTTGGGAGCCTGATGGCACAGTTACTCAAAATGGCTTCAATTTAGGGGTCCAGGTAACAGAGATACAAAGCTCCATGGAGCGGTGTCATGGCGCAATATATCAGTCAGGATGGCCGAGCGGTCTAAGGCGCTGCGTTTAGGTCGCAGTCTCCACTGGAGGCGTGGGTTCGAATCCCACTTCTGACAGCTTTAGTCTCTCCTGGAAGCAGTGTGTTTGCATCTTGGTTTGAATGCAAGGCAAACGACAGACGCAACTAAAGTGGGTATGATGTCCATCTTGTAAAATGGAAATGCTCCACACTTTCTGGGGTTTCCCTGGAAACCTAATGGTCTCATCACTCAAAAAGGCCCCAATTTCGGGATCCTGGTAAGAGAGATTAAAAAAAACTCCATGTAGTTTAGGTGTGGATGAGTGGTTGAGACAATGGAATAGAAATCCCTTGAACTCTTCTCCTTGTTGGGAAAAGTGACTTCTCGGTCGTCTCTTGGGTTTCGTTCTGGAAACCTAATGGTCTCATCACTCAAAAAAGCCCCAATTTTGGGATCCTGGTAAGAGAGATGAAAAAAACTCCATGTAGCTTAGGTGTGGATGAGTGGTTGAGGCAATGGAATAGAAATCCCTTGAACTCTTCTCCTTGTTGGGTAAAGGGACTTCTCCATTGTCTCTTGGGCTTTGTCTTGGGAGCCTGATGGCACAGTTACTCAAAATGGCTTCAATTTAGGGGTCCAGGTAACAGAGATACAAAGCTCCATGGAGCGGTGTCATGGCGCAATATATCAGTCAGGATGGCCGAGCGGTCTAAGGCGCTGCGTTTAGGTCGCAGTCTCCACTGGAGGCGTGGGTTCGAATCCCACTTCTGACAGCTTTAGTCTCTCCTGGAAGCAGTGTGTTTGCATCTTGGTTTGAATGCAAGGCAAACGACAGACGCAACTAAAGTGGGTATGATGTCCATCTTGTAAAATGGAAATGCTCCACACTTTCTGGGGTTTCCCTGGAAACCTAATGGTCTCATCACTCAAAAAGGCCCCAATTTCGGGATCCTGGTAAGAGAGATTAAAAAAACTCCATGTAGTTTAGGTGTGGATGAGTGGTTGAGACAATGGAATAGAAATCCCTTGAACTCTTCTCCTTGTTGGGAAAAGTGACTTCTCCGTCGTCTCTTGGGTTTCGTTCTGGAAACCTAATGGTCTCATCACTCAAAAAAGCCCCAATTTTGGGATCCTGGTAAGAGAGATGAAAAAAACTCCATGTAGCTTAGGTGTGGATGAGTGGTTGAGGCAATGGAATAGAAATCCCTTGAACTCTTCTCCTTCTTGGGAAAAGGGACTTCTCCATTGTCTCTTGGGCTTTGTCTTGGGAGCCTGGTGGCACAGTTACAAAAAATGGCTTCAATTTAGGGGTCCAGGTAACAGAGATACTAAGCTCCATGGAGCGGTGTCATGGCTATCGGGTGAGGCGATGGAGTACAAATCCCTTGTTCTCTTCCCCACACAATTTTAAATTGTACAGAGAATGTTGAAAGCCAGCTATCCCCACCGAAGTCTTACTCAAGCCATGTATGGTGATATAGATTTATTCCCATTAGTATTCCTCGCATTATTTGAGTTTTGGGGTCCTCCTACCATTTCAGAAAAAGCTGCGCAATATATCAGTCAGGATGGCCGAGCGGTCTAAGGCGCTGCTTTCAGGTCGCAGTCTCCCCTGGATGCGGGGTTCGAATCCCACTTCTGACAGCTTTAGTCTCTCCTTGAAGCAGTGTGTTTGCATCTTGGTTTGAATGCAAGGCAAACGACAGACGCAACTAAAGTGGGTATGATGTCCATCTTGTAAAATGGAAATGCTCCACACTTTCTGGGGTTTCCCTGGAAACCTAATGGTCTCATCACTCAAAAAGGGCCCAATTTTGGGATCCTGGTAAGAGAGATTAAAAAAACTCCATGTAGCTTAGGTGTGGATGAGTGGTTGAGGCAATGGAATAGAAATCCCTTGAACTCTTCTCCTTGTTGGGAAAAGTGACTTCTCCGTCGTCTCTTGGGTTTCGTTCTGGAAACCTAATGGTCTCATCACTCAAAAAAGCCCCAATTTTGGGATCCTGGTAAGAGAGATGAAAAAAACTCCATGTAGCTTAGGTGTGGATGAGTGGTTGAGACAATGGAATAGAAATCCCTTGAACTCTTCTCCTTGTTGGGAAAAGTGACTTCTCCGTCGTCTCTTGGGTTTCGTTCTGGAAACCTAATGGTCTCATCACTCAAAAAAGCCCCAATTTTGGGATCCTGGTAAGAGAGATGAAAAAAACTCCATGTAGCTTAGGTGTGGATGAGTGGTTGAGGCAATGGAATAGAAATCCCTTGAACTCTTCTCCTTGTTGGGTAAAGGGACTTCTCCATTGTCTCTTGGGCTTTGTCTTGGGAGCCTGATGGCACAGTTACTCAAAATGGCTTCAATTTAGGGGTCCAGGTAACAGAGATACAAAGCTCCATGGAGCGGTGTCATGGTGCAATATATCAGTCAGGATGGCCGAGCGGTCTAAGGCGCTGTGTTTAGGTCGCAGTCTCCACTGGAGGTGTGGGTTCGAATCCCACTTCTGACAGCTTTAGTCTCTCCTGGAAGCAGTGTGTTTGCATCTTGGTTTGAATGCAAGGCAAACGACAGACGCAACTAAAGTGGGTATGATGTCCATCTTGTAAAATGGAAATGCTCCACACTTTCTGGGGTTTCCCTGGAAACCTAATGGTCTCATCACTCAAAAAGGCCCCAATTTCGGGATCCTGGTAAGAGAGATTAAAAAAAACTCCATGTAGTTTAGGTGTGGATGAGTGGTTGAGACAATGGAATAGAAATCCCTTGAACTCTTCTCCTTGTTGGGAAAAGTGACTTCTCCGTCGTCTCTTGGGTTTCGTTCTTGAAACCTAATGGTCTCATCACTCAAAAAAGCCCCAATTTTGGGATCCTGGTAAGAGAGATGAAAAAAACTCCATGTAGCTTAGGTGTGGATGAGTGGTTGAGACAATGGAATAGAAATCCCTTGAACTCTTCTCCTTGTTGGGAAAAGGGACTTCTCCATCGTCTCTTGGGCTTTGTCTTGGGAGCCTGATGGCCCACTTACTCAAAATGGCTTCAAATTAGGGGTCCAGGTAACAGAGATACAAAGCTCCATGGAGCGGTGTCATGGCTATCGGTTGAGGCGATGGAGTACAACCCCCTTGTTCTCTTCCCCACACACTTTTAAATTGTACAGAGAATGTTGAAAGCCAGCTATCAACACCGAAGTCTTACTCAAGCCATGTATGGTGATATAGATTTCTTCCCATTTGTATTCCTTGCATTATTTGAACTTTGGGGTCCTCCTACCATTTCAGAAAAAGCTGCCCACTCTGTTAGTCAGGATGGCCGAGCGGTCTAAGGCGCTGCGTTTAGGTCGCAGTCTCCACTGGAGGCGTGGGTTCGAATCCCACTTCTGACAGCTTTAGTCTCTCCTGGAAGCAGTGTGTTTGCATCTTGGTTTGAATGCAAGGCAAACGACAGACGCAACTAAAGTGGGTATGATGTCCATCTTGTAAAATGGAAATGCTCCACACTTTCTGGGGTTTCCCTGGAAACCTAATGGTCTCATCACTCAAAAAGGCCCCAATTTCGGGATCCTGGTAAGAGAGATTAAAAAAACTCCATGTAGTTTAGGTGTGGATGAGTGGTTGAGACAATGGAATAGAAATCCCTTGAACTCTTCTCCTTGTTGGGAAAAGTGACTTCTCCGTCGTCTCTTGGGTTTCGTTTTGGAAACCTAATGGTCTCATCACTCAAAAAAGCCCCAATTTTGGGATCCTGGTAAGAGAGATGAAAAAAACTCCATGTAGCTTAGGTGTGGATGAGTGGTTGAGGCAATGGAATAGAAATCCCTTGAACTCTTCTCCTTCTTGGGAAAAGGGACTTCTCCATTGTCTCTTGGGCTTTGTCTTGGGAGCCTGGTGGCACAGTTACAAAAAATGGCTTCAATTTAGGGGTCCAGGTAACAGAGATACTAAGCTCCATGGAGCGGTGTCATGGCTATCGGGTGAGGCGATGGAGTACAAATCCCTTGTTCTCTTCCCCACACAATTTTAAATTGTACAGAGAATGTTGAAAGCCAGCTATCCCCACCGAAGTCTTACTCAAGCCATGTATGGTGATATAGATTTATTCCCATTAGTATTCCTCGCATTATTTGAGTTTTGGGGTCCTCCTACCATTTCAGAAAAAGCTGCGCAATATATCAGTCAGGATGGCCGAGCGGTCTAAGGCGCTGCGTTCAGGTCGCAGTCTCCCCTGGAGGCGTGGGTTCGAATCCCACTTCTGACAGCTTTAGTCTCTCCTTGAAGCAGTGTGTTTGCATCTTGGTTTGAATGCAAGGCAAACGACAGACGCAACTAAAGTGGGTATGATGTCCATCTTGTAAAATGGAAATGCTCCACACTTTCTGGGGTTTCCCTGGAAACATAATGGTCTCATCACTCAAAAAGGCCCCAATTTCGGGATCCTGGTAAGAGAGATTAAAAAAACTCCGTGTGGATGAGTGGTTGAGACAATGGAATAGAAATCCCTTGAACTCTTCTCCTTGTTGGGAAAAGTGACTTCTCCGTCGTCTCTTGGGTTTCGTTCTGGAAACCTAATGGTCTCATCACTCAAAAAAGCCCCAATTTTGGGATCCTGGTAAGAGAGATGAAAAAAACTCCATGTAGCTTAGGTGTGGATGAGTGGTTGAGACAATGGAATAGAAATCCCTTGAACTCTTCTCCTTGTTGGGAAAAGTGACTTCTCCGTCGTCTCTTGGGTTTCGTTCTTGAAACCTAATGGTCTCATCACTCAAAAAAGCCCCAATTTTGGGATCCTGGTAAGAGAGATGAAAAAAACTCCATGTAGCTTAGGTGTGGATGAGTGGTTGAGGCAATGGAATAGAAATCCCTTGAACTCTTCTCCTTGTTGGGTAAAGGGACTTCTCCATTGTCTCTTGGGCTTTGTCTTGGGAGCCTGATGGCACAGTTACTCAAAATGGCTTCAATTTAGGGGTCCAGGTAACAGAGATACAAAGCTCCATGGAGCGGTGTCATGGCGCAATATATCAGTCAGGATGGCCGAGCGGTCTAAGGCGCTGCGTTTAGGTCGCAGTCTCCACTGGAGGCGTGGGTTCGAATCCCACTTCTGACAGCTTTAGTCTCTCCTGGAAGCAGTGTGTTTGCATCTTGGTTTGAATGCAAGGCAAACGACAGACGCAACTAAAGTGGGTATGATGTCCATCTTGTAAAATGGAAATGCTCCACACTTTCTGGGGTTTCCCTGGAAACCTAATGGTCTCATCACTCAAAAAGGCCCCAATTTCGGGATCCTGGTAAGAGAGATTTAAAAAACTCCATGTAGTTTAGGTGTGGATGAGTGGTTGAGACAATGGAATAGAAATCCCTTGAACTCTTCTCCTTGTTGGGAAAAGGGACTTCTCCATCGTCTCTTGGGCTTTGTCTTGGGAGCCTGATGGCCCACTTACTCAAAATGGCTTCAAATTAGGGGTCCAGGTAACAGAGATACAAAGCTCCATGGAGCGGTGTCATGGCTATCGGTTGAGGCGATGGAGTACAAACCCCTTGTTCTCTTCCCCACACAATTTTAAATTGTACAGAGAATGTTGAAAGCCAGCTATCAACACAGAAGTCTTACTCAAGCCATGTATGGTGATATAGATTTCTTCCCATTTGTATTCCTTGCATTATTTGAACTTTGGGGTCCTCCTACCATTTCAGAAAAAGCTGCCCACTCTGTTAGTCAGGATGGCCGAGCGGTCTAAGCCGCTGCGTTTAGGTCGCAGTCTCCCCTGGAGGCGTGGGTTCGAATCCCACTTCTGACAGCTTTAGTCTCTCCTGGAAGCAGTGTGTTTGCATCTTGGTTTAAATGCAAGGCAAACGACAGACGCAACTAAAGTGGGTATGATGTCCTTCTTGTAAATCGAATCCCACTTCTGACAGCTTTAGTCTCTCCTGGAAGCAGTGTGTTTGCATCTTGGTTTAAATGCAAGGCAAACGACAGACGCAACTAAAGTGGGTATGATGTCCTTCTTGTAAAATGGAAATGCTCCACACTTTCTGGGGTTTCCCTGGAAACCTAATGGTCTCATCACTCAAAAAGGCCCCAATTTCGGGATCCTGGTAAGAGAGATTTAAAAAACTCCATGTAGTTTAGGTGTGGATGAGTGGTTGAGACAATGGAATAGAAATCCCTTGAACTCTTCTCCTTGTTGGGAAAAGTGACTTCTCCGTCGTCTCTTGGGTTTCGTTCTGGAAACCTAATGGTCTCATCACTCAAAAAAGCCCCAATTTTGGGATCCTGGTAAGAGAGATGAAAAAAACTCCATGTAGCTTAGGTGTGGATGAGTGGTTGAGACAATGGAATAGAAATCCCTTGAACTCTTCTCCTTGTTGGGAAAAGGGACTTCTCCATCGTCTCTTGGGCTTTGTCTTGGGAGCCTGATGGCCCACTTACTCAAAATGGCTTCAAATTAGGGGTCCAGGTAACAGAGATACAAAGCTCCATGGAGCGGTGTCATGGCTATCGGTTGAGGCGATGGAGTACAAACCCCTTGTTCTCTTCCCCACACAATTTTAAATTGTACAGATAATGTTGAAAGCCAGCTATCAACACCGAAGTCTTACTCAAGCCATGTATGGTGATATAGATTTCTTCCGATTTGTATTCCTTGCATTATTTGAACTTTGGGGTCCTCCTACCATTTCAGAAAAAGCTGCCCACTCTGTTAGTCAGGATGGCCGAGCAGTCTAAGGCGCTGCGGTTAGGTCGCAGTCTCCCCTGGAGGCGTGGGTTCGAATCCCACTTCTGACAGCTTTAGTCTCTCCTGGAAGCAGTGTGTTTGCATCTTGGTTTGAATGCAAGGCAAACGACAGACGCAACTAAAGTGGGTATGATGTCCATCTTGTAAAATGGAAATGCTCCACACTTTCTGGGGTTTCCCTGGAAACATAATGGTCTCATTACTCAAAAAGGCCCCAATTTCGGGATCCTGGTAAGAGAGATTAAAAAAACTCCATGTAGTTTAGGTGTGGATGAGTGGTTGAGACAATGGAATAGAAATCCCTTGAACTCTTCTCCTTGTTGGGAAAAGTGACTTCTCCGTCGTCTCTTGGGTTTCGTTCTGGAAACCTAATGGTCTCATCACTCAAAAAAGCCCCAATTTTGGGATCCTGGTAAGAGAGATGAAAAAAACTCCATGTAGCTTAGGTGTGGATGAGTGGTTGAGACAATGGAATAGAAATCCCTTGAACTCTTCTCCTTGTTGGGAAAAGTGACTTCTCCGTCGTCTCTTGGGTTTCGTTCTTGAAACCTAATGGTCTCATCACTCAAAAAAGCCCCAATTTTGGGATCCTGGTAAGAGAGATGAAAAAAACTCCATGTAGCTTAGGTGTGGATGAGTGGTTGAGGCAATGGAATAGAAATCCCTTGAACTCTTCTCCTTGTTGGGTAAAGGGACTTCTCCATTGTCTCTTGGGCTTTGTCTTGGGAGCCTGATGGCACAGTTACTCAAAATGGCTTCAATTTAGGGGTCCAGGTAACAGAGATACAAAGCTCCATGGAGCGGTGTCATGGCGCAATATATCAGTCAGGATGGCCGAGCGGTCTAAGGCGCTGCGTTTAGGTCGCAGTCTCCACTGGAGGTGTGGGTTCGAATCCCACTTCTGACAGCTTTAGTCTCTCCTGGAAGCAGTGTGTTTGCATCTTGGTTTGAATGCAAGGCAAACGACAGACGCAACTAAAGTGGGTATGATGTCCATCTTGTAAAATTGAAATGCTCCACACTTTCTGGGGTTTCCCTGGAAACCTAATGGTCTCATCACTCAAAAAGGCCCCAATTTCGGGATCCTGGTAAGAGAGATTAAAAAAAACTCCATTTAGTTTAGGTGTGGATGAGTGGTTGAGACAATGGAATAGAAATCCCTTGAACTCTTCTCCTTGTTGGGAAAAGTGACTTCTCCGTCGTCTCTTGGGTTTCGTTCTGGAAACCTAATGGTCTCATCACTCAAAAAAGCCCCAATTTTGGGATCCTGGTAAGAGAGATGAAAAAAACTCCATGTAGCTTAGGTGTGGATGAGTGGTTGAGGCAATGGAATAGAAATCCCTTGAACTCTTCTCCTTGTTGGGTAAAGGGACTTCTCCATTGTCTCTTGGGCTTTGTCTTGGGAGCCTGATGGCACAGTTACTCAAAATGGCTTCAATTTAGGGGTCCAGGTAACAGAGATACAAAGCTCCATGGAGCGGTGTCATGGCGCAATATATCAGTCAGGATGGCCGAGCGGTCTAAGGCGCTGCGTTTAGGTCGCAGTCTCCACTGGAGGCGTGGGTTCGAATCCCACTTCTGACAGCTTTAGTCTCTCCTGGAAGCAGTGTGTTTGCATCTTGGTTTGAATGCAAGGCAAACGACAGACGCAACTAAAGTGGGTATGATGTCCATCTTGTAAAATGGAAATGCTCCACACTTTCTGGGGTTTCCCTGGAAACCTAATGGTCTCATCACTCAAAAAGGCCCTAATTTCGGGATCCTGGTAAGAGAGATTAAAAAAAACTCCGTGTGGATGAGTGGTTGAGACAATGGAATAGAAATCCCTTGAACTCTTCTCCTTGTTGGGAAAAGTGACTTCTCCGTCGTCTCTTGGGTTTCGTTCTGGAAACCTAATGGTCTCATCACTCAAAAAAGCCCCAATTTTGGGATCCTGGTAAGAGAGATGAAAAAAACTCCATGTAGCTTAGGTGTGGATGAGTGGTTGAGACAATGGAATAGAAATCCCTTGAACTCTTCTCCTTGTTGGGAAAAGGGACTTCTCCATCGTCTCTTGGGCTTTGTCTTGGGAGCCTGATGGCCCACTTACTCAAAATGGCTTCAAATTAGGGGTCCAGGTAACAGAGATACAAAGCTCCATGGAGAGGTGTCATGGCTATCGGTTGAGGCGATGGAGTACAAACCCCTTGTTCTCTTCCCCACACACTTTTAAATTGTACAGAGAATGTTGAAAGCCAGCTATCAACACCGAAGTCTTACTCAAGCCATGTATGGTGATATAGATTTCTTCCCATTTGTATTCCTTGCATTATTTGAACTTTGGGGTCCTCCTACCATTTCAGAAAAAGCTGCCCACTCTGTTAGTCAGGATGGCCGTGCGGTCTAAGGCGCTGCGTTTAGGTCGCAGTTTCCCCTGGAGGCGTGGGTTCGAATCCCACTTCTGACAGCTTTAGTCTCTCCTGGAAGCAGTGTGTTTGCATCTTGGTTTGAATGCAAGGCAAACGACAGACGCAACTAAAGTGGGTATGATGTCCATCTTGTAAAATGGAAATGCTCCACACTTTCTGGGGTTTCCCTGGAAACCTAATGGTCTCATCACTCAAAAAGGCCCCAATTTCGGGATCCTGGTAAGAGAGATTAAAAAAACTCCATGTAGTTTAGGTGTGGATGAGTGGTTGAGACAATGGAATAGAAATCCCTTGAACTCTTCTCCTTGTTGGGAAAAGTGACTTCTCCGTCGTCTCTTGGGTTTCGTTCTGGAAACCTAATGGTCTCATCACTCAAAAAAGCCCCAATTTTGGGATCCTGGTAAGAGAGATGAAAAAAACTCCATGTAGCTTAGGTGTGGATGAGTGGTTGAGGCAATGGAATAGAAATCCCTTGAACTCTTCTCCTTCTTGGGAAAAGGGACTTCTCCATTGTCTCTTGGGCTTTGTCTTGGGAGCCTGGTGGCACAGTTACAAAAAATTGCTTCAATTTAGGGGTCCAGGTAACAGAGATACTAAGCTCCATGGAGCGGTGTCATGGCTATCGGGTGAGGCGATGGAGTACAAATCCCTTGTTCTCTTCCCCACACAATTTTAAATTGTACAGAGAATGTTGAAAGCCAGCTATCCCCACCGAAGTCTTACTCAAGCCATGTATGGTGATATAGATTTATTCCCATTAGTATTCCTCGCATTATTTGAGTTTTGGGGTCCTCCTACCATTTCAGAAAAAGCTGCGCAATATATCAGTCAGGATGGCCGAGCGGTCTAAGGCGCTGCGTTCAGGTCGCAGTCTCCCCTGGAGGCGTGGGTTCGAATCCCACTTCTGACAGCTTTAGTCTCTCCTTGAAGCAGTGTGTTTGCATCTTGGTTTGAATGCAAGGCAAACGACAGACGCAACTAAAGTGGGTATGATGTCCATCTTGTAAAATGGAAATGCTCCACACTTTCTGGGGTTTCCCTGGAAACATAATGGTCTCATCACTCAAAAAGGCCCCAATTTCGGGATCCTGGTAAGAGAGATTAAAAAAACTCCATGTAGTTTAGGTGTGGATGAGTGGTTGAGACAATGGAATAGAAATCCCTTGAACTCTTCTCCTTGTTGGGAAAAGTGACTTCTCCGTCGTCTCTTGGGTTTCGTTCTGGAAACCTAATGGTCTCATCACTCAAAAAAGCCCCAATTTTGGGATCCTGGTAAGAGAGATGAAAAAAACTCCATGTAGCTTAGGTGTGGATGAGTGGTTGAGACAATGGAATAGAAATCCCTTGAACTCTTCTCCTTGTTGGGAAAAGTGACTTCTCCGTCGTCTCTTGGGTTTCGTTCTGGAAACCTAATGGTCTCATCACTCAAAAAAGCCCCAATTTTGGGATCCTGGTAAGAGAGATGAAAAAAACTCCATGTAGCTTAGGTGTGGATGAGTGGTTGAGGCAATGGAATAGAAATCCCTTGAACTCTTCTCCTTGTTGGGTAAAGGGACTTCTCCATTGTCTCTTGGGCTTTGTCTTGGGAGCCTGATGGCACAGTTACTCAAAATGGCTTCAATTTAGGGGTCCAGGTAACAGAGATACAAAGCTCCATGGAGCGGTGTCATGGCGCAATATATCAGTCAGGATGGCCGAGCGGTCTAAGGCGCTGTGTTTAGGTCGCAGTCTCCACTGGAGGTGTGGGTTCGAATCCCACTTCTGACAGCTTTAGTCTCTCCTGGAAGCAGTGTGTTTGCATCTTGGTTTGAATGCAAGGCAAACGACAGACGCAACTAAAGTGGGTATGATGTCCATCTTGTAAAATGGAAATGCTCCACACTTTCTGGGGTTTCCCTGGAAACCTAATGGTCTCATCACTCAAAAAGGCCCCAATTTCGGGATCCTGGTAAGAGAGATTAAAAAAAACTCCATGTAGTTTAGGTGTGGATGAGTGGTTGAGACAATGGAATAGAAATCCCTTGAACTCTTCTCCTTGTTGGGAAAAGTGACTTCTCCGTCGTCTCTTGGGTTTCGTTCTGGAAACCTAATGGTCTCATCACTCAAAAAAGCCCCAATTTTGGGATCCTGGTAAGAGAGATGAAAAAAACTCCATGTAGCTTAGGTGTGGATGAGTGGTTGAGACAATGGAATAGAAATCCCTTGAACTCTTCTCCTTGTTGGGAAAAGGGACTTCTCCATCGTCTCTTGGGCTTTGTCTTGGGAGCCTGATGGCCCACTTACTCAAAATGGCTTCAAATTAGGGGTCCAGGTAACAGAGATACAAAGCTCCATGGAGAGGTGTCATGGCTATCGGTTGAGGCGATGGAGTACAAACCCCTTGTTCTCTTCCCCACACACTTTTAAATTGTACAGAGAATGTTGAAAGCCAGCTATCAACACCGAAGTCTTACTCAAGCCATGTATGGTGATATAGATTTCTTCCCATTTGTATTCCTTGCATTATTTGAACTTTGGGGTCCTCCTACCATTTCAGAAAAAGCTGCCCACTCTGTTAGTCAGGATGGCCGTGCGGTCTAAGGCGCTGCGTTTAGGTCGCAGTTTCCCCTGGAGGCGTGGGTTCGAATCCCACTTCTGACAGCTTTAGTCTCTCCTGGAAGCAGTGTGTTTGCATCTTGGTTTGAATGCAAGGCAAACGACAGACGCAACTAAAGTGGGTATGATGTCCATCTTGTAAAATGGAAATGCTCCACACTTTCTGGGGTTTCCCTGGAAACCTAATGGTCTCATCACTCAAAAAGGCCCCAATTTCGGGATCCTGGTAAGAGAGATTAAAAAAACTCCATGTAGTTTAGGTGTGGATGAGTGGTTGAGACAATGGAATAGAAATCCCTTGAACTCTTCTCCTTGTTGGGAAAAGTGACTTCTCCGTCGTCTCTTGGGTTTCGTTCTGGAAACCTAATGGTCTCATCACTCAAAAAAGCCCCAATTTTGGGATCCTGGTAAGAGAGATGAAAAAAACTCCATGTAGCTTAGGTGTGGATGAGTGGTTGAGGCAATGGCATAGAAATCCCTTGAACTCTTCTCCTTCTTGGGAAAAGGGACTTCTCCATTGTCTCTTGGGCTTTGTCTTGGGAGCCTGGTGGCACAGTTACAAAAAATGGCTTCAATTTAGGGGTCCAGGTAACAGAGATACTAAGCTCCATGGAGCGGTGTCATGGCTATCGGGTGAGGCGATGGAGTACAAATCCCTTGTTCTCTTCCCCACACAATTTTAAATTGTACAGAGAATGTTGAAAGCCAGCTATCCCCACCGAAGTCTTACTCAAGCCATGTATGGTGATATAGATTTATTCCCATTAGTATTCCTCGCATTATTTGAGTTTTGGGGTCCTCCTACCATTTCAGAAAAAGCTGCGCAATATATCAGTCAGGATGGCCGAGCAGTCTCAGGCGCTGCGTTCAGGTCGCAGTCTCCCCTGGAGGTGTGGGTTCGAATCCCACTTCTGACAGCTTTAGTCTCTCCTTGAAGCAGTGTGTTTGCATCTTGGTTTGAATGCAAGGCAAACGACAGACGCAACTAAAGTGGGTATGATGTCCATCTTGTAAAATGGAAATGCTCCACACTTTCTGGGGTTTCCCTGGAAACATAATGGTCTCATCACTCAAAAAGGCCCCAATTTCGGGATCCTGGTAAGAGAGATTAAAAAAACTCCATGTAGTTTAGGTGTGGATGAGTGGTTGAGACAATGGAATAGAAATCCCTTGAACTCTTCTCCTTGTTGGGAGAAGTGACTTCTCCGTCGTCTCTTGGGTTTCGTTCTGGAAACCTAATGGTCTCATCACTCAAAAAAGCCCCAATTTTGGGATCCTGGTAAGCGAGATGAAAAAAACTCCATGTAGCTTAGGTGTGGATGAGTGGTTGAGGCAATGGAATAGAAATCCCTTGAACTCTTCTCCTTCTTGGGAAAAGGGACTTCTCCATTGTCTCTTGGGCTTTGTCTTGGGAGCCTGGTGGCACAGTTACAAAAAATGGCTTCAATTTAGGGGTCCAGGTAACAGAGATACTAAGCTCCATGGAGCGGTGTCATGGCTATCGGGTGAGGCGATGGAGTACAAATCCCATGTTCTCTTCCCCACACAATTTTAAATTGTACAGAGAATGTTGAAAGCCAGCTATCCCCACCGAAGTCTTACTCAAGCCATGTATGGTGATATAGATTTATTCCCATTAGTATTCCTCGCATTATTTGAGTTTTGGGGTCCTCCTACCATTTCAGAAAAAGCTGCGCAATATATCAGTCAGGATGGCCGAGCGGTCTAAGGCGCTGCGTTCAGGTCGCAGTCTCCCCTGGAGGCGTGGGTTCGAATCCCACTTCTGACAGCTTTAGTCTCTCCTTGAAGCAGTGTGTTTGCATCTTGGTTTGAATGCAAGGCAAACGACAGACGCAACTAAAGTGGGTATGATGTCCATCTTGTAAAATGGAAATGCTCCACACTTTCTGGGGTTTCCCTGGAAACATAATGGTCTCATCACTCAAAAAGGCCCCAATTTCGGGATCATGGTAAGAGAGATTAAAAAAACTCCATGTAGTTTAGGTGTGGATGAGTGGTTGAGACAATGGAATAGAAATCCCTTGAACTCTTCTCCTTCTTGGGAAAAGGGACTTCTCCATTGTCTCTTGGGCTTTATCTTGGGAGCCTGGTGGCACAGTTACAAAAAATGGCTTCAATTTAGGGGTCCAGGTAACAGAGATACTAAGCTCCATGGAGCGGTGTCATGGCTATCGGGTGAGGCGATGGAGTACAAATCCCTTGTTCTCTTCCCCACACAATTTTAAATTGTACAGAGAATGTTGAAAGCCAGCTATCCCCACCGAAGTCTTACTCAAGCCATGTATGGTGATATAGATTTATTCCCATTAGTATTCCTCGCATTATTTGAGTTTTGGGGTCCTCCTACCATTTCAGAAAAAGCTGCGCAATATATCAGTCAGGATGGCCGAGCAGTCTAAGGCGCTGCGTTCAGGTCGCAGTCTCCCCTGGAGGTGTGGGTTCGAATCCCACTTCTGACAGCTTTAGTCTCTCCTTGAAGCAGTGTGTTTGCATCTTGGTTTGAATGCAAGGCAAACGACAGACGCAACTAAAGTGGGTATGATGTCCATCTTGTAAAATGGAAATGCTCCACACTTTCTGGGGTTTCCCTGGAAACATAATGGTCTCATCACTCAAAAAGGCCCCAATTTCGGGATCCTGGTAAGAGAGATTAAAAAAACTCCATGTAGTTTAGGTGTGGATGAGTGGTTGAGACAATGGAATAGAAATCCCTTGAACTCTTCTCCTTGTTGGGAAAAGTGACTTCTCCGTCGTCTCTTGGGTTTCGTTCTGGAAACCTAATGGTCTCATCACTCAAAAAAGCCCCAATTTTGGGATCCTGGTAAGAGAGATGAAAAAAACTCCATGTAGCTTAGGTGTGGATGAGTGGTTGAGGCAATGGAATAGAAATCCCTTGAACTCTTCTCCTTCTTGGGAAAAGGGACTTCTCCATTGTCTCTTGGGCTTTGTCTTGGGAGCCTGGTGGCACAGTTACAAAAAATGGCTTCAATTTAGGGGTCCAGGTAACAGAGATACTAAGCTCCATGGAGCGGTGTCATGGCTATCGGGTGAGGCGATGGAGTACAAATCCCTTGTTCTCTTCCCCACACAATTTTAAATTGTACAGAGAATGTTGAAAGCCAGCTATCCCCACCGAAGTCTTACTCAAGCCATGTATGGTGATATAGATTTATTCCCATTAGTATTCCTCGCATTATTTGAGTTTTGGGGTCCTCCTACCATTTCAGAAAAAGCTGCGCAATATATCAGTCAGGATGGCCGAGCGGTCTAAGGCGCTGCGTTCAGGTCGCAGTCTCCCCTGGAGGCGTGGGTTCGAATCCCACTTCTGACAGCTTTAGTCTCTCCTTGAAGCAGTGTGTTTGCATCTTGGTTTGAATGCAAGGCAAACGACAGACGCAACTAAAGTGGGTATGATGTCCATCTTGTAAAATGGAAATGCTCCACACTTTCTGGGGTTTCCCTGGAAACATAATGGTCTCATCACTCAAAAAGGCCCCAATTTCGGGATCCTGGTAAGAGAGATTAAAAAAACTCCATGTAGTTTAGGTGTGGATGAGTGGTTGAGACAATGGAATAGAAATCCCTTGAACTCTTCTCCTTGTTGGGAAAAGTGACTTCTCCGTCGTCTCTTGGGTTTCGTTCTGGAAACCTAATGGTCTCATCACTCAAAAAAGCCCCAATTTTGGGATCCTGGTAAGAGAGATGAAAAAAACTCCATGTAGCTTAGGTGTGGATGAGTGGTTGAGACAATGGAATAGAAATCCCTTGAACTCTTCTCCTTGTTGGGAAAAGTGACTTCTCCGTCGTCTCTTGGGTTTCGTTCTGGAAACCTAATGGTCTCATCACTCAAAAAAGCCCCAATTTTGGGATCCTGGTAAGAGAGATGAAAAAAACTCCATGTAGCTTAGGTGTGGATGAGTGGTTGAGGCAATGGAATAGAAATCCCTTGAACTCTTCTCCTTGTTGGGTAAAGGGACTTCTCCATTGTCTCTTGGGCTTTGTCTTGGGAGCCTGATGGCACAGTTACTCAAAATGGCTTCAATTTAGGGGTCCAGGTAACAGAGATACAAAGCTCCATGGAGCGGTGTCATGGCGCAATATATCAGTCAGGATGGCCGAGCGGTCTAAGGCGCTGTGTTTAGGTCGCAGTCTCCACTGGAGGTGTGGGTTCGAATCCCACTTCTGACAGCTTTAGTCTCTCCTGGAAGCAGTGTGTTTGCATCTTGGTTTGAATGCAAGGCAAACGACAGACGCAACTAAAGTGGGTATGATGTCCATCTTGTAAAATGGAAATGCTCCACACTTTCTGGGGTTTCCCTGGAAACCTAATGGTCTCATCACTCAAAAAGGCCCCAATTTCGGGATCCTGGTAAGAGAGATTAAAAAAAACTCCATGTAGTTTAGGTGTGGATGAGTGGTTGAGACAATGGAATAGAAATCCCTTGAACTCTTCTCCTTGTTGGGAAAAGTGACTTCTCCGTCGTCTCTTGGGTTTCGTTCTGGAAACCTAATGGTCTCATCACTCAAAAAAGCCCCAATTTTGGGATCCTGGTAAGAGAGATGAAAAAAACTCCATGTAGCTTAGGTGTGGATGAGTGGTTGAGACAATGGAATAGAAATCCCTTGAACTCTTCTCCTTGTTGGGAAAAGGGACTTCTCCATCGTCTCTTGGGCTTTGTCTTGGGAGCCTGATGGCCCACTTACTCAAAATGGCTTCAAATTAGGGGTCCAGGTAACAGAGATACAAAGCTCCATGGAGAGGTGTCATGGCTATCGGTTGAGGCGATGGAGTACAAACCCCTTGTTCTCTTCCCCACACACTTTTAAATTGTACAGAGAATGTTGAAAGCCAGCTATCAACACCGAAGTCTTACTCAAGCCATGTATGGTGATATAGATTTCTTCCCATTTGTATTCCTTGCATTATTTGAACTTTGGGGTCCTCCTACCATTTCAGAAAAAGCTGCCCACTCTGTTAGTCAGGATGGCCGTGCGGTCTAAGGCGCTGCGTTTAGGTCGCAGTTTCCCCTGGAGGCGTGGGTTCGAATCCCACTTCTGACAGCTTTAGTCTCTCCTGGAAGCAGTGTGTTTGCATCTTGGTTTGAATGCAAGGCAAACGACAGACGCAACTAAAGTGGGTATGATGTCCATCTTGTAAAATGGAAATGCTCCACACTTTCTGGGGTTTCCCTGGAAACCTAATGGTCTCATCACTCAAAAAGGCCCCAATTTCGGGATCCTGGTAAGAGAGATTAAAAAAACTCCATGTAGTTTAGGTGTGGATGAGTGGTTGAGACAATGGAATAGAAATCCCTTGAACTCTTCTCCTTGTTGGGAAAAGTGACTTCTCCGTCGTCTCTTGGGTTTCGTTCTGGAAACCTAATGGTCTCATCACTCAAAAAAGCCCCAATTTTGGGATCCTGGTAAGAGAGATGAAAAAAACTCCATGTAGCTTAGGTGTGGATGAGTGGTTGAGGCAATGGCATAGAAATCCCTTGAACTCTTCTCCTTCTTGGGAAAAGGGACTTCTCCATTGTCTCTTGGGCTTTGTCTTGGGAGCCTGGTGGCACAGTTACAAAAAATGGCTTCAATTTAGGGGTCCAGGTAACAGAGATACTAAGCTCCATGGAGCGGTGTCATGGCTATCGGGTGAGGCGATGGAGTACAAATCCCTTGTTCTCTTCCCCACACAATTTTAAATTGTACAGAGAATGTTGAAAGCCAGCTATCCCCACCGAAGTCTTACTCAAGCCATGTATGGTGATATAGATTTATTCCCATTAGTATTCCTCGCATTATTTGAGTTTTGGGGTCCTCCTACCATTTCAGAAAAAGCTGCGCAATATATCAGTCAGGATGGCCGAGCAGTCTCAGGCGCTGCGTTCAGGTCGCAGTCTCCCCTGGAGGTGTGGGTTCGAATCCCACTTCTGACAGCTTTAGTCTCTCCTTGAAGCAGTGTGTTTGCATCTTGGTTTGAATGCAAGGCAAACGACAGACGCAACTAAAGTGGGTATGATGTCCATCTTGTAAAATGGAAATGCTCCACACTTTCTGGGGTTTCCCTGGAAACATAATGGTCTCATCACTCAAAAAGGCCCCAATTTCGGGATCCTGGTAAGAGAGATTAAAAAAACTCCATGTAGTTTAGGTGTGGATGAGTGGTTGAGACAATGGAATAGAAATCCCTTGAACTCTTCTCCTTGTTGGGAAAAGTGACTTCTCCGTCGTCTCTTGGGTTTCGTTCTGGAAACCTAATGGTCTCATCACTCAAAAAAGCCCCAATTTTGGGATCCTGGTAAGCGAGATGAAAAAAACTCCATGTAGCTTAGGTGTGGATGAGTGGTTGAGGCAATGGAATAGAAATCCCTTGAACTCTTCTCCTTCTTGGGAAAAGGGACTTCTCCATTGTCTCTTGGGCTTTGTCTTGGGAGCCTGGTGGCACAGTTACAAAAAATGGCTTCAATTTAGGGGTCCAGGTAACAGAGATACTAAGCTCCATGGAGCGGTGTCATGGCTATCGGGTGAGGCGATGGAGTACAAATCCCTTGTTCTCTTCCCCACACAATTTTAAATTGTACAGAGAATGTTGAAAGCCAGCTATCCCCACCGAAGTCTTACTCAAGCCATGTATGGTGATATAGATTTATTCCCATTAGTATTCCTCGCATTATTTGAGTTTTGGGGTCCTCCTACCATTTCAGAAAAAGCTGCGCAATATATCAGTCAGGATGGCCGAGCAGTCTAAGGCGCTGCGTTCAGGTCGCAGTCTCCCCTGGAGGTGTGGGTTCGAATCCCACTTCTGACAGCTTTAGTCTCTCCTTGAAGCAGTGTGTTTGCATCTTGGTTTGAATGCAAGGCAAACGACAGACGCAACTAAAGTGGGTATGATGTCCATCTTGTAAAATGGAAATGCTCCACACTTTCTGGGGTTTCCCTGGAAACATAATGGTCTCATCACTCAAAAAGGCCCCAATTTCGGGATCCTGGTAAGAGAGATTAAAAAAACTCCATGTAGTTTAGGTGTGGATGAGTGGTTGAGACAATGGAATAGAAATCCCTTGAACTCTTCTCCTTGTTGGGAAAAGTGACTTCTCCGTCGTCTCTTGGGTTTCGTTCTGGAAACCTAATGGTCTCATCACTCAAAAAAGCCCCAATTTTGGGATCCTGGTAAGAGAGATGAAAAAAACTCCATGTAGCTTAGGTGTGGATGAGTGGTTGAGACAATGGAATAGAAATCCCTTGAACTCTTCTCCTTGTTGGGAAAAGTGACTTCTCCGTCGTCTCTTGGGTTTCGTTCTGGAAACCTAATGGTCTCATCACTCAAAAAAGCCCCAATTTTGGGATCCTGGTAAGAGAGATGAAAAAAACTCCATGTAGCTTAGGTGTGGATGAGTGGTTGAGGCAATGGAATAGAAATCCCTTGAACTCTTCTCCTTGTTGGGTAAAGGGACTTCTCCATTGTCTCTTGGGCTTTGTCTTGGGAGCCTGATGGCACAGTTACTCAAAATGGCTTCAATTTAGGGGTCCAGGTAACAGAGATACAAAGCTCCATGGAGCGGTGTCATGGCGCAATATATCAGTCAGGATGGCCGAGCGGTCTAAGGCGCTGTGTTTAGGTCGCAGTCTCCACTGGAGGTGTGGGTTCGAATCCCACTTCTGACAGCTTTAGTCTCTCCTGGAAGCAGTGTGTTTGCATCTTGGTTTGAATGCAAGGCAAACGACAGACGCAACTAAAGTGGGTATGATGTCCATCTTGTAAAATGGAAATGCTCCACACTTTCTGGGGTTTCCCTGGAAACCTAATGGTCTCATCACTCAAAAAGGCCCCAATTTCGGGATCCTGGTAAGAGAGATTAAAAAAAACTCCATGTAGTTTAGGTGTGGATGAGTGGTTGAGACAATGGAATAGAAATCCCTTGAACTCTTCTCCTTGTTGGGAAAAGTGACTTCTCCGTCGTCTCTTGGGTTTCGTTCTGGAAACCTAATGGTCTCATCACTCAAAAAAGCCCCAATTTTGGGATCCTGGTAAGAGAGATGAAAAAAACTCCATGTAGCTTAGGTGTGGATGAGTGGTTGAGACAATGGAATAGAAATCCCTTGAACTCTTCTCCTTGTTGGGAAAAGGGACTTCTCCATCGTCTCTTGGGCTTTTTCTTGGGAGCCTGATGGCCCACTTACTCAAAATGGCTTCAAATTAGGGGTCCAGGTAACAGAGATACAAAGCTCCATGGAGAGGTGTCATGGCTATCGGTTGAGGCGATGGAGTACAAACCCCTTGTTCTCTTCCCCACACACTTTTAAATTGTACAGAGAATGTTGAAAGCCAGCTATCAACACCGAAGTCTTACTCAAGCCATGTATGGTGATATAGATTTCTTCCCATTTGTATTCCTTGCATTATTTGAACTTTGGGGTCCTCCTACCATTTCAGAAAAAGCTGCCCACTCTGTTAGTCAGGATGGCCGTGCGGTCTAAGGCGCTGCGTTTAGGTCGCAGTTTCCCCTGGAGGCGTGGGTTCGAATCCCACTTCTGACAGCTTTAGTCTCTCCTGGAAGCAGTGTGTTTGCATCTTGGTTTGAATGCAAGGCAAACGACAGACGCAACTAAAGTGGGTATGATGTCCATCTTGTAAAATGGAAATGCTCCACACTTTCTGGGGTTTCCCTGGAAACCTAATGGTCTCATCACTCAAAAAGGCCCCAATTTCGGGATCCTGGTAAGAGAGATTAAAAAAACTCCATGTAGTTTAGGTGTGGATGAGTGGTTGAGACAATGGAATAGAAATCCCTTGAACTCTTCTCCTTGTTGGGAAAAGTGACTTCTCCGTCGTCTCTTGGGTTTCGTTCTGGAAACCTAATGGTCTCATCACTCAAAAAAGCCCCAATTTTGGGATCCTGGTAAGAGAGATGAAAAAAACTCCATGTAGCTTAGGTGTGGATGAGTGGTTGAGGCAATGGAATAGAAATCCCTTGAACTCTTCTCCTTCTTGGGAAAAGGGACTTCTCCATTGTCTCTTGGGCTTTGTCTTGGGAGCCTGGTGGCACAGTTACAAAAAATGGCTTCAATTTAGGGGTCCAGGTAACAGAGATACTAAGCTCCATGGAGCGGTGTCATGGCTATCGGGTGAGGCGATGGAGTACAAATCCCTTGTTCTCTTCCCCACACAATTTTAAATTGTACAGAGAATGTTGAAAGCCAGCTATCCCCACCGAAGTCTTACTCAAGCCATGTATGGTGATATAGATTTATTCCCATTAGTATTCCTCGCATTATTTGAGTTTTGGGGTCCTCCTACCATTTCAGAAAAAGCTGCGCAATATATCAGTCAGGATGGCCGAGCAGTCTAAGGCGCTGCCTTCAGGTCGCAGTCTCCCCTGGAGACGTGGGTTCGAATCCCACTTCTGACAGCTTTAGTCTCTCCTTGAAGCAGTGTGTTTGCATCTTGGTTTGAATGCAAGGCAAACGACAGACGCAACTAAAGTGGGTATGATGTCCATCTTGTAAAATGGAAATGCTCCACACTTTCTGGGGTTTCCCTGGAAACATAATGGTCTCATCACTCAAAAAGGCCCCAATTTCGGGATCCTGGTAAGAGAGATTAAAAAAACTCCATGTAGTTTAGGTGTGGATGAGTGGTTGAGACAATGGAATAGAAATCCCTTGAACTCTTCTCCTTGTTGGGAAAAGTGACTTCTCCGTCGTCTCTTGGGTTTCGTTCTGGAAACCTAATGGTCTCATCACTCAAAAAAGCCCCAATTTTGGGATCCTGGTAAGAGAGATGAAAAAAACTCCATGTAGCTTAGGTGTGGATGAGTGGTTGAGGCAATGGAATAGAAATCCCTTGAACTCTTCTCCTTGTTGGGTAAAGGGACTTCTCCATTGTCTCTTGGGCTTTGTCTTGGGAGCCTGATGGCACAGTTACTCAAAATGGCTTCAATTTAGGGGTCCAGGTAACAGAGATACAAAGCTCCATGGAGCGGTGTCATGGCGCAATATATCAGTCAGGATGGCCGAGCGGTCTAAGGCGCTGCGTTTAGGTCGCAGTCTCCACTGCAGGCGTGGGTTCGAATCCCACTTCTGACAGCTTTAGTCTCTCCTGGAAGCAGTGTGTTTGCATCTTGGTTTGAATGCAAGGCAAACGACAGACGAAACTAAAGTGGGTATGATGTCCATCTTGTAAAATGGAAATGCTCCACACTTTCTGGGGTTTCCCTGGAAACCTAATGGTCTCATCACTCAAAAAGGCCCCAATTTCGGGATCCTGGTAAGAGAGATTAAAAAAAACTCCATGTAGTTTAGGTGTGGATGAGTGGTTGAGACAATGGAATAGAAATCCCTTGAACTCTTCTCCTTGTTGGGAAAAGTGACTTCTCCGTCGTCTCTTGGGTTTCGTTCTGGAAACCTAATGGTCTCATCACTCAAAAAAGCCCCAATTTTGGGATCCTGGTAAGAGAGATGAAAAAAACTCCATGTAGCTTAGGTGTGGATGAGTGGTTGAGACAATGGAATAGAAATCCCTTGAACTCTTCTCCTTGTTGGGAAAAGGGACTTCTCCATCGTCTCTTGGGCTTTGTCTTGGGAGCCTGATGGCCCACTTACTCAAAATGGCTTCAATTTAGGGGTCCAGGTAACAGAGATACAAAGCTCCATGGAGCGGTGTCATGGCTATCGGTTGAGGCGATGGAGTACAAACCCCTTGTTCTCTTCCCCACACACTTTTAAATTGTACAGAGAATGTTGAAAGCCAGCTATCAACACCGAAGTCTTACTCAAGCCATGTATGGTGATATAGATTTCTTCCCATTTGTATTCCTTGCATTATTTGAACTTTGGGGTCCTCCTACCATTTCAGAAAAAGCTGCCCACTCTGTTAGTCAGGATGGCCGAGCGGTCTAAGGCGCTGCGTTTAGGTCGCAGTCTCCACTGGAGGCGTGGGTTCGAATCCCACTTCTGACAGCTTTAGTCTCTCCTGGAAGCAGTGTGTTTGCATCTTGGTTTGAATGCAAGGCAAACGACAGACGCAACTAAAGTGGGTATGATGTCCATCTTGTAAAATGGAAATGCTCCACACTTTCTGGGGTTTCCCTGGAAACCTAATGGTCTCATCACTCAAAAAGGCCCCAATTTCGGGATCCTGGTAAGAGAGATTAAAAAAAACTCCATGTAGTTTAGGTGTGGATGAGTGGTTGAGACAATGGAATAGAAATCCCTTGAACTCTTCTCCTTGTTGGGAAAAGTGACTTCTCCGTCGTCTCTTGGGTTTCGTTCTGGAAACCTAATGGTCTCATCACTCAAAAAAGCCCCAATTTTGGGATCCTGGTAAGAGAGATGAAAAAAACTCCATGTAGCTTAGGTGTGGATGAGTGGTTGAGGCAATGGAATAGAAATCCCTTGAACTCTTCTCCTTGTTGGGTAAAGGGACTTCTCCATTGTCTCTTGGGCTTTGTCTTGGGAGCCTGATGGCACAGTTACTCAAAATGGCTTCAATTTAGGGGTCCAGGTAACAGAGATACAAAGCTCCATGGAGCGGTGTCATGGCGCAATATATCAGTCAGGATGGCCGAGCGGTCTAAGGCGCTGCGTTTAGGTCGCAGTCTCCACTGGAGGCGTGGGTTCGAATCCCACTTCTGACAGCTTTAGTCTCTCCTGGAAGCAGTGTGTTTGCATCTTGGTTTGAATGCAAGGCAAACGACAGACGCAACTAAAGTGGGTATGATGTCCATCTTGTAAAATGGAAATGCTCCACACTTTCTGGGGTTTCCCTGGAAACCTAATGGTCTCATCACTCAAAAAGGCCCCAATTTCGGGATCCTGGTAAGAGAGATTAAAAAAAACTCCATGTAGTTTAGGTGTGGATGAGTGGTTGAGACAATGGAATAGAAATCCCTTGAACTCTTCTCCTTGTTGGGAAAAGTGACTTCTCCGTCGTCTCTTGGGTTTCGTTCTGGAAACCTAATGGTCTCATCACTCAAAAAAGCCCCAATTTTGGGATCCTGGTAAGAGAGATGAAAAAAACTCCATGTAGCTTAGGTGTGGATGAGTGGTTGAGACAATGGAATAGAAATCCCTTGAACTCTTCTCCTTGTTGGGAAAAGGGACTTCTCCATCGTCTCTTGGGCTTTGTCTTGGGAGCCTGATGGCCCACTTACTCAAAATGGCTTCAAATTAGGGGTCCAGGTAACAGAGATACAAAGCTCCATGGAGCGGTGTCATGGCTATCGGTTGAGGCGATGGAGTACAAACCCCTTGTTCTCTTCCCCACACACTTTTAAATTGTACAGAGAATGTTGAAAGCCAGCTATCAACACCGAAGTCTTACTCAAGCCATGTATGGTGATATAGATTTCTTCCCATTTGTATTCCTTGCATTATTTGAACTTTGGGGTCCTCCTACCATTTCAGAAAAAGCTGCCTACTCTGTTAGTCAGGATGGCCGAGCGGTCTAAGGCGCTGCGTTTAGGTCGCAGTTTCCCCTGGAGGCGTGGGTTCGAATCCCACTTCTGACAGCTTTAGTCTCTCCTTGAAGCAGTGTGTTTGCGTCTTGGTTTGAATGCAAGGCAAACGACAGACGCAACTAAAGTGGGTATGATGTCCATCTTGTAAAATGGAAATGCTCCACACTTTCTGGGGTTTCCCTGGAAACATAATGGTCTCATCACTCAAAAAGGCCCCAATTTCGGGATCCTGGTAAGAGAGATTAAAAAAACTCCATGTAGTTTAGGTGTGGATGAGTGGTTGAGACAATGGAATAGAAATCCCTTGAACTCTTCTCCTTGTTGGGAAAAGTGACTTCTCCGTCGTCTCTTGGGTTTCGTTCTGGAAACCTAATGGTCTCATCACTCAAAAAAGCCCCAATTTTGGGATCCTGGTAAGAGAGATGAAAAAAACTCCATGTAGTTTAGGTGTGGATGAGTGGTTGAGACAATGGAATAGAAATCCCTTGAACTCTTCTCCTTGTTGGGAAAAGGGACTTCTCCATTGTCTCTTGGGCTTTGTCTTGGGAGCCTGGTGGCACAGTTACAAAAAATGGCTTCAATTTAGGGGTCCAGGTAACAGAGATACTAAGCTCCATGGAGCGGTGTCATGGCTATCGGGTGAGGCGATGGAGTACAAATCCCTTGTTCTCTTCCCCACACAATTTTAAATTGTACAGAGAATGTTGAAAGCCAGCTATCCCCACCGAAGTCTTACTCAAGCCATGTATGGTGATATAGATTTCTTCCCATTTGTATTCCTTGCATTATTTGAACTTTGGGGTCCTCCTACCATTTCAGAAAAAGCTGCCCACTCTGTTAGTCAGGATGGCCGAGCGGTCTAAGGCGCTGCGTTTAGGTCGCAGTCTCCACTGGAGGCGTGGGTTCGAATCCCACTTCTGACAGCTTTAGTCTCTCCTGGAAGCAGTGTGTTTGCATCTTGGTTTGAATGCAAGGCAAACGACAGACGCAACTAAAGTGGGTATGATGTCCATCTTGTAAAATGGAAATGCTCCACACTTTCTGGGGTTTCCCTGGAAACCTAATGGTCTCATCACTCAAAAAGGCCCCAATTTCGGGATCCTGGTAAGAGAGATTAAAAAAAACTCCATGTAGTTTAGGTGTGGATGAGTGGTTGAGACAATGGAATAGAAATCCCTTGAACTCTTCTCCTTGTTGGGAAAAGTGACTTCTCCGTCGTCTCTTGGGTTTCGTTCTGGAAACCTAATGGTCTCATCACTCAAAAAAGCCCCAATTTTGGGATCCTGGTAAGAGAGATGAAAAAAACTCCATGTAGCTTAGGTGTGGATGAGTGGTTGAGGCAATGGAATAGAAATCCCTTGAACTCTTCTCCTTCTTGGGAAAAGGGACTTCTCCATTGTATCTTGGGCTTTGTCTTGGGAGCCTGGTGGCACAGTTACAAAAAATGGCTTCAATTTAGGGGTCCAGGTAACAGAGATACTAAGCTCCATGGAGCGGTGTCATGGCTATCGGGTGAGGCGATGGAGTACAAATCCCTTGTTCTCTTCCCCACACAATTTTAAATTGTACAGAGAATGTTGAAAGCCAGCTATCCCCACCGAAGTCTTACTCAAGCCATGTATGGTGATATAGATTTATTCCCATTAGTATTCCTCGCATTATTTGAGTTTTGGGGTCCTCCTACCATTTCAGAAAAAGCTGCGCAATATATCAGTCAGGATGGCCGAGCAGTCTAAGGCGCTGCCTTCAGGTCGCAGTCTCCCCTGGAGGCGTGGGTTCGAATCCCACTTCTGACAGCTTTAGTCTCTCCTTGAAGCAGTGTGTTTGCATCTTGGTTTGAATGCAAGGCAAACGACAGACGCAACTAAAGTGGGTATGATGTCCATCTTGTAAAATGGAAATGCTCCACACTTTCTGGGGTTTCCCTGGAAACATAATGGTCTCATCACTCAAAAAGGCCCCAATTTCGGGATCCTGGTAAGAGAGATTAAAAAAACTCCATGTAGTTTAGGTGTGGATGAGTGGTTGAGACAATGGAATAGAAATCCCTTGAACTCTTCTCCTTGTTGGGAAAAGTGACTTCTCCGTCGTCTCTTGGGTTTCGTTCTGGAAACCTAATGGTCTCATCACTCAAAAAAGCCCCAATTTTGGGATCCTGGTAAGAGAGATGAAAAAAACTCCATGTAGCTTAGGTGTGGATGAGTGGTTGAGACAATGGAATAGAAATCCCTTGAACTCTTCTCCTTGTTGGGAAAAGTGACTTCTCCGTCGTCTCTTGGGTTTCGTTCTGGAAACCTAATGGTCTCATCACTCAAAAAAGCCCCAATTTTGGGATCCTGGTAAGAGAGATGAAAAAAACTCCATGTAGCTTAGGTGTGGATGAGTGGTTGAGGCAATGGAATAGAAATCCCTTGAACTCTTCTCCTTGTTGGGTAAAGGGACTTCTCCATTGTCTCTTGGGCTTTGTCTTGGGAGCCTGATGGCACAGTTACTCAAAATGGCTTCAATTTAGGGGTCCAGGTAACAGAGATACAAAGCTCCATGGAGCGGTGTCATGGCGCAATATATCAGTCAGGATGGCCGAGCGGTCTAAGGCGCTGCGTTTAGGTCGCAGTCTCCACTGCAGGCGTGGGTTCGAATCCCACTTCTGACAGCTTTAGTCTCTCCTGGAAGCAGTGTGTTTGCATCTTGGTTTGAATGCAAGGCAAACGACAGACGAAACTAAAGTGGGTATGATGTCCATCTTGTAAAATGGAAATGCTCCACACTTTCTGGGGTTTCCCTGGAAACCTAATGGTCTCATCACTCAAAAAGGCCCCAATTTCGGGATCCTGGTAAGAGAGATTAAAAAAATCTCCATGTAGTTTAGGTGTGGATGAGTGGTTGAGACAATGGAATAGAAATCCCTTGAACTCTTCTCCTTGTTGGGAAAAGTGACTTCTCCGTCGTCTCTTGGGTTTCGTTCTGGAAACCTAATGGTCTCATCACTCAAAAAAGCCCCAATTTTGGGATCCTGGTAAGAGAGATGAAAAAAACTCCATGTAGCTTAGGTGTGGATGAGTGGTTGAGACAATGGAATAGAAATCCCTTGAACTCTTCTCCTTGTTGGGAAAAGGGACTTCTCCATCGTCTCTTGGGCTTTGTCTTGGGAGCCTGATGGCCCACTTACTCAAAATGGCTTCAATTTAGGGGTCCAGGTAACAGAGATACAAAGCTCCATGGAGCGGTGTCATGGCTATCGGTTGAGGCGATGGAGTACAAACCCCTTGTTCTCTTCCCCACACACTTTTAAATTGTACAGAGAATGTTGAAAGCCAGCTATCAACACCGAAGTCTTACTCAAGCCATGTATGGTGATATAGATTTCTTCCCATTTGTATTCCTTGCATTATTTGAACTTTGGGGTCCTCCTACCATTTCAGAAAAAGCTGCCCACTCTGTTAGTCAGGATGGCCGAGCGGTCTAAGGCGCTGCGTTTAGGTCGCAGTCTCCACTGGAGGCGTGGGTTCGAATCCCACTTCTGACAGCTTTAGTCTCTCCTGGAAGCAGTGTGTTTGCATCTTGGTTTGAATGCAAGGCAAACGACAGACGCAACTAAAGTGGGTATGATGTCCATCTTGTAAAATGGAAATGCTCCACACTTTCTGGGGTTTCCCTGGAAACCTAATGGTCTCATCACTCAAAAAGGCCCCAATTTCGGGATCCTGGTAAGAGAGATTAAAAAAAACTCCATGTAGTTTAGGTGTGGATGAGTGGTTGAGACAATGGAATAGAAATCCCTTGAACTCTTCTCCTTGTTGGGAAAAGTGACTTCTCCGTCGTCTCTTGGGTTTCGTTCTGGAAACCTAATGGTCTCATCACTCAAAAAAGCCCCAATTTTGGGATCCTGGTAAGAGAGATGAAAAAAACTCCATGTAGCTTAGGTGTGGATGAGTGGTTGAGGCAATGGAATAGAAATCCCTTGAACTCTTCTCCTTGTTGGGTAAAGGGACTTCTCCATTGTCTCTTGGGCTTTGTCTTGGGAGCCTGATGGCACAGTTACTCAAAATGGCTTCAATTTAGGGGTCCAGGTAACAGAGATACAAAGCTCCATGGAGCGGTGTCATGGCGCAATATATCAGTCAGGATGGCCGAGCGGTCTAAGGCGCTGCGTTTAGGTCGCAGTCTCCACTGGAGGCGTGGGTTCGAATCCCACTTCTGACAGCTTTAGTCTCTCCTGGAAGCAGTGTGTTTGCATCTTGGTTTGAATGCAAGGCAAACGACAGACGCAACTAAAGTGGGTATGATGTCCATCTTGTAAAATGGAAATGCTCCACACTTTCTGGGGTTTCCCTGGAAACCTAATGGTCTCATCACTCAAAAAGGCCCCAATTTCGGGATCCTGGTAAGAGAGATTAAAAAAAACTCCATGTAGTTTAGGTGTGGATGAGTGGTTGAGACAATGGAATAGAAATCCCTTGAACTCTTCTCCTTGTTGGGAAAAGTGACTTCTCCGTCGTCTCTTGGGTTTCGTTCTGGAAACCTAATGGTCTCATCACTCAAAAAAGCCCCAATTTTGGGATCCTGGTAAGAGAGATGAAAAAAACTCCATGTAGCTTAGGTGTGGATGAGTGGTTGAGACAATGGAATAGAAATCCCTTGAACTCTTCTCCTTGTTGGGAAAAGGGACTTCTCCATCGTCTCTTGGGCTTTGTCTTGGGAGCCTGATGGCCCACTTACTCAAAATGGCTTCAAATTAGGGGTCCAGGTAACAGAGATACAAAGCTCCATGGAGCGGTGTCATGGCTATCGGTTGAGGCGATGGAGTACAAACCCCTTGTTCTCTTCCCCACACACTTTTAAATTGTACAGAGAATGTTGAAAGCCAGCTATCAACACCGAAGTCTTACTCAAGCCATGTATGGTGATATAGATTTCTTCCCATTTGTATTCCTTGCATTATTTGAACTTTGGGGTCCTCCTACCATTTCAGAAAAAGCTGCCTACTCTGTTAGTCAGGATGGCCGAGCGGTCTAAGGCGCTGCGTTTAGGTCGCAGTTTCCCCTGGAGGCGTGGGTTCGAATCCCACTTCTGACAGCTTTAGTCTCTCCTTGAAGCAGTGTGTTTGCGTCTTGGTTTGAATGCAAGGCAAACGACAGACGCAACTAAAGTGGGTATGATGTCCATCTTGTAAAATGGAAATGCTCCACACTTTCTGGGGTTTCCCTGGAAACATAATGGTCTCATCACTCAAAAAGGCCCCAATTTCGGGATCCTGGTAAGAGAGATTAAAAAAACTCCATGTAGTTTAGGTGTGGATGAGTGGTTGAGACAATGGAATAGAAATCCCTTGAACTCTTCTCCTTGTTGGGAAAAGTGACTTCTCCGTCGTCTCTTGGGTTTCGTTCTGGAAACCTAATGGTCTCATCACTCAAAAAAGCCCCAATTTTGGGATCCTGGTAAGAGAGATGAAAAAAACTCCATGTAGTTTAGGTGTGGATGAGTGGTTGAGACAATGGAATAGAAATCCCTTGAACTCTTCTCCTTGTTGGGAAAAGGGACTTCTCCATTGTCTCTTGGGCTTTGTCTTGGGAGCCTGGTGGCACAGTTACAAAAAATGGCTTCAATTTAGGGGTCCAGGTAACAGAGATACTAAGCTCCATGGAGCGGTGTCATGGCTATCGGGTGAGGCGATGGAGTACAAATCCCTTGTTCTCTTCCCCACACAATTTTAAATTGTACAGAGAATGTTGAAAGCCAGCTATCCCCACCGAAGTCTTACTCAAGCCATGTATGGTGATATAGATTTATTCCCATTAGTATTCCTCGCATTATTTGAGTTTTGGGGTCCTCCTACCATTTCAGAAAAAGCTGCGCAATATATCAGTCAGGATGGCCGAGCGGTCTAAGGCGCTGCGTTCAGGTCGCAGTCTCCCCTGGAGGCGGGGTTCGAATCCCACTTCTGACAGCTTTAGTCTCTCCTTGAAGCAGTGTGTTTGCATCTTGGTTTGAATGCAAGGCAAACGACAGACGCAACTAAAGTGGGTATGATGTCCATCTTGTAAAATGGAAATGCTCCACACTTTCTGGGGTTTCCCTGGAAACCTAATGGTCTCATCACTCAAAAAGGCCCCAATTTCGGGATCCTGGTAAGAGAGATTAAAAAAACTCCATGTAGTTTAGGTGTGGATGAGTGGTTGAGACAATGGAATAGAAATCCCTTGAACTCTTCTCCTTGTTGGGAAAAGGGACTTCTCCGTCGTCTCTTGGGCTTCGTTCTGGAAACCTAATGGTCTCATCACTCAAAAAAGCCCCAATTGTGGGATCCTGGTAAGAGAGATGAAAAAAACTCCATGTAGCTTAGGTGTGGATGAGTGGTTGAGACAATGGAATAGAAATCCCTTGAACTCTTCTCCTTGTTGGGAAAAGGGACTTCTCCATCGTCTCTTGGGCTTTGTCTTGGGAGCCTGATGGCCCACTTACTCAAAATGGCTTCAAATTAGGGGTCCAGGTAACAGAGATACAAAGCTCCATGGAGAGGTGTCATGGCTATCGGTTGAGGCGATGGAGTACAAACCCCTTGTTCTCTTCCCCACACACTTTTAAATTGTACAGAGAATGTTGAAAGCCAGCTATCAACACCGAAGTCTTACTCAAGCCATGTATGGTGATATAGATTTCTTCCCATTTGTATTCCTTGCATTATTTGAACTTTGGGGTCCTCCTACCATTTCAGAAAAAGCTGCCCACTCTGTTAGTCAGGATGGCCGTGCGGTCTAAGGCGCTGCGTTTAGGTCGCAGTTTCCCCTGGAGGCGTGGGTTCAAATCCCACTTCTGACAGCTTTAGTCTCTCCTGGAAGCAGTGTGTTTGCATCTTGGTTTGAATGCAAGGCAAACGACAGACGCAACTAAAGTGGGTATGATGTCCATCTTGTAAAATGGAAATGCTCCACACTTTCTGGGGTTTCCCTGGAAACCTAATGGTCTCATCACTCAAAAAGGCCCCAATTTCGGGATCCTGGTAAGAGAGATTAAAAAAACTCCATGTAGTTTAGGTGTGGATGAGTGGTTGAGACAATGGAATAGAAATCCCTTGAACTCTTCTCCTTGTTGGGAAAAGTGACTTCTCCGTTGTCTCTTGGGTTTCGTTCTGGAAACCTAATGGTCTCATCACTCAAAAAAGCCCCAATTTTGGGATCCTGGTAAGAGAGATGAAAAAAACTCCATGTAGCTTAGGTGTGGATGAGTGGTTGAGGCAATGGAATAGAAATCCCTTGAACTCTTCTCCTTCTTGGGAAAAGGGACTTCTCCATTGTCTCTTGGGCTTTGTCTTGGGAGCCTGGTGGCACAGTTACAAAAAATGGCTTCAATTTAGGGGTCCAGGTAACAGAGATACTAAGCTCCATGGAGCGGTGTCATGGCTATCGGGTGAGGCGATGGAGTACAAATCCCTTGTTCTCTTCCCCACACAATTTTAAATTGTACAGAGAATGTTGAAAGCCAGCTATCCCCACCGAAGTCTTACTCAAGCCATGTATGGTGATATAGATTTATTCCCATTAGTATTCCTCGCATTATTTGAGTTTTGGGGTCCTCCTACCATTTCAGAAAAAGCTGCGCAATATATCAGTCAGGATGGCCGAGCGGTCTAAGGCGCTGCTTTCAGGTCGCAGTCTCCCCTGGATGCGGGGTTCGAATCCCACTTCTGACAGCTTTAGTCTCTCCTTGAAGCAGTGTGTTTGCATCTTGGTTTGAATGCAAGGCAAACGACAGACGCAACTAAAGTGGGTATGATGTCCATCTTGTAAAATGGAAATGCTCCACACTTTCTGGGGTTTCCCTGGAAACCTAATGGTCTCATCACTCAAAAAGGCCCCAATTTCGGGATCCTGGTAAGAGAGATTAAAAAAACTCCATGTAGTTTAGGTGTGGATGAGTGGTTGAGACAATGGAATAGAAATCCCTTGAACTCTTCTCCTTGTTGGGAAAAGTGACTTCTCCGTCGTCTCTTGGGTTTCGTTCTGGAAACCTAATGGTCTCATCACTCAAAAAAGCCCCAATTTTGGGATCCTGGTAAGAGAGATGAAAAAAACTCCATGTAGCTTAGGTGTGGATGAGTGGTTGAGACAATGGAATAGAAATCCCTTGAACTCTTCTCCTTGTTGGGAAAAGGGACTTCTCCATCGTCTCTTGGGCTTTGTCTTGGGAGCCTGATGGCCCACTTACTCAAAATGGCTTCAAATTAGGGGTCCAGGTAACAGAGATACAAAGCTCCATGGAGAGGTGTCATGGCTATCGGTTGAGGCGATGGAGTACAAACCCCTTGTTCTCTTCCCCACACACTTTTAAATTGTACAGAGAATGTTGAAAGCCAGCTATCAACACCGAAGTCTTACTCAAGCCATGTATGGTGATATAGATTTCTTCCCATTTGTATTCCTTGCATTATTTGAACTTTGGGGTCCTCCTACCATTTCAGAAAAAGCTGCCCACTCTGTTAGTCAGGATGGCCGTGCGGTCTAAGGCGCTGCGTTTAGGTCGCAGTTTCCCCTGGAGGCGTGGGTTCAAATCCCACTTCTGACAGCTTTAGTCTCTCCTGGAAGCAGTGTGTTTGCATCTTGGTTTGAATGCAAGGCAAACGACAGACGCAACTAAAGTGGGTATGATGTCCATCTTGTAAAATGGAAATGCTCCACACTTTCTGGGGTTTCCCTGGAAACCTAATGGTCTCATCACTCAAAAAGGCCCCAATTTCGGGATCCTGGTAAGAGAGATTAAAAAAACTCCATGTAGTTTAGGTGTGGATGAGTGGTTGAGACAATGGAATAGAAATCCCTTGAACTCTTCTCCTTGTTGGGAAAAGTGACTTCTCCGTTGTCTCTTGGGTTTCGTTCTGGAAACCTAATGGTCTCATCACTCAAAAAAGCCCCAATTTTGGGATCCTGGTAAGAGAGATGAAAAAAACTCCATGTAGCTTAGGTGTGGATGAGTGGTTGAGGCAATGGAATAGAAATCCCTTGAACTCTTCTCCTTCTTGGGAAAAGGGACTTCTCCATTGTCTCTTGGGCTTTGTCTTGGGAGCCTGGTGGCACAGTTACAAAAAATGGCTTCAATTTAGGGGTCCAGGTAACAGAGATACTAAGCTCCATGGAGCGGTGTCATGGCTATCGGGTGAGGCGATGGAGTACAAATCCCTTGTTCTCTTCCCCACACAATTTTAAATTGTACAGAGAATGTTGAAAGCCAGCTATCCCCACCGAAGTCTTACTCAAGCCATGTATGGTGATATAGATTTATTCCCATTAGTATTCCTCGCATTATTTGAGTTTTGGGGTCCTCCTACCATTTCAGAAAAAGCTGCGCAATATATCAGTCAGGATGGCCGAGCGGTCTAAGGCGCTGCTTTCAGGTCGCAGTCTCCCCTGGATGCGGGGTTCGAATCCCACTTCTGACAGCTTTAGTCTCTCCTTGAAGCAGTGTGTTTGCATCTTGGTTTGAATGCAAGGCAAACGACAGACGCAACTAAAGTGGGTATGATGTCCATCTTGTAAAATGGAAATGCTCCACACTTTCTGGGGTTTCCCTGGAAACCTAATGGTCTCATCACTCAAAAAGGCCCCAATTTCGGGATCCTGGTAAGAGAGATTAAAAAAACTCCATGTAGTTTAGGTGTGGATGAGTGGTTGAGACAATGGAATAGAAATCCCTTGAACTCTTCTCCTTGTTGGGAAAAGTGACTTCTCCGTCGTCTCTTGGGTTTCGTTCTGGAAACCTAATGGTCTCATCACTCAAAAAAGCCCCAATTTTGGGATCCTGGTAAGAGAGATGAAAAAAACTCCATGTAGCTTAGGTGTGGATGAGTGGTTGAGACAATGGAATAGAAATCCCTTGAACTCTTCTCCTTGTTGGGAAAAGTGACTTCTCCGTCGTCTCTTGGGTTTCGTTCTGGAAACCTAATGGTCTCATCACTCAAAAAAGCCCCAATTTTGGGATCCTGGTAAGAGAGATGAAAAAAACTCCATGTAGCTTAGGTGTGGATGAGTGGTTGAGGCAATGGAATAGAAATCCCTTGAACTCTTCTCCTTGTTGGGTAAAGGGACTTCTCCATTGTCTCTTGGGCTTTGTCTTGGGAGCCTGATGGCACAGTTACTCAAAATGGCTTCAATTTAGGGGTCCAGGTAACAGAGATACAAAGCTCCATGGAGCGGTGTCATGGCGCAATATATCAGTCAGGATGGCCGAGCGGTCTAAGACGCTGCGTTTAGGTCGCAGTCTCCACTGCAGGCGTGGGTTCGAATCCCACTTCTGACAGCTTTAGTCTCTCCTGGAAGCAGTGTGTTTGCATCTTGGTTTGAATGCAAGGCAAACGACAGACGAAACTAAAGTGGGTATGATGTCCATCTTGTAAAATGGAAATGCTCCACACTTTCTGGGGTTTCCCTGGAAACCTAATGGTCTCATCACTCAAAAAGGCCCCAATTTCGGGATCCTGGTAAGAGAGATTAAAAAAATCTCCATGTAGTTTAGGTGTGGATGAGTGGTTGAGACAATGGAATAGAAATCCCTTGAACTCTTCTCCTTGTTGGGAAAAGTGACTTCTCCGTCGTCTCTTGGGTTTCGTTCTGGAAACCTAATGGTCTCATCACTCAAAAAAGCCCCAATTTTGGGATCCTGGTAAGAGAGATGAAAAAAACTCCATGTAGCTTAGGTGTGGATGAGTGGTTGAGACAATGGAATAGAAATCCCTTGAACTCTTCTCCTTGTTGGGAAAAGGGACTTCTCCATCGTCTCTTGGGCTTTGTCTTGGGAGCCTGATGGCCCACTTACTCAAAATGGCTTTAATTTAGGGGTCCAGGTAACAGAGATACAAAGCTCCATGGAGCGGTGTCATGGCTATCGGTTGAGGCGATGGAGTACAAACCCCTTGTTCTCTTCCCCACACACTTTTAAATTGTACAGAGAATGTTGAAAGCCAGCTATCAACACCGAAGTCTTACTCAAGCCATGTATGGTGATATAGATTTCTTCCCATTTGTATTCCTTGCATTATTTGAACTTTGGGGTCCTCCTACCATTTCAGAAAAAGCTGCCCACTCTGTTAGTCAGGATGGCCGAGCGGTCTAAGGCGCTGCGTTTAGGTCGCAGTCTCCACTGGAGGCGTGGGTTCGAATCCCACTTCTGACAGCTTTAGTCTCTCCTGGAAGCAGTGTGTTTGCATCTTGGTTTGAATGCAAGGCAAACGACAGACGCAACTAAAGTGGGTATGATGTCCATCTTGTAAAATGGAAATGCTCCACACTTTCTGGGGTTTCCCTGGAAACCTAATGGTCTCATCACTCAAAAAGGCCCCAATTTCGGGATCCTGGTAAGAGAGATTAAAAAAAACTCCATGTAGTTTAGGTGTGGATGAGTGGTTGAGACAATGGAATAGAAATCCCTTGAACTCTTCTCCTTGTTGGGAAAAGTGACTTCTCCGTCGTCTCTTGGGTTTCGTTCTGGAAACCTAATGGTCTCATCACTCAAAAAAGCCCCAATTTTGGGATCCTGGTAAGAGAGATGAAAAAAACTCCATGTAGCTTAGGTGTGGATGAGTGGTTGAGGCAATGGAATAGAAATCCCTTGAACTCTTCTCCTTGTTGGGTAAAGGGACTTCTCCATTGTCTCTTGGGCTTTGTCTTGGGAGCCTGATGGCACAGTTACTCAAAATGGCTTCAATTTAGGGGTCCAGGTAACAGAGATACAAAGCTCCATGGAGCGGTGTCATGGCGCAATATATCAGTCAGGATGGCCGAGCGGTCTAAGGCGCTGCGTTTAGGTCGCAGTCTCCACTGGAGGCGTGGGTTCGAATCCCACTTCTGACAGCTTTAGTCTCTCCTGGAAGCAGTGTGTTTGCATCTTGGTTTGAATGCAAGGCAAACGACAGACGCAACTAAAGTGGGTATGATGTCCATCTTGTAAAATGGAAATGCTCCACACTTTCTGGGGTTTCCCTGGAAACCTAATGGTCTCATCACTCAAAAAGGCCCCAATTTCTGGATCCTGGTAAGAGAGATTAAAAAAAACTCCATGTAGTTTAGGTGTGGATGAGTGGTTGAGACAATGGAATAGAAATCCCTTGAACTCTTCTCCTTGTTGGGAAAAGTGACTTCTCCGTCGTCTCTTGGGTTTCGTTCTGGAAACCTAATGGTCTCATCACTCAAAAAAGCCCCAATTTTGGGATCCTGGTAAGAGAGATGAAAAAAACTCCATGTAGCTTAGGTGTGGATGAGTGGTTGAGACAATGGAATAGAAATCCCTTGAACTCTTCTCCTTGTTGGGAAAAGGGACTTCTCCATCGTCTCTTGGGCTTTGTCTTGGGAGCCTGATGGCCCACTTACTCAAAATGGCTTCAAATTAGGGGTCCAGGTAACAGAGATACAAAGCTCCATGGAGCGGTGTCATGGCTATCGGTTGAGGCGATGGAGTACAAACCCCTTGTTCTCTTCCCCACACACTTTTAAATTGTACAGAGAATGTTGAAAGCCAGCTATCAACACCGAAGTCTTACTCAAGCCATGTATGGTGATATAGATTTCTTCCCATTTGTATTCCTTGCATTATTTGAACTTTGGGGTCCTCCTACCATTTCAGAAAAAGCTGCCTACTCTGTTAGTCAGGATGGCCGAGCGGTCTAAGGCGCTGCGTTTAGGTCGCAGTTTCCCCTGGAGGCGTGGGTTCGAATCCCACTTCTGACAGCTTTAGTCTCTCCTTGAAACAGTGTGTTTGCGTCTTGGTTTGAATGCAAGGCAAACGACAGACGCAACTAAAGTGGGTATGATGTCCATCTTGTAAAATGGAAATGCTCCACACTTTCTGGGGTTTCCCTGGAAACATAATGGTCTCATCACTCAAAAAGGCCCCAATTTCGGGATCCTGGTAAGAGAGATTAAAAAAACTCCATGTAGTTTAGGTGTGGATGAGTGGTTGAGACAATGGAATAGAAATCCCTTGAACTCTTCTCCTTGTTGGGAAAAGTGACTTCTCCGTCGTCTCTTGGGTTTCGTTCTGGAAACCTAATGGTCTCATCACTCAAAAAAGCCCCAATTTTGGGATCCTGGTAAGAGAGATGAAAAAAACTCCATGTAGTTTAGGTGTGGATGAGTGGTTGAGACAATGGAATAGAAATCCCTTGAACTCTTCTCCTTGTTGGGAAAAGGGACTTCTCCATTGTCTCTTGGGCTTTGTCTTGGGAGCCTGGTGGCACAGTTACAAAAAATGGCTTCAATTTAGGGGTCCAGGTAACAGAGATACTAAGCTCCATGGAGCGGTGTCATGGCTATCGGGTGAGGCGATGGAGTACAAATCCCTTGTTCTCTTCCCCACACAATTTTAAATTGTACAGAGAATGTTGAAAGCCAGCTATCCCCACCGAAGTCTTACTCAAGCCATGTATGGTGATATAGATTTATTCCCATTAGTATTCCTCGCATTATTTGAGTTTTGGGGTCCTCCTACCATTTCAGAAAAAGCTGCGCAATATATCAGTCAGGATGGCCGAGCGGTCTAAGGCGCTGCGTTCAGGTCGCAGTCTCCCCTGGAGGCGGGGTTCGAATCCCACTTCTGACAGCTTTAGTCTCTCCTTGAAGCAGTGTGTTTGCATCTTGGTTTGAATGCAAGGCAAACGACAGACGCAACTAAAGTGGGTATGATGTCCATCTTGTAAAATGGAAATGCTCCACACTTTCTGGGGTTTCCCTGGAAACCTAATGGTCTCATCACTCAAAAAGGCCCCAATTTCGGGATCCTGGTAAGAGAGATTAAAAAAACTCCATGTAGTTTAGGTGTGGATGAGTGGTTGAGACAATGGAATAGAAATCCCTTGAACTCTTCTCCTTGTTGGGAAAAGGGACTTCTCCGTCGTCTCTTGGGCTTCGTTCTGGAAACCTAATGGTCTCATCACTCAAAAAAGCCCCAATTGTGGGATCCTGGTAAGAGAGATGAAAAAAACTCCATGTAGCTTAGGTGTGGATGAGTGGTTGAGACAATGGAATAGAAATCCCTTGAACTCTTCTCCTTGTTGGGAAAAGGGACTTCTCCATCGTCTCTTGGGCTTTGTCTTGGGAGCCTGATGGCCCACTTACTCAAAATGGCTTCAAATTAGGGGTCCAGGTAACAGAGATACAAAGCTCCATGGAGAGGTGTCATGGCTATCGGTTGAGGCGATGGAGTACAAACCCCTTGTTCTCTTCCCCACACACTTTTAAATTGTACAGAGAATGTTGAAAGCCAGCTATCAACACCGAAGTCTTACTCAAGCCATGTATGGTGATATAGATTTCTTCCCATTTGTATTCCTTGCATTATTTGAACTTTGGGGTCCTCCTACCATTTCAGAAAAAGCTGCCCACTCTGTTAGTCAGGATGGCCGTGCGGTCTAAGGCGCTGCGTTTAGGTCGCAGTTTCCCCTGGAGGCGTGGGTTCAAATCCCACTTCTGACAGCTTTAGTCTCTCCTGGAAGCAGTGTGTTTGCATCTTGGTTTGAATGCAAGGCAAACGACAGACGCAACTAAAGTGGGTATGATGTCCATCTTGTAAAATGGAAATGCTCCACACTTTCTGGGGTTTCCCTGGAAACCTAATGGTCTCATCACTCAAAAAGGCCCCAATTTCGGGATCCTGGTAAGAGAGATTAAAAAAACTCCATGTAGTTTAGGTGTGGATGAGTGGTTGAGACAATGGAATAGAAATCCCTTGAACTCTTCTCCTTGTTGGGAAAAGTGACTTCTCCGTTGTCTCTTGGGTTTCGTTCTGGAAACCTAATGGTCTCATCACTCAAAAAAGCCCCAATTTTGGGATCCTGGTAAGAGAGATGAAAAAAACTCCATGTAGCTTAGGTGTGGATGAGTGGTTGAGGCAATGGAATAGAAATCCCTTGAACTCTTCTCCTTCTTGGGAAAAGGGACTTCTCCATTGTCTCTTGGGCTTTGTCTTGGGAGCCTGGTGGCACAGTTACAAAAAATGGCTTCAATTTAGGGGTCCAGGTAACAGAGATACTAAGCTCCATGGAGCGGTGTCATGGCTATCGGGTGAGGCGATGGAGTACAAATCCCTTGTTCTCTTCCCCACACAATTTTAAATTGTACAGAGAATGTTGAAAGCCAGCTATCCCCACCGAAGTCTTACTCAAGCCATGTATGGTGATATAGATTTATTCCCATTAGTATTCCTCGCATTATTTGAGTTTTGGGGTCCTCCTACCATTTCAGAAAAAGCTGCGCAATATATCAGTCAGGATGGCCGAGCGGTCTAAGGCGCTGCTTTCAGGTCGCAGTCTCCCCTGGATGCGGGGTTCGAATCCCACTTCTGACAGCTTTAGTCTCTCCTTGAAGCAGTGTGTTTGCATCTTGGTTTGAATGCAAGGCAAACGACAGACGCAACTAAAGTGGGTATGATGTCCATCTTGTAAAATGGAAATGCTCCACACTTTCTGGGGTTTCCCTGGAAACCTAATGGTCTCATCACTCAAAAAGGCCCCAATTTCGGGATCCTGGTAAGAGAGATTAAAAAAACTCCATGTAGTTTAGGTGTGGATGAGTGGTTGAGACAATGGAATAGAAATCCCTTGAACTCTTCTCCTTGTTGGGAAAAGTGACTTCTCCGTCGTCTCTTGGGTTTCGTTCTGGAAACCTAATGGTCTCATCACTCAAAAAAGCCCCAATTTTGGGATCCTGGTAAGAGAGATGAAAAAAACTCCATGTAGCTTAGGTGTGGATGAGTGGTTGAGACAATGGAATAGAAATCCCTTGAACTCTTCTCCTTGTTGGGAAAAGGGACTTCTCCATCGTCTCTTGGGCTTTGTCTTGGGAGCCTGATGGCCCACTTACTCAAAATGGCTTCAAATTAGGGGTCCAGGTAACAGAGATACAAAGCTCCATGGAGAGGTGTCATGGCTATCGGTTGAGGCGATGGAGTACAAACCCCTTGTTCTCTTCCCCACACACTTTTAAATTGTACAGAGAATGTTGAAAGCCAGCTATCAACACCGAAGTCTTACTCAAGCCATGTATGGTGATATAGATTTCTTCCCATTTGTATTCCTTGCATTATTTGAACTTTGGGGTCCTCCTACCATTTCAGAAAAAGCTGCCCACTCTGTTAGTCAGGATGGCCGTGCGGTCTAAGGCGCTGCGTTTAGGTCGCAGTTTCCCCTGGAGGCGTGGGTTCAAATCCCACTTCTGACAGCTTTAGTCTCTCCTGGAAGCAGTGTGTTTGCATCTTGGTTTGAATGCAAGGCAAACGACAGACGCAACTAAAGTGGGTATGATGTCCATCTTGTAAAATGGAAATGCTCCACACTTTCTGGGGTTTCCCTGGAAACCTAATGGTCTCATCACTCAAAAAGGCCCCAATTTCGGGATCCTGGTAAGAGAGATTAAAAAAACTCCATGTAGTTTAGGTGTGGATGAGTGGTTGAGACAATGGAATAGAAATCCCTTGAACTCTTCTCCTTGTTGGGAAAAGTGACTTCTCCGTTGTCTCTTGGGTTTCGTTCTGGAAACCTAATGGTCTCATCACTCAAAAAAGCCCCAATTTTGGGATCCTGGTAAGAGAGATGAAAAAAACTCCATGTAGCTTAGGTGTGGATGAGTGGTTGAGGCAATGGAATAGAAATCCCTTGAACTCTTCTCCTTCTTGGGAAAAGGGACTTCTCCATTGTCTCTTGGGCTTTGTCTTGGGAGCCTGGTGGCACAGTTACAAAAAATGGCTTCAATTTAGGGGTCCAGGTAACAGAGATACTAAGCTCCATGGAGCGGTGTCATGGCTATCGGGTGAGGCGATGGAGTACAAATCCCTTGTTCTCTTCCCCACACAATTTTAAATTGTACAGAGAATGTTGAAAGCCAGCTATCCCCACCGAAGTCTTACTCAAGCCATGTATGGTGATATAGATTTATTCCCATTAGTATTCCTCGCATTATTTGAGTTTTGGGGTCCTCCTACCATTTCAGAAAAAGCTGCGCAATATATCAGTCAGGATGGCCGAGCGGTCTAAGGCGCTGCGTTCAGGTCGCAGTCTCCCCTGGAGGCGTTGGTTCGAATCCCACTTCTGACAGCTTTAGTCTCTCCTTGAAGCAGTGTGTTTGCATCTTGGTTTGAATGCAAGGCAAACGACAGACGCAACTAAAGTGGGTATGATGTCCATCTTGTAAAATGGAAATGCTCCACACTTTCTGGGGTTTCCCTGGAAACATAATGGTCTCATCACTCAAAAAGGCCCCAATTTCGGGATCCTGGTAAGAGAGATTAAAAAAACTCCATGTAGTTTAGGTGTGGATGAGTGGTTGAGACAATGGAATAGAAATCCCTTGAACTCTTCTCCTTGTTGGGAAAAGTGACTTCTCCGTCGTCTCTTGGGTTTCGTTCTGGAAACCTAATGGTCTCATCACTCAAAAAAGCCCCAATTTTGGGATCCTGGTAAGAGAGATGAAAAAAACTCCATGTAGCTTAGGTGTGGATGAGTGGTTGAGGCAATGGAATAGAAATCCCTTGAACTCTTCTCCTTCTTGGGAAAAGGGACTTCTCCATTGTCTCTTGGGCTTTGTCTTGGGAGCCTGGTGGCACAGTTACAAAAAATGGCTTCAATTTAGGGGTCCAGGTAACAGAGATACTAAGCTCCATGGAGCGGTGTCATGGCTATCGGGTGAGGCGATGGAGTACAAATCCCTTGTTCTCTTCCCCACACAATTTTAAATTGTACAGAGAATGTTGAAAGCCAGCTATCCCCACCGAAGTCTTACTCAAGCCATGTATGGTGATATAGATTTATTCCCATTAGTATTCCTCGCATTATTTGAGTTTTGGGGTCCTCCTACAATTTCAGAAAAAGCTGCGCAATATATCAGTCAGGATGGCCGAGCGGTCTAAGGCGCTGCGTTCAGGTCGCAGTCACCCCTGGAGGCGTGGGTTCGAATCCCACTTCTGACAGCTTTAGTCTCTCCTTGAAGCAGTGTGTTTGCATCTTGGTTTGAATGCAAGGCAAACGACAGACGCAACTAAAGTGGGTATGATGTCCATCTTGTAAAATGGAAATGCTCCACACTTTCTGGGGTTTCCCTGGAAACATAATGGTCTCATCACTCAAAAAGGCCCCAATTTCGGGATCCTGGTAAGAGAAATTAAAAAAACTCCATGTAGTGTAGGTGTGGATGAGTGGTTGAGACAATGGAATAGAAATCCCTTGAACTCTTCTCCTTGTTGGGAAAAGTGACTTCTCCGTCGTCTCTTGGGTTTCGTTCTGGAAACCTAATGGTCTCATCACTCAAAAAAGCCCCAATTTTGGGATCCTGGTAAGAGAGATGAAAAAAACTCCATGTAGCTTAGGTGTGGATGAGTGGTTGAGACAATGGAATAGAAATCCCTTGAACTCTTCTCCTTGTTGGGAAAAGGGACTTCTCCATCGTCTCTTGGGCTTTGTCTTGGGAGCCTGATGGCCCACTTACTCAAAATGGCTTCAAATTAGGGGTCCAGGTAACAGAGATACAAAGCTCCATGGAGCGGTGTCATGGCTATCGGTTGAGGCGATGGAGTACAAACCCCTTGTTCTCTTCCCCACACACTTTTAAATTGTACAGAGAATGTTGAAAGCCAGCTATCAACACCGAAGTCTTACTCAAGCCATGTATGGTGATATAGATTTCTTCCCATTTGTATTCCTTGCATTATTTGAACTTTGGGGTCCTCCTACCATTTCAGAAAAAGCTGCCCACTCTGTTAGTCAGGATGGCCGAGCGGTCTAAGGCGCTGCGTTTAGGTCGCAGTTTCCCCTGGAGGCGTGGGTTCGAATCCCACTTCTGACAGCTTTAGTCTCTCCTGGAAGCAGTGTGTTTGCATCTTGGTTTGAATGCAAGGCAAACGACAGACGCAACTAAAGTGGGTATGATGTCCATCTTGTAAAATGGAAATGCTCCACACTTTCTGGGGTTTCCCTGGAAACCTAATGGTCTCATCACTCAAAAAGGCACCAATTTCGGGATCCTGGTAAGAGAGATTAAAAAAACTCCATGTAGTTTAGGTGTGGATGAGTGGTTGAGACAATGGAATAGAAATCCCTTGAACTCTTCTCCTTGTTGGGAAAAGTGACTTCTCCGTCGTCTCTTGGGTTTCGTTCTGGAAACCTAATGGTCTCATCACTCAAAAAAGCCCCAATTTTGGGATCCTGGTAAGAGAGATGAAAAAAACTCCATGTAGCTTAGGTGTGGATGAGTGGTTGAGGCAATGGAATAGAAATCCCTTGAACTCTTCTCCTTCTTGGGAAAAGGGACTTCTCCATTGTCTCTTGGGCTTTGTCTTGGGAGCCTGGTGGCACAGTTACAAAAAATGGCTTCAATTTAGGGGTCCAGGTAACAGAGATACTAAGCTCCATGGAGCGGTGTCATGGCTATCGGGTGAGGCGATGGAGTACAAATCCCTTGTTCTCTTCCCCACACAATTTTAAATTGTACAGAGAATGTTGAAAGCCAGCTATCCCCACCGAAGTCTTACTCAAGCCATGTATGGTGATATAGATTTATTCCCATTAGTATTCCTCGCATTATTTGAGTTTTGGGGTCCTCCTACCATTTCAGAAAAAGCTGCGCAATATATCAGTCAGGATGGCCGAGCGGTCTAAGGCGCTGCGTTCAGGTCGCAGTCTCCCCTGGAGGCGTGGGTTCGAATCCCACTTCTGACAGCTTTAGTCTCTCCTTGAAGCAGTGTGTTTGCATCTTGGTTTGAATGCAAGGCAAACGACAGACGCAACTAAAGTGGGTATGATGTCCATCTTGTAAAATGGAAATGCTCCACACTTTCTGGGGTTTCCCTGGAAACATAATGGTCTCATCACTCAAAAAGGCCCCAATTTCGGGATCCTGGTAAGAGAGATTAAAAAAACTCCATGTAGTTTAGGTGTGGATGAGTGGTTGAGACAATGGAATAGAAATCCCTTGAACTCTTCTCCTTGTTGGGAAAAGTGACTTCTCCGTCGTCTCTTGGGTTTCGTTCTGGAAACCTAATGGTCTCATCACTCAAAAAAGCCCCAATTTTGGGATCCTGGTAAGAGAGATGAAAAAAACTCCATGTAGCTTAGGTGTGGATGAGTGGTTGAGACAATGGAATAGAAATCCCTTGAACTCTTCTCCTTGTTGGGAAAAGGGACTTCTCCATCGTCTCTTGGGCTTTGTCTTGGGAGCCTGATGGCCCACTTACTCAAAATGGCTTCAAATTAGGGGTCCAGGTAACAGAGATACAAAGCTCCATGGAGCGGTGTCATGGCTATCGGTTGAGGCGATGGAGTACAAACCCCTTGTTCTCTTCCCCACACACTTTTAAATTGTACAGAGAATGTTGAAAGCCAGCTATCAACACCGAAGTCTTACTCAAGCCATGTATGGTGATATAGATTTCTTCCCATTTGTATTCCTTGCATTATTTGAACTTTGGGGTCCTCCTACCATTTCAGAAAAAGCTGCCCACTCTGTTAGTCAGGATGGCCGAGCGGTCTAAGGCGCTGCGTTTAGGTCGCAGTTTCCCCTGGAGGCGTGGGTTCGAATCCCACTTCTGACAGCTTTAGTCTCTCCTGGAAGCAGTGTGTTTGCATCTTGGTTTGAATGCAAGGCAAACGACAGACGCAACTAAAGTGGGTATGATGTCCATCTTGTAAAATGGAAATGCTCCACACTTTCTGGGGTTTCCCTGGAAACCTAATGGTCTCATCACTCAAAAAGGCCCCAATTTCGGGATCCTGGTAAGAGAGATTAAAAAAACTCCATGTAGTTTAGGTGTGGATGAGTGGTTGAGACAATGGAATAGAAATCCCTTGAACTCTTCTCCTTGTTGGGAAAAGTGACTTCTCCGTCGTCTCTTGGGCTTTGTCTTGGGAGCCTGATGGCCCACTTACTCAAAATGGCTTCAAATTAGGGGTCCAGGTAACAGAGATACAAAGCTCCATGGAGCGGTGTCATGGCTATCGGTTGAGGCGATGGAGTACAAACCCCTTGTTCTCTTCCCCACACACTTTTAAATTGTACAGAGAATGTTGAAAGCCAGCTATCAACACCGAAGTCTTACTCAAGCCATGTATGGTGATATAGATTTCTTCCCATTTGTATTCCTTGCATTATTTGAACTTTGGGGTCCTCCTACCATTTCAGAAAAAGCTGCCCACTCTGTTAGTCAGGATGGCCGAGCGGTCTAAGGCGCTGCGTTTAGGTCGCAGTTTCCCCTGGAGGCGTGGGTTCGAATCCCACTTCTGACAGCTTTAGTCTCTCCTGGAAGCAGTGTGTTTGCATCTTGGTTTGAATGCAAGGCAAACGACAGACGCAACTAAAGTGGGTATGATGTCCATCTTGTAAAATGGAAATGCTCCACACTTTCTGGGGTTTCCCTGGAAACCTAATGGTCTCATCACTCAAAAAGGCCCCAATTTCGGGATCCTGGTAAGAGAGATTAAAAAAACTCCATGTAGTTTAGGTGTGGATGAGTGGTTGAGACAATGGAATAGAAATCCCTTGAACTCTTCTCCTTGTTGGGAAAAGTGACTTCTCCGTCGTCTCTTGGGTTTCGTTCTGGAAACCTAATGGTCTCATCACTCAAAAAAGCCCCAATTTTGGGATCCTGGTAAGAGAGATGAAAAAAACTCCATGTAGCTTAGGTGTGGATGAGTGGTTGAGGCAATGGAATAGAAATCCCTTGAACTCTTCTCCTTCTTGGGAAAAGGGACTTCTCCATTGTCTCTTGGGCTTTGTCTTGGGAGCCTGGTGGCACAGTTACAAAAAATGGCTTCAATTTAGGGGTCCAGGTAACAGAGATACTAAGCTCCATGGAGCGGTGTCATGGCTATCGGGTGAGGCGATGGAGTACAAATCCCTTGTTCTCTTCCCCACACAATTTTAAATTGTACAGAGAATGTTGAAAGCCAGCTATCCCCACCGAAGTCTTACTCAAGCCATGTATGGTTATATAGATTTATTCCCATTAGTATTCCTCGCATTATTTGAGTTTTGGGGTCCTCCTACCATTTCAGAAAAAGCTGCGCAATATATCAGTCAGGATGGCCGAGCGGTCTAAGGCGCTGCGTTCAGGTCGCAGTCTCCCCTGGAGGCGTGGGTTCGAATCCCACTTCTGACAGCTTTAGTCTCTCCTTGAAGCAGTGTGTTTGCATCTTGGTTTGAATGCAAGGCAAACGACAGACGCAACTAAAGTGGGTATGATGTCCATCTTGTAAAATGGAAATGCTCCACACTTTCTGGGGTTTCCCTGGAAATATAATGGTCTCATCACTCAAAAAGGCCCCAATTTCGGGATCCTGGTAAGAGAGATTAAAAAAACTCCATGTAGTTTAGGTGTGGATGAGTGGTTGAGACAATGGAATAGAAATCCCTTGAACTCTTCTCCTTGTTGGGAAAAGTGACTTCTCCGTCGTCTCTTGGGTTTCGTTCTGGAAACCTAATGGTCTCATCACTCAAAAAAGCCCCAATTTTGGGATCCTGGTAAGAGAGATGAAAAAAACTCCATGTAGCTTAGGTGTGGATGAGTGGTTGAGACAATGGAATAGAAATCCCTTGAACTCTTCTCCTTGTTGGGAAAAGGGACTTCTCCATCGTCTCTTGGGCTTTGTCTTGGGAGCCTGATGGCCCACTTACTCAAAATGGCTTCAAATTAGGGGTCCAGGTAACAGAGATACAAAGCTCCATGGAGCGGTGTCATGGCTATCGGTTGAGGCGATGGAGTACAAACCCCTTGTTCTCTTCCCCACACACTTTTAAATTGTACAGAGAATGTTGAAAGCCAGCTATCAACACCGAAGTCTTACTCAAGCCATGTATGGTGATATAGATTTCTTCCCATTTGTATTCCTTGCATTATTTGAACTTTGGGGTCCTCCTACCATTTCAGAAAAAGCTGCCCACTCTGTTAGTCAGGATGGCCGAGCGGTCTAAGGCGCTGTGTTTAGGTCGCAGTTTCCCCTGGAGGCGGGTTCGAATCCCACTTCTGACAGCTTTAGTCTCTCCTGGAAGCAGTGTGTTTGCATCTTGGTTTGAATGCAAGGCAAACGACAGACGCAACTAAAGTGGGTATGATGTCCATCTTGTAAAATGGAAATGCTCCACACTTTCTGGGGTTTCCCTGGAAACCTAATGGTCTCATCACTCAAAAAGGCCCCAATTTCGGGATCCTGGTAAGAGAGATTAAAAAAACTCCATGTAGTTTAGGTGTGGATGAGTGGTTGAGACAATGGAATAGAAATCCCTTGAACTCTTCTCCTTGTTGGGAAAAGTGACTTCTCCGTCGTCTCTTGGGTTTCGTTCTGGAAACCTAATGGTCTCATCACTCAAAAAAGCCCCAATTTTGGGATCCTGGTAAGAGAGATGAAAAAAACTCCATGTAGCTTAGGTGTGGATGAGTGGTTGAGGCAATGGAATAGAAATCCCTTGAACTCTTCTCCTTCTTGGGAAAAGGGACTTCTCCATTGTCTCTTGGGCTTTGTCTTGGGAGCCTGGTGGCACAGTTACAAAAAATGGCTTCAATTTAGGGGTCCAGGTAACAGAGATACTAAGCTCCATGGAGCGGTGTCATGGCTATCGGGTGAGGCGATGGAGTACAAATCCCTTGTTCTCTTCCCCACACAATTTTAAATTGTACAGAGAATGTTGAAAGCCAGCTATCCCCACCGAAGTCTTACTCAAGCCATGTATGGTGATATAGATTTATTTCCATTAGTATTCCTCGCATTATTTGAGTTTTGGGGTCCTCCTACCATTTCAGAAAAAGCTGCGCAATATATCAGTCAGGATGGCCGAGCGGTCTAAGGCGCTGCGTTCAGGACGCAGTCTCCCCTGGAGGCGTGGGTTCGAATCCCACTTCTGACAGCTTTAGTCTCTCCTTGAAGCAGTGTGTTTGCATCTTGGTTTGAATGCAAGGCAAACGACAGACGCAACTAAAGTGGGTATGATGTCCATCTTGTAAAATGGAAATGCTCCACACTTTCTGGGGTTTCCCTGGAAACATAATGGTCTCATCACTCAAAAAGGCCCCAATTTCGGGATCCTGGTAAGAGAGATTAAAAAAACTCCATGTAGTTTAGGTGTGGATGAGTGGTTGAGACAATGGAATAGAAATCCCTTGAACTCTTCTCCTTGTTGGGAAAAGTGACTTCTCCGTCGTCTCTTGGGTTTCGTTCTGGAAACCTAATGGTCTCATCACTCAAAAAAGCCCCAATTTTGGGATCCTGGTAAGAGAGATGAAAAAAACTCCATGTAGCTTAGGTGTGGATGAGTGGTTGAGACAATGGAATAGAAATCCCTTGAACTCTTCTCCTTGTTGGGAAAAGGGACTTCTCCATCGTCTCTTGGGCTTTGTCTTGGGAGCCTGATGGCCCACTTACTCAAAATGGCTTCAAATTAGGGGTCCAGGTAACAGAGATACAAAGCTCCATGGAGCGGTGTCATGGCTATCGGTTGAGGCGATGGAGTACAAACCCCTTGTTCTCTTCCCCACACAATTTTAAATTGTACAGAGAATGTTGAAAGCCAGCTATCAACACCGAAGTCTTACTCAAGCCATGTATGGTGATATAGATTTCTTCCCATTTGTATTCCTTGCTTGCATTATTTGAACTTTGGGGTCCTCCTACCATTTCAGAAAAAGCTGCCCACTCTGTTAGTCAGGATGGCCGAGCGGTCTAAGGCGCTGCTTTTAGGTCGCAGTCTCCCCTGGAGGCGTGGGTTCGAATCCCACTTCTGACAGCTTTAGTCTCTCCTGGAAGCAGTGTGTTTGCATCTTGGTTTGAATGCAAGGCAAACGACAGACGCAACTAAAGTGGGTATGATGTCCATCTTGTAAAATGGAAATGCTCCACACTTTCTGGGGTTTCCCTGAAACCTTATGGTCTCATCACTCAAAAAGGCCCCGATTTCGGGATCCTGGTAAGAGAGATTAAAAAAACTCCATGTAGTTTAGGTGTGGATGAGTGGTTGAGACAATGGAATAGAAATCCCTTGAACTCTTCTCCTTGTTGGGAAAAGTGACTTCTCCGTCGTCTCTTGGGTTTCGTTCTGGAAACCTAATGGTCTCATCACTCAAAAAAGCTCCAATTTCGGGATCTTGTTAAGAGAGATGAAAAAAACTCCATGTAGCTTAGATGTGGATGAGTGGTTGGGGCAATGGAATATAAATCCCTTGAACTCTTCTCCTTGTTGGGAAAAGGGACTTCTCCATCTTCTCTTGGGCTTTGTCTTGGGAGCCTGATGGCACAGTTACTCAAAATGGCTTCAATTTAGGGGTCCAGGTAACAGAGATACAAAGCTCCATGGAGCGGTGTCATGGCGCAATATATCAGTCAGGATGGCCGAGCGGTCTAAGGCGCTGCGTTCAGGTCGCAGTCTCCCCTGGAGGCGTGGGTTCGAATCCCACTTCTGACAGCTTTAGTCTCTCCTTGAAGCAGTGTGTTTGCATCTTGGTTTGAATGCAAGGTAAACGACAGACGCAACTAAAGTGGGTATGATGTCCTTCTTGTAAAATGGAAATGCTCCACACTTTCTGGGGTTTCCCTGGAAACCTAATGGTCTCATCACTCAAAAAGGCCCCAATTTCGGGATCCTGGTAAGGAAGTTAAAAAAAACTCCATGTAGCTTAGGTGTGGATGAGTGGTTGAGACAATGGAATAGAAATCCCTTGAACTCTTCTCCTTGTTGGGAAAAGGGACTTCTCCATCGTCTCTTGGGCTTTGTCTTGGGAGCCTGATGTCCCACTTACTCAAAATGGCTTCAAATTAGGGGTCCAGGTAACGGAGATACAAAGCTCCATGGAGCGGTGTCATGGCTATCGGTTGAGGCGAAGGAGTACAAACCCCTTGTTCTCTTCCCCACACAATTTTAAATTGTACAGAGAATGTTGAAAGCCAGCTATCAACACCGAAGTCTTACTCAAGCCATGTATGGTGATATAGATTTCTTCCCATTTGTATTCCTTGCATTATTTGAACTTTGGGGTCCTCCTACCATTTCAGAAAAAGCTGCATGCTCTGTTAGTCAGGATGGCCGAGCGGTCTAAGGCGCTGCGTTTAGATCGCAGTCTCCCCTGGAGGTGTGGTTTCGAATCCCACTTCTGATAGCTTTAGTCTCTCCTGGAAGCAGTGTGTTTGCATCTTGGTTTGAATGCAAGGCAAACGACAGACGCAACTAAAGTGGGTATGATGTCCATCTTGTAAAATGGAAATGTTCCACACTTTCTGGGGTTTCCCTGGAAACCTAATGGTCTCATCACTCAAAAAGGCCCCAATTTCGGGATCCTGGTAAGAGAGATTAAAAAAACTCCATGTAGTTTAGGTGTGGATGAGTGGTTGAGACAATGGAATAGAAATCCCTTGAACTCTTCTCCTTGTTGGGAAAAGGGACTTCTCCATCGTCTCTTGGGCTTTGTCTTGGGAGCCTGATGTCCCACTTACTCAAAATGGCTTCAAATTAGGGGTCCAGGTAACGGAGATACAAAGCTCCATGGAGCGGTGTCATGGCTATCGGTTGAGGCGATGGAGTACAAACACCTTGTTCTCTTCCCCACACAATTTTAAATTGTACAGAGAATGTTGAAAGCCAGCTATCAACACCGAAGTCTTACTCAAGCCATGTATGGTGATATAGATTTCTTCCCATTTGTATTCCTTGCATTATTTGAACTTTGGGGTCCTCCTACCATTTCAGAAAAAGCTGCCCACTCTGTTAGTCAGGATGGCCGAGCAGTCTAAGGCGCTGCGGTTAGGTCGCAGTCTCCCCTGGAGGCGCGGGTTCGAATCCCACTTCTGACAGCTTTAGTCTCTCCTGGAAGCAGTGTGTTTGCATCTTGGTTTAAATGCAAGGCAAACGACAGACGCAACTAAAGTGGGTATGATGTCCTTCTTGTAAATCGAATCCCACTTCTGACAGCTTTAGTCTCTCCTGGAAGCAGTGTGTTTGCATCTTGGTTTAAATGCAAGGCAAACGACAGACGCAACTAAAGTGGGTATGATGTCCTTCTTGTAAAATGGAAATGCTCCACACTTTCTGGGGTTTCCCTGGAAACCTAATGGTCTCATCACTCAAAAAGGCCCCAATTTCGGGATCCTGGTAAGAGAGATTAAAAAAACTCCATGTAGTTTAGGTGTGGATGAGTGGTTGAGACAATGGAATAGAAATCCCTTGAACTCTTCTCCTTGTTGGGAAAAGGGACTTCTCCATCGTCTCTTGGGTTTCGTTCTGGAAACCTAATGGTCTCATCACTCAAAAAAGCCCCAATTTTGGGATCCTGGTAAGAGAGATGAAAAAACCTCCATGTAGCTTAGGTGTGGATGAGTGGTTGAGGCAATGGAATAGAAATCCCTTGAACTCTTCTCCTTGTTGGGAAAAGGGACTTCTCCATCGTCTCTTGGGCTTTGTCTTGGGAGCCTGATGGCACAGTTACTCAAAATGGCTTCAATTTAGGGGTCCAGGTAACAGAGATACAAAGCTCCATGGAGCGGTGTCATGGCGCAATATATCAGTCAGGATGGCCGAGCGGTCTAAGGCGCTGCGTTCAGGTCGCAGTCTCCCCTGGAGGCGTGGGTTCGAATCCCACTTCTGACAGCTTTAGTCTCTCCTGGAAGCAGTGCGTTTGCATCTTGGTTTAAATGCAAGGCAAACGACAGACGCAACTAAAGTGGGTATGATGTCCTTCTTGTAAAATGGAAATGCTCCACACTTTCTGGGGTTTCCCTGGAAACCTAATGGTCTCATCACTCAAAAAGGCCCCAATTTCGGGATCCTGGTAAGAGAGATTAAAAAAAGTCCATGTAGTTTAGGTGTGGATGAGTGGTTGAGACAATGGAATAGAAATCCCTTGAACTCTTCTCCTTGTTGGGAAAAGTGACTTCTCCATCGTCTCTTGGGTTTCGTTCTGGAAACCTAATGGTCTCATCACTCAAAAAAGCCCCAATTTTGGGATCCTGGTAAGAGAGATGAAAAAACCTCCATGTAGCTTAGGTGTGGATGAGTGGTTGAGGCAATGGAATAGAAATCCCTTGAACTCTTCTCCTTGTTGGGAAAAGGGACTTCTCCATCGTCTCTTGGGCTTTGTCTTGGGAGCCTGATGGCACAGTTACTCAAAATGGCTTCAATTTAGGGGTCCAGGTAACAGAGATACGAAGCTCCATGGAGCGGTGTCATGGCGAAATATATCAGTCAGGATGGCCGAGCGGTCTAAGGCGCTGCGTTCAGGTCGCAGTCTCCCCTGGAGGCGTGGGTTCGAATCCCACTTCTGACAGCTTTAGTTTCTCCTTGAAGCAGTGTATTTGCATCTTGGTTTGAATGCAAGGTAAACGACAGACGCAACTAAAGTGGGTATGATGTCCTTCTTGTAAAATGGAAATGCTCCACACTTTCTGGGGTTTCCCTGGAAACCTAATGGTCTCATCACTCAAAAAGGCCCCAATTTCGGGATCCTGGTAAGAGAGATTAAAAAAACTCCATGTAGTTTAGGTGTGGATGAGTGGTTGAGACAATGGAATAGAAATCCCTGGAACTCTTCTCCTTGTTGGGAAAAGGGACTTCTCCATCGTCTCTTGGGCTTTGTCTTGGGAGCCTGATGGCCCACTTACTCAAAATGGCTTCAAATTAGGGGTCCAGGTAACGGAGATACAAAGCTCCATGGAGCGGTGTCATGGCTATCGGTTGAGGCGATGGAGTACAAACCCCTTGTTCTCTTCCCCACACAATTTTAAATTGTACAGAGAATGTTGAAAGCCAGCTATCAACACCGAAGTCTTACTCAAGCCATGTATGGTGATATAGATTTCTTTCCATTTGTATTCCTTGCATTATTTGAACTTTGGGGTCCTCCTACCATTTCAGAAAAAGCTGCCCTCTCTGTTAGTCAGGATGGCCGAGCCGTCTAAGGCGCTGCGGTTAGGTCGCAGTCTCCCCTGGAGGCGTGGGTTCGAATCCCACTTCTGACAGCTTTAGTCTCTCCTGGAAGCAGTGTGTTTGCATCTTGGTTTAAATGCAAGGCAAACGACAGACGCAACTAAAGTGGGTATGATGTCCTTCTTGTAAATCGAATCCCACTTCTGACAGCTTTAGTCTCTCCTGGAAGCAGTGTGTTTGCATCTTGGTTTAAATGCAAGGCAAACGACAGACGCAACTAAAGTGGGTATGATGTCCTTCTTGTAAAATGGAAATGCTCCACACTTTCTGGGGTTTCCCTGGAAACCTAATGGTCTCATCACTCAAAAAGGCCCCAATTTCGGGATCCTGGTAAGAGAGATTAAAAAAACTCCATGTAGCTTAGGTGTGGATGAGTGGTTGAGGCAATGGAATAGAAATCCCTTGAACTCTTCTCCTTGTTGGGAAAAGGGACTTCTCCATCGTCTCTTGGGCTTTGTCTTGGGAGCCTGATGGCACAGTTACTCAAAATGGCTTCAATTTAGGGGTCCAGGTAACAGAGATACGAAGCTCCATGGAGCGGTGTCATGGCGCAATATATCAGTCAGGATGGCCGAGCGGTCTAAGGCGCTGCGTTCAGGTCGCAGTCTCCCCTGGAGGCGTGGGTTCGAATCCCACTTCTGACAGCTTTAGTTTCTCCTTGAAGCAGTGTGTTTGCATCTTGGTTTGAATGCAAGGTAAACGACAGACGCAACTAAAGTGGGTATGATGTCCTTCTTGTAAAATGGAAATGCTCCACACTTTCTGGGGTTTCCCTGGAAACCTAATGGTCTCATCACTCAAAAAGGCCCCAATTTCGGGATCCTGGTAAGGAAGCTAAAAAAAACTCCATGTAGCTTAGGTGTGGATGAGTGGTTGAGACAATGGAATAGAAATCCCTTGAACTCTTCTCCTTGTTGGGAAAAGGGACTTCTCCATCGTCTCTTGGGCTTTGTCTTGGGAGCCTGATGGCCCACTTACTCAAAATGGCTTCAAATTAGGGGTCCAGGTAACAGAGATACAAAGCTCCATGGAGCGGTGTCATGGCTATCGGTTGAGGCGATGGAGTACAAACCCCTTGTTCTCTTCCCCACACAATTTTAAATTGTACAGAAAATGCTGAAAGCCAGCTATCAACACCGAAGTCTTACTCAAGCCATGTATGGTGATATAGATTTCTTCCCATTTGTATTCCTTGCATTATTTGAACTTTGGGGTCCTCCTACCATTTCAGAAAAAGCTGCATGCTCTGTTAGTCAGGATGGCCGAGCGGTCTAAGGCGCTGCGTTTAGGTCGCAGTCTCCCCTGGAGGCGTGGGTTCGAATCCCACTTCTGACAGCTTTAGTCTCTCCTGGAAGCAGTGTGTTTGCATCTTGGTTTAAATGCAAGGCAAACGACAGACGCAACTAAAGTGGGTATGATGTCCTTCTTGTAAAATGGAAATGCTCCACACTTTCTGGGGTTTCCCTGGAAACCTAATGGTCTCATCACTCAAAAAGGACCCAATTTCGGGATCCTGGTAAGAGAGATTAAAAAAACTCCATGTAGTTTAGGTGTGGATGAGTGGTTGAGACAATGGAATAGAAATCCCTTGAACTCTTCTCCTTGTTGGGAAAAGTGACTTCTCCATCGTCTCTTGGGTTTCGTTCTGGAAACCTAATGGTCTCATCACTCAAAAAAGCCCCAATTTCGGGATCCTGGTAAGGAAGCTAAAAAAAACTCCATGTAGCTTAGGTGTGGATGAGTGGTTGAGGCAATGGAATAGAAATCCCTTGAACTCTTCTCCTTGTTGGGAAAAGGGACTTCTCCATCGTCTCTTGGGCTTTGTCTTGGGAGCCTGATGGCACAGTTACTCAAAATGGCTTCAATTTAGGGGTCCAGGTAACAGAGATACAAAGCTCCATGGAGCGGTGTCATGGCGCAATATATCAGTCAGGATGGCCGAGCAGTGTAAGGCGCTGCGTTCAGGTCGCAGTCTCCCCTGGAGGCGTGGGTTCGAATCCCACTTCTGGCAGCTTTAGTCTCTCCTTGAAGCAGTGTGTTTGCATCTTGGTTTGAATGCAAGGCAAACGACAGACGCAACTAAAGTGGGTATGATGTCCTTCTTGTAAAATGGAAATGCTCCACACTTTCTGGGGTTTCCCTGGAAACCTAAAGGTCTCATCACTCAAAAAGGCCCCAATTTCGGGATCCTGGTAAGAGAGATTAAAAAAACTCCATGTAGTTTAGGTGTGGATGAGTGGTTGAGACAATGGAATAGAAATCCCTTGAACTCCTCTCCTTGTTGGGAAAAGGGACTTCTCCATCGTCTCTTGGGTTTCGTTCTGGAAACCTAATGGTCTCATCACTCAAAAAAGCCCCAATTTTGGGATCCTGGTAAGAGAGATGAAAAAACCTCCATGTAGCTTAGGTGTGGATGAGTGGTTGAGGCAATGGAATAGAAATCCCTTGAACTCTTCTCCTTGTTGGGAAAAGGGACTTCTCCATCGTCTCTTGGGCTTTGTCTTGGGAGCCTGATGGCACAGTTACTCAAAATGGCTTCAATTTAGGGGTAAAGGTAACAGAGATACAAAGCTCCATGGAGCGGTGTCATGGCGCAATATATCAGTCAGGATGGCCGAGCGGTCTAAGGCGCTGCGTTCAGGTCGCAGTCTCCCCTGGAGGCGTGGGTTCGAATCCCACTTCTGACAGCTTTAGTCTCTCCTGGAAGCAGTGCGTTTGCATCTTGGTTTAAATGCAAGGCAAACGACAGACGCAACTAAAGTGGGTATGATGTCCTTCTTGTAAAATGGAAATGCTCCACACTTTCTGGGGTTTCCCTGGAAACCTAATGGTCTCATCACTCAAAAAGGCCCCAATTTCGGGATCCTGGTAAGAGAGATTAAAAAAACTCCATGTAGTTTAGGTGTGGATGAGTGGTTGAGACAATGGAATAGAAATCCCTTGAACTCTTCTCCTTGTTGGGAAAAGTGACTTCTCCATCGTCTCTTGGGTTTCGTTCTGGAAACCTAATGGTCTCATCACTCAAAAAAGCCCCAATTTTGGGATCCTGGTAAGAGAGATGAAAAAACCTCCATGTAGCTTAGGTGTGGATGAGTGGTTGAGGCAATGGAATAGAAATCCCTTGAACTCTTCTCCTTGTTGGGAAAAGGGACTTCTCCATCGTCTCTTGGGCTTTGTCTTGGGAGCCTGATGGCACAGTTACTCAAAATGGCTTCAATTTAGGGGTCCAGGTAACAGAGATACGAAGCTCCATGGAGCGGTGTCATGGCGAAATATATCAGTCAGGATGGCCGAGCGGTCTAAGGCGCTGCGTTCAGGTCGCAGTCTCCCCTGGAGGCGTGGGTTCGAATCCCACTTCTGGCAGCTTTAGTTTCTCCTTGAAGCAGTGTGTTTGCATCTTGGTTTGAATGCAAGGTAAACGACAGACGCAACTAAAGTGGGTATGATGTCCTTCTTGTAAAATGGAAATGCTCCACACTTTCTGGGGTTTCCCTGGAAACCTAATGGTCTCATCACTCAAAAAGGCCCCAATTTCGGGATCCTGGTAAGGAAGCTAAAAAAAACTCCATGTAGCTTAGGTGTGGATGAGTGGTTGAGACAATGGAATAGAAATCCCTTGAACTCTTCTCCTTGTTGGGAAAAGGGACTTCTCCATCGTCTCTTGGGCTTTGTCTTGGGAGCCTGATGGCCCACTTACTCAAAATGGCTTCAAATTAGGGGTCCAGGTAACAGAGATACAAAGCTCCATGGAGCGGTGTCATGGCTATCGGTTGAGGCGATGGAGTACAAACCCCTTGTTCTCTTCCCCACACAATTTTAAATTGTACAGAGAATGCTGAAAGCCAGCTATCAACACCGAAGTCTTACTCAAGCCATGTATGGTGATATAGATTTCTTCCCATTTGTATTCCTTGCATTATTTGAACTTTGGGGTCCTCCTACCATTTCAGAAAAAGCTGCATGCTCTGTTAGTCAGGATGGCCGAGCGGTCTAAGACGCTGCGTTTAGGTCGCAGTCTCCCCTGGAGGCGTGGGTTCGAATCCCACTTCTGACAGCTTTAGTCTCTCCTGGAAGCAGTGTGTTTGCATCTTGGTTTAAATGCAAGGCAAACGACAGACGCAACTAAAGTGGGTATGATGTCCTTCTTGTAAAATGGAAATGCTCCACACTTTCTGGGGTTTCCCTGGAAACCTAATGGTCTCATCACTCAAAAAGGCCCCAATTTCGGGATCCTGGTAAGAGAGATTAAAAAAACTCCATGTAGTTTAGGTGTGGATGAGTGGTTGAGACAATGGAATAGAAATCCCTTGAACTCTTCTCCTTGTTGAGAAAAGTGACTTCTCCATCGTCTCTTGGGTTTCGTTCTGGAAACCTAATGGTCTCATCACTCAAAAAAGCCCCAATTTTGGGATCCTGGTAAGAGAGATGAAAAAACCTCCATGTAGCTTAGGTGTGGATGAGTGGTTGAGGCAATGGAATAGAAATCCCTTGAACTCTTCTCCTTGTTGGGAAAAGGGACTTCTCCATCGTCTCTTGGGCTTTGTCTTGGGAGCCTGATGGCACAGTTACTCAAAATGGCTTCAAATTAGGGGTCCAGGTAACAGAGATACGAAGCTCCATGGAGCGGTGTCATGGCTATCGGTTGAGGCGATGGAGTACAAACCCCTTGTTCTCTTCCCCACACAATTTTAAATTGTACAGAGAATGCTGAAAGCCAGCTATCAACACCGAAGTCTTACTCAAGCCATGTATGGTGATATAGATTTCTTCCCATTTGTATTCCTTGCATTATTTGAACTTTGGGGTCCTCCTACCATTTCAGAAAAAGCTGCATGCTCTGTTAGTCAGGATGGCCGAGCGGTCTAAGGCGCTGCGTTTAGGTCGCAGTCTCCCCTGGAGGCGTGGGTTCGAATCCCACTTCTGACAGCTTTAGTCTCTCCTGGAAGCAGTGTGTTTGCATCTTGGTTTAAATGCAAGGCAAACGACAGACGCAACTAAAGTGGGTATGATGTCCTTCTTGTAAAATGGAAATGCTCCACACTTTCTGGGGTTTCCCTGGAAACCTAATGGTCTCATCACTCAAAAAGGCCCCAATTTCGGGATCCTGGTAAGAGAGATTAAAAAAACTCCATGTAGTTTAGGTGTGGATGAGTGGTTGAGACAATGGAATAGAAATCCCTTGAACTCTTCTCCTTGTTGAGAAAAGTGACTTCTCCATCGTCTCTTGGGTTTCGTTCTGGAAACCTAATGGTCTCATCACTCAAAAAAGCCCCAATTTTGGGATCCTGGTAAGAGAGATGAAAAAACCTCCATGTAGCTTAGGTGTGGATGAGTGGTTGAGGCAATGGAATAGAAATCCCTTGAACTCTTCTCCTTGTTGGGAAAAGGGACTTCTCCATCGTCTCTTGGGCTTTGTCTTGGGAGCCTGATGGCACAGTTACTCAAAATGGCTTCAAATTAGGGGTCCAGGTAACAGAGATACGAAGCTCCATGGAGCGGTGTCATGGCTATCGGTTGAGGCGATGGAGTACAAACCCCTTGTTCTCTTCCCCACACAATTTTAAATTGTACAGAGAATGCTGAAAGCCAGCTATCAACACCGAAGTCTTACTCAAGCCATGTATGGTGATATAGATTTCTTCCCATTTGTATTCCTTGCATTATTTGAACTTTGGGGTCCTCCTACCATTTCAGAAAAAGCTGCATGCTCTGTTAGTCAGGATGGCCGAGCGGTCTAAGGCGCTGCGTTTAGGTCGCAGTCTCCCCTGGAGGCGTGGGTTCGAATCCCACTTCTGACAGCTTTAGTCTCTCCTGGAAGCAGTGTGTTTGCATCTTGGTTTGAATGCAAGGCAAACGACAGACGCAACTAAAGTGGGTATGATGTCTATCTTGTAAAATGGAAATGCTCCACACTTTCTGGGGTTTCCCTGGAAACCTAATGGTCTCATCACTCAAAAAGGCCCCAATTTCGGGATCCTGGTAAGAGAGATTAAAAAAACTCCATGTAGTTTAGGTGTGGATGAGTGGTTGAGACAATGGAATAGAAATCCCTTGAACTCTTCTCCTTGTTGGGAAAAGGGACTTCTCCATCGTCTCTTGGGCTTTGTCTTGGGAGCCTGATGGCCCACTTACTCAAAATGGCTTCAAATTAGGGGTCCAGGTAACGGAGATACAAAGCTCCATGGAGCGGTGTCATGGCTATCGGTTGAGGCGATGGAGTACAAACCCCTTGTTCTCTTCCCCACACAATTTTAAATTGTACAGAGAATGTTGAAAGCCAGCTATCAACACCGAAGTCTTACTCAAGCCATGTATGGTGATATAGATTTCTTTCCATTTGTATTCCTTGCATTATTTGAACTTTGGGGTCCTCCTACCATTTCAGAAAAAGCTGCCCTCGCTGTTAGTCAGGATGGCCGAGCCGTCTAAGGCGCTGCGGTTAGGTCGCAGTCTCCCCTGGAGGCGTGGGTTCGAATCCCACTTCTGACAGCTTTAGTCTCTCCTGGAAGCAGTGTGTTTGCATCTTGGTTTAAATGCAAGGCAAACGACAGACGCAACTAAAGTGGGTATGATGTCCTTCTTGTAAATCGAATCCCACTTCTGACAGCTTTAGTCTCTCCTGGAAGCAGTGTGTTTGCATCTTGGTTTAAATGCAAGGCAAACGACAGACGCAACTAAAGTGGGTATGATGTCCTTCTTGTAAAATGGAAATGCTCCACACTTTCTGGGGTTTCCCTGGAAACCTAATGGTCTCATCACTCAAAAAGGCCCCAATTTCGGGATCCTGGTAAGAGAGATTAAAAAAACTCCATGTAGTTTAGGTGTGGATGAGTGGTTGAGACAATGGAATAGAAATCCCTTGAACTCTTCTCCTTGTTGGGAAAAGTGACTTCTCCATCGTCTCTTGGGTTTCGTTCTGGAAACCTAATGGTCTCATCACTCAAAAAAGCCCCAATTTTGGGATCCTGGTAAGAGAGATGAAAAAACCTCCATGTAGCTTAGGTGTGGATGAGTGGTTGAGGCAATGGAATAGAAATCCCTTGAACTCTTCTCCTTGTTGGGAAAAGGGACTTCTCCATCGTCTCTTGGGCTTTGTCTTGGGAGCCTGATGGCACAGTTACTCAAAATGGCTTCAATTTAGGGGTCCAGGTAACAGAGATACGAAGCTCCATGGAGCGGTGTCATGGCGCAATATATCAGTCAAGATGGCCGAGCGGTCTAAGGTGCTGCGTTCAGGTCGCAGTCTCCCCTGGAGGCGTGGGTTCGAATCCCACTTCTGACAGCTTTAGTTTCTCCTTGAAGCAGTGTGTTTGCATCTTGGTTTGAATGCAAGGTAAACGACAGACGCAACTAAAGTGGGTATGATGTCCTTCTTGTAAAATGGAAATGCTCCACACTTTCTGGGGTTTCCCTGGAAACCTAATGGTCTCATCACTCAAAAAGGCCCCAATTTCGGGATCCTGGTAAGGAAGCTAAAAAAAACTCCATGTAGCTTAGGTGTGGATGAGTGGTTGAGACAATGGAATAGAAATCCCTTGAACTCTTCTCCTTGTTGGGAAAAGGGACTTCTCCATCGTCTCTTGGGCTTTGTCTTGGGAGCCTGATGGCCCACTTACTCAAAATGGCTTCAAATTAGGGGTCCAGGTAACAGAGATACAAAGCTCCATGGAGCGGTGTCATGGCTATCGGTTGAGGCGATGGAGTACAAACCCCTTGTTCTCTTCCCCACACAATTTTAAATTGTACAGAGAATGCTGAAAGCCAGCTATCAACACCGAAGTCTTACTCAAGCCATGTATGGTGATATAGATTTCTTCCCATTTGTATTCCTTGCATTATTTGAACTTTGGGGTCCTCCTACCATTTCAGAAAAAGCTGCATGCTCTGTTAGTCAGGATGGCCGAGCGGTCTAAGGCGCTGCGTTTAGGTCGCAGTCTCCCCTGGAGGCGTGGGTTCGAATCCCACTTCTGACAGCTTTAGTCTCTCCTGGAAGCAGTGTGTTTGCATCTTGGTTTGAATGCAAGGCAAACGACAGACGCAACTAAAGTGGGTATGATGTCTATCTTGTAAAATGGAAATGCTCCACACTTTCTGGGGTTTCCCTGGAAACCTAATGGTCTCATCACTCAAAAAGGCCCCAATTTCGGGATCCTGGTAAGAGAGATTAAAAAAACTCCATGTAGTTTAGGTGTGGATGAGTGGTTGAGACAATGGAATAGAAATCCCTTGAACTCTTCTCCTTGTTGGGAAAAGGGACTTCTCCATCGTCTCTTGGGCTTTGTCTTGGGAGCCTGATGGCCCACTTACTCAAAATGGCTTCAAATTAGGGGTCCAGGTAACGGAGATACAAAGCTCCATGGAGCGGTGTCATGGCTATCGGTTGAGGCGATGGAGTACAAACCCCTTGTTCTCTTCCCCACACAATTTTAAATTGTACAGAGAATGTTGAAAGCCAGCTATCAACACCGAAGTCTTACTCAAGCCATGTATGGTGATATAGATTTCTTTCCATTTGTATTCCTTGCATTATTTGAACTTTGGGGTCCTCCTACCATTTCAGAAAAAGCTGCCCTCGCTGTTAGTCAGGATGGCCGAGCCGTCTAAGGCGCTGCGGTTAGGTCGCAGTCTCCCCTGGAGGCGTGGGTTCGAATCCCACTTCTGACAGCTTTAGTCTCTCCTGGAAGCAGTGTGTTTGCATCTTGGTTTAAATGCAAGGCAAACGACAGACGCAACTAAAGTGGGTATGATGTCCTTCTTGTAAATCGAATCCCACTTCTGACAGCTTTAGTCTCTCCTGGAAGCAGTGTGTTTGCATCTTGGTTTAAATGCAAGGCAAACGACAGACGCAACTAAAGTGGGTATGATGTCCTTCTTGTAAAATGGAAATGCTCCACACTTTCTGGGGTTTCCCTGGAAACCTAATGGTCTCATCACTCAAAAAGGCCCCAATTTCGGGATCCTGGTAAGAGAGATTAAAAAAACTCCATGTAGTTTAGGTGTGGATGAGTGGTTGAGACAATGGAATAGAAATCCCTTGAACTCTTCTCCTTGTTGGGAAAAGTGACTTCTCCATCGTCTCTTGGGTTTCGTTCTGGAAACCTAATGGTCTCATCACTCAAAAAAGCCCCAATTTTGGGATCCTGGTAAGAGAGATGAAAAAACCTCCATGTAGCTTAGGTGTGGATGAGTGGTTGAGGCAATGGAATAGAAATCCCTTGAACTCTTCTCCTTGTTGGGAAAAGGGACTTCTCCATCGTCTCTTGGGCTTTGTCTTGGGAGCCTGATGGCACAGTTACTCAAAATGGCTTCAATTTAGGGGTCCAGGTAACAGAGATACGAAGCTCCATGGAGCGGTGTCATGGCGCAATATATCAGTCAAGATGGCCGAGCGGTCTAAGGTGCTGCGTTCAGGTCGCAGTCTCCCCTGGAGGCGTGGGTTCGAATCCCACTTCTGACAGCTTTAGTTTCTCCTTGAAGCAGTGTGTTTGCATCTTGGTTTGAATGCAAGGTAAACGACAGACGCAACTAAAGTGGGTATGATGTCCTTCTTGTAAAATGGAAATGCTCCACACTTTCTGGGGTTTCCCTGGAAACCTAATGGTCTCATCACTCAAAAAGGCCCCAATTTCGGGATCCTGGTAAGGAAGCTAAAAAAAACTCCATGTAGCTTAGGTGTGGATGAGTGGTTGAGACAATGGAATAGAAATCCCTTGAACTCTTCTCCTTGTTGGGAAAAGGGACTTCTCCATCGTCTCTTGGGCTTTGTCTTGGGAGCCTGATGGCCCACTTACTCAAAATGGCTTCAAATTAGGGGTCCAGGTAACAGAGATACAAAGCTCCATGGAGCGGTGTCATGGCTATCGGTTGAGGCGATGGAGTACAAACCCCTTGTTCTCTTCCCCACACAATTTTAAATTGTACAGAGAATGCTGAAAGCCAGCTATCAACACCGAAGTCTTACTCAAGCCATGTATGGTGATATAGATTTCTTCCCATTTGTATTCCTTGCATTATTTGAACTTTGGGGTCCTCCTACCATTTCAGAAAAAGCTGCATGCTCTGTTAGTCAGGATGGCCGAGCGGTCTAAGGCGCTGCGTTTAGGTCGCAGTCTCCCCTGGAGGCGAGGGTTCGAATCCCACTTCTGACAGCTTTAGTCTCTCCTGGAAGCAGTGTGTTTGCATCTTGGTTTAAATGCAAGGCAAACGACAGACGCAACTAAAGTGGGTATGATGTCCTTCTTGTAAAATGGAAATGCTCCACACTTTCTGGGGTTTCCCTGGAAACCTAATGGTCTCATCACTCAAAAAGGCCCCAATTTCGGGATCCTGGTAAGAGAGATTAAAAAAACTCCATGTAGTTTAGGTGTGGATGAGTGGTTGAGACAATGGAATAGAAATCCCTTGAACTCTTCTCCTTGTTGGGAAAAGTGACTTCTCCATCGTCTCTTGGGTTTCGTTCTGGAAACCTAATGGTCTCATCACTCAAAAAAGCCCCAATTTCGGGATCCTGGTAAGGAAGCTAAAAAAAACTCCATGTAGCTTAGGTGTGGATGAGTGGTTGAGGCAATGGAATAGAAATCCCTTGAACTCTTCTCCTTGTTGGGAAAAGGGACTTCTCCATCGTCTCTTGGGCTTTGTCTTGGGAGCCTGATGGCACAGTTACTCAAAATGGCTTCAATTTAGGGGTCCAGGTAACAGAGATACAAAGCTCCATGGAGCGGTGTCATGGCGCAATATATCAGTCAGGATGGCCGAGCAGTCTAAGGCGCTGCGTTCAGGTCGCAGTCTCCCCTGGAGGCGTGGGTTCGAATCCCACTTCTGGCAGCTTTAGTCTCTCCTTGAAGCAGTGTGTTTGCATCTTGGTTTGAATGCAAGGCAAACGACAGACGCAACTAAAGTGGGTATGATGTCCTTCTTGTAAAATGGAAATGCTCCACACTTTCTGGGGTTTCCCTGGAAACCTAATGGTCTCATCACTCAAAAAGGCCCCAATTTCGGGATCCTGGTAAGGAAGCTAAAAAAAACTCCATGTAGCTTAGGTGTGGATGAGTGATTGAGACAATGGAATAGAAATCCCTTGAACTCTTCTCCTTGTTGGGAAAAGGGACTTCTCCATCGTCTCTTGGGCTTTGTCTTGGGAGCCTCATGGCCCACTTACTCAAAATGGCTTCAAATTAGGGGTCCAGGTAACGGAGATACAAAGCTCCATGGAGCGGTGTCATGGCTATCGGTTGAGGCGATGGAGTACAAACCCCTTGTTCTCTTCCCCACACAATTTTAAATTGTACAGAGAATGTTGAAAGCCAGCTATCAACACCGAAGTCTTACTCAAGCCATGTATGGTGATATAGATTTCTTCCCATTTGTATTCCTTGCATTATTTGAACTTTGGGGTCCTCCTACCATTTCAGAAAAAGCTGCCCCCTCTGTTAGTCAGGATGGCCGAGCGGTCTAAGGCGCTGCGTTCAGGTCGCAGTCTCCCCTGGAGGCGTGGGTTCGAATCCCACTTCTGACAGCTTTAGTCTCTCCTTGAAGCAGTGTGTTTGCATCTTGGTTTGAATGCAAGGCAAACGACAGACGCAACTAAAGTGGGTATGATGTCCTTCTTGTAAAATGGAAATGCTCCACACTTTCTGGGGTTTCCCTGGAAACCTAATGGTCTCATCACTCAAAAAGGCCCCAATTTCGGGATCCTGGTAAGGAAGCTAAAAAAAACTCCATGTAGCTTAGGTGTGGATGAGTGGTTGAGACAATGGAATAGAAATCCCTTGAACTCTTCTCCTTGTTGGGAAAAGGGACTTCTCCATCGTCTCTTGGGCTTTGTCTTGGGAGCCTGATGGCCCACTTACTCAAAATGGCTTCAAATTAGGGGTCCAGGTAACGGAGATACAAAGCTCCATGGAGCGGTGTCATGGCTATCGGTTGAGGCGATGGAGTACAAACCCCTTGTTCTCTTCCCCACACAATTTTAAATTGTACAGAGAATGTTGAAAGCCAGCTATCAACACCGAAGTCTTACTCAAGCCATGTATGGTGATATAGATTTCTTCCCATTTGTATTCCTTGCATTATTTGAACTTTGGGGTCCTCCTACCATTTCAGAAAAAGCTGCCCGCTCTGTTAGTCAGGATGGCCGAGCGGTCTAAGGCTCTGCGTTCAGGTCGCAGTCTCCCCTGGAGGCGTGGGTTCGAATCCCACTTCTGACAGCTTTAGTCTCTCCTTGAAGCAGTGTGTTTGCATCTTGGTTTGAATGCAAGGCAAACGACAGACGCAACTAAAGTGGGTATGATGTCCTTCTTGTAAAATGGAAATGCTCCACACTTTCTGGGGTTTCCCTGGAAACCTAATGGTCTCATCACTCAAAAAGGCCCCAATTTCGGGATCCTGGTAAGGAAGCAAAAAAAAACTCCATGTAGCTTAGGTGTGGATGAGTGGTTGAGACAAAGGAATAGAAATCCCTTGAATTCTTCTCCTTCTTGGGAAAAGTGACTTCTCCATCGTCTCTTGGGTTTCGTTCTGGAAACCTAATGGTCTCATCACTCAAAAAGGCCCCAATTTCGGGATCCTGGTAAGGAAGCTAAAAAAAACTCCATGTAGCTTAGGTGTGGATGAGTGGTTGAGACAAAGGAATAGAAATCCCTTGAACTCTTCTCCTTGTTGGGAAAAGGGACTTCTCCATCGTCTCTTGGGCTTTGTCTTGGGAGCCTGATGGCCCACTTACTCAAAATGGCTTCAAATTAGGGGTCCAGGTAACTGAGATACAAAGCTCCATGGAGCGGTGTCATGGCTATCGGTTGAGGCGATGGAGTACAAACCCCTTGTTCTCTTCCCCACACAATTTTAAATTGTACAGAGAATGTTGAAAGCCAGCTATCAACACCGAAGTCTTACTCAAGCCATGCATGGTGATATAGATTTCTTCCCATTTGTATTCCTTGCATTATTTGAACTTTGGGGTCCTCCTACCATTTCAGAAAAAGCTGCCCACTCTGTTAGTCAGGATGGCCGAGCGGTCTAAGGCGCTGCGTTTAGGTCGCAGTCTCCCCTGGAGGCGTGGGTTCGAATCCCACTTCTGACAGCTTTAGTCTCTCCTGGAAGCAGTGTGTTTGCATCTTGGTTTGAATGCAAGGCAAACCACAGATGCAACTAAAGTGGGTATGATGTCCTTCTTGTAAAATGGAAATGCTCCACACTTTCTGGGGTTTCCCTGGAAACCTAATGGTCTCATCACTCAAAAAGGCCCCAATTTCGAGATTCTGGTAAGAAAGCTAAAAAAACTCCATGTAGCTTAGGTGTCGATGAGTGGTTGAGACAATGGAATAGAAATCCCTTGAATTCTTCTCCTTCTTGGGAAAAGTGACTTCTCCATCGTCTCTTGGGTTTCGTTCTGGAAACCTAATGGTCTCATCACTCAAAAAGGCCCCAATTACGGGATCCTGGTAAGGAAGCTAAAAAAACTCAATGTAGCTTAGGTGTGGATGAGTGGTTGAGACAATGGAATAGAAATCCCTTGAACTCTTCTCCTTGTTGGGAAAAGTGACTTCTCCATCGTCTCTTGGGTTTCGTTCTGGAAAGCTAATGGTCTCATCACTCAAAAAAGCCCCAATTTTGGGATCCTGGTAAGAGAGATGAAAAAAACTCCATGTAGCTTAGGTGTGGATGAGTGGTTGAGGCAATGGAATAGAAATCCCTTGAACTCTTCTCCTTGTTGGGAAAAGGGACTTCTCCATCGTCTCTTGGGCTTTGTCTTGGGAGCCTGATGGCACAGTTACTCAAAATGGCTTCAATTTAGTCCAGGTAACAGAGATACAAAGCTCCATGGAGCGGTGTCATGGCTATCGGTTGAGGCGATGGAGTACAAACCCCTTGTTCTCTTCCCCACACAATTTTAAATTGTACAGAGAATGCTGAAAGCCAGCTATCAACACCGAAGTCTTACTCAAGCCATGTATGGTGATATAGATTTCTTCCCATTTGTATTCCTTGCATTATTTGAACTTTGGGGTCCTCCTACCATATCAGAAAAAGCTGCCCACTCTGTTAGTCAGGATGGCCGAGCGGTCTAAGGCGCTGCGTTTAGGTCGCAGTCTCCCCTGTAGGCGTGGGTTCGAATCCCACTTCTGACAGCTTAAGTCTCTCCTGGAAGCAGTGTGTTTGCATCTTGGTTTGAATGCAAGGCAAACGACAGACGCAACTAAAGTGGGTTTGATGTCCATCTTGTAAAATGGAAATGCTCCACACTTTCTGGGGTTTCGTTCTGGAAACCTAATGGTCTCATCACTCAAAAAGGCCCCAATTTCGGGATCCTGGTAAGAAAGCTAAAAAAACTCCATGTAGCTTAGATGTTGATGAGTGGTTGAGACAATGGAATAGAAATCCTTTGAACTCTTCTCCTTGTTGGAAAAAGTGACTTCTCCATCGTCTCTTGGGTTTCGTTCTGGAAACCTAATGGTCTCATCACTCAAAAAGGCCCCAATTTCGGGATCCTGGTAAGGAAGCTAAAAAAAACTCCATGTAGCTCAGGTGTGGATGAGTGGTTGAGACAATGGAATAGAAATCCCTTGAACTCTTCTCCTTGTTGGGAAAAGGGACTTCTCCATCGTCTCTTGGGCTTTGTCTTGGGAGCCTGATGGCCCACTTACTCAAAATGGCTTCAAATTAGGGGTCCAGGTAACAGAGATACAAAGCTCCATGGAGCGGTGTCATGGCTATCGGTTGAGGCGATGGAGTACAAACCCCTTGTTCTCTTCCCCACACAATTTTAAATTGTACAGAGAATGTTGAAAGCCAGCTATCAACACCGAAGTCTTACTCAAGCCATGCATGGTGATATAGATTTCTTCCCATTTGTATTCCTTGCATTATTTGAACTTTGGGGTCCTCCTACCATTTCAGAAAAAGCTGCCCACTCTGTTAGTCAGGATGGCCGAGCGGTCTAAGGCGCTGCGTTTAGGTCGCAGTCTCCCCTGGAGGCGTGGGTTCGAATCCCACTTCTGACAGCTTTAGTCTCTCCTGGAAGCAGTGTGTTTGCATCTTGGTTTGAATGCAAGGCAAACGACAGATGCAACTAAAGTGGGTATGATGTCCTTCTTGTAAAATGGAAATGCTCCACACTTTCTGGGGTTTCCCTGGAAACCTAATGGTCTCATCACTCAAAAAGGCCCCAATTTCGAGATTCTGGTAAGAAAGCTAAAAAAACTCCATGTAGCTTAGGTGTCGATGAGTGGTTGAGACAATGGAATAGAAATCCCTTGAATTCTTCTCCTTCTTGGGAAAAGTGACTTCTCCATCGTCTCTTGGGTTTCGTTCTGGAAACCTAATGGTCTCATCACTCAAAAAGGCCCCAATTACGGGATCCTGGTAAGGAAGCTAAAAAAACTCAATGTAGCTTAGGTGTGGATGAGTGGTTGAGACAATGGAATAGAAATCCCTTGAACTCTTCTCCTTGTTGGGAAAAGTGACTTCTCCATCGTCTCTTGGGTTTCGTTCTGGAAAGCTAATGGTCTCATCACTCAAAAAAGCCCCAATTTTGGGATCCTGGTAAGAGAGATGAAAAAAACTCCATGTAGCTTAGGTGTGGATGAGTGGTTGAGGCAATGGAATAGAAATCCCTTGAACTCTTCTCCTTGTTGGGAAAAGGGACTTCTCCATCGTCTCTTGGGCTTTGTCTTGGGAGCCTGATGGCACAGTTACTCAAAATGGCTTCAATTTAGTCCAGGTAACAGAGATACAAAGCTCCATGGAGCGGTGTCATGGCTATCGGTTGAGGCGATGGAGTACAAACCCCTTGTTCTCTTCCCCACACAATTTTAAATTGTACAGAGAATGCTGAAAGCCAGCTATCAACACCGAAGTCTTACTCAAGCCATGTATGGTGATATAGATTTCTTCCCATTTGTATTCCTTGCATTATTTGAACTTTGGGGTCCTCCTACCATATCAGAAAAAGCTGCCCACTCTGTTAGTCAGGATGGCCGAGCGGTCTAAGGCGCTGCGTTTAGGTCGCAGTCTCCCCTGTAGGCGTGGGTTCGAATCCCACTTCTGACAGCTTTAGTCTCTCCTGGAAGCAGTGTGTTTGCATCTTGGTTTGAATGCAAGGCAAACGACAGATGCAACTAAAGTGGGTATGATGTCCTTCTTGTAAAATGGAAATGCTCCACACTTTCTGGGGTTTCCCTGGAAACCTAATGGTCTCATCACTCAAAAAGGCCCCAATTTCGAGATTCTGGTAAGAAAGCTAAAAAATCTCCATGTAGCTTAGGTGTGGATGAGTGGTTGAGACAATGGAATAGAAATCCCTTGAACTTTTCTCCTTCTTGGGAAAAGTGACTTCTCCATCGTCTCTTGGGTTTCGTTCTGGAAACCTAATGGTCTCATCACTCAAAAAAGCCCCAATTTTGGGATCCTGGTAAGAGAGATGAAAAAAACTCCATGTAGCTTAGGTGTGGATGAGTGGTTGAGGCAATGGAATAGAAATCCCTTGAACTCTTCTCCTTGTTGGGAAAAGGGACTTTTCCATTGGCTCTTGGGCTTTGTCTTGGGAGCCTGATGGCACAGTTACTCAAAATGGCTTCAATTTAGGGGTCCAGGTAACAGAGATACAAAGCTCCATGGAGCGGTGTCATGGCTATCGGTTGAGGCGATGGAGTACAAATCCCTTGTTCTCTTCCCCACACAATTTTAAATTGTACAGAGAATGTTGAAAGCCAGCTATCCCCACCGAAGTCTTACTCAAGCCATGTATGGTGATATAGATTTATTCCCATTAGTATTCCTTGCATTATTTGAACTTTGGGGTCCTCCTACCATATCAGAAAAAGCTGCCCACTCTGTTAGTCAGGATGGCCGAGCGGTCTAAGGCGCTGCGTTTAGGTCGCAGTCTCCCCTGTAGGCGTGGGTTCGAATCCCACTTCTGACAGCTTTAGTCTCTCCTGGAAGCAGTGTGTTTGCATCTTGGTTTGAATGCAAGGCAAACGACAGATGCAACTAAAGTGGGTATGATGTCCTTCTTGTAAAATGGAAATGCTCCACACTTTCTGGGGTTTCCCTGGAAACCTAATGGTCTCATCACTCAAAAAGGCCCCAATTTCGAGATTCTGGTAAGAAAGCTAAAAAATCTCCATGTAGCTTAGGTGTGGATGAGTGGTTGAGACAATGGAATAGAAATCCCTTGAACTTTTCTCCTTCTTGGGAAAAGTGACTTCTCCATCGTCTCTTGGGTTTCGTTCTGGAAACCTAATGGTCTCATCACTCAAAAAAGCCCCAATTTTGGGATCCTGGTAAGAGAGATGAAAAAAACTCCATGTAGCTTAGGTGTGGATGAGTGGTTGAGGCAATGGAATAGAAATCCCTTGAACTCTTCTCCTTGTTGGGAAAAGGGACTTTTCCATTGGCTCTTGGGCTTTGTCTTGGGAGCCTGATGGCACAGTTACTCAAAATGGCTTCAATTTAGGGGTCCAGGTAACAGAGATACAAAGCTCCATGGAGCGGTGTCATGGCTATCGGTTGAGGCGATGGAGTACAAATCCCTTGTTCTCTTCCCCACACAATTTTAAATTGTACAGAGAATGTTGAAAGCCAGCTATCCCCACCGAAGTCTTACTCAAGCCATGTATGGTGATATAGATTTATTCCCATTAGTATTCCTCGCATTATTTGAGTTTTGGGGTCCTCCTACCATTTCAGAAAAAGCTGCGCAATATATCAGTCAGGATGGCCGAGCGGTCTAAGGCGCTGCGTTCAGGTCGCAGTCTCCCCTGGAGGCGTGGGTTCAAATCCCACTTCTGACAGCTTTAGTCTCTCCTTGAAGCAGTGTGTTTGCATCTTGGTTTGAATGCAAGACAGACGCAACTAAAGTGGGTATGATGTCCTTCTTGTAAAATGGAAATGCTCCACACTTTCTGGGGTTTCCCTGGAAACCTAATGGTCTCATCACTCAAAAAGGCCCCAATTTCGGGATCCTGGTAAGGAAGCTAAAAAAAACTCCATGTAGCTTAGGTTTGGATGAGTGGTTGAGACAAAGGAATAAAAATCCCTTGAACTCTTCTCCTTGTTGGGAAAAGGGACTTCTCCATCGTCTCTTGGGCTTTGTCTTGGGAGCCTGATGGCCCACTTACTCAAAATGGCTTCAATTTAGGGGTCCAGGTAACAGAGATACAAAGCTCCATGGAGCGGTGTCATGGCTATCGGTTGAGGCGATGGAGTACAAATCCCTTGTTCTCTTCCCCACACAATTTTTAATTGTACAGAGAATGTTGAAAGCCAGCTATCAACACCGAAGTCTTACTCAAGCCATGTATGGTGATATAGATTTATTTTCCCATTAGTATTCCTCGCATTATTTGAGTTTTGGGGTCCTCCTACCATTTCAGAAAAAGCTGCGCAATATATCAGTCAGGATTGGTGAGCGGTCTAAGGCGCTGCGTTCAGGTCGCAGTCTCCCCTGGAGGCGTGGGTTTGAATCCCACTTCTGACAGCTTTAGTCTCTCCTTGAAGCAGTGTGTTTGCATCTTGGTTTGAATGCAAGGCAAACGACAGACGCAACTAAAGTGGGTATGATGTCCTTCTTGTAAAATGGAAATGCTCCACACTTTCTGGGGTTTCCCTGGAAACCTAATGGTCTCATCACTCAAAAAGGCCCCAATTTCGGGATCCTGGTAAGGAAGCTAAAAAAAACTCCATGTAGCTTAGGTGTGGATGAGTGGTTGAGACAATGGAATAGAAATCCCTTGAACTCTTCTCCTTGTTGGGAAAAGGGACTTCTCCATCGTCTCTTGGGTTTCGTTCTGGAAACCTAATGGTCTCATCACTCAAAAAAGCCCCAATTTTGGGATCCTGGTAAGAGAGATGAAAAAAACTCCATGTAGCTTAGGTGTGGATGAGTGGTTGAGGCAATGGAATAGAAATCCCTTGAACTCTTCTCCTTGTTGGGACTTCTCCATTGTCTCTTGGGCTTTGTCTTGGGAGCCTGATGGCACAGTTACTTAAAATGGCTTCAATTTAGGGGTCCAGGTAACAGAGATACAAAGCTCCATGGAGTGGTGTCATGGCTATCGGTTGAGGGGATGGAGTACAAACCCCTTGTTCTCTTCCCCACACAATTTTAAATTGTACAGAGAATGTTGAAAGCCAGCTATCAACACCGAAGTCTTACTCAAGCCATGTATGGTGATATAGATTTCTTCCCATTTGTATTCCTCGCATTATTTGAGTTTTGGGGTCCTCCTACCATTTCAGAAAAAGCTGCGCAATATATCAGTCAGTATGGCGATGGGTTCGAATCCCACTTCTGACAGCTTTAGTCTCTCCTTGAAGCAGTGTGTTTGCATCTTGGTTTGAATGAGATAACCATTCCAACCAATGGTTGAGTTTTTTGAGTTTTGGGGTCCTCCTACCATTTCAGAAAAAGCTGCGCAATATATCAGTCAGGATGGCCGAGCGGTCTAAGGCGCTGCTTTCAAGTCGCAGTCTCCCCTGGAAGCATGGGTTCGAATCCCACTTCTGACAGCTTTAGTCTGTCCTTGAAGCAGTGTGTTTGCATCTTGGTTGGAATGCAAGGCAAACGACAGACGCAACTAAAGTGGGTATGATGTCCTTCTTGTAAAATGGAAATCCTCCACACTTTCTGGGGTTTCCCTGGAAACCTAATGGTCTCATCACTCAAAAAGGCCCCAATTTCGGGATCCTGGTAAGAAAGCTAAAAAAACTCCATGTAGCTTAGGTGTCGATGAGTGGTTGAGGCAATGGAATAGAAATCCCTTGAACTCTTCTCCTTGTTGGGACTTCTCGATTGTCTCTTGGGCTTTGTCTTGGGAGCCTGATGGCACAGTTACTTAAAATGGCTTCAATTTAGGGGTCCAGGTAACAGAGATACAAAGCTCCATGGAGCGGTGTCATGGCTATCGGTTGAGGCGATGGAGTACAAATCCCTTGTTCTCTTCCCCACACAATTTTAAATTCTACAGAGAATGTTGAAAGCCAGCTATCAACACCGAAGTCTTACTCAAGCCATGTATGGTGATATAGATTTCTTCCCATTTGTATTCCTCGCATTATTTGAGTTTTGGGGTCCTCCTACCATTTCAGAAAAAGCTGCGCAATATATCAGTCAGTATGGCCGTGGGTTCGAATCCCACTTCTGACAGCTTTAGTCTCTCCTTGAAGCAGTGTGTTGGCATCTTGGTTTGAATGAGAGAACCATTCAAACCAATGGTTGAGTTTTTTGAGTTTTGGGGTCCTCCTACCATTTCAGAAAAAGCTGCGCAATATATCAGTCAGGATGGCCGAGCGGTCTAAGGCGCTGCGTTCAGGTCGCAGTCTCCCCTGGAAGCATGGGTTCGAATTCCACTTCTGACAGCTTTAGTCTGTCCTTGAAGCAGTGTGTTTGCATCTTGGTTGGAATGCAAGGCAAACGACAGACGCAACTAAAGTGGGTATGATGTCCTTCTTGTAAAATGGAAATCCTCCACACTTTCTGGGGTTTCCCTGGAAACCTAATGGTGTCATCACTCAAAAAGGCCCCAATTTCGGGATCCTGGTAAGAAAGCTAAAAAAACTCCATGTAGCTTAGGTGTCGATGAGTGGTTGAGACAATGGAATAGAAATCCTTTGAACTCTTCTCCTTGTTGGAAAAAGTGACTTCTCCATCGTCTCTTGGGTTTCGTTCTGGAAACCTAATGGTCTCATCATTCAAAAAGGCCCCAATTTCGGGATCCTGGTAAGAAAGCTAAAAAAAACTCCATGTAGCTTAGGTGTGGATGAGTGGTTGAGACAATGGAATAGAAATCTCTTGAACTCTTCTCCTTGTTGGGAAAAGGGACTTCTCCATCGTCTCTTGGGCTTTGTCTTGGGAGCCTGATGGCCCACTTACTCAAAATGGCTTCAAATTAGGGGTCCAGGTAACAGAGATACAAAGCTCCATGGAGCGGTGTCATGGCTATCGGTTGAGGCGATGGAGTACAAATCCCTTGTTCTCTTCCCCACACAATTTTAAATTGTACAGAGAATGTTGAAAGCCAGCTATCCCCACTGAAGTCTTACTCAAGCCATGTATGGTGATATAGATTTATTCCCATTAGTATTCCTCGCATTATTTGAGTTTTGGGGTCCTCCTACCATTTCAGAAAAAGCTAAGCAATATATCAGTCAGGATGGCCGAGCGGTCTAAGGCGCTGCGTTCAGGTCGCAGTCTCCCCTGGAGGCGTGGGTTCGAATCCCACTTCTGACAGCTTTAGTCTCTCCTTGAAGCAGTGTGTTTGCATCTTGGTTTGAATGCAAGGCAAACGACAGACGCATCTAAAGTGGGTATGATGTCCATCTTGTAAAATGGAAATGCTCCACACTTTCTGGGGTTTCCCTGGAAACCTAATGGTCTCATCACTCAAAAAGGCCCCAATTTCGGGATCCTGGTAAGGAAGCTAAAAAAAACTCCATGTAGCTTAGGTGTGGATGAGTGGTTGAGACAAAGGAATAGAAATCCCTTGAACTCTTCTCCTTGTTGGGAAAAGGGACTTCTCCATCGTCTCTTGGGCTTTGTCTTGGGAGCCTGATGGCCCACTTACTCAAAATGGCTTCAAATTAGGGGTCCAGGTAACAGAGATACAAAGCTCCATGGAGCGGTGTCATGGCTATCGGTTGAGGCGATGGAGAACAAACCCCTTGTTCTCTTCCCCACACAATTTTAAATTGTACAGAGAATGTTGAAAGCCAGCTATCAACACCGAAGTCTTACTCAAGCCATGTATGGTGATATAGATTTCTTCCCATTTGTATTCCTTGCATTATTTGAACTTTGGGGTCCTCCTACCATTTCAGAAAAAGCTGCCCACTCTGTTACTCAGGATGGCCGAGCGGTCTAAGGCGCTGCGTTTAGGTCGCAGTCTCCCCTGGAGACGTGGGTTCGAATCCCACTTCTGACAGCTTTAGTCTCTCCTGGAAGCAGTGTGTTTGCATCTTGGTTTGAATGCAAGGCAAAAGACAGACGCAACTAAAGTGGGTATGATGTCCTTCTTGTAAAATGGAAATGCTCCACACTTTCTGGGGTTTCGTTCTGGAAACCTAATGGTCTCATGTAAATAATTATTTTCTTAATACTTGGATTAAGAATAAGAGCACGCGAGTGGTCGATTCAAGCTGGTTAAAACAAAGACGATATCTTTATTCTTCAATACGTTTGCAAGCGGTCTCTCACAACAGGAAGTGAATTCGAGTCAGAGAGCCCCGTCAATGAGAGGCGGAGCCCTTTTAAAGGGGCCGTGTCGTGACCGGGGGTTGTGCCAGTTGGTCTGGCAAAACAGATGGCAGTGAGAACGTAGTTAAGGTCTGCTTTCCACAAACATTGTAAAACAATAAACTCAGAGAAAACAGGAACATAAATAGAGTAAGATAACAGAAAACCTATCTTGGAGTGAACACATGGGTGATAAGTTGAAATTCTTTAACAATTCCCCAATGTTGTGGGTAAAACATCCACAACAATAATAATATAAATGAAAGAATCAACCATGTGGAATCAAATTATAAAATATCATAAAAATAGTCAAACTGATTTGGTAAAAACCTAATTCTACACATATGGAAAGGAAGTAATCTATTCTCCACTAGGTGGTGCATTATAAAGATTAATAAACTCAAGGTTATTTAACACACCAAGATTAATTTCTTCCTATATGCAATCACGTACCAAAACTCCTCACATCAATTTGGCATAAGCAAGGTAAAAAGATAACATGATACTAATCTAATACAGATTTCATATATTCATGAGTGGAAAAAAAAACTCTTTCTTTTGAGAGGAAAAAAACTTAACTTCAAGTTTCAAAACAATTCAAAATCCTTATTTCCAATGGCACAGACTTGACTAAGTTCTTGAGTTGAATGAAGGTCTAATTCAACTTCTCCTTTGAACATTAATGCAGTAATGGGTATCTCTGTAACAGTATTCAAACACTTTCCAATACACTTAAGAACAATGCCAATAATAATAATAATCAAAATAATAATCATAAAAATGATACCTAGAGATCTGAGAATATTTCCAGAACTTGAAAAAGCATTATCGAAAATTCCCCAAGCATTAAACCCATGGACAGTCTTTAAGATCTGAATACCTTTCATGTTTGATTCATGGAACTCTGTTAATGTGGCATTTGGATCTGAGATGAACGAACAACATTCTGACCCTACAATCGCGCATGTTCCTCCTTTACTAGCAAGAATTATATCTAAGGCAAACCTATTTTGTAGCACAACTTTCTTCATTTCATTCACCTCCTTAGCTAAGGCTGAAATTACTCTGTCCGATGCATTCAAGTGATCCGCCAAGACAGCGGAGAGAGTCATGAGTTCAGTTTGGGTGTTATACATGCCATAGTTAGGGAAAAATACACCAAAAATAAACTGAAAGGGCGATATAGCACGACGATGTCTATAATTTGATTGATGATGAATTACCTGCATTTCAGCGTGATCCACCTTCCTAATCATGGGAATTAAATGAGCAAGATAGCATCTTCCTACACTGTTGCTATTTAGGTTTGAATAAGCTGTATCGCCACAGACTAAAAATACACCTTTTGGAAGGCCTATCGCTGAACCTGGATATAAGAATTCGTAGATAGGAGCAACGCAGGAGCTAGTGCCTAGATCATTAATTTGTGTCCTAATTTGTGTGTTGTATCTGAAAAGATCAATACAGGCTGTAACTTGTTGAAGAGGTACTACTTTGAATTGGTCGACTTGATTTTGAGGTTCCATTTCTTGAGGATGCAATTTTGTTTGTGCTTTAATGATGCAATCGATAATTTGACATTTTAATCCAGAAATGGTAATTGAATTTCGCCAATTAACTGTAGTAGATACAGCTGTGCAAGCTAACCTAGTACTCGGTGCATGATTGTCTATTTGGACTAATATAACTTGAATATTGTGAACCAATCCCTGTCCAGCTATTTCAGAAAAGTGTGTAACCTTGAACAGAATAAGGCGGGAGAAATTAGAAGGTCTATGATTCTCATTAACCTCTAGTGTTAATTTGCTTAGAATAACCTCTTCAATCCCTGTATAGGAGTTACCTAGTCTATCTAATCCTACATGAAAATGACAAGCAGAGGATTGTCCAGGAGCAGAGAAAACATGAGTAGCTAAACCCTGCCAGTCATAGTGTGACCATTCTGCTTGGGTTAAAGGAACTGGATAGAATATGGGTGCAGAAGTACTAAGAGGTACATTTTGACAAATCCAACAGTTAGCGTAGTTCATTCTATGTGCAAAGTCTCTGACTATACTAATAGCTTCATTAGGATGCTTCTTTTCCTGTCCAATTGACTTAGCTGATTTGGTTAGGTGCATAGAGCAGTTAAACACAGTACCTTGAGGATAATCTGGAACAGATCTACAAATGTCAACTCCATAATTCTTTGTTCTTGATACTCGCATAACATCTTTAGTTAAAACACACCAATAAGGAGAGTCTTTCTCTACATTAACTTCAGTCACAGTTACAACAGTAGAACCTGGGAATCGTTTGTTACTTTCAAATCTCACATAAGCAGTATGCAGCATCTTCCATCCATCTTCGTCTATCGTATAGATCCAACAGTCAAGTGGAGTGCAACGCTCAACGGGACAAACGAATACTGGAGTGTGTTCTTGTCTTTTCCTTCGTTCAATGGTTTCAGTTTCAGGAGAGAACTGGTCCGAGTTCTCTTTCAAGGGGGGTGCGAGTAGGTGTGTGAGGGGGAGTGTGGTTGGATTATGATTGGGCGTTGCTGGGGCAGGGGTCAAAGTTGTCATCATGACAGCAATGAGGAAAAGATAGGGGCCGTGTCCGAATTGCATACTACTTGCTATATAGTAGGCGAGATGCAGCATGCTGCATCAAAACTGTGCATACTGTATTTCGCCTACTATATAGTAGGTACTATATAGTAGGCGAAATCGGCGAAAAAATGGCCGAAAATGTAGCATAGTCCAGAGCATACTGTTCCGGAAGTCGAGACGTGAGACGTCACTGGGCTGTGAGAAAAATAAAAAAAGATGGCGAACGAAGAGGTCTCCGGGACCGCAGCGGGAGTTTTCAAATGTAAGTATTGACTTAAATTGTCGATGAAAAAATTATTTTTTCTGACGGATATCTTAGTTATAACGACACAGAGCTACAAATGCAGTTTTGTGTATATAGGTGGGGTAGAAATGACATTTCGAAAAAGAACGTCATGATAGCTAGCTGCTTGCATTGATCTCTGTGGTGGACGTTACGTTAGCTAGCTAGCCCAGCTGACGTTAATAGGCTACTAACGTTACAGGTGTTCAGAGGGCTCTTGCTCAAAACGTATTAATGTCATAGCTTAAATGTTATTATAGCTAGAATCAAGACAAACAGAGTAACATTTCCATGTAATATGACCATGATTGCTTAAGAAATGTATAACAAATGTCGAAATTGTGATGAGTTGTTAAATGGCTAACCTAAGCCACCGAGCCTAACGTTACTTGAAGTTGTTTAAACAATTGTCTGTTCATTCCATGATTTAAACGAGTTCAACTGTTCATATATCATATATTAATATATTAGTATTCATTGTCCCATAATACTTCTGGATGTATTACAGGGACCAACGACCACACCAGGGACGATGATCCTCTGGAGGACGGCTGCATGGGTGGCCCCCATCGCCTCTTCCAAGACCCCGTACCACTTCCACGAAGCGGCTGTGGCCTCCCCTCCCTCTGTGCTGACCCCAGTTCTGGGGCTCTTTAGGTCCTATGAGGTTAGATAACAGTTTTCTAGTGTCATACAAACTGTGAGTCCCTATCAATATATTTGCTATCATGTAGCCTGTAGATCAAAATCACCTTGTACATGGCTACAAGGTTCTCTGCGTGCTTTATCCAGGCTGTCTCCGTCGTCCCCTGCAGCCCAGCTTCTAAGATGTAGGTCCTACATAAATCAATATCCAAAGTAAACAGACCGCTGGATTGCTTCTGAACAATGCATACGTTAGTTAACTTACTCCAAGCCTTTCAGTGTGGTGTTTCTCTTCCCCATAAACAGGGAAGAGTTGGCCGTCCTCAAGAGGGAGGACCGGCTGATGTTGAATGGGGGAGAGAGAAGGCAGAGATGAAGGCTGAGTGGAGGGAGGAAAGGGGGTTGTTTAAGGAGAGGGAGGACCGGCTGATGTTGCTTCTAGAAGCCTCAGTCAAAAAAAACTGTTTTATCTTGTTCCATTATTGTTTTTGTTATTTTTTATGAAATGTATTTTCTTGAATTTGTGTGTCATTCCTTGTAATGTCTTCCCAGTCAAAGAACAAATGTCACTATACCTAAAACCAGTCATTAGAGTAAAAGAACATTCCTAATGGACATTGTAGTTTGCAATTAGGCATAAAAGACGGAACACACATGTTGGTTCACAATGCTTCATTGGAATTATTCAGAGACGGTTATGAAAGCTTCACTGTTTAATGTGTCTGACTAACGACTACTTGATAAGGGAGTTACATGTCCAAAGCGCTCTGCGTGTTGTAAGACCTTCCAAGTTACTGTACATGACCTGTAGACATATCAAGACAATGTGTCTGATGTGTAGATATTACACTTTGTTGAAATGTTAATACATCAAGAAGTAACCTTTACATGTATAATGGAAGAAACACAACCATAAACATTTCTTGGATATTTTTATTACACAATGGTCTTCAAATATACTTTTGACTTGTTTATATTTGGTCAGATCATTAGCTTTCCTTGCAAAAGGTACTGACAGGAGAACGCTGATCTGTTGTCTCCCCCCAAAATACTTAAACTGATTACTATGTACAGTGTTACACATACATTTAAATACAAATACATTTAAACAAATGCCTCAAGGCTGCCTATAACCAACTGATCAGTGTTTAAAGCCTCAAGGCTGTCTATAAGGAACAAGGCAAAGCACACTCATGAACTGATAGACTGACTACTTATGGCAGGATGTGGGTAGTCGTGCTCACCAAGAGCTGCGATCCAGGCAGCTTGTGCTGGTGCTGATGCTGCCGCTGCGAGACACTTTCTGAGGCCATCTCCAGGGTTGGGATGATCTGCAGCAGCAGGACCATGGCCCCCATCAAGGTCTTCAACCTTTAAATGGTTAAATGCAATTAGGCCTACTGTAAGTCGCTTAGCAGACACACAAAAGTGTCTGCTAAATAAATGACTAAGGTAATTCTGGCAAGATGACAAGACCATTGTAAAGGGTGAGTACTGAGAAAAGCTCTAAATGCAATGAATTATTATTATTGTTATTGCTATTATTAGCACCTCCATGGTCTTGCCCCATCCTCCTGACCATCACCAAGGTTCCTCTGTGTCGATTTTGACAATCTGAAGTCCCTCCTTGTGTCCGCGCCGTCAAAATAGGTCCTCAGCAGGGACGTGGAGGTTGACTTGGTGAGGACCTCTGTCTTCCATGTGAGCCTACAGGGGGAATATTATTAGGGCAAACTTTAACTCATTTGTGCGTATGGCATATACTTGTCTTTACAATATGATAATAGATAGATGTCATTATCTGTAGAGCTAAAATGTAACATTACAAAGCAGGCGTGTAGTGATGAGTAAACCCAGGTAAACTCAGTTTACCCACCTCTTTAAAATGAGTTGAGTTTTATTGTTTTGCTTACCTGCTTCTCAGAATCTATTTAATATAACATCCCTGGTACAGATGTAACAGTATAGCTAGCCCCAAGCCAGCACATGCGGGGCTATCAACTAACCTAGCTAACTAACGTAGCTAGCAAGCTAACGTTCAATATTTACCTCAACTACAAGCATGTCGAGAAGATCTCATGACGGCTCTTCTCCTTGCAGCGTGAACACGTCTTCTCCTGGCGGCAGCAGCAGCCGCACATCCCATGCCAGGAAAAGGCTACATTTTTGTGGATAATACACAAAATGATCACAGAAAACACGGATAATTGTACCACAGCTTCGCGGGAGTAAACAGTATCGTATCCCGTCACTTCCGCTGGATGACTCGAGTAGCATGCTGTATTTTCTCGCATACTACACGCGTTTTGTGGAACAGTAGGTACATCCCCAAGATGGCTGCCGTGGTGTGAGGGTGTCTAACAAGCTCTAGTCTGCTGGCCCAAACAATTGCCTATTATGGTCCTATAATAAGTTAAATGTGCTGTTTTTTCTACTAAAGACAATTACAACTTCCTCGGGCATCAAAATACAGAAGCTGTGCCATCCCTTTCCAGCAATTCTTCAAGTTTATTGGACCAAACCGTTCTCTTGTGTGAGGGTAAGGCAACGAACTCCACCATGGCTGAAGGCCTAGTCTCTCTCCAAACTATTTTGGATGGCATGCATCAAATTAAACTTGAGATGATTTCACATATTGACTCCAAACTGGAAATTATCAATGTCAGCCTTAACAAAATTGAGGGCTCTCTCTCTACACTGGGAGAGCAAGTCGTCGAACTTGAACAGAGAACTGGAACCAACGAGGATGACATTCAGAACTTGATTCAACGAGTCAAAACACTTGAAAAGGATAATTCCTACCTGAAGGAGCGGGTTGAAGACGCTGAAAACCGAAGTCGGGCCTCTAACCTTCGCTTCATCTCCGTCCCAGAGAAAGCCGAGGGTAAGGATATCCTCAGCTTCATGAATAAGCTGATCCCGCACCTTCTGGGTGAGGCCAACTTCCCTACCCCTCCAGTCATCGAGCGCTGCCATCGTTCTCCAGCCTTTCTCAGGCAAAGCTCCAACTCCAGAGTCCGACCAAGGCCGATCCTGGTGAAATTCCTTCATTTCCAGGACAAGTTAAAAGTCATGAAGCTTGCCAGAGAAAAGAAGGAGCTTGTGTACGGTAGTACACGGGTTCATATCTTCCCTGATTTCAGCCGCGAGTTGGTCCAGAAACGCCGGCAGTACGACATAGTCAAGAAGAGGCTGGAACCTGGGACCTATTCCTTGATCTTCCCTTGCACGCTGAGGGTGGTGCACGGCGGTAAGATCAAACTTTTTCGCTCCCCCGAAGAAGTTGAAGCTTTTCTTGATAATATCTCCGCTGAGTCTCCATGACACGGATATGATAGCCTTATGGCTCTGATATGAACTTTTCTTTCGTATTCTCCTATGTAGCCTAACCTGGACACTTTGGAAGACTTGACTGTTTTGCTGTGTTGATACTCTCAATAACAGTATCTATATTTTGTTTGTGTAACTTTTTGTTATTGTATATGGGTTGGTTGGCTACCTGTGGCTACGGCGAGCTTTGGTTGTCTTCCCGAAGCCGCAGCATGGACTTTTGTTTGCCGTAAATGGTGTAGTAAACTCACTGTGTGGAGTTACAGCTGTCGCAAAATATTCCCAGACGTAGAACGTAAAACATCCTAGGCCATGCAGTTTGAGCTGTTTGTTCTGTTTTGGGTTTCCTCTTTTTACGATGCAGCCTGATGTTTGTCTTTGTCCCTGTTTCGTATTGTCTGTGTGTGTTCGTGTGTTTGTGTTTGTGCGTCTGTGTGTGCTTGTTGGTGTCTGTCTTTGTCTTGTTTGTTGCTCGCACTCTACACCCCCTCCCCTCTCCCTTATTTCCCCAAGTTGGTTCTTTGACCATTTATCTCTCTTTCTTCTGTAAGTATTACTGAGTCAGCCAAAGGATTAAAGGTTATTCACATTAATATCAGGAGCCTAGTTCCAAAAATCGATCTTCTTAGAGCGTGGGTTACTCTTTACAAACCCAATGTTATTTCTATATCTGAAACTTGGTTGCATAATAATATCACTGATGATGAAATTAAAATAGATAATTATGTTCTATATAGATCTGACAGGGCTTCAAGAGGAGGTGGGGTGGCCACCTATGTCTCTGATAACCTTTTTTCTCAGTGCACCACTCCTACTGTGGATCCAGCTCATTTTGAGAGTATTTTTATTAACATCATCCTCCATGACAATAAACATCTAACAATTGGGACCATCTATAGACCACCCTCTGCTCCATCTGAATCTGTAAATTGTATACTATCGACTATAAATTCCTTAAAGAGGCACAATGAAATGATCATCCTGGGAGATTTCAATATTAACTGGCTGGCTAACTCTTCTTCCAATGAGAGATCTTTATTTAATAGTGTAAACCTCAGTCAATTAATTAAGGAGCCTACAAGAGTCGATTCTCGATCTTCATCTTTATTAGATTGGATTTTGGTCACTAATCCTGAAAGAATAATTTCATCTGGTGTTATGTCTGATTGTTTTAGTGATCATTCTGTTATATTTTGTGTTTGGAAAATTAGAATTCCACGTTCTCCTCCTAAATTCATTAGAATGAGACAATGTAAAAAAATGAATGTTGACTGTTTCATTCATGACATAACTGCTATTAACTGGGATAGGTTTCAGCTTATCCCTTTTCCTGAGGATGCTTGGAGTTTTTTTCATTCTGAAGTTACAAATATTATTGAGAAGCATGCTCCTTTTAAGTTAATCAGAGTTAAAGGCAGGCATTTACCCTGGATCAACTCAGACCTCATCAATCTTTTTAAACAAAGAGACAAAGCCTGGGCCAAATATCGCCAGTCTAAAGATTCTGTTGATTGGGAAATTTACAAAGGTTTGAGGAACTCTTGCAAGACCAAAACAAGAAATGCAAAATCAAATTATTATAAAGATAGTCTATCTCAAGACTTCAACAACCCCAGACAGTTCTGGAATCAGCTGAACCGTGTTCTCAACAAAACTAACAAAGGCCTTATAAACCAGATAAATGTTAATGATCAAACTATCTCTGATCCCTTACTAATTTCTCAGGCCTTTAATCAGCATTTTACCTCCATTTCTGGTCCCCCTGATGCCAATTGCTCTGGTGCGGCTGACTCCTTGAACCTTACAACCTGCAACAATTCATTTTCTTTTCAAAAGATTTTGCCCATGGATGTTTACAATGCGATCTTTGAGTTTAAAGGTAGTAGTGCTGGTCCAGATGGTGTGGAAGCCAAGTTTGTTAAATTAGCAGCTCATGTGTTGGTGTATCCCCTCACAGACCTATTTAACCTGTCTCTCTCTACTTGCCTAATTCCTTCAGTATGGAAATGTGCCCGTGTTACCCCTCTTTTCAAAGGTGGAAACCCAGCAGACATGAATAACTATCGTCCAATTTCTATTATTTGTTTTATTGCAAAGGTTTTTGAGAAATTGATTTTTAATCAACTGTCACATTATCTTGATTTATTTAATATCTTATCATCATCTCAATCTGGGTTTAGACCATCCTTTTCAACCACCACTGCCTTGTTAAAGTTTACTAGTGATGTGCTCTCATCCTTTGATAAAGACCAGGTCACTGGTGCTATTTTTATTGACCTTGCTAAAGCTTTTGACATGGTTGATCACTACCTCCTTCTTGATAAGTTATATTTAATTGGTTTTTCTCAAAATGCTCTTTTTTGGTTTAATGCATATCTTCATAATCGCCGTCAATATGTTGCCATTCAGGGTTCTCAGTCTGATTATTTAATTGTTGAAAGGGGTGTTCCTCAAGGTTCCACTCTTGGGCCACTACTTTTTTCCATTTTCATTAATGATCTTCCTCTGTCTTGCTCCAACTGCCTTGTTCATCTGTACGCTGATGACACAGTTATCTACACCGCTGATAAAGACATAGCACAAACCCAGAATTCCTTACAATTAGATTTTCACTCAGTCCAAAACTGGTTTTATAAAAACAAACTTGTTTTGAACAAGAAGAAGTCTTGTAGTATGGTGTTTGGCTCAAGACATCGGCGCCCAAATCTCTTAAATCTAAATATTACTTATGATGATGGCTCACCCCTGGAAAAAGTGGAGTTGTTTAAATATCTCGGACTCTGGGTTGATCCTGAACTCTCTTTTAAGCCCCATATTGATTATATTATAAAAAGAGTGTATGGTTGTCTTGGTTCACTTTACCGTTCTATTAACTGCTTTACTCTGGAGATAAGGAAAAGACTAATTTCTCAACTTATTTTACCCATTATTGATTATGTTGATATAGTTTATCAAAACACTAATGACACTTACCTTAGGCCCTTGAATGTAGTGTTTAACTCCCTATGCCGCTTTGTCCTTAGATGCCCCTATAGAACACACCACTGTCTCATGTACGACTCACTTAACTGGATGCCGCTTAAAGCTAGAAGACAATTTCATTGGTATCAATCTATTTTCAAATGTATTCATTTTAATTATCCTCCATATTTGAAAGAGTACTTAGTTCCATCTAGATCCTCCTACCCTTTGAGGCATTTGCAACATCCCTGTTTCTATGTCCCTAGAATCTTTAAAGAAGTAGGTCGTAGGTCATTTGCATATAAAGCCCCTACTGATTGGAATAACCTTCCCCCCTCTCTTAGGTCCATTACTTCATACCATCGCTTTAAATCATCTTTACTTTCTCAGCTTAAATCAACTTGTTCATGTTTTTAATTCCTGTGTCGGTTTATTGTGTACTTAATTTGATTATTTTTATGTTATTATTTTCATGACTGTTATCAATACTTTATTGTTCTGGTCATTGTAGTTTTTTCCCCTGAATATTTACGTGTGGTCTTCGGATGAGGAGAGTGGCCTTGTTGCCATCCATACCTTACTGGCTCACTTCTGTGCTCCGTGGGCCGGGTGTGTGTTGTGGTGGTTAGGATGTAACTAGGCTGTGTGGGTGGGTTGGAGTTGTTGAGCTAAGTGTGCGTGTGTATTTGTGTTGTTTTATGTATTCTGTAATTCATTGTTTAATGTTTGTATTTGTGTTATAGGACCCCCTCGAAAATGAGATGATACATCTCAAGGGGCTATCCTCAATAAATAAATTCAAAATATAGTATGTAGTATGCCTACTATATAGTGCCTACTATATAGCATGTAGCAGGTAGTATGCATTTCGGACACGGCCAGGGTGTGTTATCCTTGGTCTGATTCCTCAGATGAGGAGACCAGAGAGTGAGCTTTCGCCCTGGTGGTGACACCGGGTAATGCATCTTGGTTGTTGGAATCTTTTGGCCGGCTGGCCTCGTCTTGGTTTGGAACCAGCCTGCAGTGGGTGGCGTGTACCCAAGACGTCCTCTCAGCTACTTTGATGGCCGTCTGGGTTGTCAGCAAGATCTGGTACGGGCCCAGCCAACGAGCACTATTCCACGCCTTCCGTTTCAGGTCCCGGATCACCACCCATTGGCCTGGCTGGAGGTGATGCAAGAAACCCTCTCTGGCATCCGGGATGGTCGCCTTCACTCTGTTGAAGAGATCTTTTAGAATGTTGTTGAGTGCCAGACAATACTGTACCATGTCCTGTTCACAGGACATCAGAGTCAGCTTGTTCTGGGGAAAAGGTTTGTTAAACATTCTCATAGGTCTACCAGCAATGATTTCATATGGGGAGAGCCCCGTAGTTTGGTGGGGACGGCCCCTCATGAACATCAAAGCTAAAGGTAAAATTTTCATCCATGACAGATTTGTCTCTGCCATCAGTTTGGTGAGCTTAACCTTCAATGTCTGGTTAGCTCTTTCTACAATCCCGGCTGATGCAGCATGGTAACTGCAGTGCGTTCGGAGGTCAATTTGCAAACTCTTACAAATCTCATTAATCACATTATTCACAAAATGGCTTCCTCTATCAGAGGAAAGTTTCAAAGGCAATCCCCATCTGGGGATTATCTCTCGGAGGAGACTCCTGGCCACAGCGATTGCTGAGGCATGCCTGCAAGGGAAAACTTCAGTCCACTTAGAAAAAACATCAGTTAAGACAAGGCAATATTTATACCCTTCGCATGGTGTAAGTTCAATAAAATCCATCATCACATGTTCCCACGGAGACTCTGGTCTCGGGTGAGCTGACATTTTCATTTTAATACCTTTCCCAATATTGTTTTGCATACAGACGATGCATTTGGCACAACTCTGCTCTGCAAACACAGTGAACCCTGTTGCATACCAATACCTGTTCACATCATCTACAACTCCTATTTCTGAAATATGATCAGGACCATGCGCTAGTTTGAACGCATACTGGAAACAAGAACGAGGTAAGACTGGTCTGTTATTAGGTCCTAGCCATAACCTGCTTTCATCATTGAATGTGCATTTGGTTTTCCACTTCTTCTTCTCATCAGGAGGAGCAGATTCCTGTAGGTCGGCAATGTCGTTCAGAGACATGGGAGGAGAGACCTGTGAATCCACAGATGAGAGAGAGAGCATAGACAACACAGGAGCGCAAGAGGAGAGTGCCGCCGCTTTAGCAGCTGAGTCAGCAGCCGTATTACCTATGGACACAGGATCCGAGGTTTTAGCATGAGCTTTACATTTGCATACTGCTAAACTGGATGGTAACAACATTGCTTGCAATAAATGGTTAATCAAAGTATTATGAGCAATGGGTTTACCACTTGAGGTAAGGAACCCACGATTCCTCCATAGCATCGCAAAATCATGGACTGTGCTAAATGCATATGCACTGTCCGTGTGGATAGTAGCAGACTTACCCTTGGCTAAAATACATGCCCTGGTGAGCGCAAATAATTCAGCAGCCTGTGCAGAGAGATGGTTAGGAAGTCTGGCTGATTCCAGCACTGTATCAGCAGTGGTAACCGCATAGGCAACAACCGGCTCACCAGCTTGTGATCGCTGGGCAGAACCATCCACAAAGAGTTCAAAATCAGGGTTAGACAAAGGAACATCAGTGAGGTCAGGGCGTGGCTTACTGACTAAGTCAATAACAGCCACACAATCATGTGGATCTCCGTCATCTGGTGTTGGCAACAGTGTCGCTGGATTCAGGACAGTACATCTCTGGAGAGTAACATTAGACATGGTTAGTAACACATTCTGATAGTGTAACAGTCTCGCTGGATGCAGGTGTGAGGTATTTGCCTGTAAAAGTAAAGCAGAGACAGCATGTGGAACATTCACGATTAGTGGTCGCATTACCACGTCGACACATCCCAATACTGCTTCAGTGGCCGCCGCCACTGATCTTAGACATGGGATTAACCCTCTAACTACACTATCAAGCCTTTTAGAGTAGTATGCTACCGGTCTGTACCGGTCCCCATGCTTTTGGGTTAAAACGGCGGACATATAACCGTCCTTTTCATTTGTGAAAAGGTGGAAAGGCTTTTCATAGTCAGGGAGACCTAAACAAGGGGCTGTAGACAGCCTCTGTTTAAGGGCCGTTAGAGTCAGTCGTGCTTCGTCAGTCCAGGTGATTCGGTCAGAGGGAGAAAGGTTGCGTCCGTGGGCCAGATCGGACAAGGGTTGTGTGAGCTCAGCGAAATCCGGGACCCAGGCCCGGCAATAGTTTGCAGTTCCTAACAGAGACATCATTTGTTTTTTGGTTGTAGGCATGGGCAGAGCAAGGATAGCCTCCACACGGCTGCTACCTAAAGATTTTCCATGTATAGAAATAACGTGACCTAGGTATGTAACCTGTTCACGCACCAGCTGGATTTTGTGTTTGGAAACCTTATGGCCATTCTCTGCTAAATAAAACAACAATGCGTTTGTGTCTTTGATACATGACTCCTTGTCTGAGCTAGCAACAAGCAAATCATCCATATACTGGACAATGATGCTATTCTGTGGTGGAATAAACCCTTCTAAGCTGCGCGCGAGCTCTGCATTGTAGATAGAAGGACTATCAACAAATCCTTGAGGCATAACATTCCACACATATGTTTTGTTCTTGAACTGGAAAGCAAACCAATGTCTGCTATCAGGGTGTACAGGTACAGAAAAAAATGCATTACTGAGATCAATAACACTAAAGAAAGCAGCTGATGAAGGAATGGAAGCAAGGAGGGTTACAGGATTAGGACAAAGAGGAGTCCTAGCAATGACAGCTTCATTAACACAACGCAAATCTTGAACAAAACACCATTCTCCTGAGGCTTTGGCACAGGGAGGATTGGAGAATTGACAGGAGAGCTGTCAACCTCAGAAATGGCTCCACGCTCTAACAAAGATGCATGTACCTCTGCAATACCTTCTATAGCCTCTAGAGGGAGCGGGTACTGAGCGCGCTTTGGTCGGAATGAACTTTTAGGGGTAACCACAACAGGATTCACGTTTCGAATTTTCCCTATATCAAATTTGTCCTTTGCCCATAATGAATCTGGAAGTCCTCGTAACACAGATAAATCTTGTGTGTCATCAGATTGTGTCTGGAAGATACATGATCCTTGGATTCCCCTAGTGACTGGAATAGCCCAGGTGTAAGGAAATGCTCTTACCCCCGTCTTGGCGGAATACCTCATTTGATGAGGATTTCCGACCCAGTCCGTTATTGTCATTATGTCCATCAGCCACGCATCAGCATCCCTCCTATTAACAAACTCAGAAACAGCAAGAGACACATGAGGCACAGAATGACCATCATACAGCTGTTTCTGTGTACCGTTAAGGTCGACAGAAAGAACTGCATGATCCGGTCCAACATACAACACATTACACATCAATGTTTCATCAACTTGAGGCAACATCCAAGTGTCCTCAAACCCATGGTCTTGGCTTAAAAAAGATGTTGATGCGGTACAGAGCAAGTTATCATGAGGGCTGAGCGGAGCATCGTAGCTATAACATGTCCGTACTTTTGAAAACAACTTTTCCAAATGTTGTGATGTATGAATGTTACAATCAACATACCAATTATAAGACCAATCAGTAGGCGCGTCGTTGTACATGGTTGTCACCTCCGGAGGTGTCATTGTTGATGATCTGAGTATGGTGACACCTTCTGAGGAGCAGGTCATCTGGAAACCTAGCTTACATAACAAGTCACGCCCACAAAGATTCACTGGACAACATTCACTCAAAATGAACTGGTGTGTTAGCTGACAATCATCTACTTCCACTTTCAATGGAATAGTCACTCTCTCAGATTTCACAATGCCTGCAGCACCAACAGTTTTAGCAAGCTCCTCAGTCACTTGAGGACGCTGTGTAACACTAGCAGTACTAATTACAGAAGAATGAGCACCTGTGTCAGCCAAAAAAAACAATTTTTCCCCATTAACAGTCATAGTTACAGTTGGATTATCAGATGGTTTGGTATGCAGATTAAGGTATTGATGAATATGAATGATTCTCTCCTCACGTACCCACTCACTATCCCTAGCTTTCCCTACCTGTCCTACATCTAGTCAGAAACCACCTCCCTGTGGAGAACTGACAGAGACTCCCGGAGGGGGTGCAGATCCCCATTGGTTAGGAGAAGACTTTTGCTGTTTAGCGTATTCTCTACATGTTCTCTGGAAATGTCCTCTGCGGTTGCAGTAATAGCAACGATCATCTGAACTGTTAAACCTGCTGTTTTGTTGTGAATTACCCTGAGTCCCTCTATTCTCCCTTGATTGTTGACGCTGTCCATTTCTCTGCTGTGGCTCTGTGCGAGCATTGGTGTTGAAGTACCTAACCTGTGCAGCCTGCAGCTTCACGTCAGAGTCCTTCTTTTCAGCAGCCTCCCTTTGTTCCTTTAGTAGAGTGAAATGTTCTGCAAATCTGAACACACCCACGACCTGTTCTAGCGGTTGTGTCTCCCAGTTTACACACGAAGTCCTGACTTGGTCACTAAGGGCAGGGAGAACATTGTTCATTAATTGTTGTTTCAACACAGTCTTGTAGTCATTGGCATGCCTATTCATGCCCGAGTGGAGAGAAAAGGTTTTCTCCAGGCGTTCATAAAAATCATCGAAAGATTCATTCAGCTTCTGTTTACAGGAGGAGATCAGGTCCCAGTTAGTTTGTGGAGGGAACCGGAGCCTGATTCTCTGCAGCAGCTGTATCACCTGAGGTGCAAATCCAGGATCATCAAAAGTCAATTTATCATCAAAATTACCCCTTATATCAGCCCATTTGAGACGTAGCGCAAGCCTCATTACAGCCTCAAGTTCCTCAGAGTGCGGTCTGTACATCTGAACGGCAGCATTCACATCTCTCTCAAAACTGTCAATGTCCTTAGCAGGATCAGGTAATGAGGAAGCAAGCTCCCGCAGCTCATCACAACGGAAAGGTCTGTAGACATCAGAAAAAGGGCTCCATGTGGCGTGACCTAGTTGGCCCAGAGGTGGTTGAGGTACAGGATTAATGCATCTAATCATTGGCAATAGCAGCTTGCCTAATGCAGAAGAGAGTTGTTGTTCCTGAACCTGACCAGTAGACCTAAGACTATAATGTGGATGGCCCTCTAATGTTTCAAGAGCAGGGGGAGAAATATCAAGAGCAGGGGGAGGAGTAGTATCAGGGGGAGTCAATAAAGGAGGTGAGACTTTGGCTGAGGTGTCATCAGGAGTCATAGAGTCAGTCAATGAAGGGGATGAGCCAGTAGAAAGGGAAGTTCCAGGGAAGGAAATAGCCAATTTAGACTGACTGTTAACATCACTAAAATAAGTCCCTGCAGGAGTACTGCTATGAGAATAATAACCTGGGGGGGGTGACATCTGAGACAACCAAGGAGTTTGGGAGTGAGCTCCAAAAGGAGTTCCAGTAGAGGGAGAGGGGAGATGTGAAACCTGAGAGGGGACAGGTGACGGACCAGCAATAGGGGTCGTAAACCGTAACAATGCAGGAGCAGGGGGGGTGTGGTGAACCATGGAAGTTGGCTGAAGTGTCGGGACTAGAAGAGGGGGGGGCAGCACATGGGCTGGAGGAGGGACGATGCCCTGCAGACTAGGGGCAGGAACTAAACCTGGCTGAGCCTGAGGGACAGGAATAGGGACGGCCGCATTTGGATCAGGATATAAACAACACGGTTCTAAAAGGTCGTCGTTGTCCGAAGGAGGAATTAATTTCTTAACATAAACAGCTTTAGCAGTGACAGAGTTCTTCCTAGCCTCCCTTTTGTTGCGGGCAGTTTCAGCTCTATCAATTGAGTCATTTGCAGTTGTCTCCCAGGCAAGAAAGTGAGACCAGTTAATAGCATTCTCTGACTTCCTACCTAGCTTAGTTAATTGAAACTCCTTAAGCTGTCTCTTAACTTTCCCTAGCAACTTAACAGACAGTGTGCCCGAGACAGGAGGAAAATCACTATTTTTAGCCCATAAAGTAATTTGCTCACACACACTCGGATCATACTTTAATGCCACTATCTTGGCAGCGCCCAGTAAAGGTTCCCGTTTTGGTGTACTAGCAGTAGTTCCCATTTTACAAATACAAACAAATGTCAAAAGTACAGTAAAAAAACAATAACTGCTGTGTTGAGAGTTTTTTTTTTTTTTTTTTACCTGTTACTTTTTTTTTCTCCCAAAATGGCAGACTTCAGAAACCAAAATGGTGGATCCTCAAAATGGTTGAGGAAAAACAGGACCTCTCTCTCTTTTTTTTTTTCCACAAGCAGCAAAACAGGAAGTCAACCACGTGCGCACAAAGTTAGCTAAGCACGTGGGCTAATCAACATGTGGAACCAACCATGTGGATGAACTTAGCCAGCACAGGGAAGCTAAGCATTGAACCAATAGCACAAAAACCAAAGCTAACAGAAATACAAGATACGTAGCTTGGAGCAGAATTAAAAGAACAAAGGATGAGCACAGAGTGCTGTAGAAATCCCAAAATAACCCCAACACTTAACACAAAACAAAGCCAGCACAACAGACACTTAAATGCAAAACCAAACCATAGCTAGCATGTACAGAAGTTCAACACTAAACAAAACCCAGAAAACAGGATCTGAAATCCCAAGACAAGACAAACAAAATGAAACAACTTAGCTCACTTAGCAAAATCACCCGGGGCGTCAAATAACCTCTCGAACTATCACAGCCATCCCCGTTGTTGTGCCCTCACAACTGGAGTAAATAAAAAACCCACGTTGAGTCGCGCAACCCCACGACACAGAACCAGGCTTATCCGAGGTAACAGAAACACCTGAAAACCTGCCGGTTTTCGTAAACAGTCATGCGGCCAACAGCCTACGTAACCTCCTTGTATAATGCAGAACAAAACAAATGTAGTGCAGAACACAGAATCACATAACCGGTGCGAATAAAACTATGGTCAATGTCTCCAGCTGAAAAACACAACGTACCACCACGATTTAGATTCTCAACGTACCAGTCCTTTTAGCGAGCTGCAGAGGTGAAGGGCTTCGAGAAAACTAGCCAGCAGACTACGCCGGCTGCTCGAAGTTGACTCCACAAGTCAAACTTGTCGCGGATCCACGCTTCGCCTCCGGAGCACGCGAAAAAACTCGTAGTTGTCCCAGAAAACCGCAATTCGGTCTACAGACACGTCGCCATATTGTAAATAATTATTTTCTTAATACTTGGATTAAGAATAAGAGCACGCGAGTGGTCGATTCAAGCTGGTTAAAACAAAGACGATATCTTTATTCTTCAATACGTTTGCAAGCGGTCTCTCACAACAGGAAGTGAATTCGAGTCAGAGAGCCCCGTCAATGAGAGGCGGAGCCCTTTTAAAGGGGCCGTGTCGTGACCGGGGGTTGTGCCAGTTGGTCTGGCAAAACAGATGGCAGTGAGAACGTAGTTAAGGTCTGCTTTCCACAAACATTGTAAAACAATAAACTCAGAGAAAACAGGAACATAAATAGAGTAAGATAACAGAAAACCTATCTTGGAGTGAACACATGGGTGATAAGTTGAAATTATTTAACACTCATCACTCAAAAAGGCCCCAATTTCGGGATCCTGGTAAGAAAGCTAAAAAAACTCCATGTAGCTTAGATGTTGATGAGTGGTTGAGACAATGGAATAGAAATCCTTTGAACTCTTCTCCTTGTTGGAAAAAGTGACTTCTCCATCGTCTCTTGGGTTTCGTTCTGGAAACCTAATGGTCTCATCACTCAAAAAGGCCCCAATTTCGGGATCCTGGTAAGGAAGCTAAAAAAAACTCCATGTAGCTCAGGTGTGGATGAGTGGTTGAGACAATGGAATAGAAATCCCTTGAACTCTTCTCCTTGTTGGGAAAAGGGACTTCTCCATCGTCTCTTGGGCTTTGTCTTGGGAGCCTGATGGCCCACTTACTCAAAATGGCTTCAAATTAGGGGTCCAGGTAACAGAGATACAAAGCTCCATGGAGCGGTGTCATGGCTATCGGTTGAGGCGATGGAGTACAAACCCCTTGTTCTCTTCCCCACACAATTTTAAATTGTACAGAGAATGTTGAAAGCCAGCTATCAACACCGAAGTCTTACTCAAGCCATGTATGGTGATATAGATTTCTTCCCATTTGTATTCCTTGCATTATTTGAACTTTGGGGTCCTCCTACCATATCAGAAAAAGCTGCCCACTCTGTTAGTCAGGATGGCCGAGCGGTCTAAGGCACTGCGTTTAGGTCGCAGTCTCCCCTGGAGGCGTGGGTTCGAATCCCACTTCTGACAGCTTTAGTCTCTCCTGGATGCAGTGTGTTTGCATCTTGGTTTGAATGCAAGGCAAACGACAGATGCAACTAAAGTGGGTATGATGTCCTTCTTGTAAAATGGAAATGCTCCACACTTTCTGGGGTTTCCCTGGAAACCTAATGGTCTCATCACTCAAAAAGGCCCCAATTTCGAGATCCTGGTAAGAAAGCTAAAAAATCTCCATGTAGCTTAGGTGTGGATGAGTGGTTGAGACAATGGAATAGAAATCCCTTGAACTCTTCTCCTTGTTGGGAAAAGTGACTTCTCCATCGTCTCTTGGGTTTCGTTCTGGAAACCTAATGGTCTCATCACTCAAAAAGGCCCCAATTTCGGGATCCTGGTAAGAAAGCTAAAAAAACTCCATGTAGCTTAGATGTTGATGAGTGGTTGAGACAATGGAATAGAAATCCTTTGAACTCTTCTCCTTGTTGGAAAAAGTGACTTCTCCATCGTCTCTTGGGTTTCGTTCTGGAAACCTAATGGTCTCATCACTCAAAAAGGCCCCAATTTCGGGATCCTGGTAAGGAAGCTAAAAAAAACTCCATGTAGCTCAGGTGTGGATGAGTGGTTGAGACAATGGAATAGAAATCCCTTGAACTCTTCTCCTTGTTGGGAAAAGGGACTTCTCCATCGTCTCTTGGGCTTTGTCTTGGGAGCCTGATGGCCCACTTACTCAAAATGGCTTCAAATTAGGGGTCCAGGTAACAGAGATACAAAGCTCCATGGAGCGGTGTCATGGCTATCGGTTGAGGCGATGGAGTACAAACCCCTTGTTCTCTTCCCCACACAATTTTAAATTGTACAGAGAATGTTGAAAGCCAGCTATCAACACCGAAGTCTTACTCAAGCCATGTATGGTGATATAGATTTCTTCCCATTTGTATTCCTTGCATTATTTGAACTTTGGGGTCCTCCTACCATATCAGAAAAAGCTGCCCACTCTGTTAGTCAGGATGGCCGAGCGGTCTAAGGCGCTGCGTTTAGGTCGCAGTCTCCCCTGGAGGCGTGGGTTCGAATCCCACTTCTGACAGCTTTAGTCTCTCCTGGAAGCAGTGTGTTTGCATCTTGGTTTGAATGCAAGGCAAACGACAGATGCAACTAAAGTGGGTATGATGTCCTTCTTGTAAAATGGAAATGCTCCACACTTTCTGGGGTTTCCCTGGAAACCTAATGGTCTCATCACTCAAAAAGGCCCCAATTTCGAGATCCTGGTAAGAAAGCTAAAAAATCTCCATGTAGCTTAGGTGTTGATGAGTGGTTGAGACAATGGAATAGAAATCCTTTGAACTCTTCTCCTTGTTGGAAAAAGTGACTTCTCCATCGTCTCTTGGGTTTCGTTCTGGAAACCTAATGGTCTCATCACTCAAAAAGGCCCCAATTTCGGGATCCTGGTAAGAAAGCTAAAAAAACTCCATGTAGCTTAGATGTTGATGAGTGGTTGAGACAATGGAATAGAAATCCTTTGAACTCTTCTCCTTGTTGGAAAAAGTGACTTCTCCATCGTCTCTTGGGTTTCGTTCTGGAAACCTAATGGTCTCATCACTCAAAAAGGCCCCAATTTCGGGATCCTGGTAAGGAAGCTAAAAAAAACTCCATGTAGCTCAGGTGTGGATGAGTGGTTGAGACAATGGAATAGAAATCCCTTGAACTCTTCTCCTTGTTGGGAAAAGGGACTTCTCCATCGTCTCTTGGGCTTTGTCTTGGGAGCCTGATGGCCCACTTACTCAAAATGGCTTCAAATTAGGGGTCCAGGTAACAGAGATACAAAGCTCCATGGAGCGGTGTCATGGCTATCGGTTGAGGCGATGGAGTACAAACCCCTTGTTCTCTTCCCCACACAATTTTAAATTGTACAGAGAATGTTGAAAGCCAGCTATCAACACCGAAGTCTTACTCAAGCCATGTATGGTGATATAGATTTCTTCCCATTTGTATTCCTTGCATTATTTGAACTTTGGGGTCCTCCTACCATATCAGAAAAAGCTGCCCACTCTGTTAGTCAGGATGGCCGAGCGGTCTAAGGCACTGCGTTTAGGTCGCAGTCTCCCCTGGAGGCGTGGGTTCGAATCCCACTTCTGACAGCTTTAGTCTCTCCTGGATGCAGTGTGTTTGCATCTTGGTTTGAATGCAAGGCAAACGACAGATGCAACTAAAGTGGGTATGATGTCCTTCTTGTAAAATGGAAATGCTCCACACTTTCTGGGGTTTCCCTGGAAACCTAATGGTCTCATCACTCAAAAAGGCCCCAATTTCGAGATCCTGGTAAGAAAGCTAAAAAATCTCCATGTAGCTTAGGTGTGGATGAGTGGTTGAGACAATGGAATAGAAATCCCTTGAACTCTTCTCCTTGTTGGGAAAAGTGACTTCTCCATCGTCTCTTGGGTTTCGTTCTGGAAACCTAATGGTCTCATCACTCAAAAAGGCCCCAATTTCGGGATCCTGGTAAGAAAGCTAAAAAAACTCCATGTAGCTTAGATGTTGATGAGTGGTTGAGACAATGGAATAGAAATCCTTTGAACTCTTCTCCTTGTTGGAAAAAGTGACTTCTCCATCGTCTCTTGGGTTTCGTTCTGGAAACCTAATGGTCTCATCACTCAAAAAGGCCCCAATTTCGGGATCCTGGTAAGGAAGCTAAAAAAAACTCCATGTAGCTCAGGTGTGGATGAGTGGTTGAGACAATGGAATAGAAATCCCTTGAACTCTTCTCCTTGTTGGGAAAAGGGACTTCTCCATCGTCTCTTGGGCTTTGTCTTGGGAGCCTGATGGCCCACTTACTCAAAATGGCTTCAAATTAGGGGTCCAGGTAACAGAGATACAAAGCTCCATGGAGCGGTGTCATGGCTATCGGTTGAGGCGATGGAGTACAAACCCCTTGTTCTCTTCCCCACACAATTTTAAATTGTACAGAGAATGTTGAAAGCCAGCTATCAACACCGAAGTCTTACTCAAGCCATGTATGGTGATATAGATTTCTTCCCATTTGTATTCCTTGCATTATTTGAACTTTGGGGTCCTCCTACCATATCAGAAAAAGCTGCCCACTCTGTTAGTCAGGATGGCCGAGCGGTCTAAGGCGCTGCGTTTAGGTCGCAGTCTCCCCTGGAGGCGTGGGTTCGAATCCCACTTCTGACAGCTTTAGTCTCTCCTGGAAGCAGTGTGTTTGCATCTTGGTTTGAATGCAAGGCAAACGACAGATGCAACTAAAGTGGGTATGATGTCCTTCTTGTAAAATGGAAATGCTCCACACTTTCTGGGGTTTCCCTGGAAACCTAATGGTCTCATCACTCAAAAAGGCCCCAATTTCGAGATCCTGGTAAGAAAGCTAAAAAATCTCCATGTAGCTTAGGTGTTGATGAGTGGTTGAGACAATGGAATAGAAATCCTTTGAACTCTTCTCCTTGTTGGAAAAAGTGACTTCTCCATCGTCTCTTGGGTTTCGTTCTGGAAACCTAATGGTCTCATCACTCAAAAAGGCCCCAATTTCGGGATCCTGGTAAGAAAGCTAAAAAAACTCCATGTAGCTTAGATGTTGATGAGTGGTTGAGACAATGGAATAGAAATCCTTTGAACTCTTCTCCTTGTTGGAAAAAGTGACTTCTCCATCGTCTCTTGGGTTTCGTTCTGGAAACCTAATGGTCTCATCACTCAAAAAGGCCCCAATTTCGGGATCCTGGTAAGGAAGCTAAAAAAAACTCCATGTAGCTCAGGTGTGGATGAGTGGTTGAGACAATGGAATAGAAATCCATTGAACTCTTCTCCTTGTTGGGAAAAGGGACTTCTCCATCGTCTCTTGGGCTTTGTCTTGGGAGCCTGATGGCCCACTTACTCAAAATGGCTTCAAATTAGGGGTCCAGGTAACAGAGATACAAAGCTCCATGGAGCGGTGTCATGGCTATCGGTTGAGGCGATGGAGTACAAACCCCTTGTTCTCTTCCCCACACAATTTTAAATTGTACAGAGAATGTTGAAAGCCAGCTATCAACACCGAAGTCTTACTCAAGCCATGTATGGTGATATAGATTTCTTCCCATTTGTATTCCTTGCATTATTTGAACTTTGGGGTCCTCCTACCATATCAGAAAAAGCTGCCCACTCTGTTAGTCAGGATGGCCGAGCGGTCTAAGGCGCTGCGTTTAGGTCGCAGTCTCCCCTGGAGGCGTGGGTTCGAATCCCACTTCTGACAGCTTTAGTCTCTCCTGGAAGCAGTGTGTTTGCATCTTGGTTTGAATGCAAGGCAAACGACAGATGCAACTAAAGTGGGTATGATGTCCTTCTTGTAAAATGGAAATGCTCCACACTTTCTGGGGTTTCCCTGGAAACCTAATGGTCTCATCACTCAAAAAGGCCCCAATTTCGAGATCCTGGTAAGAAAGCTAAAAAATCTCCATGTAGCTTAGGTGTGGATGAGTGGTTGAGACAATGGAATAGAAATCCCTTGAACTGTTCTCCTTGTTGGGAAAAGTGACTTCTCCATCGTCTCTTGGGTTTCGTTCTGGAAACCTAATGGTCTCATCACTCAAAAAGGCCCCAATTTCGGGATCCTGGTAAGAAAGCTAAAAAAACTCCATGTAGCTTAGATGTTGATGAGTGGTTGAGACAATGGAATAGAAATCCTTTGAACTCTTCTCCTTGTTGGAAAAAGTGACTTCTCCATCGTCTCTTGGGTTTCGTTCTGGAAACCTAATGGTCTCATCACTCAAAAAGGCCCCAATTTCGGGATCCTGGTAAGGAAGCTAAAAAAAACTCCATGTAGCTCAGGTGTGGATGAGTGGTTGAGACAATGGAATAGAAATCCCTTGAACTCTTCTCCTTTTTGGGAAAAGGGACTTCTCCATCGTCTCTTGGGCTTTGTCTTGGGAGCCTGATGGCCCACTTACTCAAAATGGCTTCAAATTAGGGGTCCAGGTAACAGAGATACAAAGCTCCATGGAGCGGTGTCATGGCTATCGGTTGAGGCGATGGAGTACAAACCCCTTGTTCTCTTCCCCACACAATTTTAAATTGTACAGAGAATGTTGAAAGCCAGCTATCAACACCGAAGTCTTACTCAAGCCATGTATGGTGATATAGATTTCTTCCCATTTGTATTCCTTGCATTATTTGAACTTTGGGGTCCTCCTACCATATCAGAAAAAGCTGCCCACTCTGTTAGTCAGGATGGCAGAGCGGTCTAAGGCGCTGCGTTTAGGTCGCAGTCTCCCCTGGAGGCGTGGGTTCGAATCCCACTTCTGACAGCTTTAGTCTCTCCTGGAAGCAGTGTGTTTGCATCTTGGTTTGAATGCAAGGCAAAAGACAGACGCAACTAAAGTGGGTATGATGTCCTTCTTGTAAAATGGAAATGCTCCACACTTTCTGGGGTTTCGTTCTGGAAACCTAATGGTCTCATCACTCAAAAAGGCCCCAATTTCGGGATCCTGGTAAGAAAGCTAAAAAAACTCCATGTAGCTTAGGTGTCGATGAGTGGTTGAGACAATGGAATAGAAATCCCTTGAATTCTTCTCCTTGTTGGAAAAAGTGACTTCTCCATCGTCTCTTGGGTTTCGTTCTGGAAACCTAATGGTCTCATCACTCAAAAAGGCCCCAATTTCGGGATCCTGGTAAGGAAGCTAAAAGAAACTCCATGTAGCTTAGGTGTGGATGAGTGGTTGAGACAATGGAATAGAAATCCCTTGAACTCTTCTCCTTGTTGGGAAAAGGGACTTCTCCATCGTCTCTTGGGCTTTGTCTTGGGAGCCTGATGGCCCACTTACTCAAAATGGCTTCAAATTAGGGGTCCAGGTAACAGAGATACAAAGCTCCATGGAGCGGTGTCATGGCTATCGGTTGAGGCGATGGAGTACAAATCCCTTGTTCTCTTCCCCACACAATTTTAAATTGTACAGAGAATGTTGAAAGCCAGCTATCAACACCGAAGTCTTACTCAAGCCATGTATGGTGATATAGATTTCTTCCCATTTGTATTCCTCGCATTATTTGAGTTTTGGGGTCCTCCTACCATTTCAGAAAAAGCTGTGCAATGTATTAGTCAGGATGGCCGAGCGGTCTAAGGCGCTGCGTTAAGGTCGCAGTCTCCCTGGAGGCGTGGGTTCAAATCCCACTTCTGACAGCTTTAGTCTCTCCTGGAAGCAGTGTGTTTGCATCTTGGTTTGAATGCAAGGCAAACGACAGACGCAACTAAAGTGGGTATGATGTCCTTCTTGTAAAATGGAAATGCTCCACACTTTCTGGGGTTTCGTTCTGGAAACCTAATGGTCTCATCACTCAAAAAGGCCCCAATTTCGGGATCCTGGTAAGAAAGCTAAAAAAAACTCCATGTAGCTTAGGTGTCGATGAGTGGTTGAGACAATGGAATAGAAATCCTTTGAACTCTTCTCCTTGTTGGAAAAAGTGACTTCTCCATCGTCTCTTGGGTTTCGTTCTGGAAACCTAATGGTCTCATCACTCAAAAAGGCCCCAATTTCGGGATCCTGGTAAGAAAGCTAAAAAAACTCCATGTAGCTTAGGTGTGGATGAGTGGTTGAGACAATGGAATAGAAATCTCTTGAACTCTTCTCCTTGTTGGGAAAAGGGACTTCTCCATCGTCTCTTGGGCTTTGTCTTGGGAGCCTGATGGCCCACTTACTCAAAATGGCTTCAAATTAGGGGTCCAGGTAACAGAGATACAAAGCTCCATTGAGCGGTGTCATGGCTATCGGTTGAGGCGATGGAGTACAAATCCCTTGTTCTCTTCCCCACACAATTTTAAATTGTACAGAGAATGTTGAATGTCTTCCCATTTGTATTCCTCGCATTATTTGAGTTTTGGGGTCCTCCTACCATTTCAGAAAAAGCTGTGCAATGTATTAGTCAGGATGGCCGAGCGGTCTAAGGCGCTGCGTTAAGGTCGCAGTCTCCCTGGAGGCGTGGGTTCGAATCCCACTTCTGACAGCTTTAGTCTCTCCTGGAAGCAGTGTGTTTGCATCTTGGTTTGAATGCAAGGCAAACGACAGACGCAACTAAAGTGGGTATGATGTCCTTCTTGTAAAATGGAAATGCTCCACACTTTCTGGGGTTTCGTTCTGGAAACCTAATAGTCTCATCACTCAAAAAGCCCCCAATTTCGGGATCCTGGTAAGGAAGCTAAAAAAACTCCATGTAGCTTAGGTGTCGATGACAATGGAATAGAAATCCCTTGAACTCTTCTCCTTGTTGGGAAAAGGGACTTCTCCATCGTCTCTTGGGCTTTGTCTTGGGAGCCTGATGGCCCACTTACTCAAAATGGCTTCAAATTAGGGGTCCAGGTAACAGAGATACAAAGCTCCATGGAGCGGTGTCATGGCTATCGGTTGAGGCGATGGAGTACAAATCCCTTGTTCTCTTCCCCACACAATTTTAAATTGTACAGAGAATGTTGAAAGCCAGCTATCAACACCGAAGTCTTACTCAAGCCATGTATGGTGATATAGATTTCTTCCCATTTGTATTCCTCGCATTATTTGAGTTTTGGGGTCCTCCTACCATTTCAGAAAAAGCTGTGCAATGTTTTAGTCAGGATGGCCGAGGGGTCTAAGGCGCTGCGTTAAGGTCGCAGTCTCCCTGGAGGCGTGGGTTCGAATCCCACTTCTGACAGCTTTAGTCTCTGCTGGAAGCAGTGTGTTTGCATCTTGGTTTGAATGCAAGGCAAACGACAGACGCAACTAAAGTGGGTTTGATGTCCTTCTTGTAAAATGGAAATGCTCCACACTTTCTGGGGTTTCGTTCTGGAAACCTAATGGTCTCATCACTCAAAAAGGCCCCAATTTCGGGATCCTGGTAAGAAAGCTAAAAAAACTCCATGTAGCTTAGGTGTCGATGAGTGGTTGAGACAATGGAATAGAAATCCTTTGAACTCTTCTCCTTGTTGGAAAAAGTGACTTCTCCATCGTCTCTTGCGTTTCGTTCTGGAAACCTAATGGTCTCATCACTCAAAAAGGCCCCAATTTCGGGATCCTGGTAAGAAAGCTAAAAAAACTTCATGTAGCTTAGGTGTGGATGAGTGGTTGAGACAATGGAATAGAAATCTCTTGAACTCTTCTCCTTGTTGGGAAAAGGGACTTCTCCATCGTCTCTTGGGCTTTGTCTTGGGAGCCTGATGGCCCACTTACTCAAAATGGCTTCAAATTAGGGGTCCAGGTAACAGAGATACAAAGCTCCATTGAGCGGTGTCATGGCTATCGGTTGAGGCGATGGAGTACAAATCCCTTGTTCTCTTCCCCACACAATTTTAAATTGTACAGAGAATGTTGAATGTCTTCCCATTTGTATTCCTCGCATTATTTGAGTTTTGGGGTCCTCCTACCATTTCAGAAAAAGCTGTGCAATGTATTAGTCAGGATGGCCGAGCGGTCTAAGGCGCTGCGTTAAGGTCGCAGTCTCCCTGGAGGCGTGGGTTCGAATCCCACTTCTGACAGCTTTAGTCTCTCCTGGAAGCAGTGTGTTTGCATCTTGGTTTGAATGCAAGGCAAACGACAGACGCAACTAAAGTGGGTATGATGTCCTTCTTGTAAAATGGAAATGCTCCACACTTTCTGGGGTTTCGTTCTGGAAACCTAATGGTCTCATCACTCAAAAAGCCCCCAATTTCGGGATCCTGGTAAGAAAGCTAAAAAAACTCCATGTAGCTTAGGTGTCGATGACAATGGAATAGAAATCCCTTGAACTCTTCTCCTTGTTGGGAAAAGGGACTTCTCCATCGTCTCTTGGGCTTTGTCTTGGGAGCCTGATGGCCCACTTACTCAAAATGGCTTCAAATTAGGGGTCCAGGTAACAGAGATACAAAGCTCCATGGAGCGGTGTCATGGCTATCGGTTGAGGCGATGGAGTACAAATCCCTTGTTCTCTTCCCCACACAATTTTAAATTGTACAGAGAATGTTGAAAGCCAGCTATCAACACCGAAGTCTTACTCAAGCCATGTATGGTGATATAGATTTCTTCCCATTTGTATTCCTCGCATTATTTGAGTTTTGGGGTCCTCCTACCATTTCAGAAAAAGCTGTGCAATGTTTTAGTCAGGATGGCCGAGGGGTCTAAGGTGCTGCGTTAAGGTCGCAGTCTCCCTGGAGGCGTGGGTTCGAATCCCACTTCTGACAGCTTTAGTCTCTCCTGGAAGCAGTGTGTTTGCATCTTGGTTTGAATGCAAGGCAAACGACAGACGCAACTAAAGTGGGTTTGATGTCCTTCTTGTAAAATGGAAATGCTCCACACTTTCTGGGGTTTCGTTCTGGAAACCTAATGGTCTCATCACTCAAAAAGGCCCCAATTTCGGGATCCTGGTAAGAAAGCTAAAAAAACTCCATGTAGCTTAGGTGTCGATGAGTGGTTGAGACAATGGAATAGAAATCCTTTGAACTCTTCTCCTTGTTGGAAAAAGTGACTTCTCCATCGTCTCTTGGGTTTCGTTCTGGAAACCTAATGGTCTCATCACTCAAAAAGGCCCCAATTTCGGGATCCTGGTAAGAAAGCTAAAAAAACTTCATGTAGCTTAGGTGTGGATGAGTGGTTGAGACAATGGAATAGAAATCTCTTGAACTCTTCTCCTTGTTGGGAAAAGGGACTTCTCCATCGTCTCTTGGGCTTTGTCTTGGGAGCCTGATGGCCCACTTACTCAAAATGGTTTCAAATTAGGGGTCCAGGTAACAGAGATACAAAGCTCCATGGAGCGGTGTCATGGCTATCGGTTGAGGCGATGGAGTACAAATCCCTTGTTCTCTTCCCCACACAATTTTAAATTGTACAGAGAATGTTGAAAGCCAGCTATCAACACCGAAGTCTTACTCAAGCCATGTATGGTGATATAGATTTCTTCCCATTTGTATTCCTCGCATTATTTGAGTTTTGGGGTCCTCCTACCATTTCAGAAAAAGCTGTGCAATGTATTAGTCAGGATGGCCGAGCGAATTAAGGCGCTGCGTTCAGGTCGCAGTCTCCCCTGGAGGCGTGGTTTCGAATCCCACTTCTGACAGCTTTAGTCTCTCCTGGAAGCAGTGTGTTTGCATCTTGGTTTGAATGCAAGGCAAACGACAGACGCAACTAAAGTGGGTATGATGTCCTTCTTGTAAAATGGAAATGCTCCACACTTTCTGGGGTTTCGTTCTGGAAACCTAATGGTCTCATCACTCAAAAAGGCCCCAATTTCGGGATCCTGGTAAGAAAGCTAAAAAAAACTCCATGTAGCTTAGGTGTCGATGAGTGGTTGAGACAATGGAATAGAAATCCTTTGAACTCTTCTCCTTCTTGGAAAAAGTGACTTCTCCATCGTCTCTTGGGTTTCGTTCTGGAAACCTAATGGTCTCATCACTCAAAAAGGCCCCAATTTCGGGATCCTGGTAAGAAAGCTAAAAAAACTCCATGTAGCTTAGGTGTGGATGAATGGTTGAGACAATGGAATAGAAATCTCTTGAACTCTTCTCCTTGTTGGGAAAAGGGACTTCTCCATCGTCTCTTGGGCTTTGTCTTGGGAGCCTGATGGCCCACTTACTCAAAATGGCTTCAAATTAGGGGTCCAGGTAACAGAGATACAAAGCTCCATTGAGCGGTGTCATGGCTATCGGTTGAGGCGATGGAGTACAAATCCCTTGTTCTCTTCCCCACACAATTTTAAATTGTACAGAGAATGTTGAATGTCTTCCCATTTGTATTCCTCGCATTATTTGAGTTTTGGGGTCCTCCTACCATTTCAGAAAAAGCTGTGCAATGTATTAGTCAGGATGGCCGAGCGGTCTAAGGCGCTGCGTTAAGGTCGCAGTCTCCCTGGAGGCGTGGGTTCGAATCCCACTTCTGACAGCTTTAGTCTCTCCTGGAAGCAGTGTGTTTGCATCTTGGTTTGAATGCAAGGCAAACGACAGACGCAACTAAAGTGGGTTTGATGTCCTTCTTGTAAAATGGAAATGCTCCACACTTTCTGGGGTTTCGTTCTGGAAACCTAATGGTCTCATCACTCAAAAAGGCCCCAATTTCGGGATCCTGGTAAGAAAGCTAAAAAAACTCCATGTAGCTTAGGTGTCGATGAGTGGTTGAGACAATGGAATAGAAATCCTTTGAACTCTTCTCCTTGTTGGAAAAAGTGACTTCTCCATCGTCTCTTGGGTTTCGTTCTGGAAACCTAATGGTCTCATCACTCAAAAAGGCCCCAATTTCGGGATCCTGGTAAGAAAGCTAAAAAAACTTCATGTAGCTTAGGTGTGGATGAGTGGTTGAGACAATGGAATAGAAATCTCTTGAACTCTTCTCCTTGTTGGGAAAAGGGACTTCTCCATCGTCTCTTGGGCTTTGTCTTGGGAGCCTGATGGCCCACTTACTCAAAATGGCTTCAAATTAGGGGTCCAGGTAACAGAGATACAAAGCTCCATTGAGCGGTGTCATGGCTATCGGTTGAGGCGATGGAGTACAAATCCCTTGTTCTCTTCCCCACACAATTTTAAATTGTACAGAGAATGTTGAATGTCTTCCCATTTGTATTCCTCGCATTATTTGAGTTTTGGGGTCCTCCTACCATTTCAGAAAAAGCTGTGCAATGTATTAGTCAGGATGGCCGAGCGGTCTAAGGCGCTGCGTTAAGGTCGCAGTCTCCCTGGAGGCGTTGGTTCGAATCCCACTTCTGACAGCTTTAGTCTCTCCTGGAAGCAGTGTGTTTGCATCTTGGTTTGAATGCAAGGCAAACGACAGACGCAACTAAAGTGGGTATGATGTCCTTCTTGTAAAATGGAAATGCTCCACACTTTCTGGGGTTTCGTTCTGGAAACCTAATAGTCTCATCACTCAAAAAGCCCCCAATTTCGGGATCCTGGTAAGAAAGCTAAAAAAACTCCATGTAGCTTAGGTGTCGATGACAATGGAATAGAAATCCCTTGAACTCTTCTCCTTGTTGGGAAAAGGGACTTCTCCATCGTCTCTTGGGCTTTGTCTTGGGAGCCTGATGGCCCACTTACTCAAAATGGCTTCAAATTAGGGGTCCAGGTAACAGAGATACAAAGCTCCATGGAGCGGTGTCATGGCTATCGGTTGAGGCGATGGAGTACAAACCCCTTGTTCTCTTCCCCACACAATTTTAAATTGTACAGAGAATGTTGAAAGCCAGCTATCAACACCGAAGTCTTACTCAAGCCATGTATGGTGATATAGATTTCTTCCCATTTGTATTCCTCGCATTATTTGAGTTTTGGGGTCCTCCTACCATTTCAGAAAAAGCTGTGCAATGTATTAGTCAGGATGGCCGAGCGGTCTAAGGCGCTGCGTTCAGGTCGCAGTCTCCCTGGAGGCGTGGATTCGAATCCCACTTCTGACAGCTTTAGTCTCTCCTGGAAGCAGTGTGTTTGCATCTTGGTTTGAATGCAAGGCAAACGACAGACGCAACTAAAGTGGGTATGATGTCCTTCTTGTAAAATGGAAATGCTCCACACTTTCTGGGGTTTCGTTCTGGAAACCTAATGGTCTCATCACTCAAAAAGGCCCCAATTTCGGGATCCTGGTAGGAAAGCTAAAAAAAACTCCATGTAGCTTAGGTGTCGATGAGTGGTTGAGACAATGGAATAGAAATCCTTTGAACTCTTCTCCTTGTTGGAAAAAGTGACTTCTCCATCGTCTCTTGGGTTTCGTTCTGGAAACCTAATGGTCTCATCACTCAAAAAGGCCCCAATTTCGGGATCCTGGTAAGAAAGCTAAAAAAACTCCATGTAGCTTAGGTGTCGATGAGTGGTTGAGACAATGGAATAGAAATCCTTTGAACTCTTCTCCTTGTTGGAAAAAGTGACTTCTCCATCGTCTCTTGGGTTTCGTTCTGGAAACCTAATGGTCTCATCACTCAAAAAGGTCCCAATTTCGGGATCCTGGTAAGAAAGCTAAAAAAACTTCATGTAGCTTAGGTGTGGATGAGTGGTTGAGACAATGGAATAGAAATCTCTTGAACTCTTCTCCTTGTTGGGAAAAGGGACTTCTCCATCGTCTCTTGGGCTTTGTCTTGGGAGCCTGATGGCCCACTTACTCAAAATGGCTTCAAATTAGGGGTCCAGGTAACAGAGATACAAAGCTCCATGGAGCGGTGTCATGGCTATCGGTTGAGGCGATGGAGTACAAACCCCTTGTTCTCTTCCCCACACAATTTTAAATTGTACAGAGAATGTTGAAAGCCAGCTATCAACACCGAAGTCTTACTCAAGCCATGTATGGTGATATAGATTTCTTCCCATTTGTATTCCTCGCATTATTTGAGTTTTGGGGTCCTCCTACCATTTCAGAAAAAGCTGTGCAATGTATTAGTCAGGATGGCCGAGCGGTCTAAGGCGCTGCGTTCAGGTCGCAGTCTCCCTGGAGGCGTGGATTCGAATCCCACTTCTGACAGCTTTAGTCTCTCCTGGAAGCAGTGTGTTTGCATCTTGGTTTGAATGCAAGGCAAACGACAGACGCAACTAAAGTGGGTATGATGTCCTTCTTGTAAAATGGAAATGCTCCACACTTTCTGGGGTTTCGTTCTGGAAACCTAATGGTCTCATCACTCAAAAAGGCCCCAATTTCGGGATCCTGGTAGGAAAGCTAAAAAAAACTCCATGTAGCTTAGGTGTCGATGAGTGGTTGAGACAATGGAATAGAAATCCTTTGAACTCTTCTCCTTGTTGGAAAAAGTGACTTCTCCATCGTCTCTTGGGTTTCGTTCTGGAAACCTAATGGTCTCATCACTCAAAAAGGCCCCAATTTCGGGATCCTGGTAAGAAAGCTAAAAAAACTCCATGTAGCTTAGGTGTGGATGAGTGGTTGAGACAATGGAATAGAAATCTCTTGAACTCTTCTCCTTGTTGGGAAAAGGGACTTCTCCATCGTCTCTTGGGCTTTGTCTTGGGAGCCTGATGGCCCACTTACTCAAAATGGCTTCAAATTAGGGGTCCAGGTAACAGAGATACAAAGCTCCATGGAGCGGTGTCATGGCTATCGGTTGAGGCGATGGAGTACAAATCCCTTGTTCTCTTCCCCACACAATTTTAAATTGTACAGAGAATGTTGAAAGCCAGCTATCAACACCGAAGTCTTACTCAAGCCATGTATGGTGATATAGATTTCTTCCCATTTGTATTCCTCGCATTATTTGAGTTTTGGGGTCCTCCTACCATTTCAGAAAAAGCTGTGCAATGTATTAGTCAGGATGGCCGAGCGAATTAAGGCACTGCGTTCAGGTCGCAGTCTCCCCTGGAGGCGTGGTTTCAAATCCCACTTCTGACAGCTTTAGTCTCTCCTGGAAGCAGTGTGTTTGCATCTTGGTTTGAATGCAAGGCAAACAACAGACGCAACTAAAGTGGGTATGATGTCCTTCTTGTAAAATGGAAATGCTCCACACTTTCTGGGGTTTCGTTCTGGAAACCTAATGGTCTCATCACTCAAAAAGGCCCCAATTGCGGGATCCTGGTAAGGAAGCTAAAAAAAACTCCATGTAGCTTAGGTGTCGATGAGTGGTTGAGACAATGGAATAGAAATCCTTTGAACTCTTCTCCTTGTTGGAAAAAGTGACTTCTCCATCGTCTCTTGGGTTTCGTTCTGGAAACCTAATGGTCTCATCACTCAAAAAGGCCCCAATTTCGGGATCCTGGTAAGAAAGCTAAAAAAACTCCATGTAGCTTAGGTGTGGATGAGTGGTTGAGACAATGGAATAGAAATCTCTTGAACTCTTCTCCTTGTTGGGAAAAGGGACTTCTCCATCGTCTCTTGGGCTTTGTCTTGGGAGCCTGATGGCCCACTTACTCAAAATGGCTTCAAATTAGGGGTCCAGGTAACAGAGATACAAAGCTCCATGGAGCGGTGTCATGGCTATCGGTTGAGGCGATGGAGTACAAATCCCTTGTTCTCTTCCCCACACAATTTTAAATTGTACAGAGAATGTTGAAAGCCAGCTATCAACACCGAAGTCTTACTCAAGCCATGTATGGTGATATAGATTTCTTCACATTTGTATTCCTCGCATTATTTGAGTTTTGGGGTCCTCCTACCATTTCAGAAAAAGCTGTGCAATGTATTAGTCAGGATGGCCGAGCGAATTAAGGCGCTGCGTTCAGGTCGCAGTCTCCCCTGGAGGCGTGGTTTCAAATCCCACTTCTGACAGCTTTAGTCTCTCCTGGAAGCAGTGTGTTTGCATCTTGGTTTGAATGCAAGGCAAACAACAGACGCAACTAAAGTGGGTATGATGTCCTTCTTGTAAAATGGAAATGCTCCACACTTTCTGGGGTTTCGTTCTGGAAACCTAATGGTCTCATCACTCAAAAAGGCCCCAATTTTGGGATCCTGGTAAGGAAGCTAAAAAAAACTCCATGTAGCTTAGGTGTCGATGAGTGGTTGAGACAATGGAATAGAAATCCTTTGAACTCTTCTCCTTGTTGGAAAAAGTGACTTCTCCATCGTCTCTTGGGTTTCGTTCTGGAAACCTAATGGTCTCATCACTCAAAAAGGCCCCAATTTCGGGATCCTGGTAAGAAAGCTAAAAAAAACTCCATGTAGCTTAGGTGTGGATGAGTGGTTGAGACAATGGAATAGAAATCTCTTGAACTCTTCTCCTTGTTGGGAAAAGGGACTTCTCCATCGTCTCTTGGGCTTTGTCTTGGCAGCCTGATGGCCCACTTACTCAAAATGGCTTCAAATTAGGGGTCCAGGTAACAGAGATACAAAGCTCCATGGAGCGGTGTCATGGCTATCGGTTGAGGTGATGGAGTACAAATCCCTTGTTCTCTTCCCCACACAATTTTAAATTGTACAGAGAATGTTGAAAGCCAGCTATCAACACCGAAGTCTTACTCAAGCCATGTATGGTGATATAGATTTCTTCCCATTTGTATTCCTCGCATTATTTGAGTTTTGGGGTCCTCCTACCATTTCAGAAAAAGCTGTGCAATGTATTAGTCAGGATGGCCGAGCGGTCTAAGGCGCTGCGTTCAGGTCGCAGTCTCCCCTGCAGGCGTGGGTTCGAATCCCACTTCTGACAGCTTTAGTCTCTCCTGAAAGCAGTGTGTTTGCATCTTGGTTTGAATGCAAGGCAAACGACAGACGCAACTAAAGTGGGTATGATGTCCTTCTTGTAAAATGGAAATGCTCCACACTTTCTGGGGTTTCGTTCTGGAAACCTAATGGTCTCATCACTCAAAAAGGCCCCAATTTCGGGATCCTGTTAAGAAAGCTAAAAAAACTCCATGTAGCTTAGGTGTGGATGAGTGGTTGAGACAATGGAATAGAAATCCCTTGAACTCTTCTCCTTGTTGGGAAAAGGGACTTCTCCATCATCTCTTGGGCTTTGTCTTGGGAGCCTGATGGCCCACTTACTCAAAATGGCTTCAAATTAGGGGTCCAGGTAACAGAGATACAAAGCTCCATGGAGCGGTGTCATGGCTATCGGTTGAGGCGATGGAGTACAAATCCCTTGTTCTCTTCCCCACACAATTTTAAATTGTACAGAGAATGTTGAAAGCCAGCTATCAACACCGAAGTCATACTCAAGCCATGTATGGTTATATAGATTTCTTCCCATTTGTATTCCTCGCATTATTTGAGTTTTGGGGTCCTCCTACCATTTCAGAAAAAGCTGTGCAATGTATTAGTCAGGATGGCCGAGCGGTCTAAGGCGCTGCGTTAAGGTCGCAGTCTCCCTGGAGGCGTGGGTTCGAATCCCATTTCTGACAGCTTTAGTCTCTCCTGGAAGCAGTGTGTTTGCATCTTGGTTTGAATGCAAGGCAAACGACAGATGCAACTAAAGTGGGTATGATGTCCTTCTTGTAAAATGGAAATGCTCCACACCTTCTGGGGTTTCGTTCTGGAAACCTAATGGTCTCATCACTCAAAAAGGCCCCAATTTCGGGATCCTGGTAAGAAAGCTAAAAAAACTCCATGTAGCTTAGGTGTCGATGAGTGGTTGAGACAATGGAATAGAAATCCCTTGAATTCTTCTCCTTGTTGGAAAAAGTGACTTCTCCATCGTCTCTTGGGTTTCGTTCTGGAAACCTAATGGTCTCATCACTCAAAAAGGCCCCAATTTCGGGATCCTGGTAAGGAAGCTAAAAAAACTCCATGTAGCTTAGGTGTCGATGAGTGGTTGAGACAATGGAATAGAAATCCTTTGAACTCTTCTCCTTGTTGGAAAAAGTGACTTCTCCATCGTCTCTTGGGTTTCGTTCTGGAAACCTAATGGTCTCATCACTCAAAAAGGCCCCAATTTCGGGATCCTGGTAAGAAAGCTAAAAAAACTCCATGTAGCTTAGGTGTCGATGAGTGGTTGAGACAATGGAATAGAAATCCTTTGAACTCTTCTCCTTGTTGGAAAAAGTGACTTCTCCATCGTCTCTTGGGTTTCGTTCTGGAAACCTAATGGTCTCATCACTCAAAAAGGCCCCAATTTCGGGATCCTGGTAAGAAAGCTAAAAAAACTCCATGTAGCTTAGGTGTCGATGAGTGGTTGAGACAATGGAATAGAAATCCTTTGAACTCTTCTCCTTGTTGGAAAAAGTGACTTCTCCATCGTCTCTTGGGTTTCGTTCTGGAAACCTAATGGTCTCATCACTCAAAAAGGCCCCAATTTCGGGATCCTGGTAAGGAAGCTAAAAAAAACTCCATGTAGCTTAGGTGTGGATGAGTGGTTGAGACAATGGAATAAAAATCTCTTGAACTCTTCTCCTTGTTGGGAAAAGGGACTTCTCCATCGTCTCTTGGGCTTTGTCTTGGCAGCCTGATGGCCCACTTACTCAAAATGGCTTCAAATTAGGGGTCCAGGTAACAGAGATACAAAGCTCCATGGAGCGGTGTCATGGCTATCGGTTGAGGTGATGGAGTACAAATCCCTTGTTCTCTTCCCCACACAATTTTAAATTGTACAGAGAATGTTGAAAGCCAGCTATCAACACCGAAGTCTTACTCAAGCCATGTATGGTGATATAGATTTCTTCCCATTTGTATTCCTCGCATTATTTGAGTTTTGGGGTCCTCCTACCATTTCAGAAAAAGCTGTGCAATGTATTAGTCAGGATGGCCGAGCGGTCTAAGGCGCTGCGTTCAGGTCGCAGTCTCCCCTGGAGGCGTGGGTTCGAATCCCACTTCTGACAGCTTTAGTCTCTCCTGGAAGCAGTGTGTTTGCATCTTGGTTTGAATGCAAGGCAAACGACAGACGCAACTAAATTGGGTATGATGTCCTTCTTGTAAAATGGAAATGCTCCACACTTTCTGGGGTTTCGTTCTGGAAACCTAATGGTCTCATCACTCAAAAAGGCCCCAATTTCGGGATCCTGTTAAGAAAGCTAAAAAAAACTCCATGTAGCTTAGGTGTGGATGAGTGGTTGAGACAATGGAATAGAAATCCCTTGAACTCTTCTCCTTGTTGGGAAAAGGGACTTCTCCATCATCTCTTGGGCTTTGTCTTGGGAGCCTGATGGCCCACTTACTCAAAATGGCTTCAAATTAGGGGTCCAGGTAACAGAGATACAAAGCTCCATGGAGCGGTGTCATGGCTATCGGTTGAGGCGATGGAGTACAAATCCCTTGTTCTCTTCCCCACACAATTTTAAATTGTACAGAGAATGTTGAAAGCCAGCTATCAACACCGAAGTCATACTCAAGCCATGTATGGTTATATAGATTTCTTCCCATTTGTATTCCTCGCATTATTTGAGTTTTGGGGTCCTCCTACCATTTCAGAAAAAGCTGTGCAATGTATTAGTCAGGATGGCCGAGCGGTCTAAGGCGCTGCGTTAAGTTCGCAGTCTCCCTGGAGGCGTGGGTTCGAATCCCATTTCTGACAGCTTTAGTCTCTCCTGGAAGCAGTGTGTTTGCATCTTGGTTTGAATGCAAGGCAAACGACAGACGCAACTAAAGTGGGTATGATGTCCTTCTTGTAAAATGGAAATGCTCCACACTTTCTGGGGTTTCGTTCTGGAAACCTAATGGTCTCATCACTCAAAAAGGCCCCAATTTCGGGATCCTGGTAAGAAAGCTAAAAAAACTCCATGTAGCTTAGGTGTCGATGAGTGGTTGAGACAATGGAATAGAAATCCCTTGAACTCTTCTCCTTGTTGGGAAAAGGGACTTCTCCATCGTCTCTTGGGCTTTGTCTTGGGAGCCTGATGGCCCACTTACTCAAAATGGCTTCAAATTAGGGGTCCAGGTAACAGAGATACAAAGCTCCATGGAGCGGTGTCATGGCTATCGGTTGAGGCGATGGAGTACAAATCCCTTGTTCTCTTCCCTACACAATTTTAAATTGTACAGAGAATGTTGAAAGCCAGCTATCAACACCGAAGTCTTACTCAAGCCATGTATGGTGATATAGATTTCTTCCCATTTGTATTCTTCGCATTATTTGAGTTTTGGGGTCCTCCTACCATTTCAGAAAAAGCTGTGCAATGTATTAGTCAGGATGGCCGAGCGGTCTAAGGCGCTGGGTTCAGATCGCAGTCTCCCTGGAGGCGTGGGTTCGAATCCCACTTCTGACAGCTTTAGTCTCTCCTGGAAGCAGTGTGTTTGCATCTTGGTTTGAATGCAAGGCAAACGACAGACGCAACTAAAGTGGGTATGATGTCCTTCTTGTAAAATGGAAATGCTCCACACTTTCTGGGGTTTCGTTCTGGAAACCTAATGGTCTCATCACTCAAAAAGGCCCCAATTTCGGGATCCTGGTAGGAAAGCTAAAAAAAACTCCATGTAGCTTAGGTGTCGATGAGTGGTTGAGACAATGGAATAGAAATCCTTTGAACTCTTCTCCTTGTTGGAAAAAGTGACTTCTCCATCGTCTCTTGGGTTTCGTTCTGGAAACCTAATGGTCTCATCACTCAAAAAGGCCCCAATTTCGGGATCCTGGTAAGAAAGCTAAAAAAAACTCCATGTAGCTTAGGTGTGGATGAGTGGTTGAGACAATGGAATAGAAATCTCTTGAACTCTTCTCCTTGTTGGGAAAAGGGACTTCTCCATCGTCTCTTGGGCTTTGTCTTGGGAGCCTGATGGCCCACTTACTCAAAATGGCTTCAAATTAGGGGTCCAGGTAACAGAGATACAAAGCTCCATGGAGTGGTGTCATGGCTATCGGTTGAGGCGATGGAGTACAAATCCCTTGTTCTCTTCCCCACACAATTTTAAATTGTACAGAGAATGTTGAAAGCCAGCTATCAACACCGAAGTCTTACTCAAGCCATGTATGGTGATATAGATTTCTTCCCATTTGTATTCCTCGCATTATTTGAGTTTTGGGGTCCTCCTACCATTTCAGAAAAAGCTGTGCAATGTATTAGTCAGGATGGCCGAGCGAATTAAGGCGCTGCGTTCAGGTCGCAGTCGCCCCTGGAGGCGTGGTTTCGAATCCCACTTCTGACAGCTTTAGTCTCTCCTGGAAGCAGTGTGTTTGCATCTTGGTTTGAATGCAAGGCAAACAACAGACGCAACTAAAGTGGGTATGATGTCCTTCTTGTAAAATGGAAATGCTCCACACTTTCTGGGGTTTCGTTCTGGAAACCTAATGGTCTCATCACTCAAAAAGGCCCCAATTTCGGGATCCTGGTAAGGAAGCTAAAAAAAACTCCATGTAGCTTAGGTGTCGATGAGTGGTTGAGACAATGGAATAGAAATCCTTTGAACTCTTCTCCTTGTTGGAAAAAGTGACTTCTCCATCGTCTCTTGGGTTTCGTTCTGGAAACCTAATGGTCTCATCACTCAAAAAGGCCCCAATTTCGGGATCCTGGTAAGAAAGCTAAAAAAACTTCATGTAGCTTAGGTGTGGATGAGTGGTTGAGACAATGGAATAGAAATCTCTTGAACTCTTCTCCTTGTTGGGAAAAGGGACTTCTCCATCGTCTCTTGGGCTTTGTCTTGGCAGCCTGATGGCCCACTTACTCAAAATGGCTTCAAATTAGGGGTCCAGGTAACAGAGATACAAAGCTCCATGGAGCGGTGTCATGGCAATCGGTTGAGGTGATGGAGTACAAATCCCTTGTTCTCTTCCCCACACAATTTTAAATTGTACAGAGAATGTTGAAAGCCAGCTATCAACACCGAAGTCTTACTCAAGCCATGTATGGTGATATAGATTTCTTCCCATTTGTATTCCTCGCATTATTTGAGTTTTGGGGTCCTCCTACCATTTCAGAAAAAGCTGTGCAATGTATTAGTCAGGATGGCCGAGCGGTCTAAGGCGCTGCGTTCAGGTCGCAGTCTCCCCTGGAGGCGTGGGTTCAAATCCCACTTCTGACAGCTTTAGTCTCTCCTGGAAGCAGTGTGTTTGCATCTTGGTTTGAATGCAAGGCAAACGACAGACGCAACTAAAGTGGGTATGATGTCCTTCTTGTAAAATGGAAATGCTCCACACTTTCTGGGGTTTCGTTCTGGAAACCTAATGGTCTCATCACTCAAAAAGGCCCCAATTTCGGGATCCTGGTAAGAAAGCTAAAAAAACTCCATGTAGCTTAGGTGTCGATGAGTGGTTGAGACAATGGAATAGAAATCCCTTGAACTCTTCTCCTTGTTGGGAAAAGGGACTTCTCCATCGTCTCTTGGGCTTTGTCTTGGGAGCCTGATGGCCCACTTACTCAAAATGGCTTCAAATTAGGGGTCCAGGTAACAGAGATACAAAGCTCCATGGAGCGGTGTCATGGCTATCGGTTGAGGCGATGGAGTACAAATCCCTTGTTCTCTTCCCTACACAATTTTAAATTGTACAGAGAATGTTGAAAGCCAGCTATCAACACCGAAGTCTTACTCAAGCCATGTATGGTGATATAGATTTCTTCCCATTTGTATTCCTCGCATTATTTGAGTTTTGGGGTCCTCCTACCATTTCAGAAAAAGCTGTGCAATGTATTAGTCAGGATGGCCGAGCGGTCTAAGGCGCTGGGTTCAGATCGCAGTCTCCCTGGAGGCGTGGGTTCGAATCCCACTTCTGACAGCTTTAGTCTCTCCTGGAAGCAGTGTGTTTGCATCTTGGTTTGAATGCAAGGCAAACGACAGACGCAACTAAAGTGGGTATGATGTCCTTCTTGTAAAATGGAAATGCTCCACACTTTCTGGGGTTTCGTTCTGGAAACCTAATGGTCTCATCACTCAAAAAGGCCCCAATTTCGGGATCCTGGTAAGAAAGCTAAAAAAACTCCATGTAGCTTAGGTGTCGATGAGTGGTTGAGACAATGGAATAGAAATCCCTTGAATTCTTCTCCTTGTTGGAAAAAGTGACTTCTCCATCGTCTCTTGGGTTTCGTTCTGGAAACCTAATGGTCTCATCACTCAAAAAGGCCCCAATTTCGGGATCCTGGTAAGGAAGCTAAAAAAAACTCCATGTAGCTTAGGTGTGGATGAGTGGTTGAGACAATGGAATAGAAATCCTTTGAACTCTTCTCCTTGTTGGAAAAAGTGATTTCTCCATCGTCTCTTGGGTTTCGTTCTGGAAACCTAATGGTCTCATCACTCAAAAAGGCCCCAATTTCGGGATCCTGGTAAGAAAGCTAAAAAAAACTCCATGTAGCTTAGGTGTGGATGAGTGGTTGAGACAATGGAATAGAAATCTCTTGAACTCTTCTCCTTGTTGGGAAAAGGGACTTCTCCATCGTCTCTTGGGCTTTGTCTTGGGAGCCTGATGGCCCACTTACTCAAAATGGCTTCAAATTAGGGGTCCAGGTAACAGAGATACAAAGCTCCATGGAGCGGTGTCATGGCTATCGGTTGAGGCGATGGAGTACAAATCCCTTGTTCTCTTCCCCACACAATTTTAAATTGTACAGAGAATGTTGAAAGCCAGCTATCAACACCGAAGTCTTACTCAAGCCATGTATGGTGATATAGATTTCTTCCCATTTGTATTCCTCGCATTATTTGAGTTTTGGGGTCCTCCTACCATTTCAGAAAAAGCTGTGCAATGTATTAGTCAGGATGGCCGAGCGAATTAAGGCGCTGCGTTCAGGTCGCAGTCGCCCCTGGAGGCGTGGTTTCGAATCCCACTTCTGACAGCTTTAGTCTCTCCTGGAAGCAGTGTGTTTGCATCTTGGTTTGAATGCAAGGCAAACAACAGACGCAACTAAAGTGGGTATGATGTCCTTCTTGTAAAATGGAAATGCTCCACACTTTCTGGGGTTTCGTTCTGGAAACCTAATGGTCTCATCACTCAAAAAGGCCCCAATTTCGGGATCCTGGTAAGGAAGCTAAAAAAAACTCCATGTAGCTTAGGTGTCGATGAGTGGTTGAGACAATGGAATAGAAATCCTTTGAACTCTTCTCCTTGTTGGAAAAAGTGACTTCTCCATCGTCTCTTGGGTTTCGTTCTGGAAACCTAATGGTCTCATCACTCAAAAAGGCCCCAATTTCGGGATCCTGGTAAGAAAGCTAAAAAAACTCCATGTAGCTTAGGTGTGGATGAGTGGTTGAGACAATGGAATAGAAATCTCTTGAACTCTTCTCCTTGTTGGGAAAAGGGACTTCTCCATCGTCTCTTGGGGTTTGTCTTGGCAGCCTGATGGCCCACTTACTCAAAATGGCTTCAAATTAGGGGTCCAGGTAACAGAGATACAAAGCTCCATGGAGCGGTGTCATGGCAATCGGTTGAGGTGATGGAGTACAAATCCCTTGTTCTCTTCCCCACACAATTTTAAATTGTACAGAGAATGTTGAAAGCCAGCTATCAACACCGAAGTCTTACTCAAGCCATGTATGGTGATATAGATTTCTTCCCATTTGTATTCCTCGCATTATTTGAGTTTTGGGGTCCTCCTACCATTTCAGAAAAAGCTGTGCAATGTATTAGTCAGGATGGCCGAGCGGTCTAAGGCGCTGCGTTCAGGTCGCAGTCTCCCCTGGAGGCGTGGGTTCAAATCCCACTTCTGACAGCTTTAGTCTCTCCTGGAAGCAGTGTGTTTGCATCTTGGTTTGAATGCAAGGCAAACGACAGACGCAACTAAAGTGGGTATGATGTCCTTCTTGTAAAATGGAAATGCTCCACACTTTCTGGGGTTTCGTTCTGGAAACCTAATGGTCTCCTCACTCAAAAAGGCCCCAATTTCGGGATCCTGGTAAGAAAGCTAAAAAAACTCCATGTAGCTTAGGTGTCGATGAGTGGTTGAGACAATGGAATAGAAATCCCTTGAATTCTTCTCCTTGTTGGAAAAAGTGACTTCTCCATCGTCTCTTGGGTTTCGTTCTGGAAAACTAATGGTCTCATTACTCAAAAAGGCCCCAATTTCGGGATCCTGGTAAGGAAGCTAAAAAAAACTCCATGTAGCTTAGGTGTGGATGAGTGGTTGAGACAATGGAATAGAAATCCTTTGAACTCTTCTCCTTGTTGGAAAAAGTGACTTCTCCATCGTCTCTTGGGTTTCGTTCTGGAAACCTAATGGTCTCATCACTCAAAAAGGCCCCAATTTCGGGATCCTGGTAAGAAAGCTAAAAAAACTTCATGTAGCTTAGGTGTGGATGAGTGGTTGAGACAATGGAATAGAAATCTCTTGAACTCTTCTCCTTGTTGGGAAAAGGGACTTCTCCATCGTCTCTTGGGCTTTGGCTTGGGAGCCTGATGGCCCACTTACTCAAAATGGCTTCAAATTAGGGGTCCAGGTAACAGAGATACAAAGCTCCATGGAGCGGTGTCATGGCTATCGGTTGAGGCGATGGAGTACAAATCCCTTGTTCTCTTCCCTACACAATTTTAAATTGTACAGAGAATGTTGAAAGCCAGCTATCAACACCGAAGTCTTACTCAAGCCATGTATGGTGATATAGATTTCTTCCCATTTGTATTCCTCGCATTATTTGAGTTTTGGGGTCCTCCTACCATTTCAGAAAAAGCTGTGCAATGTATTAGTCAGGATGGCCGAGCGGTCTAAGGCGCTGCGTTCAGGTCGCAGTCTCCCTGGAGGCGTGGGTTCGAATCCCACTTCTGACAGCTTTAGTCTCTCCTGGAAGCAGTGTGTTTGCATCTTGGTTTGAATGCAAGGCAAACGACAGACGCAACTAAAGTGGGTATGATGTCCTTCTTGTAAAATGGAAATGCTCCACACTTTCTGGGGTTTCGTTCTGGAAACCTAATGGTCTCATCACTCAAAAAGGCCCCAATTTCGGGATCCTGGTAAGAAAGCTAAAAAAACTCCATGTAGCTTAGGTGTGGATGAGTGGTTGAGACAATGGAATAGAAATCTCTTGAACTCTTCTCCTTGTTGGGAAAAGGGACTTCTCCATCGTCTCTTGGGCTTTGTCTTGGCAGCCTGATGGCCCACTTACTCAAAATGGCTTCAAATTAGGGGTCCAGGTAACAGAGATACAAAGCTCCATGGAGCGGTGTCATGGCAATCGGTTGAGGTGATGGAGTACAAATCCCTTGTTCTCTTCCCCACACAATTTTAAATTGTACAGAGAATGTTGAAAGCCAGCTATCAACACCGAAGTCTTACTCAAGCCATGTATGGTGATATAGATTTCTTCCCATTTGTATTCCTCGCATTATTTGAGTTTTGGGGTCCTCCTACCATTTCAGAAAAAGCTGTGCAATGTATAAGTCAGGATGGCCGAGCGGTCTAAGGCGCTGCGTTCAGGTCGCAGTCTCCCCTGGAGGCGTGGGTTCAAATCCCACTTCTGACAGCTTTAGTCTCTCCTGGAAGCAGTGTGTTTGCATCTTGGTTTGAATGCAAGGCAAACGACAGACGCAACTAAAGTGGGTATGATGTCCTTCTTGTAAAATGGAAATGCTCCACACTTTCTGGGGTTTCGTTCTGGAAACCTAATGGTCTCATCACTCAAAAAGGCCCCAATTTCGGGATCCTGGTAAGAAAGCTAAAAAAACTCCATGTAGCTTAGGTGTCGATGAGTGGTTGAGACAATGGAATAGAAATCCCTTGAATTCTTCTCCTTGTTGGAAAAAGTGACTTCTCCATCGTCTCTTGGGTTTCGTTCTGGAAACCTAATGGTCTCATCACTCAAAAAGGCCCCAATTTCGGGATCCTGGTAAGGAAGCTAAAAAAAACTCCATGTAGCTTAGGTGTGGATGAGTGGTTGAGACAATGGAATAGAAATCCTTTGAACTCTTCTCCTTGTTGGAAAAAGTGATTTCTCCATCGTCTCTTGGGTTTCGTTCTGGAAACCTAATGGTCTCATCACTCAAAAAGGCCCCAATTTCGGGATCCTGGTAAGAAAGCTAAAAAAAACTCCATGTAGCTTAGGTGTGGATGAGTGGTTGAGACAATGGAATAGAAATCTCTTGAACTCTTCTCCTTGTTGGGAAAAGGGACTTCTCCATCGTCTCTTGGGCTTTGTCTTGGGAGCCTGATGGCCCACTTACTCAAAATGGCTTCAAATTAGGGGTCCAGGTAACAGAGATACAAAGCTCCATGGAGCGGTGTCATGGCTATCGGTTGAGGCGATGGAGTACAAATCCCTTGTTCTCTTCCCCACACAATTTTAAATTGTACAGAGAATGTTGAAAGCCAGCTATCAACACCGAAGTCTTACTCAAGCCATGTATGGTGATATAGATTTCTTCCCATTTGTATTCCTCGCATTATTTGAGTTTTGGGGTCCTCCTACCATTTCAGAAAAAGCTGTGCAATGTATTAGTCAGGATGGCCGAGCGAATTAAGGCGCTGCGTTCAGGTCGCAGTCGGCCCTGGAGGCGTGGTTTCGAATCCCACTTCTGACAGCTTTAGTCTCTCCTGGAAGCAGTGTGTTTGCATCTTGGTTTGAATGCAAGGCAAACAACAGACGCAACTAAAGTGGGTATGATGTCCTTCTTGTAAAATGGAAATGCTCCACACTTTCTGGGGTTTCGTTCTGGAAACCTAATGGTCTCATCACTCAAAAAGGCCCCAATTTCGGGATCCTGGTAAGGAAGCTAAAAAAAACTCCATGTAGCTTAGGTGTCGATGAGTGGTTGAGACAATGGAATAGAAATCCTTTGAACTCTTCTCCTTGTTGGAAAAAGTGACTTCTCCATCGTCTCTTGGGTTTCGTTCTGGAAACCTAATGGTCTCATCACTCAAAAAGGCCCCAATTTCGGGATCCTGGTAAGAAAGCTAAAAAAACTCCATGTAGCTTAGGTGTGGATGAGTGGTTGAGACAATGGAATAGAAATCTCTTGAACTCTTCTCCTTGTTGGGAAAAGGGACTTCTCCATCGTCTCTTGGGGTTTGTCTTGGCAGCCTGATGGCCCACTTACTCAAAATGGCTTCAAATTAGGGGTCCAGGTAACAGAGATACAAAGCTCCATGGAGCGGTGTCATGGCAATCGGTTGAGGTGATGGAGTACAAATCCCTTGTTCTCTTCCCCACACAATTTTAAATTGTACAGAGAATGTTGAAAGCCAGCTATCAACACCGAAGTCTTACTCAAGCCATGTATGGTGATATAGATTTCTTCCCATTTGTATTCCTCGCATTATTTGAGTTTTGGGGTCCTCCTACCATTTCAGAAAAAGCTGTGCAATGTATTAGTCAGGATGGCCGAGCGGTCTAAGGCGCTGCGTTCAGGTCGCAGTCTCCCCTGGAGGCGTGGGTTCAAATCCCACTTCTGACAGCTTTAGTCTCTCCTGGAAGCAGTGTGTTTGCATCTTGGTTTGAATGCAAGGCAAACGACAGACGCAACTAAAGTGGGTATGATGTCCTTCTTGTAAAATGGAAATGCTCCACACTTTCTGGGGTTTCGTTCTGGAAACCTAATGGTCTCATCACTCAAAAAGGCCCCAATTTCGGGATCCTGGTAAGAAAGCTAAAAAAACTCCATGTAGCTTAGGTGTCGATGAGTGGTTGAGACAATGGAATAGAAATCCCTTGAATTCTTCTCCTTGTTGGAAAAAGTGACTTCTCCATCGTCTCTTGGGTTTCGTTCTGGAAAACTAATGGTCTCATTACTCAAAAAGGCCCCAATTTCGGGATCCTGGTAAGGAAGCTAAAAAAAACTCCATGTAGCTTAGGTGTGGATGAGTGGTTGAGACAATGGAATAGAAATCCTTTGAACTCTTCTCCTTGTTGGAAAAAGTGACTTCTCCATCGTCTCTTGGGTTTCGTTCTGGAAACCTAATGGTCTCATCACTCAAAAAGGCCCCAATTTCGGGATCCTGGTAAGAAAGCTAAAAAAACTTCATGTAGCTTAGGTGTGGATGAGTGGTTGAGACAATGGAATAGAAATCTCTTGAACTCTTCTCCTTGTTGGGAAAAGGGACTTCTCCATCGTCTCTTGGGCTTTGGCTTGGGAGCCTGATGGCCCACTTACTCAAAATGGCTTCAAATTAGGGGTCCAGGTAACAGAGATACAAAGCTCCATGGAGCGGTGTCATGGCTATCGGTTGAGGCGATGGAGTACAAATCCCTTGTTCTCTTCCCTACACAATTTTAAATTGTACAGAGAATGTTGAAAGCCAGCTATCAACACCGAAGTCTTACTCAAGCCATGTATGGTGATATAGATTTCTTCCCATTTGTATTCCTCGCATTATTTGAGTTTTGGGGTCCTCCTACCATTTCAGAAAAAGCTGTGCAATGTATTAGTCAGGATGGCCGAGCGGTCTAAGGCGCTGCGTTCAGGTCGCAGTCTCCCTGGAGGCGTGGGTTCGAATCCCACTTCTGACAGCTTTAGTCTCTCCTGGAAGCAGTGTGTTTGCATCTTGGTTTGAATGCAAGGCAAACGACAGACGCAACTAAAGTGGGTATGATGTCCTTCTTGTAAAATGGAAATGCTCCACACTTTCTGGGGTTTCGTTCTGGAAACCTAATGGTCTCATCACTCAAAAAGGCCCCAATTTCGGGATCCTGGTAGGAAAGCTAAAAAAAACTCCATGTAGCTTAGGTGTCGATGAGTGGTTGAGACAATGGAATAGAAATCCCTTGAATTCTTCTCCTTGTTGGAAAAAGTGACTTCTCCATCGTCTCTTGGGTTTCGTTCTGGAAAACTAATGGTCTCATTACTCAAAAAGGCCCCAATTTCGGGATCCTGGTAAGGAAGCTAAAAAAAACTCCATGTAGCTTAGGTGTGGATGAGTGGTTGAGACAATGGAATAGAAATCCTTTGAACTCTTCTCCTTGTTGGAAAAAGTGACTTCTCCATCGTCTCTTGGGTTTCGTTCTGGAAACCTAATGGTCTCATCACTCAAAAAGGCCCCAATTTCGGGATCCTGGTAAGAAAGCTAAAAAAACTTCATGTAGCTTAGGTGTGGATGAGTGGTTGAGACAATGGAATAGAAATCTCTTGAACTCTTCTCCTTGTTGGGAAAAGGGACTTCTCCATCGTCTCTTGGGCTTTGGCTTGGGAGCCTGATGGCCCACTTACTCAAAATGGCTTCAAATTAGGGGTCCAGGTAACAGAGATACAAAGCTCCATGGAGCGGTGTCATGGCTATCGGTTGAGGCGATGGAGTACAAATCCCTTGTTCTCTTCCCTACACAATTTTAAATTGTACAGAGAATGTTGAAAGCCAGCTATCAACACCGAAGTCTTACTCAAGCCATGTATGGTGATATAGATTTCTTCCCATTTGTATTCCTCGCATTATTTGAGTTTTGGGGTCCTCCTACCATTTCAGAAAAAGCTGTGCAATGTATTAGTCAGGATGGCCGAGCGGTCTAAGGCGCTGCGTTCAGGTCGCAGTCTCCCTGGAGGCGTGGGTTCGAATCCCACTTCTGACAGCTTTAGTCTCTCCTGGAAGCAGTGTGTTTGCATCTTGGTTTGAATGCAAGGCAAACGACAGACGCAACAAAAGTGGGTATGATGTCCTTCTTGTAAAATGGAAATGCTCCACACTTTCTGGGGTTTCGTTCTGGAAACCTAATGGTCTCATCACTCAAAAAGGCCCCAATTTCGGGATCCTGGTAGGAAAGCTAAAAAAAACTCCATGTAGCTTAGGTGTCGATGAGTGGTTGAGACAATGGAATAGAAATCCTTTGAACTCTTCTCCTTGTTGGAAAAAGTGACTTCTCCATCGTCTCTTGGGTTTCGTTCTGGAAACCTAATGGTCTCATCACTCAAAAAGGCCCCAATTTCGGGATCCTGGTAAGAAAGCTAAAAAAACTCCATGTAGCTTAGGTGTGGATGAGTGGTTGAGACAATGGAATAGAAATCTCTTGAACTCTTCTCCTTGTTGGGAAAAGGGACTTCTCCATCGTCTCTTGGGCTTTGTCTTGGGAGCCTGATGGCCCACTTACTCAAAATGGCTTCAAATTAGGGGTCCAGGTAACAGAGATACAAAGCTCCATGGAGCGGTGTCATGGCTATCGGTTGAGGCGATGGAGTACAAATCCCTTGTTCTCTTCCCCACACAATTTTAAATTGTACAGAGAATGTTGAAAGCCAGCTATCAACACCGAAGTCTTACTCAAGCCATGTATGGTGATATAGATTTCTTCCCATTTGTATTCCTCGCATTATTTAAGTTTTGGGGTCCTCCTACCATTTCAGAAAAAGCCGTGCAATGTATTAGTCAGGATGGCCGAGCGGTCTAAGGCGCTGCGTTCAGGTCGCAGTCTCCCCTGGAGGCGTGGGTTTCCAATCCCACTTCTGACAGCTTTAGTCTCTCCTGGAAGCAGTGTGTTTGCATCTTGGTTTGAATGCAAGGCAAACGACAGACGCAACTAAAGTGGGTTTGATGTCCTTCTTGTAAAATGGAAATGCTCCACACTTTCTGGGGTTTCGTTCTGGAAACCTAATGGTCTCATCACTCAAAAAGGCCCCAATTTCAGGATCCTGGTAAGAAAGCTAAAAAAACTCCATGTAGCTTAGGTGTCGATGAGTGGTTGAGACAATGGAATAGAAATCCTTTGAACTCTTCTCCTTGTTGGAAAAAGTGACTTCTCCATCATCTCTTGGGTTTCGTTCTGGAAACCTAATGGTCTCATCACTCAAAAAGGCCCCAATTTCGGGATCCTGGTAAGAAAGCTAAAAAAACTTCATGTAGCTTAGGTGTGGATGAGTGGTTGAGACAATGGAATAGAAATCTCTTGAACTCTTCTCCTTGTTGGGAAAAGGGACTTCTCCATCGTCTCTTGGGCTTTGTCTTGGGAGCCTGATGGCCCACTTACTCAAAATGGCTTCAAATTAGGGGTCCAGGTAACAGAGATACAAAGCTCCATGGAGCGGTGTCATGGCTATCGGTTGAGGCGATGGAGTACAAATCCCTTGTTCTCTTCCCCACACAATTTTAAATTGTACAGAGAATGTTGAAAGCCAGCTATCAACACCGAAGTCTTACTCAAGCCATGTATGGTGATATAGATTTCTTCCCATTTGTATTCCTCGCATTATTTGAGTTTTGGGGTCCTCCTACCATTTCAGAAAAAGCCGTGCAATGTATTAGTCAGGATGGCCGAGCGGTCTAAGGCGCTGCGTTCAGGTCGCAGTCTCCCCTGGAGGCGTGGGTTCGAATCCCACTTCTGACAGCTTTAGTCTCTCCTGGAAGCAGTGTGTTTGCATCTTGGTTTGAATGCAAGGCAAACGACAGACGCAACTAAAGTGGGTTTGATGTCCTTCTTGTAAAATGGAAATGCTCCACACTTTCTGGGGTTTCGTTCTGGAAACCTAATGGTCTCATCACTCAAAAAGGCCCCAATTTCGGGATCCTGGTAAGAAAGCTAAAAAAACTTCATGTAGCTTAGGTGTGGATGAGTGGTTGAGACAATGGAATAGAAATCTCTTGAACTCTTCTCCTTGTTGGGAAAAGGGACTTCTCCATCGTCTCTTGGGCTTTGGCTTGGGAGCCTGATGGCCCACTTACTCAAAATGGCTTCAAATTAGGGGTCCAGGTAACAGAGATACAAAGCTCCATGGAGCGGTGTCATGGCTATCGGTTGAGGCGATGGAGTACAAATCCCTTGTTCTCTTCCCTACACAATTTTAAATTGTACAGAGAATGTTGAAAGCCAGCTATCAACACCGAAGTCTTACTCAAGCCATGTATGGTGATATAGATTTCTTCCCATTTGTATTCCTCGCATTATTTGAGTTTTGGGGTCCTCCTACCATTTCAGAAAAAGCTGTGCAATGTATTAGTCAGGATGGCCGAGCGGTCTAAGGCGCTGCGTTCAGGTCGCAGTCTCCCTGGAGGCGTGGGTTCGAATCCCACTTCTGACAGCTTTAGTCTCTCCTGGAAGCAGTGTGTTTGCATCTTGGTTTGAATGCAAGGCAAACGACAGACGCAACTAAAGTGGGTATGATGTCCTTCTTGTAAAATGGAAATGCTCCACACTTTCTGGGGTTTCGTTCTGGAAACCTAATGGTCTCATCACTCAAAAAGGCCCCAATTTCGGGATCCTGGTAGGAAAGCTAAAAAAAACTCCATGTAGCTTAGGTGTCGATGAGTGGTTGAGACAATGGAATAGAAATCCTTTGAACTCTTCTCCTTGTTGGAAAAAGTGACTTCTCCATTGTCTCTTGGGTTTCGTTCTGGAAACCTAATGGTCTCATCACTCAAAAAGGCCCCAATTTCGGGATCCTGGTAAGAAAGCTAAAAAAACTCCATGTAGCTTAGGTGTGGATGAGTGGTTGAGACAATGGAATAGAAATCTCTTGAACTCTTCTCCTTGTTGGGAAAAGGGACTTCTCCATCGTCTCTTGGGCTTTGTCTTGGCAGCCTGATGGCCCACTTACTCAAAATGGCTTCAAATTAGGGGTCCAGGTAACAGAGATACAAAGCTCCATGGAGCGGTGTCATGGCAATCGGTTGAGGTGATGGAGTACAAATCCCTTGTTCTCTTCCCCACACAATTTTAAATTGTACAGAGAATGTTGAAAGCCAGCTATCAACACCGAAGTCTTACTCAAGCCATGTATGGTGATATAGATTTCTTCCCATTTGTATTCCTCGCATTATTTGAGTTTTGGGGTCCTCCTACCATTTCAGAAAAAGCTGTGCAATGTATAAGTCAGGATGGCCGAGCGGTCTAAGGCGCTGCGTTCAGGTCGCAGTTTCCCCTGGAGGCGTGGGTTCAAATCCCACTTCTGACAGCTTTAGTCTCTCCTGGAAGCAGTGTGTTTGCATCTTGGTTTGAATGCAAGGCAAACGACAGACGCAACTAAAGTGGGTATGATGTCCTTCTTGTAAAATGGAAATGCTCCACACTTTCTGGGGTTTCGTTCTGGAAACCTAATGGTCTCATCACTCAAAAAGGCCCCAATTTCGGGATCCTGGTAAGAAAGCTAAAAAAACTCCATGTAGCTTAGGTGTCGATGAGTGGTTGAGACAATGGAATAGAAATCCCTTGAATTCTTCTCCTTGTTGGAAAAAGTGACTTCTCCATCGTCTCTTGGGTTTCGTTCTGGAAAACTAATGGTCTCATTACTCAAAAAGGCCCCAATTTCGGGATCCTGGTAAGGAAGCTAAAAAAAACTCCATGTAGCTTAGGTGTGGATGAGTGGTTGAGACAATGGAATAGAAATCCTTTGAACTCTTCTCCTTGTTGGAAAAAGTGACTTCTCCATCGTCTCTTGGGTTTCGTTCTGGAAACCTAATGGTCTCATCACTCAAAAAGGCCCCAATTTCGGGATCCTGGTAAGAAAGCTAAAAAAACTTCATGTAGCTTAGGTGTGGATGAGTGGTTGAGACAATGGAATAGAAATCTCTTGAACTCTTCTCCTTGTTGGGAAAAGGGACTTCTCCATCGTCTCTTGGGCTTTGGCTTGGGAGCCTGATGGCCCACTTACTCAAAATGGCTTCAAATTAGGGGTCCAGGTAACAGAGATACAAAGCTCCATGGAGCGGTGTCATGGCTATCGGTTGAGGCGATGGAGTACAAATCCCTTGTTCTCTTCCCTACACAATTTTAAATTGTACAGAGAATGTTGAAAGCCAGCTATCAACACCGAAGTCTTACTCAAGCCATGTATGGTGATATAGATTTCTTCCCATTTGTATTCCTCGCATTATTTGAGTTTTGGGGTCCTCCTACCATTTCAGAAAAAGCTGTGCAATGTATTAGTCAGGATGGCCGAGCGGTCTAAGGCGCTGCGTTCAGGTCGCAGTCTCCCTGGAGGCGTGGGTTCGAATCCCACTTCTGACAGCTTTAGTCTCTCCTGGAAGCAGTGTGTTTGCATCTTGGTTTGAATGCAAGGCAAACGACAGACGCAACTAAAGTGGGTATGATGTCCTTCTTGTAAAATGGAAATGCTCCACACTTTCTGGGGTTTCGTTCTGGAAACCTAATGGTCTCATCACTCAAAAAGGCCCCAATTTCGGGATCCTGGTAGGAAAGCTAAAAAAAACTCCATGTAGCTTAGGTGTCGATGAGTGGTTGAGACAATGGAATAGAAATCCTTTGAACTCTTCTCCTTGTTGGAAAAAGTGACTTCTCCATCGTCTCTTGGGTTTCGTTCTGGAAACCTAATGGTCTCATCACTCAAAAAGGCCCCAATTTCGGGATCCTGGTAAGAAAGCTAAAAAAACTCCATGTAGCTTAGGTGTGGATGAGTGGTTGAGACAATGGAATAGAAATCTCTTGAACTCTTCTCCTTGTTGGGAAAAGGGACTTCTCCATCGTCTCTTGGGCTTTGTCTTGGGAGCCTGATGGCCCACTTACTCAAAATGGCTTCAAATTAGGGGTCCAGGTAACAGAGATACAAAGCTCCATGGAGCGGTGTCATGGCTATCGGTTGAGGCGATGGAGTACAAATCCCTTGTTCTCTTCCCCACACAATTTTAAATTGTACAGAGAATGTTGAAAGCCAGCTATCAACACCGAAGTCTTACTCAAGCCATGTATGGTGATATAGATTTCTTCCCATTTGTATTCCTCGCATTATTTGAGTTTTGGGGTCCTCCTACCATTTCAGAAAAAGCCGTGCAATGTATTAGTCAGGATGGCCGAGCGGTCTAAGGCGCTGCGTTCAGGTCGCAGTCTCCCCTGGAGGCGTGGGTTCGAATCCCACTTCTGACAGCATTAGTCTCTCCTGGAAGCAGTGTGTTTGCATCTTGGTTTGAATGCAAGGCAAACGACAGACGCAACTAAAGTGGGTATGATGTCCTTCTTGTAAAATGGAAATGCTCCACACTTTCTGGGGTTTCGTTCTGGAAACCTAATGGTCTCATCACTCAAAAAGGCCCCAATTTCGGGATCCTGGTAAGAAAGCTAAAAAAAACTCCATGTAGCTTAGGTGTCGATGAGTGGTTGAGACAATGGAATAGAAATCCTTTGAACTCTTCTCCTTGTTGGAAAAAGTGACTTCTCCATCGTCTCTTGGGTTTCGTTCTGGAAACCTAATGGTCTCATCACTCAAAAAGGCCCCAATTTCGGGATCCTGGTAAGGAAGCTAAAAAAAACTCCATGTAGCTTAGGTGTCGATGAGTGGTTGAGACAATGGAATAGAAATCCTTTGAACTCTTCTCCTTGTTGGAAAAAGTGACTTCTCCATCGTCTCTTGGGTTTCGTTCTGGAAACCTAATGGTCTCATCACTCAAAAAGGCCCCAATTTCGGGATCCTGGTAAGGAAGCTAAAAAAAACTCCATGTAGCTTAGGTGTCGATGAGTGGTTGAGACAATGGAATAGAAATCCTTTGAACTCTTCTCCTTGTTGGAAAAAGTGACTTCTCCATCGTCTCTTGGGTTTCGTTCTGGAAACCTAATGGTCTCATCACTCAAAAAGGCCCCAATTTCGGGATCCTGGTAAGAAAGCTAAAAAAACTCCATGTAGCTTAGGTGTGGATGAGTGGTTGAGACAATGGAATAGAAATCTCTTGAACTCTTCTCCTTGTTGGGAAAAGGGACTTCTCCATCGTCTCTTGGGCTTTGTCTTGGGAGCCTGATGGCCCACTTACTCAAAATGGCTTCAAATTAGGGGTCCAGGTAACAGAGATACAAAGCTCCATGGAGCGGTGTCATGGCTATCGGTTGAGGCGATGGAGTACAAATCCCTTGTTCTCTTCCCCACACAATTTTAAATTGTACAGAGAATGTTGAAAGCCAGCTATCAACACCGAAGTCTTACTCAAGCCATGTATGGTGATATAGATTTCTTCCCATTTGTATTCCTCGCATTATTTGAGTTTTGGGGTCCTCCTACCATTTCAGAAAAAGCCGTGCAATGTATTAGTCAGGATGGCCGAGCGGTCTAAGGCGCTGCGTTCAGGTCGCAGTCTCCCCTGGAGGCGTGGGTTCGAATCCCACTTCTGACAGCATTAGTCTCTCCTGGAAGCAGTGTGTTTGCATCTTGGTTTGAATGCAAGGCAAACGACAGACGCAACTAAAGTGGGTATGATGTCCTTCTTGTAAAATGGAAATGCTCCACACTTTCTGGGGTTTCGTTCTGGAAACCTAATGGTCTCATCACTCAAAAAGGCCCCAATTTCGGGATCCTGGTAAGAAAGCTAAAAAAAAACTCCATGTAGCTTAGGTGTCGATGAGTGGTTGAGACAATGGAATAGAAATCCTTTGAACTCTTCTCCTTGTTGGAAAAAGTGACTTCTCCATCGTCTCTTGGGTTTCGTTCTGGAAACCTAATGGTCTCATCACTCAAAAAGGCCCCAATTTCGGGATCCTGGTAAGGAAGCTAAAAAAAACTCCATGTAGCTTAGGTGTCGATGAGTGGTTGAGACAATGGAATAGAAATCCTTTGAACTCTTCTCCTTGTTGGAAAAAGTGACTTCTCCATCGTCTCTTGGGTTTCGTTCTGGAAACCTAATGGTCTCATCACTCAAAAAGGCCCCAATTTCGGGATCCTGGTAAGGAAGCTAAAAAAAACTCCATGTAGCTTAGGTGTCGATGAGTGGTTGAGACAATGGAATAGAAATCCTTTGAACTCTTCTCCTTGTTGGAAAAAGTGACTTCTCCATCGTCTCTTGGGTTTCGTTCTGGAAACCTAATGGTCTCATCACTCAAAAAGGCCCCAATTTCGGGATCCTGGTAAGAAAGCTAAAAAAACTCCATGTAGCTTAGGTGTGGATGAGTGGTTGAGACAATGGAATAGAAATCTCTTGAACTCTTCTCCTTGTTGGGAAAAGGGACTTCTCCATCGTCTCTTGGGCTTTGTCTTGGCAGCCTGATGGCCCACTTACTCAAAATGGCTTCAAATTAGGGGTCCAGGTAACAGAGATACAAAGCTCCATGGAGCGGTGTCATGGCAATCGGTTGAGGTGATGGAGTACAAATCCCTTGTTCTCTTCCCCACACAATTTTAAATTGTACAGAGAATGTTGAAAGCCAGCTATCAACACCGAAGTCTTACTCAAGCCATGTATGGTGATATAGATTTCTTCCCATTTGTATTCCTCGCATTATTTGAGTTTTGGGGTCCTCCTACCATTTCAGAAAAAGCTGTGCAATGTATTAGTCAGGATGGCCGAGCGGTCTAAGGCGCTGCGTTCAGGTCGCAGTCTCCCCTGGAGGCGCGGGTTCAAATCCCACTTCTGACAGCTTTAGTCTCTCCTGGAAGCAGTGTGTTTGCATCTTGGTTTGAATGCAAGGCAAACGACAGACGCAACTAAAGTGGGTATGATGTCCTTCTTGTAAAATGGAAATGCTCCACACTTTCTGGGGTTTCGTTCTGGAAACCTAATGGTCTCATCACTCAAAAAGGCCCCAATTTCGGGATCCTGGTAAGAAAGCTAAAAAAACTCCATGTAGCTTAGGTGTCGATGAGTGGTTGAGACAATGGAATAGAAATCCCTTGAATTCTTCTCCTTGTTGGAAAAAGTGACTTCTCCATCGTCTCTTGGGTTTCGTTCTGGAAAACTAATGGTCTCATTACTCAAAAAGGCCCCAATTTCGGGATCCTGGTAAGGAAGCTAAAAAAAACTCCATGTAGCTTAGGTGTGGATGAGTGGTTGAGACAATGGAATAGAAATCCTTTGAACTCTTCTCCTTGTTGGAAAAAGTGACTTCTCCATCGTCTCTTGGGTTTCGTTCTGGAAACCTAATGGTCTCATCACTCAAAAAGGCCCCAATTTCGGGATCCTGGTAAGAAAGCTAAAAAAACTTCATGTAGCTTAGGTGTGGATGAGTGGTTGAGACAATGGAATAGAAATCTCTTGAACTCTTCTCCTTGTTGGGAAAAGGGACTTCTCCATCGTCTCTTGGGCTTTGGCTTGGGAGCCTGATGGCCCACTTACTCAAAATGGCTTCAAATTAGGGGTCCAGGTAACAGAGATACAAAGCTCCATGGAGCGGTGTCATGGCTATCGGTTGAGGCGATGGAGTACAAATCCCTTGTTCTCTTCCCTACACAATTTTAAATTGTACAGAGAATGTTGAAAGCCAGCTATCAACACCGAAGTCTTACTCAAGCCATGTATGGTGATATAGATTTCTTCCCATTTGTATTCCTCGCATTATTTGAGTTTTGGGGTCCTCCTACCATTTCAGAAAAAGCTGTGCAATGTATTAGTCAGGATGGCCGAGCGGTCTAAGGAGCTGCGTTCAGGTCGCAGTCTCCCTGGAGGCGTGGGTTCGAATCCCACTTCTGACAGCTTTAGTCTCTCCTGGAAGCAGTGTGTTTGCATCTTGGTTTGAATGCAAGGCAAACGACAGACGCAACAAAAGTGGGTATGATGTCCTTCTTGTAAAATGGAAATGCTCCACACTTTCTGGGGTTTCGTTCTGGAAACCTAATGGTCTCATCACTCAAAAAGGCCCCAATTTCGGGATCCTGGTAGGAAAGCTAAAAAAAAACTCCATGTAGCTTAGGTGTCGATGAGTGGTTGAGACAATGGAATAGAAATCCTTTGAACTCTTCTCCTTGTTGGAAAAAGTGACTTCTCCATCGTCTCTTGGGTTTCGTTCTGGAAACCTAATGGTCTCATCACTCAAAAAGGCCCCAATTTCGGGATCCTGGTAAGAAAGCTAAAAAAACTCCATGTAGCTTAGGTGTGGATGAGTGGTTGAGACAATGGAATAGAAATCTCTTGAACTCTTCTCCTTGTTGGGAAAAGGGACTTCTCCATCGTCTCTTGGGCTTTGTCTTGGGAGCCTGATGGCCCACTTACTCAAAATGGCTTCAAATTAGGGGTCCAGGTAACAGAGATACAAAGCTCCATGGAGCGGTGTCATGGCTATCGGTTGAGGCGATGGAGTACAAATCCCTTGTTCTCTTCCCCACACAATTTTAAATTGTACAGAGAATGTTGAAAGCCAGCTATCAACACCGAAGTCTTACTCAAGCCATGTATGGTGATATAGATTTCTTCCCATTTGTATTCCTCGCATTATTTAAGTTTTGGGGTCCTCCTACCATTTCAGAAAAAGCCGTGCAATGTATTAGTCAGGATGGCCGAGCGGTCTAAGGCGCTGCGTTCAGGTCGCAGTCTCCCCTGGAGGCGTGGGTTTCCAATCCCACTTCTGACAGCTTTAGTCTCTCCTGGAAGCAGTGTGTTTGCATCTTGGTTTGAATGCAAGGCAAACGACAGACGCAACTAAAGTGGGTTTGATGTCCTTCTTGTAAAATGGAAATGCTCCACACTTTCTGGGGTTTCGTTCTGGAAACCTAATGGTCTCATCACTCAAAAAGGCCCCAATTTCAGGATCCTGGTAAGAAAGCTAAAAAAACTCCATGTAGCTTAGGTGTCGATGAGTGGTTGAGACAATGGAATAGAAATCCTTTGAACTCTTCTCCTTGTTGGAAAAAGTGACTTCTCCATCATCTCTTGGGTTTCGTTCTGGAAACCTAATGGTCTCATCACTCAAAAAGGCCCCAATTTCGGGATCCTGGTAAGAAAGCTAAAAAAACTTCATGTAGCTTAGGTGTGGATGAGTGGTTGAGACAATGGAATAGAAATCTCTTGAACTCTTCTCCTTGTTGGGAAAAGGGACTTCTCCATCGTCTCTTGGGCTTTGTCTTGGGAGCCTGATGGCCCACTTACTCAAAATGGCTTCAAATTAGGGGTCCAGGTAACAGAGATACAAAGCTCCATGGAGCGGTGTCATGGCTATCGGTTGAGGCGATGGAGTACAAATCCCTTGTTCTCTTCCCCACACAATTTTAAATTGTACAGAGAATGTTGAAAGCCAGCTATCAACACCGAAGTCTTACTCAAGCCATGTATGGTGATATAGATTTCTTCCCATTTGTATTCCTCGCATTATTTGAGTTTTGGGGTCCTCCTACCATTTCAGAAAAAGCCGTGCAATGTATTAGTCAGGATGGCCGAGCGGTCTAAGGCGCTGCGTTCAGGTCGCAGTCTCCCCTGGAGGCGTGGGTTCGAATCCCACTTCTGACAGCTTTAGTCTCTCCTGGAAGCAGTGTGTTTGCATCTTGGTTTGAATGCAAGGCAAACGACAGACGCAACTAAAGTGGGTTTGATGTCCTTCTTGTAAAATGGAAATGCTCCACACTTTCTGGGGTTTCGTTCTGGAAACCTAATGGTCTCATCACTCAAAAAGGCCCCAATTTCGGGATCCTGGTAAGAAAGCTAAAAAAACTTCATGTAGCTTAGGTGTGGATGAGTGGTTGAGACAATGGAATAGAAATCTCTTGAACTCTTCTCCTTGTTGGGAAAAGGGACTTCTCCATCGTCTCTTGGGCTTTGGCTTGGGAGCCTGATGGCCCACTTACTCAAAATGGCTTCAAATTAGGGGTCCAGGTAACAGAGATACAAAGCTCCATGGAGCGGTGTCATGGCTATCGGTTGAGGCGATGGAGTACAAATCCCTTGTTCTCTTCCCTACACAATTTTAAATTGTACAGAGAATGTTGAAAGCCAGCTATCAACACAGAAGTCTTACTCAAGCCATGTATGGTGATATAGATTTCTTCCCATTTGTATTCCTCGCATTATTTGAGTTTTGGGGTCCTCCTACCATTTCAGAAAAAGCTGTGCAATGTATTAGTCAGGATGGCCGAGCGGTCTAAGGCGCTGCGTTCAGGTCGCAGTCTCCCTGGAGGCGTGGGTTCGAATCCCACTTCTGACAGCTTTAGTCTCTCCTGGAAGCAGTGTGTTTGCATCTTGGTTTGAATGCAAGGCAAACGACAGACGCAACTAAAGTGGGTATGATGTCCTTCTTGTAAAATGGAAATGCTCCACACTTTCTGGGGTTTCGTTCTGGAAACCTAATGGTCTCATCACTCAAAAAGGCCCCAATTTCGGGATCCTGGTAGGAAAGCTAAAAAAAACTCCATGTAGCTTAGGTGTCGATGAGTGGTTGAGACAATGGAATAGAAATCCTTTGAACTCTTCTCCTTGTTGGAAAAAGTGACTTCTCCATTGTCTCTTGGGTTTCGTTCTGGAAACCTAATGGTCTCATCACTCAAAAAGGCCCCAATTTCGGGATCCTGGTAAGAAAGCTAAAAAAACTCCATGTAGCTTAGGTGTGGATGAGTGGTTGAGACAATGGAATAGAAATCTCTTGAACTCTTCTCCTTGTTGGGAAAAGGGACTTCTCCATCGTCTCTTGGGCTTTGTCTTGGCAGCCTGATGGCCCACTTACTCAAAATGGCTTCAAATTAGGGGTCCAGGTAACAGAGATACAAAGCTCCATGGAGCGGTGTCATGGCAATCGGTTGAGGTGATGGAGTACAAATCCCTTGTTCTCTTCCCCACACAATTTTAAATTGTACAGAGAATGTTGAAAGCCAGCTATCAACACCGAAGTCTTACTCAAGCCATGTATGGTGATATAGATTTCTTCCCATTTGTATTCCTCGCATTATTTGAGTTTTGGGGTCCTCCTACCATTTCAGAAAAAGCTGTGCAATGTATAAGTCAGGATGGCCGAGCGGTCTAAGGCGCTGCGTTCAGGTCGCAGTCTCCCCTGGAGGCGTGGGTTTCCAATCCCACTTCTGACAGCTTTAGTCTCTCCTGGAAGCAGTGTGTTTGCATCTTGGTTTGAATGCAAGGCAAACGACAGACGCAACTAAAGTGGGTTTGATGTCCTTCTTGTAAAATGGAAATGCTCCACACTTTCTGGGGTTTCGTTCTGGAAACCTAATGGTCTCATCACTCAAAAAGGCCCCAATTTCAGGATCCTGGTAAGAAAGCTAAAAAAACTCCATGTAGCTTAGGTGTCGATGAGTGGTTGAGACAATGGAATAGAAATCCTTTGAACTCTTCTCCTTGTTGGAAAAAGTGACTTCTCCATCATCTCTTGGGTTTCGTTCTGGAAACCTAATGGTCTCATCACTCAAAAAGGCCCCAATTTCGGGATCCTGGTAAGAAAGCTAAAAAAACTTCATGTAGCTTAGGTGTGGATGAGTGGTTGAGACAATGGAATAGAAATCTCTTGAACTCTTCTCCTTGTTGGGAAAAGGGACTTCTCCATCGTCTCTTGGGCTTTGTCTTGGGAGCCTGATGGCCCACTTACTCAAAATGGCTTCAAATTAGGGGTCCAGGTAACAGAGATACAAAGCTCCATGGAGCGGTGTCATGGCTATCGGTTGAGGCGATGGAGTACAAATCCCTTGTTCTCTTCCCCACACAATTTTAAATTGTACAGAGAATGTTGAAAGCCAGCTATCAACACCGAAGTCTTACTCAAGCCATGTATGGTGATATAGATTTCTTCCCATTTGTATTCCTCGCATTATTTGAGTTTTGGGGTCCTCCTACCATTTCAGAAAAAGCCGTGCAATGTATTAGTCAGGATGGCCGAGCGGTCTAAGGCGCTGCGTTCAGGTCGCAGTCTCCCCTGGAGGCGTGGGTTCGAATCCCACTTCTGACAGCTTTAGTCTCTCCTGGAAGCAGTGTGTTTGCATCTTGGTTTGAATGCAAGGCAAACGACAGACGCAACTAAAGTGGGTTTGATGTCCTTCTTGTAAAATGGAAATGCTCCACACTTTCTGGGGTTTCGTTCTGGAAACCTAATGGTCTCATCACTCAAAAAGGCCCCAATTTCGGGATCCTGGTAAGAAAGCTAAAAAAACTTCATGTAGCTTAGGTGTGGATGAGTGGTTGAGACAATGGAATAGAAATCTCTTGAACTCTTCTCCTTGTTGGGAAAAGGGACTTCTCCATCGTCTCTTGGGCTTTGGCTTGGGAGCCTGATGGCCCACTTACTCAAAATGGCTTCAAATTAGGGGTCCAGGTAACAGAGATACAAAGCTCCATGGAGCGGTGTCATGGCTATCGGTTGAGGCGATGGAGTACAAATCCCTTGTTCTCTTCCCTACACAATTTTAAATTGTACAGAGAATGTTGAAAGCCAGCTATCAACACCGAAGTCTTACTCAAGCCATGTATGGTGATATAGATTTCTTCCCATTTGTATTCCTCGCATTATTTGAGTTTTGGGGTCCTCCTACCATTTCAGAAAAAGCTGTGCAATGTATTAGTCAGGATGGCCGAGCGGTCTAAGGCGCTGCGTTCAGGTCGCAGTCTCCCTGGAGGCGTGGGTTCGAATCCCACTTCTGACAGCTTTAGTCTCTCCTGGAAGCAGTGTGTTTGCATCTTGGTTTGAATGCAAGGCAAACGACAGACGCAACTAAAGTGGGTATGATGTCCTTCTTGTAAAATGGAAATGCTCCACACTTTCTGGGGTTTCGTTCTGGAAACCTAATGGTCTCATCACTCAAAAAGGCCCCAATTTCGGGATCCTGGTAGGAAAGCTGAAAAAAACTCCATGTAGCTTAGGTGTCGATGAGTGGTTGAGACAATGGAATAGAAATCCTTTGAACTCTTCTCCTTGTTGGAAAAAGTGACTTCTCCATCGTCTCTTGGGTTTCGTTCTGGAAACCTAATGGTCTCATCACTCAAAAAGGCCCCAATTTCGGGATCCTGGTAAGAAAGCTAAAAAAACTCCATGTAGCTTAGGTGTGGATGAGTGGTTGAGACAATGGAATAGAAATCTCTTGAACTCTTCTCCTTGTTGGGAAAAGGGACTTCTCCATCGTCTCTTGGGCTTTGTCTTGGGAGCCTGATGGCCCACTTACTCAAAATGGCTTCAAATTAGGGGTCCAGGTAACAGAGATACAAAGCTCCATGGAGCGGTGTCATGGCTATCGGTTGAGGCGATGGAGTACAAATCCCTTGTTCTCTTCCCCACACAATTTTAAATTGTACAGAGAATGTTGAAAGCCAGCTATCAACACCGAAGTCTTACTCAAGCCATGTATGGTGATATAGATTTCTTCCCATTTGTATTCCTCGCATTATTTGAGTTTTGGGGTCCTCCTACCATTTCAGAAAAAGCCGTGCAATGTATTAGTCAGGATGGCCGAGCGGTCTAAGGCGCTGCGTTCAGGTCGCAGTCTCCCCTGGAGGCGTGGGTTCGAATCCCACTTCTGACAGCTTTAGTCTCTCCTGGAAGCAGTGTGTTTGCATCTTGGTTTGAATGCAAGGCAAACGACAGACGCAACTAAAGTGGGTTTGATGTCCTTCTTGTAAAATGGAAATGCTCCACACTTTCTGGGGTTTCGTTCTGGAAACCTAATGGTCTCATCACTCAAAAAGGCCCCAATTTCAGGATCCTGGTAAGAAAGCTAAAAAAACTCCATGTAGCTTAGGTGTCGATGAGTGGTTGAGACAATGGAATAGAAATCCTTTGAACTCTTCTCCTTGTTGGAAAAAGTGACTTCTCCATTGTCTCTTGGGTTTCGTTCTGGAAACCTAATGGTCTCATCACTCAAAAAGGCCCCAATTTCGGGATCCTGGTAAGAAAGCTAAAAAAACTCCATGTAGCTTAGGTGTGGATGAGTGGTTGAGACAATGGAATAGAAATCTCTTGAACTCTTCTCCTTGTTGGGAAAAGGGACTTCTCCATCGTCTCTTGGGCTTTGTCTTGGCAGCCTGATGGCCCACTTACTCAAAATGGCTTCAAATTAGGGGTCCAGGTAACAGAGATACAAAGCTCCATGGAGCGGTGTCATGGCAATCGGTTGAGGTGATGGAGTACAAATCCCTTGTTCTCTTCCCCACACAATTTTAAATTGTACAGAGAATGTTGAAAGCCAGCTATCAACACCGAAGTCTTACTCAAGCCATGTATGGTGATATAGATTTCTTCCCATTTGTATTCCTCGCATTATTTGAGTTTTGGGGTCCTCCTACCATTTCAGAAAGAGCTGTGCAATGTATAAGTCAGGATGGCCGAGCGGTCTAAGGCGCTGCGTTCAGGTCGCAGTTTCCCCTGGAGGCGTGGGTTCAAATCCCACTTCTGACAGCTTTAGTCTCTCCTGGAAGCAGTGTGTTTGCATCTTGGTTTGAATGCAAGGCAAACGACAGACGCAACTAAAGTGGGTATGATGTCCTTCTTGTAAAATGGAAATGCTCCACACTTTCTGGGGTTTCGTTCTGGAAACCTAATGGTCTCATCACTCAAAAAGGCCCCAATTTCGGGATCCTGGTAAGAAAGCTAAAAAAACTCCATGTAGCTTAGGTGTCGATGAGTGGTTGAGACAATGGAATAGAAATCCCTTGAATTCTTCTCCTTGTTGGAAAAAGTGACTTCTCCATCGTCTCTTGGGTTTCGTTCTGGAAAACTAATGGTCTCATTACTCAAAAAGGCCCCAATTTCGGGATCCTGGTAAGGAAGCTAAAAAAAACTCCATGTAGCTTAGGTGTGGATGAGTGGTTGAGACAATGGAATAGAAATCCTTTGAACTCTTCTCCTTGTTGGAAAAAGTGACTTCTCCATCGTCTCTTGGGTTTCGTTCTGGAAACCTAATGGTCTCATCACTCAAAAAGGCCCCAATTTCGGGATCCTGGTAAGAAAGCTAAAAAAACTTAATGTAGCTTAGGTGTGGATGAGTGGTTGAGACAATGGAATAGAAATCTCTTGAACTCTTCTCCTTGTTGGGAAAAGGGACTTCTCCATCGTCTCTTGGGCTTTGGCTTGGGAGCCTGATGGCCCACTTACTCAAAATGGCTTCAAATTAGGGGTCCAGGTAACAGAGATACAAAGCTCCATGGAGCGGTGTCATGGCTATCGGTTGAGGCGATGGAGTACAAATCCCTTGTTCTCTTCCCTACACAATTTTAAATTGTACAGAGAATGTTGAAAGCCAGCTATCAACACCGAAGTCTTACTCAAGCCATGTATGGTGATATAGATTTCTTCCCATTTGTATTCCTCGCATTATTTGAGTTTTGGGGTCCTCCTACCATTTCAGAAAAAGCTGTGCAATGTATTAGTCAGGATGGCCGAGCGGTCTAAGGCGCTGCGTTCAGGTCGCAGTCTCCCTGGAGGCGTGGGTTCGAATCCCACTTCTGACAGCTTTAGTCTCTCCTGGAAGCAGTGTGTTTGCATCTTGGTTTGAATGCAAGGCAAACGACAGACGCAACTAAAGTGGGTATGATGTCCTTCTTGTAAAATGGAAATGCTCCACACTTTCTGGGGTTTCGTTCTGGAAACCTAATGGTCTCATCACTCAAAAAGGCCCCAATTTCGGGATCCTGTTAAGAAAGCTAAAAAAAACTCCATGTAGCTTAGGTGTGGATGAGTGGTTGAGACAATGGAATAGAAATCCTTTGTACTCTTCTCCTTGTTGGAAAAAGTGACTTCTCCATGGTCTCTTGGGTTTCGTTCTGGAAACCTAATGGTCTCATCACTCAAAAAGGCCCCAATTTCGGGATCCTGGTAAGAAAGCTAAAAAAACTCCATGTAGCTTAGGTGTGGATGAGTGGTTGAGACAATGGAATAGAAATCTCTTGAACTCTTCTCCTTGTTGGGAAAAGGGACTTCTCCATCGTCTCTTGGGCTTTGTCTTGGGAGCCTGATGGCCCACTTACTCAAAATGGCTTCAAATTAGGGGTCCAGGTAACAGAGATACAAAGCTCCATGGAGCGGTGTCATGGCTATCGGTTGAGGCGATGGAGTACAAATCCCTTGTTCTCTTCCCCACACAATTTTAAATTGTACAGAGAATGTTGAAAGCCAGCTATCAACACCGAAGTCTTACTCAAGCCATGTATGGTGATATAGATTTCTTCCCATTTGTATTCCTCGCATTATTTGAGTTTTGGGGTCCTCCTACCATTTCAGAAAAAGCTGTGCAATGTATTAGTCAGGATGGCCGAGCGGTCTAAGGCGCTGCGTTAAGGTCGCAGTCTCCCTGGAGGCGTGGGTTCGAATCCCACTTCTGACAGCTTTAGTCTCTCCTGGAAGCAGTGTGTTTGCATCTTGGTTTGAATGCAAGGCAAACGACAGACGCAACTAAAGTGGGTATGATGTCCTTCTTGTAAAATGGAAATGCTCCACACTTTCTGGGGTTTCGTTCTGGAAACCTAATGGTCTCATCACTCAAAAAGGCCCCAATTTCGGGATCCTGGTAAGAAAGCTAAAAAAACTCCATGTAGCTTAGGTGTGGATGAGTGGTTGAGACAATGGAATAGAAATCTCTTGAACTCTTCTCCTTGTTGGGAAAAGGGACTTCTCCATCGTCTCTTGGGCTTTGTCTTTGGAGCCTGATGGCCCACTTACTCAAAATGGCTTCAAATTAGGGGTCCAGGTAACAGAGATACAAAGCTCCATGGAGCGGTGTCATGGCTATCGGTTGAGGCGATGGAGTACAAATCCCTTGTTCTCTTCCCCACACAATTTTAAATTGTACAGAGAATGTTGAAAGCCAGCTATCAACACCGAAGTCTTACTCAAGCCATGTATGGTGATATAGATTTCTTCCCATTTGTATTCCTCGCATTATTTGAGTTTTGGGGTCCTCCTACCATTTCAGAAAAAGCTGTGCAATGTATTAGTCAGGATGGCCGAGCGGTCTAAGGCGCTGCGTTAAGGTCGCAGTCTCCCTGGAGGCGTGGGTTCGAATCCCACTTCTGACAGCTTTAGTCTCTCCTGGAAGCAGTGTGTTTGCATCTTGGTTTGAATGCAAGGCAAACGACAGACGCAACTAAAGTGGGTATGATGTCCTTCTTGTAAAATGGAAATGCTCCACACTTTCTGGGGTTTCGTTCTGGAAACCTAATGGTCTCATCACTCAAAAAGGCCCCAATTTCGGGATCCTGGTAAGAAAGCTAAAAAAACTCCATGTAGCTTAGGTGTCAATGAGTGGTTGAGACAATGGAATAGAAATCCTTTGAACTCTTCTCCTTGTTGGAAAAAGTGACTTCTCCATCGTCTCTTGGGTTTCGTTCTGGAAACCTAATGGTCTCATCACTCAAAAAGGCCCCAATTTCGGGATCCTGGTAAGGAAGCTAAAAAAAACTCCATGTAGCTTAGGTGTGGATGAGTGGTTGAGACAATGGAATAAAAATCTCTTGAACTCTTCTCCTTGTTGGGAAAAGGGACTTCTCCATCGTCTCTTGGGCTTTGTCTTGGCAGCCTGATGGCCCACTTACTCAAAATGGCTTCAAATTAGGGGTCCAGGTAACAGAGATACAAAGCTCCATGGAGCGGTGTCATGGCTATCGGTTGAGGTGATGGAGTACAAATCCCTTGTTCTCTTCCCCACACAATTTTAAATTGTACAGAGAATGTTGAAAGCCAGCTATCAACACCGAAGTCTTACTCAAGCCATGTATGGTGATATAGATTTCTTCCCATTTGTATTCCTCGCATTATTTGAGTTTTGGGGTCCTCCTACCATTTCAGAAAAAGCTGTGCAATGTATTAGTCAGGATGGCCGAGCGGTCTAAGGCGCTGCGTTCAGGTCGCAGTCTCCCTGGAGGCGTGGGTTCGAATCCCACTTCTGACAGCTTTAGTCTCTCCTGGAAGCAGTGTGTTTGCATCTTGGTTTGAATGCAAGGCAAACGACAGACGCAACTAAAGTGGGTATGATGTCCTTCTTGTAAAATGGAAATGCTCCACACTTTCTGGGGTTTCGTTCTGGAAACCTAATGGTCTCATCACTCAAAAAGGCCCCAATTTCGGGATCCTGGTAAGGAAGCTAAAAAAAACTCCATGTAGCTTAGGTGTCGATGAGTGGTTGAGACAATGGAATAGAAATCCTTTGAACTCTTCTCCTTGTTGGAAAAAGTGACTTCTCCATCGTCTCTTGGGTTTCGTTCTGGAAACCTAATGGTCTCATCACTCAAAAAGGCCCCAATTTCGGGATCCTGGTAAGAAAGCTAAAAAAACTCCATGTAGCTTAGGTGTGGATGAGTGGTTGAGACAATGGAATAGAAATCTCTTGAACTCTTCTCCTTGTTGGGAAAAGGGACTTGTCCATCGTCTCTTGGGCTTTGTCTTGGCAGCCTGATGGCCCACTTACTCAAAATGGCTTCAAATTAGGGGTCCAGGTAACAGAGATACAAAGCTCCATGGAGCGGTGTCATGGCAATCGGTTGAGGTGATGGAGTACAAATCCCTTGTTCTCTTCCCCACACAATTTTAAATTGTACAGAGAATGTTGAAAGCCAGCTATCAACACCGAAGTCTTACTCAAGCCATGTATGGTGATATAGATTTCTTCCCATTTGTATTCCTCGCATTATTTGAGTTTTGGGGTCCTCCTACCATTTCAGAAAAAGCTGTGCAATGTATTAGTCAGGATGGCCGAGCGGTCTAAGGCGCTGCGTTCAGGTCGCAGTCTCCCCTGGAGGCGTGGGTTCAAATCCCACTTCTGACAGCTTTAGTCTCTCCTGGAAGCAGTGTGTTTGCATCTTGGTTTGAATGCAAGGCAAACGACAGACGCAACTAAAGTGGGTATGATGTCCTTCTTGTAAAATGGAAATGCTCCACACTTTCTGGGGTTTCGTTCTGGAAACCTAATGGTCTCATCACTCAAAAAGGCCCCAATTTCGGGATCCTGGTAGGAAAGCTAAAAAAAACTCCATGTAGCTTAGGTGTCGATGAGTGGTTGAGACAATGGAATAGAAATCCTTTGAACTCTTCTCCTTGTTGGAAAAAGTGACTTCTCCATCGTCTCTTGGGTTTCGTTCTGGAAACCTAATGGTCTCATCACTCAAAAAGGCCCCAATTTCGGGATCCTGGTAAGGAAGCTAAAAAAAACTCCATGTAGCTTAGGTGTGGATGAGTGGTTGAGACAATGGAATAAAAATCTCTTGAACTCTTCTCCATGTTGGGAAAAGGGACTTCTCCATCGTCTCTTGGGCTTTGTCTTGGCAGCCTGATGGCCCACTTACTCAAAATGGCTTCAAATTAGGGGTCCAGGTAACAGAGATACAAAGCTCCATGGAGCGGTGTCATGGCTATCGGTTGAGGTGATGGAGTACAAATCCCTTGTTCTCTTCCCCACACAATTTTAAATTGTACAGAGAATGTTGAAAGCCAGCTATCAACACCGAAGTCTTACTCAAGCCATGTATGGTGATATAGATTTCTTCCCATTTGTATTCCTCGCATTATTTGAGTTTTGGGGTCCTCCTACCATTTCAGAAAAAGCTGTGCAATGTATTAGTCAGGATGGCCGAGCGGTCTAAGGCGCTGCGTTCAGGTCGCAGTCTCCCTGGAGGCGTGGGTTCGAATCCCACTTCTGACAGCTTTAGTCTCTCCTGGAAGCAGTGTGTTTGCATCTTGGTTTGAATGCAAGGCAAACGACAGACGCAACTAAAGTGGGTATGATGTCCTTCTTGTAAAATGGAAATGCTCCACACTTTCTGGGGTTTCGTTCTGGAAACCTAATGGTCTCATCACTCAAAAAGGCCCCAATTTCGGGATCCTGGTAAGGAAGCTAAAAAAAACTCCATGTAGCTTAGGTGTCGATGAGTGGTTGAGACAATGGAATAGAAATCCTTTGAACTCTTCTCCTTGTTGGAAAAAGTGACTTCTCCATCGTCTCTTGGGTTTCGTTCTGGAAACCTAATGGTCTCATCACTCAAAAAGGCCCCAATTTCGGGATCCTGGTAAGAAAGCTAAAAAAACTTCATGTAGCTTAGGTGTGGATGAGTGGTTGAGACAATGGAATAGAAATCTCTTGAACTCTTCTCCTTGTTGGGAAAAGGGACTTCTCCATCGTCTCTTGGGCTTTGGCTTGGGAGCCTGATGGCCCACTTACTCAAAATGGCTTCAAATTAGGGGTCCAGGTAACAGAGATACAAAGCTCCATGGAGCGGTGTCATGGCTATCGGTTGAGGCGATGGAGTACAAATCCCTTGTTCTCTTCCCTACACAATTTTAAATTGTACAGAGAATGTTGAATGCCAGCTATCAACACCGAAGTCTTACTCAAGCCATGTATGGTGATATAGATTTCTTCCCATTTGTATTCCTCGCATTATTTGAGTTTTGGGGTCCTTCTACCATTTCAGAAAAAGCTGTGCAATGTATTAGTCAGGATGGCCGAGCGGTCTAAGGCGCTGCGTTCAGGTCGCAGTCTCCCCTGGAGGCGTGGGTTCAAATCCCACTTCTGACAGCTTTAGTCTCTCCTGGAAGCAGTGTGTTTGCATCTTGGTTTGAATGCAAGGCAAACGACAGACGCAACTAAAGTGGGTATGATGTCCTTCTTGTAAAATGGAAATGCTCCACACTTTCTGGGGTTTCGTTCTGGAAACCTAATGGTCTCATCACTCAAAAAGGCCCCAATTTCGGGATCCTGGTAGGAAAGCTAAAAAAAACTCCATGTAGCTTAGGTGTCGATGAGTGGTTGAGACAATGGAATAGAAATCCTTTGAACTCTTCTCCTTGTTGGAAAAAGTGACTTCTCCATCGTCTCTTGGGTTTCGTTCTGGAAACCTAATGGTCTCATCACTCAAAAAGGCCCCAATTTCGGGATCCTGGTAAGGAAGCTAAAAAAAACTCCATGTAGCTTAGGTGTGGATGAGTGGTTGAGACAATGGAATAAAAATCTCTTGAACTCTTCTCCTTGTTGGGAAAAGGGACTTCTCCATCGTCTCTTGGGCTTTGTCTTGGCAGCCTGATGGCCCACTTACTCAAAATGGCTTCAAATTAGGGGTCCAGGTAACAGAGATACAAAGCTCCATGGAGCGGTGTCATGGCTATCGGTTGAGGTGATGGAGTACAAATCCCTTGTTCTCTTCCCCACACAATTTTAAATTGTACAGAGAATGTTGAAAGCCAGCTATCAACACCGAAGTCTTACTCAAGCCATGTATGGTGATATAGATTTCTTCCCATTTGTATTCCTCGCATTATTTGAGTTTTGGGGTCCTCCTACCATTTCAGAAAAAGCTGTGCAATGTATTAGTCAGGATGGCCGAGCGGTCTAAGGCGCTGCGTTCAGGTCGCAGTCTCCCCTGGAGGCGTGGGTTCGAATCCCACTTCTGACAGCATTAGTCTCTCCTGGAAGCAGTGTGTTTGCATCTTGGTTTGAATGCAAGGCAAACGACAGAAGCAACTAAAGTGGGTATGATGTCCTTCTTGTAAAATGGAAATGCTCCACACTTTCTGGGGTTTCGTTCTGGAAACCTAATGGTCTCATCACTCAAAAAGGCCCCAATTTCGGGATCCTGGTAAGAAAGCTAAAAAAAACTCCATGTAGCTTAGGTGTGGATGAGTGGTTGAGACAATGGAATAGAAATCTCTTGAACTCTTCTCCTTGTTGGGAAAAGGGACTTCTCCATCGTCTCTTGGGCTTTGTCTTGGCAGCCTGATGGCCCACTTACTCAAAATGGCTTCAAATTAGGGGTCCAGGTAACAGAGATACAAAGCTCCATGGAGCGGTGTCATGGCTATCGGTTGAGGTGATGGAGTACAAATCCCTTGTTCTCTTCCCCACACAATTTTAAATTGTACAGAGAATGTTGAAAGCCAGCTATCAACACCGAAGTCTTACTCAAGCCATGTATGGTGATATAGATTTCTTCCCATTTGTATTCCTCGCATTATTTGAGTTTTGGGGTCCTCCTACCATTTCAGAAAAAGCTGTGCAATGTATTAGTCAGGATGGCCGAGCGAATTAAGGCGCTGCGTTTAGGTCGCAGTCTCCCCTGGAGGCGTGGGTTCGAATCCCACTTCTGACAGCTTTAGTCTCTCCTGGAAGCAGTGTGTTTGCATCTTGGTTTGAATGCAAGGCAAACAACAGACGCAACTAAAGTGGGTATGATGTCCTTCTTGTAAAATGGAAATGCTCCACACTTTCTGGGGTTTCGTTCTGGAAACCTAATGGTCTCATCACTCAAAAAGGCCCCAATTTCGGGATCCTGGTAAGGAAGCTAAAAAAAACTCCATGTAGCTTAGGTGTCGATGAGTGGTTGAGACAATGGAATAGAAATCCTTTGAACTCTTCTCCTTGTTGGAAAAAGTGACTTCTCCATCGTCTCTTGGGTTTCGTTCTGGAAACCTAATGGTCTCATCACTCAAAAAGGCCCCAATTTCGGGATCCTGGTAAGAAAGCTAAAAAAAACTCCATGTAGCTTAGGTGTGGATGAGTGGTTGAGACAATGGAATAGAAATCTCTTGAACTCTTCTCCTTGTTGGGAAAAGGGACTTCTCCATCGTCTCTTGGGCTTTGTCTTGGCAGCCTGATGGCCCACTTACTCAAAATGGCTTCAAATTAGGGGTCCAGGTAACAGAGATACAAAGCTCCATGGAGCGGTGTCATGGCTATCGGTTGAGGTGATGGAGTACAAATCCCTTGTTCTCTTCCCCACACAATTTTAAATTGTACAGAGAATGTTGAAAGCCAGCTATCAACACCGAAGTCTTACTCAAGCCATGTATGGTGATATAGATTTCTTCCCATTTGTATTCCTCGCATTATTTGAGTTTTGGGGTCCTCCTACCATTTCAGAAAAAGCTGCCAACTATGTTAGTCAGGATGGCCGAGCTGTCTAAGGCGCTGCGTTCAGGTCGCAGTCTCCCCTGGAGGTGTGGGTTCGAATCCCACTTCTGACAGTTTTAGTCTCTCCTGGAAGCAGTGTGTTTGCATCTTGGTTTGAATGCAAGGCAAACGACAGACCCAACTAAAGTGGGTATGATGTCCTTCTTGTAAAATGGAAATGCTCCACACTTTCTGGGGTTTCGTTCTGGAAACCTAATGGTCTCATCACTCAAAAAGGCCCCAATTTCGGGATCCTGGTAAGAAAGCTAAAAAAACTCCATGTAGCTTAGGTGTCGATGAGTGGTTGAGACAATGGAATAGAAATCCCTTGAATTCTTCTCCTTGTTGGAAAAAGTGACTTCTCCATCGTCTCTTGGGTTTCGTTCTGGAAAACTAATGGTCTCATTACTCAAAAAGGCCCCAATTTCGGGATCCTGGTAAGGAAGCTAAAAAAAACTCCATGTAGCTTAGGTGTGGATGAGTGGTTGAGACAATGGAATAGAAATCCTTTGAACTCTTCTCCTTGTTGGAAAAAGTGACTTCTCCATCGTCTCTTGGGTTTCGTTCTGGAAACCTAATGGTCTCATCACTCAAAAAGGCCCCAATTTCGGGATCCTGGTAAGAAAGCTAAAAAAACTTCATGTAGCTTAGGTGTGGATGAGTGGTTGAGACAATGGAATAGAAATCTCTTGAACTCTTCTCCTTGTTGGGAAAAGGGACTTCTCCATCGTCTCTTGGGCTTTGGCTTGGGAGCCTGATGGCCCACTTACTCAAAATGGCTTCAAATTAGGGGTCCAGGTAACAGAGATACAAAGCTCCATGGAGCGGTGTCATGGCTATCGGTTGAGGCGATGGAGTACAAATCCCTTGTTCTCTTCCCTACACAATTTTAAATTGTACAGAGAATGTTGAATGCCAGCTATCAACACCGAAGTCTTACTCAAGCCATGTATGGTGATATAGATTTCTTCCCATTTGTATTCCTCGCATTATTTGAGTTTTGGGGTCCTCCTACCATTTCAGAAAAAGCTGTGCAATGTATTAGTCAGGATGGCCGAGCGGTCTAAGGCGCTGCGTTCAGGTCGCAGTCTCCCTGGAGGCGTGGGTTTGAATCCCACTTCTGACAGCTTTAGTTTCTCCTGGAAGCAGTGTGTTTGCATCTTGGTTTGAATGCAAGGCAAACGACAGACGCAACTAAAGTGGGTATGATGTCCTTCTTGTAAAATGGAAATGCTCCACACTTTCTGGGGTTTCGTTCTGGAAACCTAATGGTCTCATCACTCAAAAAGGCCCCAATTTCGGGATCCTGGTAGGAAAGCTAAAAAAAACTCCATGTAGCTTAGGTGTCGATGAGTGGTTGAGACAATGGAATAGAAATCCTTTGAACTCTTCTCCTTGCTGGAAAAAGTGACTTCTCCATCGTCTCTTGGGTTTCGTTCTGGAAACCTAATGGTCTCATCCCTACTAACACAGTGGGTTGCAGCAACGTTGCACATAAGTTGTACTTAGGTAAGTTGCAACGTTACCATCAGGCGATGTTGTGACAACGTCCATCTAAGGTCGAAAATAACTTTACCCTCCTAAGTCTAATTAGACTTTTCTGCAACGTTGCAGAAACATTGGCAATATGGGTCCCTGCAACGTCATTAAATAACGTTGCTGTGACGTTGGATTAAAGTCCTATTAGGCTAGCATTAGGATTGCAATCGGGCTATCCCGTGACGTCACTGCTTGCTTGGTTCACAGTTAAAGTAGGCAGGATTCTTTGCCAAACTGCTCCTGTCTTTTGTTCTTTTTTTAAATTTTCGCTTATATCCTTCATATTGTACTATGTTGAGGTGAATAACTCATCTTAGAAATGTTATTGATTGTATATTTCCCTGTTTGTTAACATTTAATGCTTTTTCATTAATTAAAACTAACCTTTCGGTGTCGACCAAGATATCATTTTTCAAAAGACGTGACGAGAAAACCCATTCATTCTCTCGGCATTATGGAACACTTCCACTAGGGGGCGATGAGATCACTTTCCCTCCCTATAGATGGGTTCGCCGTCTACGTCACAGCGGGGTGCGCACGCACGCAGCCTCTTTGGGAAAAAGGAACGAGCGAACGAGGAACGAACTCGCTAGCCACAGTAGCTCCGTTTCGTGTAGCTAATTATGCCTCAAAGCCGCTGTGCTGTGAACTGTACAAACAGAAAAGAACAAGATGATGGCCTCAGATTCTTCAGCATCCCCTCGAGATGTCACCCTTTTCAGAGGAACCACCGAAAGCTGTGGTTTAAAGCCATAAAGAGAGCAGATTGGGGACTAAAACACTTTTTTTGTGTGGTGCGAACTCATTTCTGGTAAGTTATACCAGTTACCTCGGGGGGTTTTCTCATCAAATTACATTGATTTGACTGTTGGTTTAGCTATTTATTTGTTTACTTACCGGTAATAATTTAAGTAAACAGAAGTAACTCATAACCTGCACGCTAAACTAAGTTCAGGAATTGGAAGCCCAATGCTAGCTAGCTAACGTTAGCTAATGCTAGCTAACACGCTACTAATGCTAGCTAACACGCTACTAATGCTAGCTAACACGCTACTAATGCTAGCTAACACGCTACTAATGCTAGCTAACACGCTACTAATGCTAGCTAACACGCTACTAATGCTAGCTAACACGCTACTAATGCTAGCTAACACGCTACCTAGTGCTAGCTAACACGCTACCTAGTGTTAGCTAGCTAAGTCAAGGCCCGAACTTGACTAATGTTTAGACAATATTGAAAATACTCCGACAAACTATTGCAAATCTTTTTTCTGTTACTGCTGGCTTTGTGTTCGCCGCGAACATTTGCAGAAACATAAGCAAGCGAACGGTCTGAGATGTTAAGTTTTGTGTTAGTTAACGTTAATATAAAATGGCCGCTGGACTGAGGGAAATTGTTTGTTTGACTCTGCTGAATTTGGGTTTTCCCCAAGTCCACAACTGGTACTGTTTGCATTTTAAGCTGTTAAAAAATACTGGCGGGGGGGGAAAAGATCATTACTCATTATTCTGAGGAAAACAGGATGGCTGAAATGTATTGATTATGGTACTTTATGCACACAGATCATTACGAAGGTGGCAGGCTCATGGCAAAAGTCTTTGAGCAGCAGTCGTCAATGGATGAGCGCCAGGACGTTAGAAAGAGACGGCGCAACACGCGCTATCACTCCAGTGACGAAGGTAATATACTAAGGTGCATTCAACAGTCCCAAAAGAGTAGTACTTTTGAAATCGTGAGCTAATTTAGTGATATTCCACTAGATGTTCCAAGCCCCGGGCAGCCATTGGTCCCCACTATGCAGGCCAAAGACCAGGTGCCAGGGGCCGGAGTTGAAAGGCCTCTGCCAGCGGTCCAGTACAATCCACGTGTGCTGTACAATCCAGGTATGCATGTTTGTGTTGAAATGAAATGTCTATGCCTACTGCACACTGATAGTTGGACTATTTTTTATTTATTTTGAATACCATTTTACTCATCTTGCAGATTTTCCAAGCTTGTCCCATGTGGGCGAGCGGGGCCCAGGCCCCATTTATAGCACCCCAGCCAGATCATACAGCACCCAGCCAGACCAGGTAAGAGTGGCATGTACTGCTGTGGTGTCTACCTGTCTTGTCTTTATTTAGTTTCCCTCCAAATGCCAGAAGCCAAAGCCAACACCATAAAGTTTCCTGCTAATCCCATTCAGTTAGCTCTGTGATTGGCTTTTTTAGATTGAATACCATTTACTCATCTTGCAGATTTTCCGAGCTCATCCCCTGTGAGCGAAAACCATGCGAGCCCAGGCTTCATGTATAGCACCCCAGCCAGACCAGGTAAGAGTGGCATGTACTGCTGTGGTGTTGTGATGTCTACCTGTTAATGTCTTAATTTATTCTCCTTCAAATGCCAGAAGCCAAAGCATGCTGCCAACACCATAGTTTTATGTCAATGTACTTATAGCCACATCTGTGTTTATCTAGATTTCCAGAGGTCTGTACATCAGCAGTTCTCAGAGATGCGGGAGCAACTCCGTGAGCTTGCACGGACTGTGAGGGAACTGGCCCAGAGCACGCGGCCTGTGGAGTCTGGAGCCCAGGGAGAAGTGCTGGATGTACTGAACCCTGCCCAAACGGACGAGGAGCTGCAGGTCTGTGAGGCCAGGTTGAAGGACCGGGAACATCAGAGGAAGATGGTGAGTGTCTGCAGGGCGGAACTTTGTCTTATTTTTGCAGTGCAGGGAAGGGTACAGTAAATGACTCTTTGTTTTGCAGACACAATACCTAGGTGCCATTGGTGGCAGAGACTTGGCGGACACAGTCCGGCGGGTGCTGTCAGCTGTAGCCACACATGCGGTGTGGAGCGCCTACAGTGTGCACGGGAAGAAGGGGAAGAAGCCACTGAAGAGTTTGACACTCTTCAATGTTCTAACATGTAAGAAATGGTTCATATTTTGAATATTTTTTAATACATCGTCTTTGTTCCATGACCGATGTGAATTGAAACCATTACCTTTCTTGATAACTTAAAGGTGCAGTGATGGTCTCCATGCCAAAGGCTACGATGGCGGAGGTGGCCGCCCAGCTGCAGGAGACATTGAAACATGCCCCTGCTAAATGCAGAAGGGTAAGTGATGTCTTTTTTTTTGGTTTCTCCTACCCAGTGTGACTGCATGGTTCCAAAGATTGTGTACCACTTTTTTGTGCATGTATGTGCGTTGTGTATTTACGGCCATTTCATTGTGTCTTTAGGTATCTGCAGAAGTCCGCCTGAGCACAGCCCATCCAAGCACAGTCCATCTGAGCACTCCCCAGCATTCTGATGAGGAAGACTTCCCTTCCTAGCTGACCCCCAGCCCATCTGAGCACAGCCCCCCCCCCCAGCCCATCTGACGCCCACCCGCAGCCCATCTGAGCACAGCCCCCCCCCCAGCCCATCTGAGCACAGCCCCCCCCCAGCCCATCTGAGCACAGCCCCCCCCCCAGCCCATCTGAGCACAGCCCCCCCCCCCAGCCCATCTGAGCACAGCCCCCCCCCCCAGCCCATCTGAGCACAGCCCCCCCCCCCAGCCCATCTGACGCCCACCCCCAGCCTATCTGAGCACAGCCTGCCATTTTTTTTGTAAATAACTGTTTTTGTATTTTTTTTTTTTATCCTTTTTGTTTTTAAACTTGTTTATCATGTTGCAGGCCAGACATTGTGTACTTTTTTAATAAAATAAATTGTTCTTGACTGAATGGTGTTGTGTCATAACTTTTGTACCATAATTTTGCTTGCTGCATTGACTATGACATTAATAGGCTCTTTGCACAAGCTCCACTACTTCCTGACACTCTACAGGCGTATTTCTTTCCTGTCCTATACTAGTGGATGGAAGTGATTGATCAGGTGTGCTGCACACCGGATTCATCGCTATTGCTATCCAATAGTATAGGACGGTAAAGAAATATGCCTGTAGTTTCAGGAAGTAGTGGAGCTTGTGCAAAGAGCTGATTTGTTTTGTAATGCAAATTATAAATGTAGCCAACGGAAGTGTAGACCACGTTGCAGCAACGTAACAAAGTAATATATAAACGTGTATACAACGTTGCAGCAATATACATCGAAATCATCGCGGAAATCACAACGTTGTGTACACATTGCAGGCACGTTGCAGACACGTTGGACCTGCACGTTGCAGCAACTTGTGTGCAGATACCGCGTTTGCGTTGCATGCACGTTTAACTTGACGTTGAGTGGACCATACAAAAGTCTAAATTGCACGTTTCTGCAACATTGCTGCAACCTGATTGTGTTAGTAGGGATCACTCAAAAAGGCCCCAATTTCGGGATCCTGGTAAGGAAGCTAAAAAAAACTCCATGTAGCTTAGGTGTGGATGAGTGGTTGAGACAATGGAATAAAAATCTCTTGAACTCTTCTCCTTGTTGGGAAAAGGGACTTCTCCATCGTCTCTTGGGCTTTGTCTTGGCAGCCTGATGGCCCACTTACTCAAAATGGCTTCAAATTAGGGGTCCAGGTAACAGAGATACAAAGCTCCATGGAGCGGTGTCATGGCTATCGGTTGAGGTGATGGAGTACAAATCCCTTGTTCTCTTCCCCACACAATTTTAAATTGTACAGAGAATGTTGAAAGCCAGCTATCAACACCGAAGTCTTACTCAAGCCATGTATGGTGATATAGATTTCTTCCCATTTGTATTCCTCGCATTATTTGAGTTTTGGGGTCCTCCTACCATTTCAGAAAAAGCTGCCAACTATGTTAGTCAGGATGGCCGAGCTGTCTAAGGCGCTGCGTTCAGGTCGCAGTCTCCCCTGGAGGTGTGGGTTCGAATCCCACTTCTGACAGTTTTAGTCTCTCCTGGAAGCAGTGTGTTTGCATCTTGGTTTGAATGCAAGGCAAACGACAGACCCAACTAAAGTGGGTATGATGTCCTTCTTGTAAAATGGAAATGCTCCACACTTTCTGGGGTTTCGTTCTGGAAACCTAATGGTCTCATCACTCAAAAAGGCCCCAATTTCGGGATCCTGGTAAGAAAGCTAAAAAAACTCCATGTAGCTTAGGTGTCGATGAGTGGTTGAGACAATGGAATAGAAATCCTTTGAACTCTTCTCCTTGTTGGAAAAAGTGACTTCTCCATCGTCTCTTGGGTTTCGTTCTGGAAACCTAATGGTCTCATCACTCAAAAAGGCCCCAATTTCGGGATCCTGGTAAGGAAGCTAAAAAAAACTCCATGTAGCTTAGGTGTGGATGAGTGGTTGAGACAATGGAATAAAAATCTCTTGAACTCTTCTCCTTGTTGGGAAAAGGGACTTCTCCATCGTCTCTTGGGCTTTGTCTTGGCAGCCTGATGGCCCACTTACTCAAAATGGCTTCAAATTAGGGGTCCAGGTAACAGAGATACAAAGCTCCATGGAGCGGTGTCATGGCTATCGGTTGAGGTGATGGAGTACAAATCCCTTGTTCTCTTCCCCACACAATTTTAAATTGTACAGAGAATGTTGAAAGCCAGCTATCAACACCGAAGTCTTACTCAAGCCATGTATGGTGATATAGATTTCTTCCCATTTGTATTCCTCGCATTATTTGAGTTTTGGGGTCCTCCTACCATTTCAGAAAAAGCTGTGCAATGTATTAGTCAGGATGGCCGAGCGGTCTAAGGCGCTGCGTTCAGGTCGCAGTCTCCCCTGGAGGCGTGGGTTCGAATCCCACTTCTGACAGCATTAGTCTCTCCTGGAAGCAGTGTGTTTGCATCTTGGTTTGAATGCAAGGCAAACGACAGACGCAACTAAAGTGGGTATGATGTCCTTCTTGTAAAATGGAAATGCTCCACACTTTCTGGGGTTTCGTTCTGGAAACCTAATGGTCTCATCACTCAAAAAGGCCCCAATTTCGGGATCCTGGTAAGAAAGCTAAAAAAAACTCCATGTAGCTTAGGTGTGGATGAGTGGTTGAGACAATGGAATAGAAATCTCTTGAACTCTTCTCCTTGTTGGGAAAAGGGACTTCTCCATCGTCTCTTGGGCTTTGTCTTGGCAGCCTGATGGCCCACTTACTCAAAATGGCTTCAAATTAGGGGTCCAGGTAACAGAGATACAAAGCTCCATGGAGCGGTGTCATGGCTATCGGTTGAGGTGATGGAGTACAAATCCCTTGTTCTCTTCCCCACACAATTTTAAATTGTACAGAGAATGTTGAAAGCCAGCTATCAACACCGAAGTCTTACTCAAGCCATGTATGGTGATATAGATTTCTTCCCATTTGTATTCCTCGCATTATTTGAGTTTTGGGGTCCTCCTACCATTTCAGAAAAAGCTGCCAACTATGTTAGTCAGGATGGCCGAGCGGTCTAAGGCGCTGCGTTCAGGTCGCAGTCTCCCCTGGAGGCGTGGTTTCGAATCCCACTTCTGACAGCTTTAGTCTCTCCTGGAAGCAGTGTGTTTGCATCTTGGTTTGAATGCAAGGCAAACAACAGACGCAACTAAAGTGGGTATGATGTCCTTCTTGTAAAATGGAAATGCTCCACACTTTCTGGGGTTTCGTTCTGGAAACCTAATGGTCTCATCACTCAAAAAGGCCCCAATTTCGGGATCCTGGTAAGGAAGCTAAAAAAAACTCCATGTAGCTTAGGTGTCGATGAGTGGTTGAGACAATGGAATAGAAATCCTTTGAACTCTTCTCCTTATTGGAAAAAGTGACTTCTCCATCGTCTCTTGGGTTTCGTTCTGGAAACCTAATGGTCTCATCACTCAAAAAGGCCCCAATTTCGGGATCCTGGTAAGAAAGCTAAAAAAACTCCATGTAGCTTAGGTGTGGATGAGTGGTTGAGACAATGGAATAGAAATCTCTTGAACTCTTCTCCTTGTTGGGAAAAGGGACTTCTCCATCGTCTCTTGGGCTTTGTCTTGGCAGCCTGATGGCCCACTTACTCAAAATGGCTTCAAATTAGGGGTCCAGGTAACAGAGATACAAAGCTCCATGGAGCGGTGTCATGGCAATTGGTTGAGGTGATGGAGTACAAATCCCTTGTTCTCTTCCCCACACAATTTTAAATTGTACAGAGAATGTTGAAAGCCAGCTATCAACACCGAAGTCTTACTCAAGCCATGTATGGTGATATAGATTTCTTCCCATTTGTATTCCTCGCATTATTTGAGTTTTGGGGTCCTCCTACCATTTCAGAAAAAGCTGTGCAATGTATTAGTCAGGATGGCCGAGCGGTCTAAGGCGCTGCGTTCAGGTCGCAGTCTCCCCTGGAGGCGTGGGTTCAAATCCCACTTCTGACAGCTTTAGTCTCTCCTGGAAGCAGTGTGTTTGCATCTTGGTTTGAATGCAAGGCAAACGACAGACGCAACTAAAGTGGGTATGATGTCCTTCTTGTAAAATGGAAATGCTCCACACTTTCTGGGGTTTCGTTCTGGAAACCTAATGGTCTCATCACTCAAAAAGGCCCCAATTTCGGGATCCTGGTAAGAAAGCTAAAAAAACTCCATGTAGCTTAGGTGTCGATGAGTGGTTGAGAAAATGGAATAGAAATCCCTTGAATTATTCTCCTTGTTGGAAAAAGTGACTTCTCCATCGTCTCTTGGGTTTCGTTCTGGAAAACTAATGGTCTCATTACTCAAAAAGGCCCCAATTTCGGGATCCTGGTAAGGAAGCTAAAAAAAACTCCATGTAGCTTAGGTGTGGATGAGTGGTTGAGACAATGGAATAGAAATCCTTTGAACTCTTCTCCTTGTTGGAAAAAGTGACTTCTCCATCGTCTCTTGGGTTTCGTTCTGGAAACCTAATGGTCTCATCACTCAAAAAGGCCCCAATTTCGGGATCCTGGTAAGAAAGCTAAAAAAACTTCATGTAGCTTAGGTGTGGATGAGTGGTTGAGACAATGGAATAGAAATCTCTTGAACTCTTCTCCTTGTTGGGAAAAGGGACTTCTCCATCGTCTCTTGGGCTTTGGCTTGGGAGCCTGATGGCCCACTTACTCAAAATGGCTTCAAATTAGGGGTCCAGGTAACAGAGATACAAAGCTCCATGGAGCGGTGTCATGGCTATCGGTTGAGGCGATGGAGTACAAATCCCTTGTTCTCTTCCCCACACAATTTTAAATTGTACAGAGAATGTTGAAAGCCAGCTATCAACACCGAAGTCTTACTCAAGCCATGTATGGTGATATAGATTTCTTCCCATTTGTATTCCTCGCATTATTTGAGTTTTGGGGTCCTCCTACTATTTCAGAAAAAGCCGTGCAATGTATTAGTCAGGATGGCCGAGCGGTCTAAGGCGCTGCGTTCAGGTCGCAGTCTCCCCTGGAGGCGTGGGTTCGAATCCCACTTCTGACAGCTTTAGTCTCTCCTGGAAGCAGTGTGTTTGAATGCAAGGCAAACGACAGACGCAACTAAAGTGGGTTTGATGTCCTTCTTGTAAAATGAAAATGCTCCACACTTTCTGGGGTTTCGTTCTGGAAACCTAATGGTCTCATCACTCAAAAAGGCCCCAATTTCGGGATCCTGGTAAGAAAGCTAAAAAAACTCCATGTAGCTTAGGTGTCGATGAGTGGTTGAGACAATGGAATAGAAATCCCTTGAATTCTTCTCCTTGTTGGAAAAAGTGACTTCTCCATCGTCTCTTGGGTTTCGTTCTGGAAAACTAATGGTCTCATTACTCAAAAAGGCCCCAATTTCGGGATCCTGGTAAGGAAGCTAAAAAAAACTCCATGTAGCTTAGGTGTGGATGAGTGGTTGAGACAATGGAATAGAAATCCTTTGAACTCTTCTCCTTGTTGGAAAAAGTGACTTCTCCATCGTCTCTTGGGTTTCGTTCTGGAAACCTAATGGTCTCATCACTCAAAAAGGCCCCAATTTCGGGATCCTGGTAAGAAAGCTAAAAAAACTTCATGTAGCTTAGGTGTGGATGAGTGGTTGAGACAATGGAATAGAAATCTCTTGAACTCTTCTCCTTGTTGGGAAAAGGGACTTCTCCATCGTCTCTTGGGCTTTGGCTTGGGAGCCTGATGGCCCACTTACTCAAAATGGCTTCAAATTAGGGGTCCAGGTAACAGAGATACAAAGCTCCATGGAGCGGTGTCATGGCTATCGGTTGAGGCGATGGAGTACAAATCCCTTGTTCTCTTCCCTACACAATTTTAAATTGTACAGAGAATGTTGAATGCCAGCTATCAACACCGAAGTCTTACTCAAGCCATGTATGGTGATATAGATTTCTTCCCATTTGTATTCCTCGCATTATTTGAGTTTTGGGGTCCTCCTACCATTTCAGAAAAAGCTGTGCAATGTATTAGTCAGGATGGCCGAGCGGTCTAAGGCGCTGCGTTCAGGTCGCAGTCTCCCTGGAGGCGTGGGTTTGAATCCCACTTCTGACAGCTTTAGTTTCTCCTGGAAGCAGTGTGTTTGCATCTTGGTTTGAATGCAAGGCAAACGACAGACGCAACTAAAGTGGGTATGATGTCCTTCTTGTAAAATGGAAATGCTCCACACTTTCTGGGGTTTCGTTCTGGAAACCTAATGGTCTCATCACTCAAAAAGGCCCCAATTTCGGGATCCTGGTAGGAAAGCTAAAAAAAACTCCATGTAGCTTAGGTGTCGATGAGTGGTTGAGACAATGGAATAGAAATCCTTTGAACTCTTCTCCTTGCTGGAAAAAGTGACTTCTCCATCGTCTCTTGGGTTTCGTTCTGGAAACCTAATGGTCTCATCCCTACTAACACAGTGGGTTGCAGCAACGTTGCACATAAGTTGTACTTAGGTAAGTTGCAACGTTACCATCAGGCGATGTTGTGACAACGTCCATCTAAGGTCGAAAATAACTTTACCCTCCTAAGTCTAATTAGACTTTTCTGCAACGTTGCAGAAACATTGGCAATATGGGTCCCTGCAACGTCATTAAATAACGTTGCTGTGACGTTGGATTAAAGTCCTATTAGGCTAGCATTAGGATTGCAATCGGGCTATCCCGTGACGTCACTGCTTGCTTGGTTCACAGTTAAAGTAGGCAGGATTCTTTGCCAAACTGCTCCTGTCTTTTGTTCTTTTTTTAAATTTTCGCTTATATCCTTCATATTGTACTATGTTGAGGTGAATAACTCATCTTAGAAATGTTATTGATTGTATATTTCCCTGTTTGTTAACATTTAATGCTTTTTCATTAATTAAAACTAACCTTTCGGTGTCGACCAAGATATCATTTTTCAAAAGACGTGACGAGAAAACCCATTCATTCTCTCGGCATTATGGAACACTTCCACTAGGGGGCGATGAGATCACTTTCCCTCCCTATAGATGGGTTCGCCGTCTACGTCACAGCGGGGTGCGCACGCACGCAGCCTCTTTGGGAAAAAGGAACGAGCGAACGAGGAACGAACTCGCTAGCCACAGTAGCTCCGTTTCGTGTAGCTAATTATGCCTCAAAGCCGCTGTGCTGTGAACTGTACAAACAGAAAAGAACAAGATGATGGCCTCAGATTCTTCAGCATCCCCTCGAGATGTCACCCTTTTCAGAGGAACCACCGAAAGCTGTGGTTTAAAGCCATAAAGAGAGCAGATTGGGGACTAAAACACTTTTTTTGTGTGGTGCGAACTCATTTCTGGTAAGTTATACCAGTTACCTCGGGGGGTTTTCTCATCAAATTACATTGATTTGACTGTTGGTTTAGCTATTTATTTGTTTACTTACCGGTAATAATTTAAGTAAACAGAAGTAACTCATAACCTGCACGCTAAACTAAGTTCAGGAATTGGAAGCCCAATGCTAGCTAGCTAACGTTAGCTAATGCTAGCTAACACGCTACTAATGCTAGCTAACACGCTACTAATGCTAGCTAACACGCTACTAATGCTAGCTAACACGCTACTAATGCTAGCTAACACGCTACTAATGCTAGCTAACACGCTACTAATGCTAGCTAACACGCTACTAATGCTAGCTAACACGCTACTAATGCTAGCTAACACGCTACTAATGCTAGCTAACACGCTACCTAGTGCTAGCTAACACGCTACCTAGTGTTAGCTAGCTAAGTCAAGGCCCGAACTTGACTAATGTTTAGACAATATTGAAAATACTCCGACAAACTATTGCAAATCTTTTTTCTGTTACTGCTGGCTTTGTGTTCGCCGCGAACATTTGCAGAAACATAAGCAAGCGAACGGTCTGAGATGTTAAGTTTTGTGTTAGTTAACGTTAATATAAAATGGCCGCTGGACTGAGGGAAATTGTTTGTTTGACTCTGCTGAATTTGGGTTTTCCCCAAGTCCACAACTGGTACTGTTTGCATTTTAAGCTGTTAAAAAATACTGGTGGGGGGGGAAAAGATCATTACTCATTATTCTGAGGAAAACAGGATGGCTGAAATGTATTGATTATGGTACTTTATGCACACAGATCATTACGAAGGTGGCAGGCTCATGGCAAAAGTCTTTGAGCAGCAGTCGTCAATGGATGAGCGCCAGGACGTTAGAAAGAGACGGCGCAACACGCGCTATCACTCCAGTGACGAAGGTAATATACTAAGGTGCATTCAACAGTCCCAAAAGAGTAGTACTTTTGAAATCGTGAGCTAATTTAGTGATATTCCACTAGATGTTCCAAGCCCCGGGCAGCCATTGGTCCCCACTATGCAGGCCAAAGACCAGGTGCCAGGGGCCGGAGTTGAAAGGCCTCTGCCAGCGGTCCAGTACAATCCACGTGTGCTGTACAATCCAGGTATGCATGTTTGTGTTGAAATGAAATGTCTATGCCTACTGCACACTGATAGTTGGACTATTTTTTATTTATTTTGAATACCATTTTACTCATCTTGCAGATTTTCCAAGCTTGTCCCATGTGGGCGAGCGGGGCCCAGGCCCCATTTATAGCACCCCAGCCAGATCATACAGCACCCAGCCAGACCAGGTAAGAGTGGCATGTACTGCTGTGGTGTCTACCTGTCTTGTCTTTATTTAGTTTCCCTCCAAATGCCAGAAGCCAAAGCCAACACCATAAAGTTTCCTGCTAATCCCATTCAGTTAGCTCTGTGATTGGCTTTTTTAGATTGAATACCATTTACTCATCTTGCAGATTTTCCGAGCTCATCCCCTGTGAGCGAAAACCATGCGAGCCCAGGCTTCATGTATAGCACCCCAGCCAGACCAGGTAAGAGTGGCATGTACTGCTGTGGTGTTGTGATGTCTACCTGTTAATGTCTTAATTTATTCTCCTTCAAATGCCAGAAGCCAAAGCATGCTGCCAACACCATAGTTTTATGTCAATGTACTTATAGCCACATCTGTGTTTATCTAGATTTCCAGAGGTCTGTACATCAGCAGTTCTCAGAGATGCGGGAGCAACTCCGTGAGCTTGCACGGACTGTGAGGGAACTGGCCCAGAGCACGCGGCCTGTGGAGTCTGGAGCCCAGGGAGAAGTGCTGGATGTACTGAACCCTGCCCAAACGGACGAGGAGCTGCAGGTCTGTGAGGCCAGGTTGAAGGACCGGGAACATCAGAGGAAGATGGTGAGTGTCTGCAGGGCGGAACTTTGTCTTATTTTTGCAGTGCAGGGAAGGGTACAGTAAATGACTCTTTGTTTTGCAGACACAATACCTAGGTGCCATTGGTGGCAGAGACTTGGCGGACACAGTCCGGCGGGTGCTGTCAGCTGTAGCCACACATGCGGTGTGGAGCGCCTACAGTGTGCACGGGAAGAAGGGGAAGAAGCCACTGAAGAGTTTGACACTCTTCAATGTTCTAACATGTAAGAAATGGTTCATATTTTGAATATTTTTTAATACATCGTCTTTGTTCCATGACCGATGTGAATTGAAACCATTACCTTTCTTGATAACTTAAAGGTGCAGTGATGGTCTCCATGCCAAAGGCTACGATGGCGGAGGTGGCCGCCCAGCTGCAGGAGACATTGAAACATGCCCCTGCTAAATGCAGAAGGGTAAGTGATGTCTTTTTTTTTGGTTTCTCCTACCCAGTGTGACTGCATGGTTCCAAAGATTGTGTACCACTTTTTTGTGCATGTATGTGCGTTGTGTATTTACGGCCATTTCATTGTGTCTTTAGGTATCTGCAGAAGTCCGCCTGAGCACAGCCCATCCAAGCACAGTCCATCTGAGCACTCCCCAGCATTCTGATGAGGAAGACTTCCCTTCCTAGCTGCCCCCCAGCCCATCTGAGCACAGCCCCCCCCCCCAGCCCATCTGACGCCCACCCGCAGCCCATCTGAGCACAGCCCCCCCCCCAGCCCATCTGAGCACAGCCCCCCCCCAGCCCATCTGAGCACAGCCCCCCCCCCAGCCCATCTGAGCACAGCCCCCCCCCCCAGCCCATCTGAGCACAGCCCCCCCCCCCAGCCCATCTGAGCACAGCCCCCCCCCCCAGCCCATCTGAGCACAGCCCCCCCCCCCAGCCCATCTGAGCACAGCCCCCCCCCCCAGCCCATCTGACGCCCACCCCCAGCCTATCTGAGCACAGCCTGCCATTTTTTTTGTAAATAACTGTTTTTGTATTTTTTTTTTTTATCCTTTTTGTTTTTAAACTTGTTTATCATGTTGCAGGCCAGACATTGTGTACTTTTTTAATAAAATAAATTGTTCTTGACTGAATGGTGTTGTGTCATAACTTTTGTACCATAATTTTGCTTGCTGCATTGACTATGACATTAATAGGCTCTTTGCACAAGCTCCACTACTTCCTGACACTCTACAGGCGTATTTCTTTCCTGTCCTATACTAGTGGATGGAAGTGATTGATCAGGTGTGCTGCACACCGGATTCATCGCTATTGCTATCCAATAGTATAGGACGGTAAAGAAATATGCCTGTAGTTTCAGGAAGTAGTGGAGCTTGTGCAAAGAGCTGATTTGTTTTGTAATGCAAATTATAAATGTAGCCAACGGAAGTGTAGACCACGTTGCAGCAACGTAACAAAGTAATATATAAACGTGTATACAACGTTGCAGCAATATACATCGAAATCATCGCGGAAATCACAACGTTGTGTACACATTGCAGGCACGTTGCAGACACGTTGGACCTGCACGTTGCAGCAACTTGTGTGCAGATACCGCGTTTGCGTTGCATGCACGTTTAACTTGACGTTGAGTGGACCATACAAAAGTCTAAATTGCACGTTTCTGCAACATTGCTGCAACCTGATTGTGTTAGTAGGGATCACTCAAAAAGGCCCCAATTTCGGGATCCTGGTAAGGAAGCTAAAAAAAACTCCATGTAGCTTAGGTGTGGATGAGTGGTTGAGACAATGGAATAAAAATCTCTTGAACTCTTCTCCTTGTTGGGAAAAGGGACTTCTCCATCGTCTCTTGGGCTTTGTCTTGGCAGCCTGATGGCCCACTTACTCAAAATGGCTTCAAATTAGGGGTCCAGGTAACAGAGATACAAAGCTCCATGGAGCGGTGTCATGGCTATCGGTTGAGGTGATGGAGTACAAATCCCTTGTTCTCTTCCCCACACAATTTTAAATTGTACAGAGAATGTTGAAAGCCAGCTATCAACACCGAAGTCTTACTCAAGCCATGTATGGTGATATAGATTTCTTCCCATTTGTATTCCTCGCATTATTTGAGTTTTGGGGTCCTCCTACCATTTCAGAAAAAGCTGCCAACTATGTTAGTCAGGATGGCCGAGCTGTCTAAGGCGCTGCGTTCAGGTCGCAGTCTCCCCTGGAGGTGTGGGTTCGAATCCCACTTCTGACAGTTTTAGTCTCTCCTGGAAGCAGTGTGTTTGCATCTTGGTTTGAATGCAAGGCAAACGACAGACCCAACTAAAGTGGGTATGATGTCCTTCTTGTAAAATGGAAATGCTCCACACTTTCTGGGGTTTCGTTCTGGAAACCTAATGGTCTCATCACTCAAAAAGGCCCCAATTTCGGGATCCTGGTAAGAAAGCTAAAAAAACTCCATGTAGCTTAGGTGTCGATGAGTGGTTGAGACAATGGAATAGAAATCCTTTGAACTCTTCTCCTTGTTGGAAAAAGTGACTTCTCCATCGTCTCTTGGGTTTCGTTCTGGAAACCTAATGGTCTCATCACTCAAAAAGGCCCCAATTTCGGGATCCTGGTAAGGAAGCTAAAAAAAACTCCATGTAGCTTAGGTGTGGATGAGTGGTTGAGACAATGGAATAAAAATCTCTTGAACTCTTCTCCTTGTTGGGAAAAGGGACTTCTCCATCGTCTCTTGGGCTTTGTCTTGGCAGCCTGATGGCCCACTTACTCAAAATGGCTTCAAATTAGGGGTCCAGGTAACAGAGATACAAAGCTCCATGGAGCGGTGTCATGGCTATCGGTTGAGGTGATGGAGTACAAATCCCTTGTTCTCTTCCCCACACAATTTTAAATTGTACAGAGAATGTTGAAAGCCAGCTATCAACACCGAAGTCTTACTCAAGCCATGTATGGTGATATAGATTTCTTCCCATTTGTATTCCTCGCATTATTTGAGTTTTGGGGTCCTCCTACCATTTCAGAAAAAGCTGTGCAATGTATTAGTCAGGATGGCCGAGCGGTCTAAGGCGCTGCGTTCAGGTCGCAGTCTCCCCTGGAGGCGTGGGTTCGAATCCCACTTCTGACAGCATTAGTCTCTCCTGGAAGCAGTGTGTTTGCATCTTGGTTTGAATGCAAGGCAAACGACAGACGCAACTAAAGTGGGTATGATGTCCTTCTTGTAAAATGGAAATGCTCCACACTTTCTGGGGTTTCGTTCTGGAAACCTAATGGTCTCATCACTCAAAAAGGCCCCAATTTCGGGATCCTGGTAAGAAAGCTAAAAAAAACTCCATGTAGCTTAGGTGTGGATGAGTGGTTGAGACAATGGAATAGAAATCTCTTGAACTCTTCTCCTTGTTGGGAAAAGGGACTTCTCCATCGTCTCTTGGGCTTTGTCTTGGCAGCCTGATGGCCCACTTACTCAAAATGGCTTCAAATTAGGGGTCCAGGTAACAGAGATACAAAGCTCCATGGAGCGGTGTCATGGCTATCGGTTGAGGTGATGGAGTACAAATCCCTTGTTCTCTTCCCCACACAATTTTAAATTGTACAGAGAATGTTGAAAGCCAGCTATCAACACCGAAGTCTTACTCAAGCCATGTATGGTGATATAGATTTCTTCCCATTTGTATTCCTCGCATTATTTGAGTTTTGGGGTCCTCCTACCATTTCAGAAAAAGCTGCCAACTATGTTAGTCAGGATGGCCGAGCGGTCTAAGGCGCTGCGTTCAGGTCGCAGTCTCCCCTGGAGGCGTGGTTTCGAATCCCACTTCTGACAGCTTTAGTCTCTCCTGGAAGCAGTGTGTTTGCATCTTGGTTTGAATGCAAGGCAAACAACAGACGCAACTAAAGTGGGTATGATGTCCTTCTTGTAAAATGGAAATGCTCCACACTTTCTGGGGTTTCGTTCTGGAAACCTAATGGTCTCATCACTCAAAAAGGCCCCAATTTCGGGATCCTGGTAAGGAAGCTAAAAAAAACTCCATGTAGCTTAGGTGTCGATGAGTGGTTGAGACAATGGAATAGAAATCCTTTGAACTCTTCTCCTTATTGGAAAAAGTGACTTCTCCATCGTCTCTTGGGTTTCGTTCTGGAAACCTAATGGTCTCATCACTCAAAAAGGCCCCAATTTCGGGATCCTGGTAAGAAAGCTAAAAAAACTCCATGTAGCTTAGGTGTGGATGAGTGGTTGAGACAATGGAATAGAAATCTCTTGAACTCTTCTCCTTGTTGGGAAAAGGGACTTCTCCATCGTCTCTTGGGCTTTGTCTTGGCAGCCTGATGGCCCACTTACTCAAAATGGCTTCAAATTAGGGGTCCAGGTAACAGAGATACAAAGCTCCATGGAGCGGTGTCATGGCAATTGGTTGAGGTGATGGAGTACAAATCCCTTGTTCTCTTCCCCACACAATTTTAAATTGTACAGAGAATGTTGAAAGCCAGCTATCAACACCGAAGTCTTACTCAAGCCATGTATGGTGATATAGATTTCTTCCCATTTGTATTCCTCGCATTATTTGAGTTTTGGGGTCCTCCTACCATTTCAGAAAAAGCTGTGCAATGTATTAGTCAGGATGGCCGAGCGGTCTAAGGCGCTGCGTTCAGGTCGCAGTCTCCCCTGGAGGCGTGGGTTCAAATCCCACTTCTGACAGCTTTAGTCTCTCCTGGAAGCAGTGTGTTTGCATCTTGGTTTGAATGCAAGGCAAACGACAGACGCAACTAAAGTGGGTATGATGTCCTTCTTGTAAAATGGAAATGCTCCACACTTTCTGGGGTTTCGTTCTGGAAACCTAATGGTCTCATCACTCAAAAAGGCCCCAATTTCGGGATCCTGGTAAGAAAGCTAAAAAAACTCCATGTAGCTTAGGTGTCGATGAGTGGTTGAGAAAATGGAATAGAAATCCCTTGAATTATTCTCCTTGTTGGAAAAAGTGACTTCTCCATCGTCTCTTGGGTTTCGTTCTGGAAAACTAATGGTCTCATTACTCAAAAAGGCCCCAATTTCGGGATCCTGGTAAGGAAGCTAAAAAAAACTCCATGTAGCTTAGGTGTGGATGAGTGGTTGAGACAATGGAATAGAAATCCTTTGAACTCTTCTCCTTGTTGGAAAAAGTGACTTCTCCATCGTCTCTTGGGTTTCGTTCTGGAAACCTAATGGTCTCATCACTCAAAAAGGCCCCAATTTCGGGATCCTGGTAAGAAAGCTAAAAAAACTTCATGTAGCTTAGGTGTGGATGAGTGGTTGAGACAATGGAATAGAAATCTCTTGAACTCTTCTCCTTGTTGGGAAAAGGGACTTCTCCATCGTCTCTTGGGCTTTGGCTTGGGAGCCTGATGGCCCACTTACTCAAAATGGCTTCAAATTAGGGGTCCAGGTAACAGAGATACAAAGCTCCATGGAGCGGTGTCATGGCTATCGGTTGAGGCGATGGAGTACAAATCCCTTGTTCTCTTCCCCACACAATTTTAAATTGTACAGAGAATGTTGAAAGCCAGCTATCAACACCGAAGTCTTACTCAAGCCATGTATGGTGATATAGATTTCTTCCCATTTGTATTCCTCGCATTATTTGAGTTTTGGGGTCCTCCTACTATTTCAGAAAAAGCCGTGCAATGTATTAGTCAGGATGGCCGAGCGGTCTAAGGCGCTGCGTTCAGGTCGCAGTCTCCCCTGGAGGCGTGGGTTCGAATCCCACTTCTGACAGCTTTAGTCTCTCCTGGAAGCAGTGTGTTTGAATGCAAGGCAAACGACAGACGCAACTAAAGTGGGTTTGATGTCCTTCTTGTAAAATGAAAATGCTCCACACTTTCTGGGGTTTCGTTCTGGAAACCTAATGGTCTCATCACTCAAAAAGGCCCCAATTTCGGGATCCTGGTAAGAAAGCTAAAAAAAACTCCATGTAGCTTAGGTGTCGATGAGTGGTTGAGACAATGGAATAGAAATCCTTTGAACTCTTCTCCTTGTTGGAAAAAGTGACTTCTCCATCGTCTCTTGGGTTTCGTTCTGGAAACCTAATGGTCTCATCACTCAAAAAGGCCCCAATTTCGGGATCCTGGTAAGGAAGCTAAAAAAAACTCCATGTAGCTTAGGTGTGGATGAGTGGTTGAGACAATGGAATAAAAATCTCTTGAACTCTTCTCCTTGTTGGGAAAAGGGACTTCTCCATCGTCTCTTGGGCTTTGTCTTGGCAGCCTGATGGCCCACTTACTCAAAATGGCTTCAAATTAGGGGTCCAGGTAACAGAGATACAAAGCTCCATGGAGCGGTGTCATGGCTATCGGTTGAGGTGATGGAGTACAAATCCCTTGTTCTCTTCCCCACACAATTTTAAATTGTACAGAGAATGTTGAAAGCCAGCTATCAACACCGAAGTCTTACTCAAGCCATGTATGGTGATATAGATTTCTTCCCATTTGTATTCCTCGCATTATTTGAGTTTTGGGGTCCTCCTACCATTTCAGAAAAAGCTGTGTAATGTATTAGTCAGGATGGCCGAGCGGTCTAAGGCGCTGCGTTCAGGTCGCAGTCTCCCCTGGAGGCGTGGGTTCGAATCCCACTTCTGACAGCTTTAGTCTCTCCTGGAAGCAGTGTGTTTGCATCTTGGTTTGAATGCAAGGCAAACGACAGACGCAACTAAAGTGGGTATGATGTCCTTCTTGTAAAATGGAAATGCTCCACACTTTCTGGGGTTTCGTTCTGGAAACCTAATGGTCTCATCACTCAAAAAAGGCCCAATTTCGGGATCCTGTTAAGAAAGCTAAAAAAAACTCCATGTAGCTTAGGTGTGGATGAGTGGTTGAGACAATGGAATAGAAATCCTTTGAACTCTTCTCCTTGTTGGAAAAAGTGACTTCTCCATCGTCTCTTGGGTTTCGTTCTGGAAACCTAATGGTCTCATCACTCAAAAAGGCCCCAATTTCGGGATCCTGGTAAGGAAGCTAAAAAAAACTCCATGTAGCTTAGGTGTGGATGAGTGGTTGAGACAATGGAATAAAAATCTCTTGAACTCTTCTCCTTGTTGGGAAAAGGGACTTCTCCATCGTCTCTTGGGCTTTGTCTTGGCAGCCTGATGGCCCACTTACTCAAAATGGCTTCAAATTAGGGGTCCAGGTAACAGAGATACAAAGCTCCATGGAGCGGTGTCATGGCTATCGGTTGAGGTGATGGAGTACAAATCCCTTGTTCTCTTCCCCACACAATTTTAAATTGTACAGAGAATGTTGAAAGCCAGCTATCAACACCGAAGTCTTACTCAAGCCATGTATGGTGATATAGATTTCTTCCCATTTGTATTCCTCGCATTATTTGAGTTTTGGGGTCCTCCTACCATTTCAGAAAAAGCTGTGCAATGTATTAGTCAGGATGGCCGAGCGGTCTAAGGCGCTGCGTTCAGGTCGCAGTCTCCCCTGGAGGTGTGGGTTCGAATCCCAGTTCTGACAGCTTTAGTCTCTCCTGGAAGCAGTGTGTTTGCATCTTGGTTTGAATGCAAGGCAAACGACAGACGCAACTAAAGTGGGTATGATGTCCTTCTTGTAAAATGGAAATGCTCCACACTTTCTGGGGTTTCGTTCTGGAAACCTAATGGTCTCATCACTCAAAAAGGCCCCAATTTCGGGATCCTGTTAAGAAAGCTAAAAAAAACTCCATGTAGCTTAGGTGTGGATGAGTGGTTGAGACAATGGAATAGAAATCCTTTGTACTCTTCTCCTTGTTGGAAAAAGTGACTTCTCCATCGTCTCTTGGGTTTCGTTCTGGAAACCTAATGGTCTCATCACTCAAAAAGGCCCCAATTTCGGGATCCTGGTAAGAAAGCTAAAAAAACTCCATGTAGCTTAGGTGTGGATGAGTGGTTGAGACAATGGAATAGAAATCTCTTGAACTCTTCTCCTTGTTGGGAAAAGGGACTTCTCCATCGTCTCTTGGGCTTTGTCTTGGGAGCCTGATGGCCCACTTATTCAAAATGGCTTCAAATTAGGGGTCCAGGTAACAGAGATACAAAGCTCCATGGAGCGGTGTCATGGCTATCGGTTGAGGCGATGGAGTACAAATCCCTTGTTCTCTTCCCCACACAATTTTAAATTGTACAGAGAATGTTGAAAGCCAGCTATCAACACCGAAGTCTTACTCAAGCCATGTATGGTGATATAGATTTCTACCCATTTGTATTCCTCGCATTATTTGAGTTTTGGGGTCCTCCTACCATTTCAGAAAAAGCTGCCAACTATGTTAGTCAGGATGGCCGAGCTGTCTAAGGCGCTGCGTTCAGGTCGCAGTCTCCCCTGGAGGCGTGGGTTCGAATCCCACTTCTGACAGCTTTAGTCTCTCCTGGAAGCAGTGTGTTTGCATCTTGGTTTGAATGCAAGGCAAACGACAGACGCAACTAAAGTGGGTTTGATGTCCTTCTTGTAAAATGGAAATGCTCCACACTTTCTGGGGTTTCGTTCTGGAAACCTAATGGTCTCATCACTCAAAAAGGCCCCAATTTCGGGATCCTGGTAAGTAAGCTAAAAAAAACTCCATGTAGCTTAGGTGTCGATGAGTGGTTGAGACAATGGAATAGAAATCCTTTGAACTCTTCTCCTTGTTGGAAAAAGTGACTTCTCCATCGTCTCTTGGGTTTCGTTCTGGAAACCTAATGGTCTCATCACTCAAAAAGGCCCCAATTTCGGGATCCTGGTAAGAAAGCTAAAAAAAACTCCATGTAGCTTAGGTGTGGATGAGTGGTTGAGACAATGGAATAGAAATCTCTTGAACTCTTCTCCTTGTTGGGAAAAGGGACTTCTCCATCGTCTCTTGGGCTTTGTCTTGGCAGCCTGATGGCCCACTTACTCAAAATGGCTTCAAATTAGGGGTCCAGGTAACAGAGATACAAAGCTCCATGGAGCGGTGTCATGGCTATCGGTTGAGGTGATGGAGTACAAATCCCTTGTTCTCTTCCCCACACAATTTTAAATTGTACAGAGAATGTTGAAAGCCAGCTATCAACACCGAAGTCTTACTCAAGCCATGTATGGTGATATAGATTTCTTCCCATTTGTATTCCTCGCATTATTTGAGTTTTGGGGTCCTCCTACCATTTCAGAAAAAGCTGCCAACTATGTTAGTCAGGATGGCCGAGCTGTCTAAGGCGCTGCGTTCAGGTCGCAGTCTCCCCTGGAGGTGTGGGTTCGAATCCCACTTCTGACAGTTTTAGTCTCTCCTGGAAGCAGTGTGTTTGCATCTTGGTTTGAATGCAAGGCAAACGACAGACCCAACTAAAGTGGGTATGATGTCCTTCTTGTAAAATGGAAATGCTCCACACTTTCTGGGGTTTCGTTCTGGAAACCTAATGGTCTCATCACTCAAAAAGGCCCCAATTTCGGGATCCTGGTAAGAAAGCTAAAAAAACTCCATGTAGCTTAGGTGTCGATGAGTGGTTGAGACAATGGAATAGAAATCCTTTGAACTCTTCTCCTTGTTGGAAAAAGTGACTTCTCCATCGTCTCTTGGGTTTCGTTCTGGAAACCTAATGGTCTCATCACTCAAAAAGGCCCCAATTTCGGGATCCTGGTAAGGAAGCTAAAAAAAACTCCATGTAGCTTAGGTGTGGATGAGTGGTTGAGACAATGGAATAAAAATCTCTTGAACTCTTCTCCTTGTTGGGAAAAGGGACTTCTCCATCGTCTCTTGGGCTTTGTCTTGGCAGCCTGATGGCCCACTTACTCAAAATGGCTTCAAATTAGGGGTCCAGGTAACAGAGATACAAAGCTCCATGGAGCGGTGTCATGGCTATCGGTTGAGGTGATGGAGTACAAATCCCTTGTTCTCTTCCCCACACAATTTTAAATTGTACAGAGAATGTTGAAAGCCAGCTATCAACACCGAAGTCTTACTCAAGCCATGTATGGTGATATAGATTTCTTCCCATTTGTATTCCTCGCATTATTTGAGTTTTGGGGTCCTCCTACCATTTCAGAAAAAGCTGTGCAATGTATTAGTCAGGATGGCCGAGCGATCTAAGGCGCTGCGTTCAGGTCGCAGTCTCCCCTGGAGGTGTGGGTTCGAATCCCAGTTCTGACAGCTTTAGTCTCTCCTGGAAGCAGTGTGTTTGCATCTTGGTTTGAATGCAAGGCAAACGACAGACGCAACTAAAGTGGGTATGATGTCCTTCTTGTAAAATGGAAATGCTCCACACTTTCTGGGGTTTCGTTCTGGAAACCTAATGGTCTCATCACTCAAAAAGGCCCCAATTTCGGGATCCTGTTAAGAAAGCTAAAAAAAACTCCATGTAGCTTAGGTGTGGATGAGTGGTTGAGACAATGGAATAGAAATCCTTTGTACTCTTCTCCTTGTTGGAAAAAGTGACTTCTCCATCGTCTCTTGGGTTTCGTTCTGGAAACCTAATGGTCTCATCACTCAAAAAGGCCCCAATTTCGGGATCCTGGTAAGAAAGCTAAAAAAACTCCATGTAGCTTAGGTGTGGATGAGTGGTTGAGACAATGGAATAGAAATCTCTTGAACTCTTCTCCTTGTTGGGAAAAGGGACTTCTCCATCGTCTCTTGGGCTTTGTCTTGGGAGCCTGATGGCCCACTTATTCAAAATGGCTTCAAATTAGGGGTCCAGGTAACAGAGATACAAAGCTCCATGGAGCGGTGTCATGGCTATCGGTTGAGGCGATGGAGTACAAATCCCTTGTTCTCTTCCCCACACAATTTTAAATTGTACAGAGAATGTTGAAAGCCAGCTATCAACACCGAAGTCTTACTCAAGCCATGTATGGTGATATAGATTTCTTCCCATTTGTATTCCTCGCATTATTTGAGTTTTGGGGTCCTCCTACCATTTCAGAAAAAGCTGTGCAATGTATTAGTCAGGATGGCCGAGCGGTCTAAGGCGCTGCGTTCAGGTCGCAGTCTCCCCTGGAGGCGTGGGTTCGAATCCCACTTCTGACAGCTTTAGTCTCTCCTGGAAGCAGTGTGTTTGCATCTTGGTTTGAATGCAAGGCAAACGACAGACGCAACTAAAGTGGGTTTGATGTCCTTCTTGTAAAATGGAAATGCTCCACACTTTCTGGGGTTTCGTTCTGGAAACCTAATGGTCTCATCACTCAAAAAGGCCCCAATTTCGGGATCCTGGTAAGGAAGCTAAAAAAAACTCCATGTAGCTTAGGTGTCGATGAGTGGTTGAGACAATGGAATAGAAATCCTTTGAACTCTTCTCCTTGTTGGAAAAAGTGACTTCTCCATCGTCTCTTGGGTTTCGTTCTGGAAACCTAATGGTCTCATCACTCAAAAAGGCCCCAATTTCGGGATCCTGGTAAGAAAGCTAAAAAAAACTCCATGTAGCTTAGGTGTGGATGAGTGGTTGAGACAATGGAATAGAAATCTCTTGAACTCTTCTCCTTGTTGGGAAAAGGGACTTCTCCATCGTCTCTTGGGCTTTGTCTTGGCAGCCTGATGGCCCACTTACTCAAAATGGCTTCAAATTAGGGGTCCAGGTAACAGAGATACAAAGCTCCATGGAGCGGTGTCATGGCTATCGGTTGAGGTGATGGAGTACAAATCCCTTGTTCTCTTCCCCACACAATTTTAAATTGTACAGAGAATGTTGAAAGCCAGCTATCAACACCGAAGTCTTACTCAAGCCATGTATGGTGATATAGATTTCTTCCCATTTGTATTCCTCGCATTATTTGAGTTTTGGGGTCCTCCTACCATTTCAGAAAAAGCTGCCAACTATGTTAGTCAGGATGGCCGAGCTGTCTAAGGCGCTGCGTTCAGGTCGCAGTCTCCCCTGGAGGTGTGGGTTCGAATCCCACTTCTGACAGTTTTAGTCTCTCCTGGAAGCAGTGTGTTTGCATCTTGGTTTGAATGCAAGGCAAACGACAGACCCAACTAAAGTGGGTATGATGTCCTTCTTGTAAAATGGAAATGCTCCACACTTTCTGGGGTTTCGTTCTGGAAACCTAATGGTCTCATCACTCAAAAAGGCCCCAATTTCGGGATCCTGGTAAGAAAGCTAAAAAAACTCCATGTAGCTTAGGTGTCGATGAGTGGTTGAGACAATGGAATAGAAATCCTTTGAACTCTTCTCCTTGTTGGAAAAAGTGACTTCTCCATCGTCTCTTGGGTTTCGTTCTGGAAACCTAATGGTCTCATCACTCAAAAAGGCCCCAATTTCGGGATCCTGGTAAGGAAGCTAAAAAAAACTCCATGTAGCTTAGGTGTGGATGAGTGGTTGAGACAATGGAATAAAAATCTCTTGAACTCTTCTCCTTGTTGGGAAAAGGGACTTCTCCATCGTCTCTTGGGCTTTGTCTTGGCAGCCTGATGGCCCACTTACTCAAAATGGCTTCAAATTAGGGGTCCAGGTAACAGAGATACAAAGCTCCATGGAGCGGTGTCATGGCTATCGGTTGAGGTGATGGAGTACAAATCCCTTGTTCTCTTCCCCACACAATTTTAAATTGTACAGAGAATGTTGAAAGCCAGCTATCAACACCGAAGTCTTACTCAAGCCATGTATGGTGATATAGATTTCTTCCCATTTGTATTCCTCGCATTATTTGAGTTTTGGGGTCCTCCTACCATTTCAGAAAAAGCTGTGCAATGTATTAGTCAGGATGGCCGAGCGGTCTAAGGCGCTGCGTTCAGGTCGCAGTCTCCCCTGGAGGCGTGGGTTCGAATCCCACTTCTAACAGCATTAGTCTCTCCTGGAAGCAGTGTGTTTGCATCTTGGTTTGAATGCAAGGCAAACGACAGACGCAACTAAAGTGGGTATGATGTCCTTCTTGTAAAATGGAAATGCTCCACACTTTCTGGGGTTTCGTTCTGGAAACCTAATGGTCTCATCACTCAAAAAGGCCCCAATTTCGGGATCCTGGTAAGAAAGCTAAAAAAAACTCCATGTAGCTTAGGTGTGGATGAGTGGTTGAGACAATGGAATAGAAATCTCTTGAACTCTTCTCCTTGTTGGGAAAAGGGAGTTCTCCATCGTCTCTTGGGCTTTGTCTTGGCAGCCTGATGGCCCACTTACTCAAAATGGCTTCAAATTAGGGGTCCAGGTAACAGAGATACAAAGCTCCATGGAGCGGTGTCATGGCAATCGGTTGAGGTGATGGAGTACAAATCCCTTGTTCTCTTCCCCACACAATTTTAAATTGTACAGAGAATGTTGAAAGCCAGCTATCAACACCGAAGTCTTACTCAAGCCATGTATGGTGATATAGATTTCTTCCCATTTGTATTCCTCGCATTATTTGAGTTTTGGGGTCCTCCTACCATTATAGAAAAAGCTGTGCAATGTATTAGTCAGGATGGCCGAGCGGTCTACGGCGCTGCGTTCAGGTCGCAGTCTCCCCTGGAGGCGTGGGTTCGAATCCCACTTCTGACACCTTTAGTCTCTCCTGGAAGCAGTGTGTTTGCATCTTGGTTTGAATGCAAGGCAAACGACAGACGCAACTAAAGTGGGTATGATGTCCTTCTTGTAAAATGGAAATGCTCCACACTTTCTGGGGTTTCGTTCTGGAAACCTAATGGTGTCATCACTCAAAAAGGCCCCAATTTCGGGATCCTGGTAAGAAAGCTAAAAAAACTCCATGTAGCTTAGGTGTCGATGAGTGGTTGAGACAATGGAATAGAAATCCTTTGAACTCTTCTCCTTGTTGGAAAAAGTGACTTCTCCATCGTCTCTTGGGTTTCGTTCTGGAAACCTAATGGTCTCATCACTCAAAAAGGCCCCAATTTCGGGATCCTGGTAAGGAAGCTAAAAAAAACTCCATGTAGCTTAGGTGTGGATGAGTGGTTGAGACAATGGAATAAAAATCTCTTGAACTCTTCTCCTTGTTGGGAAAAGGGACTTCTCCATCGTCTCTTGGGCTTTGTCTTGGCAGCCTGATGGCCCACTTACTCAAAATGGCTTCAAATTAGGGGTCCAGGTAACAGAGATACAAAGCTCCATGGAGCGGTGTCATGGCTATCGGTTGAGGTGATGGAGTACAAATCCCTTGTTCTCTTCCCCACACAATTTTAAATTGTACAGAGAATGTTGAAAGCCAGCTATCAACACCGAAGTCTTACTCAAGCCATGTATGGTGATATAGATTTCTTCCCATTTGTATTCCTCGCATTATTTGAGTTTTGGGGTCCTCCTACCATTTCAGAAAAAGCTGCCAACTATGTTAGTCAGGATGGCCGAGCTGTCTAAGGCGCTGCGTTCAGGTCGCAGTCTCCCCTGGAGGTGTGGGTTCGAATCCCACTTCTGACAGTTTTAGTCTCTCCTGGAAGCAGTGTGTTTGCATCTTGGTTTGAATGCAAGGCAAACGACAGACCCAACTAAAGTGGGTATGATGTCCTTCTTGTAAAATGGAAATGCTCCACACTTTCTGGGGTTTCGTTCTGGAAACCTAATGGTCTCATCACTCAAAAAGGCCCCAATTTCGGGATCCTGGTAAGAAAGCTAAAAAAACTCCATGTAGCTTAGGTGTCGATGAGTGGTTGAGACAATGGAATAGAAATCCTTTGAACTCTTCTCCTTGTTGGAAAAAGTGACTTCTCCATCGTCTCTTGGGTTTCGTTCTGGAAACCTAATGGTCTCATCACTCAAAAAGGCCCCAATTTCGGGATCCTGGTAAGGAAGCTAAAAAAAACTCCATGTAGCTTAGGTGTGGATGAGTGGTTGAGACAATGGAATAAAAATCTCTTGAACTCTTCTCCTTGTTGGGAAAAGGGACTTCTCCATCGTCTCTTGGGCTTTGTCTTGGCAGCCTGATGGCCCACTTACTCAAAATGGCTTCAAATTAGGGGTCCAGGTAACAGAGATACAAAGCTCCATGGAGCGGTGTCATGGCTATCGGTTGAGGTGATGGAGTACAAATCCCTTGTTCTCTTCCCCACACAATTTTAAATTGTACAGAGAATGTTGAAAGCCAGCTATCAACACCGAAGTCTTACTCAAGCCATGTATGGTGATATAGATTTCTTCCCATTTGTATTCCTCGCATTATTTGAGTTTTGGGGTCCTCCTACCATTTCAGAAAAAGCTGTGCAATGTATTAGTCAGGATGGCCGAGCGGTCTAAGGCGCTGCGTTCAGGTCGCAGTCTCCCCTGGAGGCGTGGGTTCGAATCCCACTTCTAACAGCATTAGTCTCTCCTGGAAGCAGTGTGTTTGCATCTTGGTTTGAATGCAAGGCAAACGACAGACGCAACTAAAGTGGGTATGATGTCCTTCTTGTAAAATGGAAATGCTCCACACTTTCTGGGGTTTCGTTCTGGAAACCTAATGGTCTCATCACTCAAAAAGGCCCCAATTTCGGGATCCTGGTAAGAAAGCTAAAAAAAACTCCATGTAGCTTAGGTGTGGATGAGTGGTTGAGACAATGGAATAGAAATCTCTTGAACTCTTCTCCTTGTTGGGAAAAGGGAGTTCTCCATCGTCTCTTGGGCTTTGTCTTGGCAGCCTGATGGCCCACTTACTCAAAATGGCTTCAAATTAGGGGTCCAGGTAACAGAGATACAAAGCTCCATGGAGCGGTGTCATGGCAATCGGTTGAGGTGATGGAGTACAAATCCCTTGTTCTCTTCCCCACACAATTTTAAATTGTACAGAGAATGTTGAAAGCCAGCTATCAACACCGAAGTCTTACTCAAGCCATGTATGGTGATATAGATTTCTTCCCATTTGTATTCCTCGCATTATTTGAGTTTTGGGGTCCTCCTACCATTATAGAAAAAGCTGTGCAATGTATTAGTCAGGATGGCCGAGCGGTCTAAGGCGCTGCGTTCAGGTCGCAGTCTCCCCTGGAGGCGTGGGTTCGAATCCCACTTCTGACACCTTTAGTCTCTCCTGGAAGCAGTGTGTTTGCATCTTGGTTTGAATGCAAGGCAAACGACAGACGCAACTAAAGTGGGTATGATGTCCTTCTTGTAAAATGGAAATGCTCCACACTTTCTGGGGTTTCGTTCTGGAAACCTAATGGTGTCATCACTCAAAAAGGCCCCAATTTCGGGATCCTGGTAAGAAAGCTAAAAAAACTCCATGTAGCTTAGGTGTCGATGAGTGGTTGAGACAATGGAATAGAAATCCTTTGAACTCTTCTCCTTGTTGGAAAAAGTGACTTCTCCATCGTCTCTTGGGTTTCGTTCTGGAAACCTAATGGTCTCATCACTCAAAAAGGCCCCAATTTCGGGATCCTGGTAAGGAAGCTAAAAAAAACTCCATGTAGCTTAGGTGTGGATGAGTGGTTGAGACAATGGAATAAAAATCTCTTGAACTCTTCTCCTTGTTGGGAAAAGGGACTTCTCCATCGTCTCTTGGGCTTTGTCTTGGCAGCCTGATGGCCCACTTACTCAAAATGGCTTCAAATTAGGGGTCCAGGTAACAGAGATACAAAGCTCCATGGAGCGGTGTCATGGCTATCGGTTGAGGTGATGGAGTACAAATCCCTTGTTCTCTTCCCCACACAATTTTAAATTGTACAGAGAATGTTGAAAGCCAGCTATCAACACCGAAGTCTTACTCAAGCCATGTATGGTGATATAGATTTCTTCCCATTTGTATTCCTCGCATTATTTGAGTTTTGGGGTCCTCCTACCATTTCAGAAAAAGCTGTGCAATGTATTAGTCAGGATGGCCGAGCGGTCTAAGGCGCTGCGTTCAGGTCGCAGTCTCCCCTGGAGGCGTGGGTTCGAATCCCACTTCTGACAGCATTAGTCTCTCCTGGAAGCAGTGTGTTTGCATCTTGGTTTGAATGCAAGGCAAACGACAGACGCAACTAAAGTGGGTATGATGTCCTTCTTGTAAAATGGAAATGCTCCACACTTTCTGGGGTTTCGTTCTGGAAACCTAATGGTCTCATCACTCAAAAAGGCCCCAATTTCGGGATCCTGGTAAGAAAGCTAAAAAAAACTCCATGTAGCTTAGGTGTCGATGAGTGGTTGAGACAATGGAATAGAAATCCTTTGAACTCTTCTCCTTGTTGGAAAAAGTGACTTCTCCATCGTCTCTTGGGTTTCGTTCTGGAAACCTAATGGTCTCATCACTCAAAAAGGCCCCAATTTCGGGATCCTGGTAAGGAAGCTAAAAAAAACTCCATGTAGCTTAGGTGTGGATGAGTGGTTGAGACAATGGAATAAAAATCTCTTGAACTCTTCTCCTTGTTGGGAAAAGGGACTTCTCCATCGTCTCTTGGGCTTTGTCTTGGCAGCCTGATGGCCCACTTACTCAAAATGGCTTCAAATTAGGGGTCCAGGTAACAGAGATACAAAGCTCCATGGAGCGGTGTCATGGCTATCGGTTGAGGTGATGGAGTACAAATCCCTTGTTCTCTTCCCCACACAATTTTAAATTGTACAGAGAATGTTGAAAGCCAGCTATCAACACCGAAGTCTTACTCAAGCCATGTATGGTGATATAGATTTCTTCCCATTTGTATTCCTCGCATTATTTGAGTTTTGGGGTCCTCCTACCATTTCAGAAAAAGCTGTGCAATGTATTAGTCAGGATGGCCGAGCGGTCTAAGGCGCTGCGTTCAGGTCGCAGTCTCCCCTGGAGGCGTGGGTTCGAATCCCACTTCTGACAGCTTTAGTCTCTCCTGGAAGCAGTGTGTTTGCATCTTGGTTTGAATGCAAAGCAAACGACAGACGCAACTAAAGTGGGTATGATGTCCTTCTTGTAAAATGGAAATGCTCCACACTTTCTGGGGTTTCGTTCTGGAAACCTAATGGTCTCATCACTCAAAAAGGCCCCAATTTCGGGATCCTGTTAAGAAAGCTAAAAAAAACTCCATGTAGCTTAGGTGTGGATGAGTGGTTGAGACAATGGAATAGAAATCCTTTGTACTCTTCTCCTTGTTGGAAAAAGTGACTTCTCCATGGTCTCTTGGGTTTCGTTCTGGAAACCTAATGGTCTCATCACTCAAAAAGGCCCCAATTTCGGGATCCTGGTAAGAAAGCTAAAAAAACTCCATGTAGCTTAGGTGTGGATGAGTGGTTGAGACAATGGAATAGAAATCTCTTGAACTCTTCTCCTTGTTGGGAAAAGGGACTTCTCCATCGTCTCTTGGGCTTTGTCTTTGGAGCCTGATGGCCCACTTACTCAAAATGGCTTCAAATTAGGGGTCCAGGTAACAGAGATACAAAGCTCCATGGAGCGGTGTCATGGCTATCGGTTGAGGCGATGGAGTACAAATCCCTTGTTCTCTTCCCCACACAATTTTAAATTGTACAGAGAATGTTGAAAGCCAGCTATCAACACCGAAGTCTTACTCAAGCCATGTATGGTGATATAGATTTCTTCCCATTTGTATTCCTCGCATTATTTGAGTTTTGGGGTCCTCCTACCATTTCAGAAAAAGCTGTGCAATGTATTAGTCAGGATGGCCGAGCGGTCTAAGGCGCTGCGTTAAGGTCGCAGTCTCCCTGGAGGCGTGGGTTCGAATCCCACTTCTGACAGCTTTAGTCTCTCCTGGAAGCAGTGTGTTTGCATCTTGGTTTGAATGCAAGGCAAACGACAGACGCAACTAAAGTGGGTATGATGTCCTTCTTGTAAAATGGAAATGCTCCACACTTTCTGGGGTTTCGTTCTGGAAACCTAATGGTCTCATCACTCAAAAAGGCCCCAATTTCGGGATCCTGGTAAGAAAGCTAAAAAAACTCCATGTAGCTTAGGTGTCGATGAGTGGTTGAGACAATGGAATAGAAATCCTTTGAACTCTTCTCCTTGTTGGAAAAAGTGACTTCTCCATCGTCTCTTGGGTTTCGTTCTGGAAACCTAATGGTCTCATCACTCAAAAAGGCCCCAATTTCGGGATCCTGGTAAGGAAGCTAAAAAAAACTCCATGTGGCTTAGGTGTGGATGAGTGGTTGAGACAATGGAATAAAAATCTCTTGAACTCTTCTCCTTGTTGGGAAAAGGGACTTCTCCATCGTCTCTTGGGCTTTGTCTTGGCAGCCTGATGGCCCACTTACTCAAAATGGCTTCAAATTAGGGGTCCAGGTAACAGAGATACAAAGCTCCATGGAGCGGTGTCATGGCTATCGGTTGAGGTGATGGAGTACAAATCCCTTGTTCTCTTCCCCACACAATTTTAAATTGTACAGAGAATGTTGAAAGCCAGCTATCAACACCGAAGTCTTACTCAAGCCATGTATGGTGATATAGATTTCTTCCCATTTGTATTCCTCGCATTTTTTGAGTTTTGGGGTCCTCCTACCATTTCAGAAAAAGCTGTGCAATGTATTAGTCAGGATGGCCGAGCGGTCTAAGGCGCTGCGTTCAGGTCGCAGTCTCCCCTGGAGGCGTGGGTTCGAATCCCACTTCTGACAGCTTTAGTCTCTCCTGGAAGCAGTGTGTTTGCATCTTGGTTTGAATGCAAGGCAAACGACAGACGCAACTAAAGTGGGTATGATGTCCTTCTTGTAAAATGGAAATGCTCCACACTTTCTGGGGTTTCGTTCTCGAAACCTAATGGTCTCATCACTCAAAAAGGCCCCAATTTCGGGATCCTGTTAAGAAAGCTAAAAAAAACTCCATGTAGCTTAGGTGTGGATGAGTGGTTGAGACAATGGAATAGAAATCCTTTGTACTCTTCTCCTTGTTGGAAAAAGTGACTTCTCCATCGTCTCTTGGGTTTCGTTCTGGAAACCTAATGGTCTCATCACTCAAAAAGGCCCCAATTTCGGGATCCTGGTAAGAAAGCTAAAAAAACTCCATGTAGCTTAGGTGTGGATGAGTGGTTGAGACAATGGAATAGAAATCTCTTGAACTCTTCTCCTTGTTGGGAAAAGGGACTTCTCCATCGTCTCTTGGGCTTTGTCTTGGGAGCCTGATGGCCCACTTACTCAAAATGGCTTCAAATTAGGGGTCCAGGTAACAGAGATACAAAGCTCCATGGAGCGGTGTCATGGCTATCGGTTGAGGCGATGGAGTACAAATCCCTTGTTCTCTTCCCCACACAATTTTAAATTGTACAGAGAATGTTGAAAGCCAGCTATCAACACCGAAGTCTTACTCAAGCCATGTATGGTGATATAGATTTCTTCCCATTTGTATTCCTCGCATTATTTGAGTTTTGGGGTCCTCCTACCATTTCAGAAAAAGCCGTGCAATGTATTAGTCAGGATGGCCGAGCGGTCTAAGGCGCTGCGTTAAGGTCGCAGTCTCCCTGGAGGCGTGGGTTCGAATCCCACTTCTGACAGCTTTAGTCTCTCCTGGAAGCAGTGTGTTTGCATCTTGGTTTGAATGCAAGGCAAACGACAGACGCAACTAAAGTGGGTATGATGTCCTTCTTGTAAAATGGAAATGCTCCACACTTTCTGGGGTTTCGTTCTGGAAACCTAATGGTCTCATCACTCAAAAAGGCCCCAATTTCGGGATCCTGGTAAGAAAGCTAAAAAAACTCCATGTAGCTTAGGTGTCGATGAGTGGTTGAGACAATGGAATAGAAATCCCTTGAACTCTTCTCCTTGTTGGGAAAAGGGACTTCTCCATCATCTCTTGGGCTTTGTCTTGGGAGCCTGATGGCCCACTTACTCAAAATGGCTTCAAATTAGGGGTCCAGGTAACAGAGATACAAAGCTCCATGGAGCGGTGTCATGGCTATCGGTTGAGGCGATGGAGTACAAATCCCTTGTTCTCTTCCCCACACAATTTTAAATTGTACAGAGAATGTTGAAAGCCAGCTATCAACACCGAAGTCATACTCAAGCCATGTATGGTTATATAGATTTCTTCCCATTTGTATTCCTCGCATTATTTGAGTTTTGGGGTCCTCCTACCATTTCAGAAAAAGCTGCCAACTATGTTAGTCAGGATGGCCGAGCGGTCTAAGGCGCTGCGTTCAGGTCGCAGTCTCCCCTGGAGGCGTGGGTTCGAATCCCACTTCTGACAGCTTTAGTCTCTCCTGGAAGCAGTGTGTTTGCATCTTGGTTTGAATGCAAGGCAAACGACAGACCCAACTAAATGGGTATGATGTCCTTCTTGTAAAATGGAAATGCTCCACACTTTCTGGGGTTTCGTTCTGGAAACCTAATGGTCTCATCACTCAAAAAGGCCCCAATTTCGGGATCCTGTTAAGAAAGCTAAAAAAAACTCCATGTAGCTTAGGTGTGGATGAGTGGTTGAGACAATGGAATAGAAATCCTTTGTACTCTTCTCCTTGTTGGAAAAAGTGACTTCTCCATGGTCTCTTGGGTTTCGTTCTGGAAACCTAATGGTCTCATCACTCAAAAAGGCCCCAATTTCGGGATCCTGGTAAGAAAGCTAAAAAAACTCCATGTAGCTTAGGTGTGGATGAGTGGTTGAGAAAATGGAATAGAAATCTCTTGAACTCTTCTCCTTGTTGGGAAAAGGGACTTCTCCATCGTCTCTTGGGCTTTGTCTTGGGAGCCTGATGGCCCACTTACTCAAAATGGCTTCAAATTAGGGGTCCAGGTAACAGAGATACAAAGCTCCATGGAGCGGTGTCATGGCTATCGGTTGAGGCGATGGAGTACAAATCCCTTGTTCTCTTCCCCACACAATTTTAAATTGTACAGAGAATGTTGAAAGCCAGCTATCAACACCGAAGTCTTACTCAAGCCATGTATGGTGATATAGATTTCTTTTCATTTGTATTCCTCGCATTATTTGAGTTTTGGGGTCCTCCTACCATTTCAGAAAAAGCTGTGCAATGTATTAGTCAGGATGGCCGAGCGGTCTAAGGCGCTGCGTTAAGGTCGCAGTCTCCCTGGAGGCGTGGGTTCGAATCCCACTTCTGACAGCTTTAGTCTCTCCTGGAAGCAGTGTGTTTGCATCTTGGTTTGAATGCAAGGCAAACGACAGACGCAACTAAAGTGGGTATGATGTCCTTCTTGTAAAATGGAAATGCTCCACACTTTCTGGGGTTTCGTTCTCGAAACCTAATGGTCTCATCACTCAAAAAGGCCCCAATTTCGGGATCCTGTTAAGAAAGCTAAAAAAAACTCCATGTAGCTTAGGTGTGGATGAATGGTTGAGACAATGGAATAGAAATCCTTTGTACTCTTCTCCTTGTTGGAAAAAGTGACTTCTCCATCGTCTCTTGGGTTTCGTTCTGGAAACCTAATGGTCTCATCACTCAAAAAGGCCCCAATTTCGGGATCCTGGTAAGAAAGCTAAAAAAACTCCATGTAGCTTAGGTGTGGATGAGTGGTTGAGACAATGGAATAGAAATCTCTTGAACTCTTCTCCTTGTTGGGAAAAGGGACTTCTCCATCGTCTCTTGGGCTTTGTCTTGGGAGCCTGATGGCCCACTTACTCAAAATGGCTTCAAATTAGGGGTCCAGGTAACAGAGATACAAAGCTCCATGGAGCGGTGTCATGGCTATCGGTTGAGGCGATGGAGTACAAATCCCTTGTTCTCTTCCCCACACAATTTTAAATTGTACAGAGAATGTTGAAAGCCAGCTATCAACACCGAAGTCTTACTCAAGCCATGTATGGTGATATAGATTTCTTCCCATTTGTATTCCTCGCATTATTTGAGTTTTGGGGTCCTCCTACCATTTCAGAAAAAGCCGTGCAATGTATTAGTCAGGATGGCCGAGTGGTCTAAGGCGCTGCGTTAAGGTCGCAGTCTCCCTGGAGGCGTGGGTTCAAATCCCACTTCTGACAGCTTTAGTCTCTCCTGGAAGCAGTGTGTTTGCATCTTGGTTTGAATGCAAGGCAAACGACAGACGCAACTAAAGTGGGTATGATGTCCTTCTTGTAAAATGGAAATGCTCCACACTTTCTGGGGTTTCGTTCTGGAAACCTAATGGTCTCATCACTCAAAAAGGCCCCAATTTCGGGATCCTGGTAAGAAAGCTAAAAAAACTCCATGTAGCTTAGGTGTCGATGAGTGGTTGAGACAATGGAATAGAAATCCTTTGAACTCTTCTCCTTGTTGGAAAAAGTGACTTCTCCATCGTCTCTTGGGTTTCGTTCTGGAAACCTTATGGTCTCATCACTCAAAAAGGCCCCAATTTCGGGATCCTGGTAAGGAAGCTAAAAAAAACTCCATGTAGCTTAGGTGTGGATGAGTGGTTGAGACAATGGAATAAAAATCTCTTGAACTCTTCTCCTTGTTGGGAAAAGGGACTTCTCCATCGTCTCTTGGGCTTTGTCTTGGCAGCCTGATGGCCCACTTACTCAAAATGGCTTCAAATTAGGGGTCCAGGTAACAGAGATACAAAGCTCCATGGAGCGGTGTCATGGCTATCGGTTGAGGTGATGGAGTACAAATCCCTTGTTCTCTTCCCCACACAATTTTAAATTGTACAGAGAATGTTGAAAGCCAGCTATCAACACCGAAGTCTTACTCAAGCCATGTATGGTGATATAGATTTCTTCCCATTTGTATTCCTCGCATTATTTGAGTTTTGGGGTCCTCCTACCATTTCAGAAAAAGCTGTGCAATGTATTAGTCAGGATGGTCGAGCGGTCTAAGGCGCTGCGTTCAGGTCGCAGTCTCCCCTGGAGGCGTGGGTTCGAATCCCACTTCTAACAGCATTAGTCTCTCCTGGAAGCAGTGTGTTTGCATCTTGGTTTGAATGCAAGGCAAACGACAGACGCAACTAAAGTGGGTATGATGTCCTTCTTGTAAAATGGAAATGCTCCACACTTTCTGGGGTTTCGTTCTGGAAACCTAATGGTCTCATCACTCAAAAAGGCCCCAATTTCGGGATCCTGGTAAGAAAGCTAAAAAAAACTCCATGTAGCTTAGGTGTGGATGAGTGGTTGAGACAATGGAATAGAAATCTCTTGAACTCTTCTCCTTGTTGGGAAAAGGGACTTCTCCATCGTCTCTTGGGCTTTGTCTTGGCAGCCTGATGGCCCACTTACTCAAAATGGCTTCAAATTAGGGGTCCAGGTAACAGAGATACAAAGCTCCATGGAGCGGTGTCATGGCTATCGGTTGAGGTGATGGAGTACAAATCCCTTGTTCTCTTCCCCACACAATTTTAAATTGTACAGAGAATGTTGAAAGCCAGCTATCAACACCGAAGTCTTACTCAAGCCATGTATGGTGATATAGATTTCTTCCCATTTGTATTCCTCGCATTATTTGAGTTTTGGGGTCCTCCTACCATTTCAGAAAAAGCTGTGCAATGTATTAGTCAGGATGGCCGAGCGGTCTAAGGCGCTGCGTTCAGGTCGCAGTCTCCCCTGGAGGCGTGGGTTCGAATCCCACTTCTGACACCTTTAGTCTCTCCTGGAAGCAGTGTGTTTGCATCTTGGTTTGAATGCAAGGCAAACGACAGACGCAACTAAAGTGGGTATGATGTCCTTCTTGTAAAATGGAAATGCTCCACACTTTCTGGGGTTTCGTTCTGGAAACCTAATGGTCTCATCACTCAAAAAGGCCCCAATTTCGGGATCCTGGTAAGAAAGCTAAAAAAACTCCATGTAGCTTAGGTGTCGATGAGTGGTTGAGACAATGGAATAGAAATCCTTTGAACTCTTCTCCTTGTTGGAAAAAGTGACTTCTCCATCGTCTCTTGGGTTTCGTTCTGGAAACCTAATGGTCTCATCACTCAAAAAGGCCCCAATTTCGGGATCCTGGTAAGGAAGCTAAAAAAAACTCCATGTAGCTTAGGTGTGGATGAGTGGTTGAGACAATGGAATAAAAATCTCTTGAACTCTTCTCCTTGTTGGGAAAAGGGACTTCTCCATCGTCTCTTGGGCTTTGTCTTGGCAGCCTGATGGCCCACTTACTCAAAATGGCTTCAAATTAGGGGTCCAGGTAACAGAGATACAAAGCTCCATGGAGCGGTGTCATGGCTATCGGTTGAGGTGATGGAGTACAAATCCCTTGTTCTCTTCCCCACACAATTTTAAATTGTACAGAGAATGTTGAAAGCCAGCTATCAACACCGAAGTCTTACTCAAGCCATGTATGGTGATATAGATTTCTTCCCATTTGTATTCCTCGCATTATTTGAGTTTTGGGGTCCTCCTACCATTTCAGAAAAAGCTGTGCAATGTATTAGTCAGGATGGCCGAGCGGTCTAAGGCGCTGCGTTCAGGTCGCAGTCTCCCCTGGAGGCGTGGGTTCGAATCCCACTTCTGACAGCATTAGTCTCTCCTGGAAGCAGTGTGTTTGCATCTTGGTTTGAATGCAAGGCAAACGACAGACGCAACTAAAGTGGGTATGATGTCCTTCTTGTAAAATGGAAATGCTCCACACTTTCTGGGGTTTCGTTCTGGAAACCTAATGGTCTCATCACTCAAAAAGGCCCCAATTTCGGGATCCTGGTAAGAAAGCTAAAAAAAACTCCATGTAGCTTAGGTGTCGATGAGTGGTTGAGACAATGGAATAGAAATCCTTTGAACTCTTCTCCTTGTTGGAAAAAGTGACTTCTCCATCGTCTCTTGGGTTTCGTTCTGGAAACCTAATGGTCTCATCACTCAAAAAGGCCCCAATTTCGGGATCCTGGTAAGGAAGCTAAAAAAAACTCCATGTAGCTTAGGTGTGGATGAGTGGTTGAGACAATGGAATAAAAATCTCTTGAACTCTTCTCCTTGTTGGGAAAAGGGACTTCTCCATCGTCTCTTGGGCTTTGTCTTGGCAGCCTGATGGCCCACTTACTCAAAATGGCTTCAAATTAGGGGTCCAGGTAACAGAGATACAAAGCTCCATGGAGCGGTGTCATGGCTATCGGTTGAGGTGATGGAGTACAAATCCCTTGTTCTCTTCCCCACACAATTTTAAATTGTACAGAGAATGTTGAAAGCCAGCTATCAACACCGAAGTCTTACTCAAGCCATGTATGGTGATATAGATTTCTTCCCATTTGTATTCCTCGCATTATTTGAGTTTTGGGGTCCTCCTACCATTTCAGAAAAAGCTGTGCAATGTATTAGTCAGGATGGCCGAGCGGTCTAAGGCGCTGCGTTCAGGTCGCAGTCTCCCCTGGAGGCGTGGATTCGAATCCCACTTCTGACAGCTTTAGTCTCTCCTGGAAGCAGTGTGTTTGCATCTTGGTTTGAATGCAAAGCAAACGACAGACGCAACTAAAGTGGGTATGATGTCCTTCTTGTAAAATGGAAATGCTCCACACTTTCTGGGGTTTCGTTCTGGAAACCTAATGGTCTCATCACTCAAAAAGGCCCCAATTTCGGGATCCTGTTAAGAAAGCTAAAAAAAACTCCATGTAGCTTAGGTGTGGATGAGTGGTTGAGACAATGGAATAGAAATCCTTTGTACTCTTCTCCTTGTTGGAAAAAGTGACTTCTCCATGGTCTCTTGGGTTTCGTTCTGGAAACCTAATGGTCTCATCACTCAAAAAGGCCCCAATTTCGGGATCCTGGTAAGAAAGCTAAAAAAACTCCATGTAGCTTAGGTGTGGATGAGTGGTTGAGACAATGGAATAGAAATCTCTTGAACTCTTCTCCTTGTTGGGAAAAGGGACTTCTCCATCGTCTCTTGGGCTTTGTCTTTGGAGCCTGATGGCCCACTTACTCAAAATGGCTTCAAATTAGGGGTCCAGGTAACAGAGATACAAAGCTCCATGGAGCGGTGTCATGGCTATCGGTTGAGGCGATGGAGTACAAATCCCTTGTTCTCTTCCCCACACAATTTTAAATTGTACAGAGAATGTTGAAAGCCAGCTATCAACACCGAAGTCTTACTCAAGCCATGTATGGTGATATAGATTTCTTCCCATTTGTATTCCTCGCATTATTTGAGTTTTGGGGTCCTCCTACCATTTCAGAAAAAGCTGTGCAATGTATTAGTCAGGATGGCCGAGCGGTCTAGGGCGCTGCGTTAAGGTCGCAGTCTCCCTGGAGGCGTGGGTTCGAATCCCACTTCTGACAGCTTTAGTCTCTCCTGGAAGCAGTGTGTTTGCATCTTGGTTTGAATGCAAGGCAAACGACAGACGCAACTAAAGTGGGTATGATGTCCTTCTTGTAAAATGGAAATGCTCCACACTTTCTGGGGTTTCGTTCTGGAAACCTAATGGTCTCATCACTCAAAAAGGCCCCAATTTCGGGATCCTGGTAAGAAAGCTAAAAAAACTCCATGTAGCTTAGGTGTCGATGAGTGGTTGAGACAATGGAATAGAAATCCTTTGAACTCTTCTCCTTGTTGGAAAAAGTGACTTCTCCATCGTCTCTTGGGTTTCGTTCTGGAAACCTAATGGTCTCATCACTCAAAAAGGCCCCAATTTCGGGATCCTGGTAAGGAAGCTAAAAAAAACTCCATGTGGCTTAGGTGTGGATGAGTGGTTGAGACAATGGAATAAAAATCTCTTGAACTCTTCTCCTTGTTGGGAAAAGGGACTTCTCCATCGTCTCTTGGGCTTTGTCTTGGCAGCCTGATGGCCCACTTACTCAAAATGGCTTCAAATTAGGGGTCCAGGTAACAGAGATACAAAGCTCCATGGAGCGGTGTCATGGCTATCGGTTGAGGTGATGGAGTACAAATCCCTTGTTCTCTTCCCCACACAATTTTAAATTGTACAGAGAATGTTGAAAGCCAGCTATCAACACCGAAGTCTTACTCAAGCCATGTATGGTGATATAGATTTCTTCCCATTTGTATTCCTCGCATTTTTTGAGTTTTGGGGTCCTCCTACCATTTCAGAAAAAGCTGTGCAATGTATTAGTCAGGATGGCCGAGCGGTCTAAGGCGCTGCGTTCAGGTCGCAGTCTCCCCTGGAGGCGTGGGTTCGAATCCCACTTCTGACAGCTTTAGTCTCTCCTGGAAGCAGTGTGTTTGCATCTTGGTTTGAATGCAAGGCAAACGACAGACGCAACTAAAGTGGGTATGATGTCCTTCTTGTAAAATGGAAATGCTCCACACTTTCTGGGGTTTCGTTCTCGAAACCTAATGGTCTCATCACTCAAAAAGGCCCCAATTTCGGGATCCTGTTAAGAAAGCTAAAAAAAACTCCATGTAGCTTAGGTGTGGATGAGTGGTTGAGACAATGGAATAGAAATCCTTTGTACTCTTCTCCTTGTTGGAAAAAGTGACTTCTCCATCGTCTCTTGGGTTTCGTTCTGGAAACCTAATGGTCTCATCACTCAAAAAGGCCCCAATTTCGGGATCCTGGTAAGAAAGCTAAAAAAACTCCATGTAGCTTAGGTGTGGATGAGTGGTTGAGACAATGGAATAGAAATCTCTTGAACTCTTCTCCTTGTTGGGAAAAGGGACTTCTCCATCGTCTCTTGGGCTTTGTCTTGGGAGCCTGATGGCCCACTTACTCAAAATGGCTTCAAATTAGGGGTCCAGGTAACAGAGATACAAAGCTCCATGGAGCGGTGTCATGGCTATCGGTTGAGGCGATGGAGTACAAATCCCTTGTTCTCTTCCCCACACAATTTTAAATTGTACAGAGAATGTTGAAAGCCAGCTATCAACACCGAAGTCTTACTCAAGCCATGTATGGTGATATAGATTTCTTCCCATTTGTATTCCTCGCATTATTTGAGTTTTGGGGTCCTCCTACCATTTCAGAAAAAGCCGTGCAATGTATTAGTCAGGATGGCCGAGCGGTCTAAGGCGCTGCGTTAAGGTCGCAGTCTCCCTGGAGGCGTGGGTTCGAATCCCACTTCTGACAGCTTTAGTCTCTCCTGGAAGCAGTGTGTTTGCATCTTGGTTTGAATGCAAGGCAAACGACAGACGCAACTAAAGTGGGTATGATGTCCTTCTTGTAAAATGGAAATGCTCCACACTTTCTGGGGTTTCGTTCTGGAAACCTAATGGTCTCATCACTCAAAAAGGCCCCAATTTCGGGATCCTGGTAAGAAAGCTAAAAAAACTCCATGTAGCTTAGGTGTCGATGAGTGGTTGAGACAATGGAATAGAAATCCCTTGAACTCTTCTCCTTGTTGGGAAAAGGGACTTCTCCATCATCTCTTGGGCTTTGTCTTGGGAGCCTGATGGCCCACTTACTCAAAATGGCTTCAAATTAGGGGTCCAGGTAACAGAGATACAAAGCTCCATGGAGCGGTGTCATGGCTATCGGTTGAGGCGATGGAGTACAAATCCCTTGTTCTCTTCCCCACACAATTTTAAATTGTACAGAGAATGTTGAAAGCCAGCTATCAACACCGAAGTCATACTCAAGCCATGTATGGTTATATAGATTTCTTCCCATTTGTATTCCTCGCATTATTTGAGTTTTGGGGTCCTCCTACCATTTCAGAAAAAGCTGCCAACTATGTTAGTCAGGATGGCCGAGCGGTCTAAGGCGCTGCGTTCAGGTCGCAGTCTCCCCTGGAGGCGTGGGTTCGAATCCCACTTCTGACAGCTTTAGTCTCTCCTGGAAGCAGTGTGTTTGCATCTTGGTTTGAATGCAAGGCAAACGACAGACCCAACTAAATGGGTATGATGTCCTTCTTGTAAAATGGAAATGCTCCACACTTTCTGGGGTTTCGTTCTGGAAACCTAATGGTCTCATCACTCAAAAAGGCCCCAATTTCGGGATCCTGTTAAGAAAGCTAAAAAAAACTCCATGTAGCTTAGGTGTGGATGAGTGGTTGAGACAATGGAATAGAAATCCTTTGTACTCTTCTCCTTGTTGGAAAAAGTGACTTCTCCATGGTCTCTTGGGTTTCGTTCTGGAAACCTAATGGTCTCATCACTCAAAAAGGCCCCAATTTCGGGATCCTGGTAAGAAAGCTAAAAAAACTCCATGTAGCTTAGGTGTGGATGAGTGGTTGAGACAATGGAATAGAAATCTCTTGAACTCTTCTCCTTGTTGGGAAAAGGGACTTCTCCATCGTCTCTTGGGCTTTGTCTTGGGAGCCTGATGGCCCACTTACTCAAAATGGCTTCAAATTAGGGGTCCAGGTAACAGAGATACAAAGCTCCATGGAGCGGTGTCATGGCTATCGGTTGAGGCGATGGAGTACAAATCCCTTGTTCTCTTCCCCACACAATTTTAAATTGTACAGAGAATGTTGAAAGCCAGCTATCAACACCGAAGTCTTACTCAAGCCATGTATGGTGATATAGATTTCTTCCCATTTGTATTCCTCGCATTATTTGAGTTTTGGGGTCCTCCTACCATTTCAGAAAAAGCTGTGCAATGTATTAGTCAGGATGGCCGAGCGGTCTAAGGCGCTGCGTTAAGGTCGCAGTCTCCCTGGAGGCGTGGGTTCGAATCCCACTTCTGACAGCTTTAGTCTCTCCTGGAAGCAGTGTGTTTGCATCTTGGTTTGAATGCAAGGCAAACGACAGACGCAACTAAAGTGGGTATGATGTCCTTCTTGTAAAATGGAAATGCTCCACACTTTCTGGGGTTTCGTTCTGGAAACCTAATGGTCTCATCACTCAAAAAGGCCCCAATTTCGGGATCCTGGTAAGAAAGCTAAAAAAACTCCATGTAGCTTAGGTGTCGATGAGTGGTTGAGACAATGGAATAGAAATCCCTTGAACTCTTCTCCTTGTTGGGAAAAGGGACTTCTCCATCATCTCTTGGGCTTTGTCTTGGGAGCCTGATGGCCCACTTACTCAAAATGGCTTCAAATTAGGGGTCCAGGTAACAGAGATACAAAGCTCCATGGAGCGGTGTCATGGCTATCGGTTGAGGCGATGGAGTACAAATCCCTTGTTCTCTTCCCCACACAATTTTAAATTGTACAGAGAATGTTGAAAGCCAGCTATCAACACCGAAGTCATACTCAAGCCATGTATGGTTATATAGATTTCTTCCCATTTGTATTCCTCGCATTATTTGAGTTTTGGGGTCCTCCTACCATTTCAGAAAAAGCTGCCAACTATGTTAGTCAGGATGGCCGAGCGGTCTAAGGCGCTGCGTTCAGGTCGCAGTCTCCCCTGGAGGCGTGGGTTCGAATCCCACTTCTGACAGCTTTAGTCTCTCCTGGAAGCAGTGTGTTTGCATCTTGGTTTGAATGCAAGGCAAACGACAGACCCAACTAAATGGGTATGATGTCCTTCTTGTAAAATGGAAATGCTCCACACTTTCTGGGGTTTCGTTCTGGAAACCTAATGGTCTCATCACTCAAAAAGGCCCCAATTTCGGGATCCTGTTAAGAAAGCTAAAAAAAACTCCATGTAGCTTAGGTGTGGATGAGTGGTTGAGACAATGGAATAGAAATCCTTTGTACTCTTCTCCTTGTTGGAAAAAGTGACTTCTCCATGGTCTCTTGGGTTTCGTTCTGGAAACCTAATGGTCTCATCACTCAAAAAGGCCCCAATTTCGGGATCCTGGTAAGAAAGCTAAAAAAACTCCATGTAGCTTAGGTGTGGATGAGTGGTTGAGACAATGGAATAGAAATCTCTTGAACTCTTCTCCTTGTTGGGAAAAGGGACTTCTCCATCGTCTCTTGGGCTTTGTCTTGGGAGCCTGATGGCCCACTTACTCAAAATGGCTTCAAATTAGGGGTCCAGGTAACAGAGATACAAAGCTCCATGGAGCGGTGTCATGGCTATCGGTTGAGGCGATGGAGTACAAATCCCTTGTTCTCTTCCCCACACAATTTTAAATTGTACAGAGAATGTTGAAAGCCAGCTATCAACACCGAAGTCTTACTCAAGCCATGTATGGTGATATAGATTTCTTCCCATTTGTATTCCTCGCATTATTTGAGTTTTGGGGTCCTCCTACCATTTCAGAAAAAGCTGTGCAATGTATTAGTCAGGATGGCCGAGCGGTCTAAGGCGCTGCGTTAAGGTCGCAGTCTCCCTGGAGGCGTGGGTTCGAATCCCACTTCTGACAGCTTTAGTCTCTCCTGGAAGCAGTGTGTTTGCATCTTGGTTTGAATGCAAGGCAAACGACAGACGCAACTAAAGTGGGTATGATGTCCTTCTTGTAAAATGGAAATGCTCCACACTTTCTGGGGTTTCGTTCTGGAAACCTAATGGTCTCATCACTCAAAAAGGCCCCAATTTCGGGATCCTGGTAAGAAAGCTAAAAAAACTCCATGTAGCTTAGGTGTCGATGAGTGGTTGAGACAATGGAATAGAAATCCTTTGAACTCTTCTCCTTGTTGGAAAAAGTGACTTCTCCATCGTCTCTTGGGTTTCGTTCTGGAAACCTAATGGTCTCATCACTCAAAAAGGCCCCAATTTCGGGATCCTGGTAAGGAAGCTAAAAAAAACTCCATGTGGCTTAGGTGTGGATGAGTGGTTGAGACAATGGAATAAAAATCTCTTGAACTCTTCTCCTTGTTGGGAAAAGGGACTTCTCCATCGTCTCTTGGGCTTTGTCTTGGCAGCCTGATGGCCCACTTACTCAAAATGGCTTCAAATTAGGGGTCCAGGTAACAGAGATACAAAGCTCCATGGAGCGGTGTCATGGCTATCGGTTGAGGTGATGGAGTACAAATCCCTTGTTCTCTTCCCCACACAATTTTAAATTGTACAGAGAATGTTGAAAGCCAGCTATCAACACCGAAGTCTTACTCAAGCCATGTATGGTGATATAGATTTCTTCCCATTTGTATTCCTCGCATTATTTGAGTTTTGGGGTCCTCCTACCATTTCAGAAAAAGCTGTGCAATGTATTAGTCAGGATGGCCGAGCGGTCTAAGGCGCTGCGTTCAGGTCGCAGTCTCCCCTGGAGGCGTGGGTTCGAATCCCACTTCTGACAGCTTTAGTCTCTCCTGGAAGCAGTGTGTTTGCATCTTGGTTTGAATGCAAGGCAAACGACAGACGCAACTAAAGTGGGTATGATGTCCTTCTTGTAAAATGGAAATGCTCCACACTTTCTGGGGTTTCGTTCTCGAAACCTAATGGTCTCATCACTCAAAAAGGCCCCAATTTCGGGATCCTGTTAAGAAAGCTAAAAAAAACTCCATGTAGCTTAGGTGTGGATGAGTGGTTGAGACAATGGAATAGAAATCCTTTGTACTCTTCTCCTTGTTGGAAAAAGTGACTTCTCCATCGTCTCTTGGGTTTCGTTCTGGAAACCTAATGGTCTCATCACTCAAAAAGGCCCCAATTTCGGGATCCTGGTAAGAAAGCTAAAAAAACTCCATGTAGCTTAGGTGTGGATGAGTGGTTGAGACAATGGAATAGAAATCTCTTGAACTCTTCTCCTTGTTGGGAAAAGGGACTTCTCCATCGTCTCTTGGGCTTTGTCTTGGCAGCCTGATGGCCCACTTACTCAAAATGGCTTCAAATTAGGGGTCCAGGTAACAGAGATACAAAGCTCCATGGAGCGGTGTCATGGCTATCGGTTGAGGTGATGGAGTACAAATCCCTTGTTCTCTTCCCCACACAATTTTAAATTGTACAGAGAATGTTGAAAGCCAGCTATCAACACCAAAGTCTTACTCAAGCCATGTATGGTGATATAGATTTCTTCCCATTTGTATTCCTCGCATTATTTGAGTTTTGGGGTCCTCCTACCATTTCAGAAAAAGCTGCCAACTATGTTAGTCAGGATGGCCGAGCGGTCTAAGGCGCTGCGTTCAGGTCGCAGTCTCCCCTGGAGGCGTGGTTTCGAATCCCACTTCTGACAGCTTTAGTCTCTCCTGGAAGCAGTGTGTTTGCATCTTGGTTTGAATGCAAGGCAAACAACAGACGCAACTAAAGTGGGTATGATGTCCTTCTTGTAAAATGGAAATGCTCCACACTTTCTGGGGTTTCGTTCTGGAAACCTAATGGTCTCATCACTCAAAAAGGCCCCAATTTCGGGATCCTGGTAAGGAAGCTAAAAAAAACTCCATGTAGCTTAGGTGTCGATGAGTGGTTGAGACAATGGAATAGAAATCTCTTGAACTCTTCTCCTTGTTGGGAAAAGGGACTTCTCCATCGTCTCTTGGGCTTTGTCTTGGGAGCCTGATGGCCCACTTACTCAAAATGGCTTCAAATTAGGGGTCCAGGTAACAGAGATACAAAGCTCCATGGAGCGGTGTCATGGCTATCGGTTGAGGCGATGGAGTACAAATCCCTTGTTCTCTTCCCCACACAATTTTAAATTGTACAGAGAATGTTGAAAGCCAGCTATCAACACCGAAGTCATACTCAAGCCATGTATGGTTATATAGATTTCTTCCCATTTGTATTCCTCGCATTATTTGAGTTTTGGGGTCCTCCTACCATTTCAGAAAAAGCTGTGCAATGTATTAGTCAGGATGGCCGAGCGGTCTAAGGCGCTGCGTTAAGGTCGCAGTCTCCCTGGAGGCGTGGGTTCGAATCCCACTTCTGACAGCTTTAGTCTCTCCTGGAAGCAGTGTGTTTGCATCTTGGTTTGAATGCAAGGCAAACGACAGACGCAACTAAAGTGGGTATGATGTCCTTCTTGTAAAATGGAAATGCTCCACACTTTCTGGGGTTTCGTTCTGGAAACCTAATGGTCTCATCACTCAAAAAGGCCCCAATTTCGGGATCCTGGTAAGAAAGCTAAAAAAACTCCATGTAGCTTAGGTGTCGATGAGTGGTTGAGACAATGGAATAGAAATCCTTTGAACTCTTCTCCTTGTTGGAAAAAGTGACTTCTCCATCGTCTCTTGGGTTTCGTTCTGGAAACCTAATGGTCTCATCACTCAAAAAGGCCCCAATTTCGGGATCCTGGTAAGGAAGCTAAAAAAAACTCCATGTGGCTTAGGTGTGGATGAGTGGTTGAGACAATGGAATAAAAATCTCTTGAACTCTTCTCCTTGTTGGGAAAAGGGACTTCTCCATCGTCTCTTGGGCTTTGTCTTGGCAGCCTGATGGCCCACTTACTCAAAATGGCTTCAAATTAGGGGTCCAGGTAACAGAGATACAAAGCTCCATGGAGCGGTGTCATGGCTATCGGTTGAGGTGATGGAGTACAAATCCCTTGTTCTCTTCCCCACACAATTTTAAATTGTACAGAGAATGTTGAAAGCCAGCTATCAACACCGAAGTCTTACTCAAGCCATGTATGGTGATATAGATTTCTTCCCATTTGTATTCCTCGCATTATTTGAGTTTTGGGGTCCTCCTACCATTTCAGAAAAAGCTGTGCAATGTATTAGTCAGGATGGCCGAGCGGTCTAAGGCGCTGCGTTCAGGTCGCAGTCTCCCCTGGAGGCGTGGGTTCGAATCCCACTTCTGACAGCTTTAGTCTCTCCTGGAAGCAGTGTGTTTGCATCTTGGTTTGAATGCAAGGCAAACGACAGACGCAACTAAAGTGGGTATGATGTCCTTCTTGTAAAATGGAAATGCTCCACACTTTCTGGGGTTTCGTTCTCGAAACCTAATGGTCTCATCACTCAAAAAGGCCCCAATTTCGGGATCCTGTTAAGAAAGCTAAAAAAAACTCCATGTAGCTTAGGTGTGGATGAGTGGTTGAGACAATGGAATAGAAATCCTTTGTACTCTTCTCCTTGTTGGAAAAAGTGACTTCTCCATCGTCTCTTGGGTTTCGTTCTGGAAACCTAATGGTCTCATCACTCAAAAAGGCCCCAATTTCGGGATCCTGGTAAGAAAGCTAAAAAAACTCCATGTAGCTTAGGTGTGGATGAGTGGTTGAGACAATGGAATAGAAATCTCTTGAACTCTTCTCCTTGTTGGGAAAAGGGACTTCTCCATCGTCTCTTGGGCTTTGTCTTGGGAGCCTGATGGCCCACTTACTCAAAATGGCTTCAAATTAGGGGTCCAGGTAACAGAGATACAAAGCTCCATGGAGCGGTGTCATGGCTATCGGTTGAGGCGATGGAGTACAAATCCCTTGTTCTCTTCCCCACACAATTTTAAATTGTACAGAGAATGTTGAAAGCCAGCTATCAACACCGAAGTCTTACTCAAGCCATGTATGGTGATATAGATTTCTTCCCATTTGTATTCCTCGCATTATTTGAGTTTTGGGGTCCTCCTACCATTTCAGAAAAAGCTGTGCAATGTATTAGTCAGGATGGCCGAGCGGTCTAAGGCGCTGCGTTAAGGTCGCAGTCTCCCTGGAGGCGTGGGTTCGAATCCCACTTCTGACAGCTTTAGTCTCTCCTGGAAGCAGTGTGTTTGCATCTTGGTTTGAATGCAAGGCAAACGACAGACGCAACTAAAGTGGGTATGATGTCCTTCTTGTAAAATGGAAATGCTCCACACTTTCTGGGGTTTCGTTCTGGAAACCTAATGGTCTCATCACTCAAAAAGGCCCCAATTTCGGGATCCTGGTAAGAAAGCTAAAAAAACTCCATGTAGCTTAGGTGTCGATGAGTGGTTGAGACAATGGAATAGAAATCCCTTGAACTCTTCTCCTTGTTGGGAAAAGGGACTTCTCCATCATCTCTTGGGCTTTGTCTTGGGAGCCTGATGGCCCACTTACTCAAAATGGCTTCAAATTAGGGGTCCAGGTAACAGAGATACAAAGCTCCATGGAGCGGTGTCATGGCTATCGGTTGAGGCGATGGAGTACAAATCCCTTGTTCTCTTCCCCACACAATTTTAAATTGTACAGAGAATGTTGAAAGCCAGCTATCAACACCGAAGTCATACTCAAGCCATGTATGGTTATATAGATTTCTTCCCATTTGTATTCCTCGCATTATTTGAGTTTTGGGGTCCTCCTACCATTTCAGAAAAAGCTGTGCAATGTATTAGTCAGGATGGCCGAGCGGTCTAAGGCGCTGCGTTAAGGTCGCAGTCTCCCTGGAGGCGTGGGTTCGAATCCCACTTCTGACAGCTTTAGTCTCTCCTGGAAGCAGTGTGTTTGCATCTTGGTTTGAATGCAAGGCAAACGACAGACGCAACTAAAGTGGGTATGATGTCCTTCTTGTAAAATGGAAATGCTCCACACTTTCTGAGGTTTCGTTCTGGAAACCTAATGGTCTCATCACTCAAAAAGGCCCCAATTTCGGGATCCTGGTAAGAAAGCTAAAAAAACTCCATGTAGCTTAGGTGTCGATGAGTGGTTGAGACAATGGAATAGAAATCCCTTGAATTCTTCTCCTTGTTGGAAAAAGTGACTTCTCCATCGTCTCTTGGGTTTCGTTCTGGAAACCTAATGGTCTCATCACTCAAAAAGGCCCCAATTTCGGGATCCTGGTAAGAAAGCTAAAAAAACTCCATGTAGCTTAGGTGTCGATGAGTGGTTGAGACAATGGAATAGAAATCCTTTGAGCTCTTCTCCTTGCTGGAAAAAGTGACTTCTCCATCGTCTCTTGGGTTTCGTTCTGGAAACCTAATGGTCTCATCACTCAAAAAGGCCCCAATTTCGGGATCCTGGTAAGAAATCTAAAAAAACTCCATGTAGCTTAGGTGTCGATGAGTGGTTGAGACAATGGAATAGAAATCCTTTGAACTCTTCTCCTTGTTGGAAAAAGTGACTTCTCCATCGTCTCTTGGGTTTCGTTCTGGAAACCTAATGGTCTCATCACTCAAAAAGGCCCCAATTTCGGGATCCTGGTAAGAAAGCTAAAAAAACTCCATGTAGCTTAGGTGTGGATGAGTGGTTGAGACAATGGAATATAAATCTCTTGAACTCTTCTCCTTGTTGGGAAAAGGGACTTCTCCATCGTCTCTTGGGCTTTGTCTTGGGAGCCTGATGGCCCACTTACTCAAAATGGCTTCAAATTAGGGGTCCATGTAACAGAGATACAAAGCTCCATGGAGCGGTGTCATGGCAATCGTTTGAGGCGATGGAGTACAAATCCCTTGTTCTCTTCCCCACACAATTTTAAATTGTACAGAGAATGTTGAAAGCCAGCTATCAACACCAAAGTCTTACTCAAGCCATGTATGGTGATATAGATTTCTTCCCATTTGTATTCCTCGCATTATTTGAGTTTTGGGGTCCTCCTACCATTTCAGAAAAAGCTGCCAACTATGTTAGTCAGGATGGCCGAGCGGTCTAAGGCGCTGCGTTCAGGTCGCAGTCTCCCCTGGAGGCGTGGGTTCGAATCCCACTTCTGACAGCTTTAGTCTCTCCTGGAAGCAGTGTGTTTGCATCTTGGTTTGAATGCAAGGCAAACGACAGACCCAACTAAAGTGGGTATGATGTCCTTCTTGTAAAATGGAAATGCTCCACACTTTCTGGGGTTTTGTTCTGGAAACCTAATGGTCTCATCACTCAAAAAGGCCCCAATTTCGGGATCCTGGTCTGAAAGCTAAAAAAACTCCATGTAGCTTAGGTGTCGATGAGTGGTTGAGACAATGGAATAGAAATCCTTTGAACTCTTCTCCTTGTTGGAAAAAGTGACTTCTCCATCGTCTCTTGGGTTTCGTTCTGGAAACCTAATGGTCTCATCACTCAAAAAGGCCCCAATTTCGGGATCCTGGTAAGGAAGCTAAAAAAAACTCCATGTAGCTTAGGTGTGGATGAGTGGTTGAGACAATGGAATAAAAATCTCTTGAACTCTTCTCCTTGTTGGGAAAAGGGACTTCTCCATCGTCTCTTGGGCTTTGTCTTGGCAGCCTGATGGCCCACTTACTCAAAATGGCTTCAAATTAGGGGTCCAGGTAACAGAGATACAAAGCTCCATGGAGCGGTGTCATGGCTATCGGTTGAGGTGATGGAGTACAAATCCCTTGTTCTCTTCCCCACACAATTTTAAATTGTACAGAGAATGTTGAAAGCCAGCTATCAACACCGAAGTCTTACTCAAGCCATGTATGGTGATATAGATTTCTTCCCATTTGTATTCCTCGCATTATTTGAGTTTTGGGGTCCTCCTACCATTTCAGAAAAAGCTGTGCAATGTATTAGTCAGGATGGCCGAGCGGTCTAAGGCGCTGCGTTCAGGTCGCAGTCTCCCCTGGAGGCGTGGGTTCGAATCCCACTTCTGACAGCTTTAGTCTCTCCTGGAAGCAGTGTGTTTGCATCTTGGTTTGAATGCAAGGCAAACGACAGACGCAACTAAAGTGGGTATGATGTCCTTCTTGTAAAATGGAAATGCTCCACACTTTCTGGGGTTTCGTTCTCGAAACCTAATGGTCTCATCACTCAAAAAGGCCCCAATTTCGGGATCCTGTTAAGAAAGCTAAAAAAAACTCCATGTAGCTTAGGTGTGGATGAGTGGTTGAGACAATGGAATAGAAATCCTTTGTACTCTTCTCCTTGTTGGAAAAAGTGACTTCTCCATCGTCTCTTGGGTTTCGTTCTGGAAACCTAATGGTCTCATCACTCAAAAAGGCCCCAATTTCGGGATCCTGGTAAGAAAGCTAAAAAAACTCCATGTAGCTTAGGTGTGGATGAGTGGTTGAGACAATGGAATAGAAATCTCTTGAACTCTTCTCCTTGTTGGGAAAAGGGACTTCTCCATCGTCTCTTGGGCTTTGTCTTGGCAGCCTGATGGCCCACTTACTCAAAATGGCTTCAAATTAGGGGTCCAGGTAACAGAGATACAAAGCTCCATGGAGCGGTGTCATGGCTATCGGTTGAGGTGATGGAGTACAAATCCCTTGTTCTCTTCCCCACACAATTTTAAATTGTACAGAGAATGTTGAAAGCCAGCTATCAACACCAAAGTCTTACTCAAGCCATGTATGGTGATATAGATTTCTTCCCATTTGTATTCCTCGCATTATTTGAGTTTTGGGGTCCTCCTACCATTTCAGAAAAAGCTGCCAACTATGTTAGTCAGGATGGCCGAGCGGTCTAAGGCGCTGCGTTCAGGTCGCAGTCTCCCCTGGAGGCGTGGTTTCGAATCCCACTTCTGACAGCTTTAGTCTCTCCTGGAAGCAGTGTGTTTGCATCTTGGTTTGAATGCAAGGCAAACAACAGACGCAACTAAAGTGGGTATGATGTCCTTCTTGTAAAATGGAAATGCTCCACACTTTCTGGGGTTTCGTTCTGGAAACCTAATGGTCTCATCACTCAAAAAGGCCCCAATTTCGGGATCCTGGTAAGGAAGCTAAAAAAAACTCCATGTAGCTTAGGTGTCGATGAGTGGTTGAGACAATGGAATAGAAATCTCTTGAACTCTTCTCCTTGTTGGGAAAAGGGACTTCTCCATCGTCTCTTGGGCTTTGTCTTGGGAGCCTGATGGCCCACTTACTCAAAATGGCTTCAAATTAGGGGTCCAGGTAACAGAGATACAAAGCTCCATGGAGCGGTGTCATGGCTATCGGTTGAGGCGATGGAGTACAAATCCCTTGTTCTCTTCCCCACACAATTTTAAATTGTACAGAGAATGTTGAAAGCCAGCTATCAACACCGAAGTCATACTCAAGCCATGTATGGTTATATAGATTTCTTCCCATTTGTATTCCTCGCATTATTTGAGTTTTGGGGTCCTCCTACCATTTCAGAAAAAGCTGTGCAATGTATTAGTCAGGATGGCCGAGCGGTCTAAGGCGCTGCGTTAAGGTCGCAGTCTCCCTGGAGGCGTGGGTTCGAATCCCACTTCTGACAGCTTTAGTCTCTCCTGGAAGCAGTGTGTTTGCATCTTGGTTTGAATGCAAGGCAAACGACAGACGCAACTAAAGTGGGTATGATGTCCTTCTTGTAAAATGGAAATGCTCCACACTTTCTGGGGTTTCGTTCTGGAAACCTAATGGTCTCATCACTCAAAAAGGCCCCAATTTCGGGATCCTGGTAAGAAAGCTAAAAAAACTCCATGTAGCTTAGGTGTCGATGAGTGGTTGAGACAATGGAATAGAAATCCTTTGAACTCTTCTCCTTGTTGGAAAAAGTGACTTCTCCATCGTCTCTTGGGTTTCGTTCTGGAAACCTAATGGTCTCATCACTCAAAAAGGCCCCAATTTCGGGATCCTGGTAAGGAAGCTAAAAAAAACTCCATGTGGCTTAGGTGTGGATGAGTGGTTGAGACAATGGAATAAAAATCTCTTGAACTCTTCTCCTTGTTGGGAAAAGGGACTTCTCCATCGTCTCTTGGGCTTTGTCTTGGCAGCCTGATGGCCCACTTACTCAAAATGGCTTCAAATTAGGGGTCCAGGTAACAGAGATACAAAGCTCCATGGAGCGGTGTCATGGCTATCGGTTGAGGTGATGGAGTACAAATCCCTTGTTCTCTTCCCCACACAATTTTAAATTGTACAGAGAATGTTGAAAGCCAGCTATCAACACCGAAGTCTTACTCAAGCCATGTATGGTGATATAGATTTCTTCCCATTTGTATTCCTCGCATTATTTGAGTTTTGGGGTCCTCCTACCATTTCAGAAAAAGCTGTGCAATGTATTAGTCAGGATGGCCGAGCGGTCTAAGGCGCTGCGTTCAGGTCGCAGTCTCCCCTGGAGGCGTGGGTTCGAATCCCACTTCTGACAGCTTTAGTCTCTCCTGGAAGCAGTGTGTTTGCATCTTGGTTTGAATGCAAGGCAAACGACAGACGCAACTAAAGTGGGTATGATGTCCTTCTTGTAAAATGGAAATGCTCCACACTTTCTGGGGTTTCGTTCTCGAAACCTAATGGTCTCATCACTCAAAAAGGCCCCAATTTCGGGATCCTGTTAAGAAAGCTAAAAAAAACTCCATGTAGCTTAGGTGTGGATGAGTGGTTGAGACAATGGAATAGAAATCCTTTGTACTCTTCTCCTTGTTGGAAAAAGTGACTTCTCCATCGTCTCTTGGGTTTCGTTCTGGAAACCTAATGGTCTCATCACTCAAAAAGGCCCCAATTTCGGGATCCTGGTAAGAAAGCTAAAAAAACTCCATGTAGCTTAGGTGTGGATGAGTGGTTGAGACAATGGAATAGAAATCTCTTGAACTCTTCTCCTTGTTGGGAAAAGGGACTTCTCCATCGTCTCTTGGGCTTTGTCTTGGGAGCCTGATGGCCCACTTACTCAAAATGGCTTCAAATTAGGGGTCCAGGTAACAGAGATACAAAGCTCCATGGAGCGGTGTCATGGCTATCGGTTGAGGCGATGGAGTACAAATCCCTTGTTCTCTTCCCCACACAATTTTAAATTGTACAGAGAATGTTGAAAGCCAGCTATCAACACCGAAGTCTTACTCAAGCCATGTATGGTGATATAGATTTCTTCCCATTTGTATTCCTCGCATTATTTGAGTTTTGGGGTCCTCCTACCATTTCAGAAAAAGCTGTGCAATGTATTAGTCAGGATGGCCGAGCGGTCTAAGGCGCTGCGTTAAGGTCGCAGTCTCCCTGGAGGCGTGGGTTCGAATCCCACTTCTGACAGCTTTAGTCTCTCCTGGAAGCAGTGTGTTTGCATCTTGGTTTGAATGCAAGGCAAACGACAGACGCAACTAAAGTGGGTATGATGTCCTTCTTGTAAAATGGAAATGCTCCACACTTTCTGGGGTTTCGTTCTGGAAACCTAATGGTCTCATCACTCAAAAAGGCCCCAATTTCGGGATCCTGGTAAGAAAGCTAAAAAAACTCCATGTAGCTTAGGTGTCGATGAGTGGTTGAGACAATGGAATAGAAATCCCTTGAACTCTTCTCCTTGTTGGGAAAAGGGACTTCTCCATCATCTCTTGGGCTTTGTCTTGGGAGCCTGATGGCCCACTTACTCAAAATGGCTTCAAATTAGGGGTCCAGGTAACAGAGATACAAAGCTCCATGGAGCGGTGTCATGGCTATCGGTTGAGGCGATGGAGTACAAATCCCTTGTTCTCTTCCCCACACAATTTTAAATTGTACAGAGAATGTTGAAAGCCAGCTATCAACACCGAAGTCATACTCAAGCCATGTATGGTTATATAGATTTCTTCCCATTTGTATTCCTCGCATTATTTGAGTTTTGGGGTCCTCCTACCATTTCAGAAAAAGCTGCCAACTATGTTAGTCAGGATGGCCGAGCGGTCTAAGGCGCTGCGTTCAGGTCGCAGTCTCCCCTGGAGGCGTGGGTTCGAATCCCACTTCTGACAGCTTTAGTCTCTCCTGGAAGCAGTGTGTTTGCATCTTGGTTTGAATGCAAGGCAAACGACAGACCCAACTAAATGGGTATGATGTCCTTCTTGTAAAATGGAAATGCTCCACACTTTCTGGGGTTTCGTTCTGGAAACCTAATGGTCTCATCACTCAAAAAGGCCCCAATTTCGGGATCCTGGTAAGAAAGCTAAAAAAACTCCATGTAGCTTAGGTGTCGATGAGTGGTTGAGACAATGGAATAGAAATCCCTTGAACTCTTCTCCTTGTTGGGAAAAGGGACTTCTCCATCATCTCTTGGGCTTTGTCTTGGGAGCCTGATGGCCCACTTACTCAAAATGGCTTCAAATTAGGGGTCCAGGTAACAGAGATACAAAGCTCCATGGAGCGGTGTCATGGCTATCGGTTGAGGCGATGGAGTACAAATCCCTTGTTCTCTTCCCCACACAATTTTAAATTGTACAGAGAATGTTGAAAGCCAGCTATCAACACCGAAGTCATACTCAAGCCATGTATGGTTATATAGATTTCTTCCCATTTGTATTCCTCGCATTATTTGAGTTTTGGGGTCCTCCTACCATTTCAGAAAAAGCTGTGCAATGTATTAGTCAGGATGGCCGAGCGGTCTAAGGCGCTGCGTTAAGGTCGCAGTCTCCCTGGAGGCGTGGGTTCGAATCCCACTTCTGACAGCTTTAGTCTCTCCTGGAAGCAGTGTGTTTGCATCTTGGTTTGAATGCAAGGCAAACGACAGACGCAACTAAAGTGGGTATGATGTCCTTCTTGTAAAATGGAAATGCTCCACACTTTCTGAGGTTTCGTTCTGGAAACCTAATGGTCTCATCACTCAAAAAGGCCCCAATTTCGGGATCCTGGTAAGAAAGCTAAAAAAACTCCATGTAGCTTAGGTGTCGATGAGTGGTTGAGACAATGGAATAGAAATCCCTTGAATTCTTCTCCTTGTTGGAAAAAGTGACTTCTCCATCGTCTCTTGGGTTTCGTTCTGGAAACCTAATGGTCTCATCACTCAAAAAGGCCCCAATTTCGGGATCCTGGTAAGAAAGCTAAAAAAACTCCATGTAGCTTAGGTGTCGATGAGTGGTTGAGACAATGGAATAGAAATCCTTTGAGCTCTTCTCCTTGCTGGAAAAAGTGACTTCTCCATCGTCTCTTGGGTTTCGTTCTGGAAACCTAATGGTCTCATCACTCAAAAAGGCCCCAATTTCGGGATCCTGGTAAGAAATCTAAAAAAACTCCATGTAGCTTAGGTGTCGATGAGTGGTTGAGACAATGGAATAGAAATCCTTTGAACTCTTCTCCTTGTTGGAAAAAGTGACTTCTCCATCGTCTCTTGGGTTTCGTTCTGGAAACCTAATGGTCTCATCACTCAAAAAGGCCCCAATTTCGGGATCCTGGTAAGAAAGCTAAAAAAACTCCATGTAGCTTAGGTGTGGATGAGTGGTTGAGACAATGGAATATAAATCTCTTGAACTCTTCTCCTTGTTGGGAAAAGGGACTTCTCCATCGTCTCTTGGGCTTTGTCTTGGGAGCCTGATGGCCCACTTACTCAAAATGGCTTCAAATTAGGGGTCCATGTAACAGAGATACAAAGCTCCATGGAGCGGTGTCATGGCAATCGTTTGAGGCGATGGAGTACAAATCCCTTGTTCTCTTCCCCACACAATTTTAAATTGTACAGAGAATGTTGAAAGCCAGCTATCAACACCAAAGTCTTACTCAAGCCATGTATGGTGATATAGATTTCTTCCCATTTGTATTCCTCGCATTATTTGAGTTTTGGGGTCCTCCTACCATTTCAGAAAAAGCTGCCAACTATGTTAGTCAGGATGGCCGAGCGGTCTAAGGCGCTGCGTTCAGGTCGCAGTCTCCCCTGGAGGCGTGGGTTCGAATCCCACTTCTGACAGCTTTAGTCTCTCCTGGAAGCAGTGTGTTTGCATCTTGGTTTGAATGCAAGGCAAACGACAGACCCAACTAAAGTGGGTATGATGTCCTTCTTGTAAAATGGAAATGCTCCACACTTTCTGGGGTTTTGTTCTGGAAACCTAATGGTCTCATCACTCAAAAAGGCCCCAATTTCGGGATCCTGGTCTGAAAGCTAAAAAAACTCCATGTAGCTTAGGTGTCGATGAGTGGTTGAGACAATGGAATAGAAATCCTTTGAACTCTTCTCCTTGTTGGAAAAAGTGACTTCTCCATCGTCTCTTGGGTTTCGTTCTGGAAACCTAATGGTCTCATCACTCAAAAAGGCCCCAATTTCGGGATCCTGGTAAGGAAGCTAAAAAAAACTCCATGTAGCTTAGGTGTGGATGAGTGGTTGAGACAATGGAATAAAAATCTCTTGAACTCTTCTCCTTGTTGGGAAAAGGGACTTCTCCATCGTCTCTTGGGCTTTGTCTTGGCAGCCTGATGGCCCACTTACTCAAAATGGCTTCAAATTAGGGGTCCAGGTAACAGAGATACAAAGCTCCATGGAGCGGTGTCATGGCTATCGGTTGAGGCGATGGAGTACAAATCCCTTGTTCTCTTCCCCACACAATTTTAAATTGTACAGAGAATGTTGAAAGCCAGCTATCAACACCGAAGTCTTACTCAAGCCATGTATGGTGATATAGATTTCTTCCCATTTGTATTCCTCGCATTATTTGAGTTTTGGGGTCCTCCTACCATTTCAGAAAAAGCTGTGCAATGTATTAGTCAGGATGGCCGAGCGGTCTAAGGCGCTGCGTTAAGGTCGCAGTCTCCCTGGAGGCGTGGGTTCGAATCCCACTTCTGACAGCTTTAGTCTCTCCTGGAAGCAGTGTGTTTGCATCTTGGTTTGAATGCAAGGAAAACGACAGACGCAACTAAAGTGGGTATGATGTCCTTCTTGTAAAATGGAAATGCTCCACACTTTCTGGGGTTTCGTTCTGGAAACCTAATGGTCTCATCACTCAAAAAGGCCCCAATTTCGGGATCCTGGTAAGAAAGCTAAAAAAACTCCATGTAGCTTAGGTGTCGATGAGTGGTTGAGACAATGGAATAGAAATCCTTTGAACTCTTCTCCTTGTTGGAAAAAGTGACTTCTCCATCGTCTCTTGGGTTTCGTTCTGGAAACCTAATGGTCTCATCACTCAAAAAGGCCCCAATTTCGGGATCCTGGTAAGGAAGCTAAAAAAAACTCCATGTGGCTTAGGTGTGGATGAGTGGTTGAGACAATGGAATAAAAATCTCTTGAACTCTTCTCCTTGTTGGGAAAAGGGACTTCTCCATCGTCTCTTGGGCTTTGTCTTGGCAGCCTGATGGCCCACTTACTCAAAATGGCTTCAAATTAGGGGTCCAGGTAACAGAGATACAAAGCTCCATGGAGCGGTGTCATGGCTATCGGTTGAGGTGATGGAGTACAAATCCCTTGTTCTCTTCCCCACACAATTTTAAATTGTACAGAGAATGTTGAAAGCCAGCTATCAACACCGAAGTCTTACTCAAGCCATGTATGGTGATATAGATTTCTTCCCATTTGTATTCCTCGCATTATTTGAGTTTTGGGGTCCTCCTACCATTTCAGAAAAAGCTGTGCAATGTATTAGTCAGGATGGCCGAGCGGTCTAAGGCGCTGCGTTCAGGTCGCAGTCTCCCCTGGAGGCGTGGGTTCGAATCCCACTTCTGACAGCTTTAGTCTCTCCTGGAAGCAGTGTGTTTGCATCTTGGTTTGAATGCAAGGCAAACGACAGACGCAACTAAAGTGGGTATGATGTCCTTCTTGTAAAATGGAAATGCTCCACACTTTCTGGGGTTTCGTTCTCGAAACCTAATGGTCTCATCACTCAAAAAGGCCCCAATTTCGGGATCCTGTTAAGAAAGCTAAAAAAAACTCCATGTAGCTTAGGTGTGGATGAGTGGTTGAGACAATGGAATAGAAATCCTTTGTACTCTTCTCCTTGTTGGAAAAAGTGACTTCTCCATGGTCTCTTGGGTTTCGTTCTGGAAACCTAATGGTCTCATCACTCAAAAAGGCCCCAATTTCGGGATCCTGGTAAGAAAGCTAAAAAAGCTCCATGTAGCTTAGGTGTGGATGAGTGGTTGAGACAATGGAATAGAAATCTCTTGAACTCTTCTCCTTGTTGGGAAAAGGGACTTCTCCATCGTCTCTTGGGCTTTGTCTTGGGAGCCTGATGGCCCACTTACTCAAAATGGCTTCAAATTAGGGGTCCAGGTAACAGAGATACAAAGCTCCATGGAGCGGTGTCATGGCTATCGGTTGAGGCGATGGAGTACAAATCCCTTGTTCTCTTCCCCACACAATTTTAAATTGTACAGAGAATGTTGAAAGCCAGCTATCAACACCGAAGTCTTACTCAAGCCATGTATGGTGATATAGATTTCTTCCCATTTGTATTCCTCGCATTATTTGAGTTTTGGGGTCCTCCTACCATTTCAGAAAAAGCTGTGCAATGTATTAGTCAGGATGGCCGAGCGGTCTAAGGCGCTGCGTTAAGGTCGCAGTCTCCCTGGAGGCGTGGGTTCGAATCCCACTTCTGACAGCTTTAGTCTCTCCTGGAAGCAGTGTGTTTGCATCTTGGTTTGAATGCAAGGCAAACGACAGACGCAACTAAAGTGGGTATGATGTCCTTCTTGTAAAATGGAAATGCTCCACACTTTCTGGGGTTTCGTTCTGGAAACCTAATGGTCTCATCACTCAAAAAGGCCCCAATTTCGGGATCCTGGTAAGAAAGCTAAAAAAACTCCATGTAGCTTAGGTGTCGATGAGTGGTTGAGACAATGGAATAGAAATCCCTTGAACTCTTCTCCTTGTTGGGAAAAGGGACTTCTCCATCATCTCTTGGGCTTTGTCTTGGGAGCCTGATGGCCCACTTACTCAAAATGGCTTCAAATTAGGGGTCCAGGTAACAGAGATACAAAGCTCCATGGAGCGGTGTCATGGCTATCGGTTGAGGCGATGGAGTACAAATCCCTTGTTCTCTTCCCCACACAATTTTAAATTGTACAGAGAATGTTGAAAGCCAGCTATCAACACCGAAGTCATACTCAAGCCATGTATGGTTATATAGATTTCTTCCCATTTGTATTCCTCGCATTATTTGAGTTTTGGGGTCCTCCTACCATTTCAGAAAAAGCTGCCAACTATGTTAGTCAGGATGGCCGAGCGGTCTAAGGCGCTGCGTTCAGGTCGCAGTCTCCCCTGGAGGCGTGGGTTCGAATCCCACTTCTGACAGCTTTAGTCTCTCCTGGAAGCAGTGTGTTTGCATCTTGGTTTGAATGCAAGGCAAACGACAGACCCAACTAAATGGGTATGATGTCCTTCTTGTAAAATGGAAATGCTCCACACTTTCTGGGGTTTCGTTCTGGAAACCTAATGGTCTCATCACTCAAAAAGGCCCCAATTTCGGGATCCTGGTAAGAAAGCTAAAAAAACTCCATGTAGCTTAGGTGTCGATGAGTGGTTGAGACAATGGAATAGAAATCCCTTGAACTCTTCTCCTTGTTGGGAAAAGGGACTTCTCCATCATCTCTTGGGCTTTGTCTTGGGAGCCTGATGGCCCACTTACTCAAAATGGCTTCAAATTAGGGGTCCAGGTAACAGAGATACAAAGCTCCATGGAGCGGTGTCATGGCTATCGGTTGAGGCGATGGAGTACAAATCCCTTGTTCTCTTCCCCACACAATTTTAAATTGTACAGAGAATGTTGAAAGCCAGCTATCAACACCGAAGTCATACTCAAGCCATGTATGGTTATATAGATTTCTTCCCATTTGTATTCCTCGCATTATTTGAGTTTTGGGGTCCTCCTACCATTTCAGAAAAAGCTGCCAACTGTGTTAGTCAGGATGGCCGAGCGGTCTAAGGCGCTGCGTTCAGGTCGCAGTCTCCCCTGGAGGCGTGGGTTCGAATCCCACTTCTGACAGCTTTAGTCTCTCTTGGAAGCAGTGTGTTTGCATCTTGGTTTGAATGCAAGGCAAACGACAGACCCAACTAAATGGGTATGATGTCCTTCTTGTAAAATGGAAATGCTCCACACTTTCTGGGGTTTCGTTCTGGAAACCTAATGGTCTCATCACTCAAAAAGGCCCCAATTTCGGGATCCTGTTAAGAAAGCTAAAAAAAACTCCATGTAGCTTAGGTGTGGATGAGTGGTTGAGACAATGGAATAGAAATCCTTTGTACTCTTCTCCTTGTTGGAAAAAGTGACTTCTCCATGGTCTCTTGGGTTTCGTTCTGGAAACCTAATGGTCTCATCACTCAAAAAGGCCCCAATTTCGGGATCCTGGTAAGAAAGCTAAAAAAACTCCATGTAGCTTAGGTGTGGATGAGTGGTTGAGACAATGGAATAGAAATCTCTTGAACTCTTCTCCTTGTTGGGAAAAGGGACTTCTCCATCGTCTCTTGGGCTTTGTCTTGGGAGCCTGATGGCCCACTTACTCAAAATGGCTTCAAATTAGGGGTCCAGGTAACAGAGATACAAAGCTCCATGGAGCGGTGTCATGGCAATCGGTTGAGGCGATGGAGTACAAATCCCTTGTTCTCTTCCCCACACAATTTTAAATTGTACAGAGAATGTTGAAAGCCAGCTATCAACACCAAAGTCTTACTCAAGCCATGTATGGTGATATAGATTTCTTCCCATTTGTATTCCTCGCATTATTTGAGTTTTGGGGTCCTCCTACCATTTCAGAAAAAGCTGCCAACTATGTTAGTCAGGATGGCCGAGCGGTCTAAGGCGCTGCGTTCAGGTCGCAGTCTCCCCTGGAGGCGTGGGTCCGAATCCCACTTCTGACAGCTTTAGTCTCTCCTGGAAGCAGTGTGTTTGCATCTTGGTTTGAATGCAAGGCAAACGACAGACCCAACTAAAGTGGGTATGATGTCCTTCTTGTAAAATGGAAATGCTCCACACTTTCTGGGGTTTCGTTCTGGAAACCTAATGGTCTCATCACTCAAAAAGGCCCCAATTTCGGGATCCTGGTCTGAAAGCTAAAAAAACTCCATGTAACTTAGGTGTCGATGAGTGGTTGAGACAATGGAATAGAAATCCTTTGAACTCTTCTCCTTGTTGGAAAAAGTGACTTCTCCATCGTCTCTTGGGTTTCGTTCTGGAAACCTAATGGTCTCATCACTCAAAAAGGCCCCAATTTCGGGATCCTGGTAAGGAAGCTAAAAAAAACTCCATGTAGCTTAGGTGTGGATGAGTGGTTGAGACAATGGAATAAAAATCTCTTGAACTCTTCTCCTTGTTGGGAAAAGGGACTTCTCCATCGTCTCTTGGGCTTTGTCTTGGCAGCCTGATGGCCCACTTACTCAAAATGGCTTCAAATTAGGGGTCCAGGTAACAGAGATACAAAGCTCCATGGAGCGGTGTCATGGCTATCGGTTGAGGTGATGGAGTACAAATCCATTGTTCTCTTCCCCACACAATTTTAAATTGTACAGAGAATGTTGAAAGCCAGCTATCAACACCGAAGTCTTACTCAAGCCATGTATGGTGATATAGATTTCTTCCCATTTGTATTCCTCGCATTATTTGAGTTTTGGGGTCCTCCTACCATTTCAGAAAAAGCTGTGCAATGTATTAGTCAGGATGGCCGAGCGGTCTAAGGCGCTGCGTTCAGGTCGCAGTCTCCCCTGGAGGCGTGGGTTCGAATCCCACTTCTGACAGCATTAGTCTCTCCTGGAAGCAGTGTGTTTGCATCTTGGTTTGAATGCAAGGCAAACGACAGACGCAACTAAAGTGGGTATGATGTCCTTCTTGTAAAATGGAAATGCTCCACACTTTCTGGGGTTTCGTTCTGGAAACCTAATGGTCTCATCACTCAAAAAGGCCCCAATTTCGGGATCCTGGTAAGAAAGCTAAAAAAACTCCATGTAGCTTAGGTGTCGATGAGTGGTTGAGACAATGGAATAGAAATCCCTTGAACTCTTCTCCTTGTTGGGAAAAGGGACTTCTCCATCATCTCTTGGGCTTTGTCTTGGGAGCCTGATGGCCCACTTACTCAAAATGGCTTCAAATTAGGGGTCCAGGTAACAGAGATACAAAGCTCCATGGAGCGGTGTCATGGCTATCGTTTGAGGCGATGGAGTACAAATCCCTTGTTCTCTTCCCCACACAATTTTAAATTGTACAGAGAATGTTGAAAGCCAGCTATCAACACCGAAGTCTTACTCAAGCCATGTATGGTGATATAGATTCCTTACCATTTGTATTCCTCGCATTATTTGAGTTTTGGGGTCCTCCTACCATTTCAGAAAAAGCTGTGCAATGTATTAGTCAGGATGGCCGAGCGGTCTAAGGCGCTGCGTTCAGGTCGCAGTCTCCCCTGGAGGCGTGGGTTCGAATCCCACTTCTGACAGCTTTAGTCTCTCCTGGAAGCAGTGTGTTTGCATCTTGGTTTGAATGCAAGGCAAACGACAGACGCAACTAAAGTGGGTATGATGTCCTTCTTGTAAAATGGAAATGCTCCACACTTTCTGGGGTTTCGTTCTGGAAACCTAATGGTCTCATCACTCAAAAAGGCCCCAATTTCGGGATCCTGTTAAGAAAGCTAAAAAAAACTCCATGTAGCTTAGGTGTGGATGAGTGGTTGAGACAATGGAATAGAAATCCTTTGTACTCTTCTCCTTGTTGGAAAAAGTGACTTCTCCATGGTCTCTTGGGTTTCGTTCTGGAAACCTAATGGTCTCATCACTCAAAAAGGCCCCAATTTCGGGATCCTGGTAAGAAAGCTAAAAAAACTCCATGTAGCTTAGGTGTGGATGAGTGGTTGAGACAATGGAATAGAAATCTCTTGAACTCTTCTCCTTGTTGGGAAAAGGGACTTCTCCATCGTCTCTTGGGCTTTGTCTTGGGAGCCTGATGGCCCACTTACTCAAAATGGCTTCAAATTAGGGGTCCAGGTAACAGAGATACAAAGCTCCATGGAGCGGTGTCATGGCTATCGGTTGAGGCGATGGAGTACAAATCCCTTGTTCTCTTCCCCACACAATTTTAAATTGTACAGAGAATGTTGAAAGCCAGCTATCAACACCGAAGTCTTACTCAAGCCATGTATGGTGATATAGATTTCTTCCCATTTGTATTCCTCGCATTATTTGAGTTTTGGGGTCCTCCTACCATTTCAGAAAAAGCTGTGCAATGTATTAGTCAGGATGGCCGAGCGGTCTAAGGCGCTGCGTTAAGGTCGCAGTCTCCCTGGAGGCGTGGGTTCGAATCCCACTTCTGACAGCTTTAGTCTCTCCTGGAAGCAGTGTGTTTGCATCTTGGTTTGAATGCAAGGCAAACGACAGACGCAACTAAAGTGGGTATGATGTCCTTCTTGTAAAATGGAAATGCTCCACACTTTCTGGGGTTTCGTTCTGGAAACCTAATGGTCTCATCACTCAAAAAGGCCCCAATTTCGGGATCCTGTTAAGAAAGCTAAAAAAACCTCCATGTAGCTTAGGTGTGGATGAGTGGTTGAGACAATGGAATAGAAATCCTTTGTACTCTTCTCCTTGTTGGAAAAAGTGACTTCTCCATGGTCTCTTGGGTTTCGTTCTGGAAACCTAATGGTCTCATCACTCAAAAAGGCCCCAATTTCGGGATCCTGGTAAGAAAGCTAAAAAAACTCCATGTAGCTTAGGTGTGGATGAGTGGTTGAGACAATGGAATAGAAATCTCTTGAACTCTTCTCCTTGTTGGGAAAAGGGACTTCTCCATCGTCTCTTGGGCTTTGTCTTGGGAGCCTGATGGCCCACTTACTCAAAATGGCTTCAAATTAGGGGTCCAGGTAACAGAGATACAAAGCTCCATGGAGCGGTGTCATGGCTATCGGTTGAGGCGATGGAGTACAAATCCCTTGTTCTCTTCCCCACACAATTTTAAATTGTACAGAGAATGTTGAAAGCCAGCTATCAACACCGAAGTCTTACTCAAGCCATGTATGGTGATATAGATTTCTTCCCATTTGTATTCCTCGCATTATTTGAGTTTTGGGGTCCTCCTACCATTTCAGAAAAAGCTGTGCAATGTATTAGTCAGGATGGCCGAGCGGTCTAAGGCGCTGCGTTAAGGTCGCAGTCTCCCTGGAGGCGTGGGTTCGAATCCCACTTCTGACAGCTTTAGTCTCTCCTGGAAGCAGTGTGTTTGCATCTTGGTTTGAATGCAAGGCAAACGACAGACGCAACTAAAGTGGGTATGATGTCCTTCTTGTAAAATGGAAATGCTCCACACTTTCTGGGGTTTCGTTCTGGAAACCTAATGGTCTCATCACTCAAAAAGGCCCCAATTTCGGGATCCTGGTAAGAAAGCTAAAAAAACTCCATGTAGCTTAGGTGTCGATGAGTGGTTGAGACAATGGAATAGAAATCCTTTGAACTCTTCTCCTTGTTGGAAAAAGTGACTTCTCCATCGTCTCTTGGGTTTCGTTCTGGAAACCTAATGGTCTCATCACTCAAAAAGGCCCCAATTTCGGGATCCTGGTAAGGAAGCTAAAAAAAACAACATGTGGCTTAGGTGTGGATGAGTGGTTGAGACAATGGAATAAAAATCTCTTGAACTCTTCTCCTTGTTGGGAAAAGGGACTTCTCCATCGTCTCTTGGGCTTTGTCTTGGCAGCCTGATGGCCCACTTACTCAAAATGGCTTCAAATTAGGGGTCCAGGTAACAGAGATACAAAGCTCCATGGAGCGGTGTCATGGCTATCGGTTGAGGTGATGGAGTACAAATCCCTTGTTCTCTTCCCCACACAATTTTAAATTGTACAGAGAATGTTGAAAGCCAGCTATCAACACCGAAGTCTTACTCAAGCCATGTATGGTGATATAGATTTCTTCCCATTTGTATTCCTCGCATTATTTGAGTTTTGGGGTCCTCCTACCATTTCAGAAAAAGCTGTGCAATGTATTAGTCAGGATGGCCGAGCGGTCTAAGGCGCTGCGTTCAGGTCGCAGTCTCCCCTGGAGGCGTGGGTTCGAATCCCACTTCTGATAGCTTTAGTCTCTCCTGGAAGCAGTGTGTTTGCATCTTGGTTTGAATGCAAGGCAAACGACAGACGCAACTAAAGTGGGTATGATGTCCTTCTTGTAAAATGGAAATGCTCCACACTTTCTGGGGTTTCGTTCTGGAAACCTAATGGTCTCATCACTCAAAAAGGCCCCAATTTCGGGATCCTGTTAAGAAAGCTAAAAAAAACTCCATGTAGCTTAGGTGTGGATGAGTGGTTGAGACAATGGAATAGAAATCCTTTGTACTCTTCTCCTTGTTGGAAAAAGTGACTTCTCCATCGTCTCTTGGGTTTCGTTCTGGAAACCTAATGGTCTCATCACTCAAAAAGGCCCCAATTTCGGGATCCTGGTAAGAAAGCTAAAAAAACTCCATGTAGCTTAGGTGTGGATGAGTGGTTGAGACAATGGAATAGAAATCTCTTGAACTCTTCTCCTTGTTGGGAAAAGGGACTTCTCCATCGTCTCTTGGGCTTTGTCTTGGGAGCCTGATGGCCCACTTACTCAAAATGGCTTCAAATTAGGGGTCCAGGTAACAGAGATACAAAGCTCCATTGAGCGGTGTCATGGCTATCGGTTGAGGCGATGGAGTACAAATCCCTTGTTCTCTTCCCCACACAATTTTAAATTGTACAGAGAATGTTGAAAGCCAGCTATCAACACCGAAGTCTTACTCAAGCCATGTATGGTGATATAGATTTCTTCCCATTTGTATTCCTCGCATTATTTGAGTTTTGGGGTCCTCCTACCATTTCAGAAAAAGCTGTGCAATGTATTAGTCAGGATGGCCGAGCGGTCTAAGGCGCTGCGTTAAGGTCGCAGTCTCCCTGGAGGCGTGGGTTCGAATCCCACTTCTGACAGCTTTAGTCTCTCCTGGAAGCAGTGTGTTTGCATCTTGGTTTGAATGCAAGGCAAACGACAGACGCAACTAAAGTGGGTATGATGTCCTTCTTGTAAAATGGAAATGCTCCACACTTTCTGGGGTTTCGTTCTGGAAACCTAATGGTCTCATCACTCAAAAAGGCCCCAATTTCGGGATCCTGGTAAGAAAGCTAAAAAAACTCCATGTAGCTTAGGTGTCGATGAGTGGTTGAGACAATGGAATAGAAATCCCTTGAACTCTTCTCCTTGTTGGGAAAAGGGACTTCTCCATCATCTCTTGGGCTTTGTCTTGGGAGCCTGATGGCCCACTTACTCAAAATGGCTTCAAATTAGGGGTCCAGGTAACAGAGATACAAAGCTCCATGGAGCGGTGTCATGGCTATCGGTTGAGGCGATGGAGTACAAATCCCTTGTTCTCTTCCCCACACAATTTTAAATTGTACAGAGAATGTTGAAAGCCAGCTATCAACACCGAAGTCATACTCAAGCCATGTATGGTTATATAGATTTCTTCCCATTTGTATTCCTCGCATTATTTGAGTTTTGGGGTCCTCCTACCATTTCAGAAAAAGCTGCCAACTATGTTAGTCAGGATGGCCGAGCGGTCTAAGGCGCTGCGTTCAGGTCGCAGTCTCCCCTGGAGGCGTGGGTTCGAATCCCACTTCTGACAGCTTTAGTCTCTCCTGGAAGCAGTGTGTTTGCATCTTGGTTTGAATGCAAGGCAAACGACAGACCCAACTAAATGGGTATGATGTCCTTCTTGTAAAATGGAAATGCTCCACACTTTCTGGGGTTTCGTTCTGGAAACCTAATGGTCTCATCACTCAAAAAGGCCCCAATTTCGGGATCCTGGTAAGAAAGCTAAAAAAACTCCATGTAGCTTAGGTGTCGATGAGTGGTTGAGACAATGGAATAGAAATCCCTTGAACTCTTCTCCTTGTTGGGAAAAGGGACTTCTCCATCATCTCTTGGGCTTTGTCTTGGGAGCCTGATGGCCCACTTACTCAAAATGGCTTCAAATTAGGGGTCCAGGTAACAGAGATACAAAGCTCCATGGAGCGGTGTCATGGCTATCGGTTGAGGCGATGGAGTACAAATCCCTTGTTCTCTTCCCCACACAATTTTAAATTGTACAGAGAATGTTGAAAGCCAGCTATCAACACCGAAGTCATACTCAAGCCATGTATGGTTATATAGATTTCTTCCCATTTGTATTCCTCGCATTATTTGAGTTTTGGGGTCCTCCTACCATTTCAGAAAAAGCTGTGCAATGTATTAGTCAGGATGGCCGAGCGGTCTAAGGCGCTGCGTTAAGGTCGCAGTCTCCCTGGAGGCGTGGGTTCGAATCCCACTTCTGACAGCTTTAGTCTCTCCTGGAAGCAGTGTGTTTGCATCTTGGTTTGAATGCAAGGCAAACGACAGACGCAACTAAAGTGGGTATGATGTCCTTCTTGTAAAATGGAAATGCTCCACACTTTCTGAGGTTTCGTTCTGGAAACCTAATGGTCTCATCACTCAAAAAGGCCCCAATTTCGGGATCCTGGTAAGAAAGCTAAAAAAACTCCATGTAGCTTAGGTGTCGATGAGTGGTTGAGACAATGGAATAGAAATCCCTTGAATTCTTCTCCTTGTTGGAAAAAGTGACTTCTCCATCGTCTCTTGGGTTTCGTTCTGGAAACCTAATGGTCTCATCACTCAAAAAGGCCCCAATTTCGGGATCCTGGTAAGAAAGCTAAAAAAACTCCATGTAGCTTAGGTGTCGATGAGTGGTTGAGACAATGGAATAGAAATCCTTTGAGCTCTTCTCCTTGCTGGAAAAAGTGACTTCTCCATCGTCTCTTGGGTTTCGTTCTGGAAACCTAATGGTCTCATCACTCAAAAAGGCCCCAATTTCGGGATCCTGGTAAGAAATCTAAAAAAACTCCATGTAGCTTAGGTGTCGATGAGTGGTTGAGACAATGGAATAGAAATCCTTTGAACTCTTCTCCTTGTTGGAAAAAGTGACTTCTCCATCGTCTCTTGGGTTTCGTTCTGGAAACCTAATGGTCTCATCACTCAAAAAGGCCCCAATTTCGGGATCCTGGTAAGAAAGCTAAAAAAACTCCATGTAGCTTAGGTGTGGATGAGTGGTTGAGACAATGGAATATAAATCTCTTGAACTCTTCTCCTTGTTGGGAAAAGGGACTTCTCCATCGTCTCTTGGGCTTTGTCTTGGGAGCCTGATGGCCCACTTACTCAAAATGGCTTCAAATTAGGGGTCCATGTAACAGAGATACAAAGCTCCATGGAGCGGTGTCATGGCAATCGTTTGAGGCGATGGAGTACAAATCCCTTGTTCTCTTCCCCACACAATTTTAAATTGTACAGAGAATGTTGAAAGCCAGCTATCAACACCAAAGTCTTACTCAAGCCATGTATGGTGATATAGATTTCTTCCCATTTGTATTCCTCGCATTATTTGAGTTTTGGGGACCTCCTACCATTTCAGAAAAAGCTGCCAACTATGTTAGTCAGGATGGCCGAGCGGTCTAAGGCGCTGCGTTCAGGTCGCAGTCTCCCCTGGAGGCGTGGGTTCGAATCCCACTTCTGACAGCTTTAGTCTCTCCTGGAAGCAGTGTGTTTGCATCTTGGTTTGAATGCAAGGCAAACGACAGACGCAACTAAAGTGGGTATGATGTCCATCTTGTAAAATGGAAATGCTCCACACTTTCTGGGGTTTCGTTCTGGAAACCTAATGGTCTCATCACTCAAAAAGGCCCCAATTTCGGGATCCTGGTAAGAAAGCTAAAAAAACTCCATGTAGCTTAGGTGTCGATGAGTGGTTGAGACAATGGAATAGAAATCCCTTGAACTCTTCTCCTTGTTGGGAAAAGGGACTTCTCCATCATCTCTTGGGCTTTGTCTTGGGAGCCTGATGGCCCACTTACTCAAAATGGCTTCAAATTAGGGGTCCAGGTAACAGAGATACAAAGCTCCATGGAGCGGTGTCATGGCTATCGGTTGAGGCGATGGAGTACAAATCCCTTGTTCTCTTCCCCACACAATTTTAAATTGTACAGAGAATGTTGAAAGCCAGCTATCAACACCGAAGTCATACTCAAGCCATGTATGGTTATATAGATTTCTTCCCATTTGTATTCCTCGCATTATTTGAGTTTTGGGGTCCTCCTACCATTTCAGAAAAAGCTGCCAACTATGTTAGTCAGGATGGCCGAGCGGTCTAAGGCGCTGCGTTCAGGTCGCAGTCTCCCCTGGAGGCGTGGGTTCGAATCCCACTTCTGACAGCTTTAGTCTCTCCTGGAAGCAGTGTGTTTGCATCTTGGTTTGAATGCAAGGCAAACGACAGACCCAACTAAATGGGTATGATGTCCTTCTTGTAAAATGGAAATGCTCCACACTTTCTGGGGTTTCGTTCTGGAAACCTAATGGTCTCATCACTCAAAAAGGCCCCAATTTCGGGATCCTGGTAAGAAAGCTAAAAAAACTCCATGTAGCTTAGGTGTCGATGAGTGGTTGAGACAATGGAATAGAAATCCCTTGAACTCTTCTCCTTGTTGGGAAAAGGGACTTCTCCATCATCTCTTGGGCTTTGTCTTGGGAGCCTGATGGCCCACTTACTCAAAATGGCTTCAAATTAGGGGTCCAGGTAACAGAGATACAAAGCTCCATGGAGCGGTGTCATGGCTATCGGTTGAGGCGATGGAGTACAAATCCCTTGTTCTCTTCCCCACACAATTTTAAATTGTACAGAGAATGTTGAAAGCCAGCTATCAACACCGAAGTCATACTCAAGCCATGTATGGTTATATAGATTTCTTCCCATTTGTATTCCTCGCATTATTTGAGTTTTGGGGTCCTCCTACCATTTCAGAAAAAGCTGTGCAATGTATTAGTCAGGATGGCCGAGCGGTCTAAGGCGCTGCGTTAAGGTCGCAGTCTCCCTGGAGGCGTGGGTTCGAATCCCACTTCTGACAGCTTTAGTCTCTCCTGGAAGCAGTGTGTTTGCATCTTGGTTTGAATGCAAGGCAAACGACAGACGCAACTAAAGTGGGTATGATGTCCTTCTTGTAAAATGGAAATGCTCCACACTTTCTGAGGTTTCGTTCTGGAAAGCTAATGGTCTCATCACTCAAAAAGGCCCCAATTTCGGGATCCTGGTAAGAAAGCTAAAAAAACTCCATGTAGCTTAGGTGTCGATGAGTGGTTGAGACAATGGAATAGAAATCCCTTGAATTCTTCTCCTTGTTGGAAAAAGTGACTTCTCCATCGTCTCTTGGGTTTCGTTCTGGAAACCTAATGGTCTCATCACTCAAAAAGGCCCCAATTTCGGGATCCTGGTAAGAAAGCTAAAAAAACTCCATGTAGCTTAGGTGTCGATGAGTGGTTGAGACAATGGAATAGAAATCCTTTGAGCTCTTCTCCTTGCTGGAAAAAGTGACTTCTCCATCGTCTCTTGGGTTTCGTTCTGGAAACCTAATGGTCTCATCACTCAAAAAGGCCCCAATTTCGGGATCCTGGTAAGAAATCTAAAAAAACTCCATGTAGCTTAGGTGTCGATGAGTGGTTGAGACAATGGAATAGAAATCCTTTGAACTCTTCTCCTTGTTGGAAAAAGTGACTTCTCCATCGTCTCTTGGGTTTCGTTCTGGAAACCTAATGGTCTCATCACTCAAAAAGGCCCCAATTTCGGGATCCTGGTAAGAAAGCTAAAAAAACTCCATGTAGCTTAGGTGTGGATGAGTGGTTGAGACAATGGAATATAAATCTCTTGAACTCTTCTCCTTGTTGGGAAAAGGGACTTCTCCATCGTCTCTTGGGCTTTGTCTTGGGAGCCTGATGGCCCACTTACTCAAAATGGCTTCAAATTAGGGGTCCATGTAACAGAGATACAAAGCTCCATGGAGCGGTGTCATGGCAATCGTTTGAGGCGATGGAGTACAAATCCCTTGTTCTCTTCCCCACACAATTTTAAATTGTACAGAGAATGTTGAAAGCCAGCTATCAACACCAAAGTCTTACTCAAGCCATGTATGGTGATATAGATTTCTTCCCATTTGTATTCCTCGCATTATTTGAGTTTTGGGGTCCTCCTACCATTTCAGAAAAAGCTGCCAACTATGTTAGTCAGGACGGCCGAGCGGTCTAAGGCGCTGCGTTCAGGTCGCAGTCTCCCCTGGAGGCGTGGTTTCAAATCCCACTTCTGACAGCTTTAGTCTCTCCTGGAAGCAGTGTGTTTGCATCTTGGTTTGAATGCAAGGCAAACGACAGACGCAACTAAAGTGGGTATGATGTCCTTCTTGTAAAATGGAAATGCTCCACACTTTCTGGGGTTTCGTTCTGGAAACCTAATGGTCTCATCACTCAAAAAGGCCCCAATTTCGGGATCCTGGTAAGAAAGCTAAAAAAACTCCATGTAGCTTAGGTGTCGATGAGTGGTTGAGACAATGGAATAGAAATCCCTTGAACTCTTCTCCTTGTTGGGAAAAGGGACTTCTCCATCATCTCTTGGGCTTTGTCTTGGGAGCCTGATGGCCCACTTACTCAAAATGGCTTCAAATTAGGGGTCCAGGTAACAGAGATACAAAGCTCCATGGAGCGGTGTCATGGCTATCGGTTGAGGCGATGGAGTACAAATCCCTTGTTCTCTTCCCCACACAATTTTAAATTGTACAGAGAATGTTGAAAGCCAGCTATCAACACCGAAGTCATACTCAAGCCATGTATGGTTATATAGATTTCTTCCCATTTGTATTCCTCGCATTATTTGAGTTTTGGGGTCCTCCTACCATTTCAGAAAAAGCTGCCAACTATGTTAGTCAGGATGGCCGAGCGGTCTAAGGCGCTGCGTTCAGGTCGCAGTCTCCCCTGGAGGCGTGGGTTCGAATCCCACTTCTGACAGCTTAGTCTCTCCTGGAAGCAGTGTGTTTGCATCTTGGTTTGAATGCAAGGCAAACGACAGACCCAACTAAATGGGTATGATGTCCTTCTTGTAAAATGGAAATGCTCCACACTTTCTGGGGTTTCGTTCTGGAAACCTAATGGTCTCATCACTCAAAAAGGCCCCAATTTCGGGATCCTGGTAAGAAAGCTAAAAAAACTCCATGTAGCTTAGGTGTCGATGAGTGGTTGAGACAATGGAATAGAAATCCCTTGAACTCTTCTCCTTGTTGGGAAAAGGGACTTCTCCATCATCTCTTGGGCTTTGTCTTGGGAGCCTGATGGCCCACTTACTCAAAATGGCTTCAAATTAGGGGTCCAGGTAACAGAGATACAAAGCTCCATGGAGCGGTGTCATGGCTATCGGTTGAGGCGATGGAGTTCAAATCCCTTGTTCTCTTCCCCACACAATTTGAAATTGTACAGAGAATGTTGAAAGCCAGCTATCAACACCGAAGTCATACTCAAGCCATGTATGGTTATATAGATTTCTTCCCATTTGTATTCCTCGCATTATTTGAGTTTTGGGGTCCTCCTACCATTTCAGAAAAAGCTGTGCAATGTATTAGTCAGGATGGCCGAGCGGTCTAAGGCGCTGCGTTAAGGTCGCAGTCTCCCTGGAGGCGTGGTTTCAAATCCCACTTCTGACAGCTTTAGTCTCTCCTGGAAGCAGTGTGTTTGCATCTTGGTTTGAATGCAAGGCAAACGACAGACGCAACTAAAGTGGGTATGATGTCCTTCTTGTAAAATGGAAATGCTCCACACTTTCTGGGGTTTCGTTCTGGAAACCTAATGGTCTCATCACTCAAAAAGGCCCCAATTTCGGGATCCTGGTAAGAAAGCTAAAAAAACTCCATGTAGCTTAGGTGTCGATGAGTGGTTGAGACAATGGAATAGAAATCCCTTGAACTCTTCTCCTTGTTGGGAAAAGGGACTTCTCCATCATCTCTTGGGCTTTGTCTTGGGAGCCTGATGGCCCACTTACTCAAAATGGCTTCAAATTAGGGGTCCAGGTAACAGAGATACAAAGCTCCATGGAGCGGTGTCATGGCTATCGGTTGAGGCGATGGAGTACAAATCCCTTGTTCTCTTCCCCACACAATTTTAAATTGTACAGAGAATGTTGAAAGCCAGCTATCAACACCGAAGTCATACTCAAGCCATGTATGGTTATATAGATTTCTTCCCATTTGTATTCCTCGCATTATTTGAGTTTTGGGGTCCTCCTACCATTTCAGAAAAAGCTGTGCAATGTATTAGTCAGGATGGCCGAGCGGTCTAAGGCGCTGCGTTAAGGTCGCAGTCTCCCTGGAGGCGTGGGTTCGAATCCCACTTCTGACAGCTTTAGTCTCTCCTGGAAGCAGTGTGTTTGCATCTTGGTTTGAATGCAAGGCAAACGACAGACGCAACTAAAGTGGGTATGATGTCCTTCTTGTAAAATGGAAATGCTCCACACTTTCTGAGGTTTCGTTCTGGAAACCTAATGGTCTCATCACTCAAAAAGGCCCCAATTTCGGGATCCTGGTAAGAAAGCTAAAAAAACTCCATGTAGCTTAGGTGTCGATGAGTGGTTGAGACAATGGAATAGAAATCCCTTGAATTCTTCTCCTTGTTGGAAAAAGTGACTTCTCCATCGTCTCTTGGGTTTCGTTCTGGAAACCTAATGGTCTCATCACTCAAAAAGGCCCCAATTTCGGGATCCTGGTAAGAAAGCTAAAAAAACTCCATGTAGCTTAGGTGTCGATGAGTGGTTGAGACAATGGAATAGAAATCCTTTGAGCTCTTCTCCTTGCTGGAAAAAGTGACTTCTCCATCGTCTCTTGGGTTTCGTTCTGGAAACCTAATGGTCTCATCACTCAAAAAGGCCCCAATTTCGGGATCCTGGTAAGAAATCTAAAAAAACTCCATGTAGCTTAGGTGTCGATGAGTGGTTGAGACAATGGAATAGAAATCCTTTGAACTCTTCTCCTTGTTGGAAAAAGTGACTTCTCCATCGTCTCTTGGGTTTCGTTCTGGAAACCTAATGGTCTCATCACTCAAAAAGGCCCCAATTTCGGGATCCTGGTAAGAAAGCTAAAAAAACTCCATGTAGCTTAGGTGTGGATGAGTGGTTGAGACAATGGAATATAAATCTCTTGAACTCTTCTCCTTGTTGGGAAAAGGGACTTCTCCATCGTCTCTTGGGCTTTGTCTTGGGAGCCTGATGGCCCACTTACTCAAAATGGCTTCAAATTAGGGGTCCATGTAACAGAGATACAAAGCTCCATGGAGCGGTGTCATGGCAATCGTTTGAGGCGATGGAGTACAAATCCCTTGTTCTCTTCCCCACACAATTTTAAATTGTACAGAGAATGTTGAAAGCCAGCTATCAACACCAAAGTCTTACTCAAGCCATGTATGGTGATATAGATTTCTTCCCATTTGTATTCCTCGCATTATTTGAGTTTTGGGGTCCTCCTACCATTTCAGAAAAAGCTGCCAACTATGTTAGTCAGGACGGCCGAGCGGTCTAAGGCGCTGCGTTCAGGTCGCAGTCTCCCCTGGAGGCGTGGTTTCGAATCCCACTTCTGACAGCTTTAGTCTCTCCTGGAAGCAGTGTGTTTGCATCTTGGTTTGAATGCAAGGCAAACGACAGACGCAACTAAAGTGGGTATGATGTCCTTCTTGTAAAATGGAAATGCTCCACACTTTCTGGGGTTTCGTTCTGGAAACCTAATGGTCTCATCACTCAAAAAGGCCCCAATTTCGGGATCCTGGTAAGAAAGCTAAAAAAACTCCATGTAGCTTAGGTGTCGATGAGTGGTTGAGACAATGGAATAGAAATCCCTTGAACTCTTCTCCTTGTTGGGAAAAGGGACTTCTCCATCATCTCTTGGGCTTTGTCTTGGGAGCCTGATGGCCCACTTACTCAAAATGGCTTCAAATTAGGGGTCCAGGTAACAGAGATACAAAGCTCCATGCAGCGGTGTCATGGCTATCGGTTGAGGCGATGGAGTACAAATCCCTTGTTCTCTTCCCCACACAATTTTAAATTGTACAGAGAATGTTGAAAGCCAGCTATCAACACCGAAGTCATACTCAAGCCATGTATGGTTATATAGATTTCTTCCCATTTGTATTCCTCGCATTATTTGAGTTTTGGGGTCCTCCTACCATTTCAGAAAAAGCTGTGCAATGTATTAGTCAGGATGGCCGAGCGGTCTAAGGCGCTGCGTTAAGGTCGCAGTCTCCCTGGAGGCGTGGGTTCGAATCCCACTTCTGACAGCTTTAGTCTCTCCTGGAAGCAGTGTGTTTGCATCTTGGTTTGAATGCAAGGCAAACGACAGACGCAACTAAAGTGGGTATGATGTCCTTCTTGTAAAATGGAAATGCTCCACACTTTCTGAGGTTTCGTTCTGGAAACCTAATGGTCTCATCACTCAAAAAGGCCCCAATTTCGGGATCCTGGTAAGAAAGCTAAAAAAACTCCATGTAGCTTAGGTGTCGATGAGTGGTTGAGACAATGGAATAGAAATCCCTTGAATTCTTCTCCTTGTTGGAAAAAGTGACTTCTCCATCGTCTCTTGGGTTTCGTTCTGGAAACCTAATGGTCTCATCACTCAAAAAGGCCCCAATTTCGGGATCCTGGTAAGAAAGCTAAAAAAACTCCATGTAGCTTAGGTGTCGATGAGTGGTTGAGACAATGGAATAGAAATCCTTTGAGCTCTTCTCCTTGCTGGAAAAAGTGACTTCTCCATCGTCTCTTGGGTTTCGTTCTGGAAACCTAATGGTCTCATCACTCAAAAAGGCCCCAATTTCGGGATCCTGGTAAGAAATCTAAAAAAACTCCATGTAGCTTAGGTGTCGATGAGTGGTTGAGACAATGGAATAGAAATCCTTTGAACTCTTCTCCTTGTTGGAAAAAGTGACTTCTCCATCGTCTCTTGGGTTTCGTTCTGGAAACCTAATGGTCTCATCACTCAAAAAGGCCCCAATTTCGGGATCCTGGTAAGAAAGCTAAAAAAACTCCATGTAGCTTAGGTGTGGATGAGTGGTTGAGACAATGGAATATAAATCTCTTGAACTCTTCTCCTTGTTGGGAAAAGGGACTTCTCCATCGTCTCTTGGGCTTTGTCTTGGGAGCCTGATGGCCCACTTACTCAAAATGGCTTCAAATTAGGGGTCCATGTAACAGAGATACAAAGCTCCATGGAGCGGTGTCATGGCAATCGTTTGAGGCGATGGAGTACAAATCCCTTGTTCTCTTCCCCACACAATTTTAAATTGTACAGAGAATGTTGAAAGCCAGCTATCAACACCAAAGTCTTACTCAAGCCATGTATGGTGATATAGATTTCTTCCCATTTGTATTCCTCGCATTATTTGAGTTCTGGGGTCCTCCTACCATTTCAGAAAAAGCTGCCAACTATGTTAGTCAGGACGGCCGAGCGGTCTAAGGCGCTGCGTTCAGGTCGCAGCCTCCCCTGGAGGCGTGGTTTCGAATCCCACTTCTGACAGCTTTAGTCTCTCCTGGAAGCAGTGTGTTTGCATCTTGGTTTGAATGCAAGGCAAACGACAGACGCAACTAAAGTGGGTATGATGTCCTTCTTGTAAAATGGAAATGCTCCACACTTTCTGGGGTTTCGTTCTGGAAACCTAATGGTCTCATCACTCAAAAAGGCCCCAATTTCGGGATCCTGGTAAGAAAGCTAAAAAAACTCCATGTAGCTTAGGTGTGGATGAGTGGTTGAGACAATGGAATATAAATCTCTTGAACTCTTCTCCTTGTTGGGAAAAGGGACTTCTCCATCGTCTCTTGGGCTTTGTCTTGGGAGCCTGATGGCCCACTTACTCAAAATGGCTTCAAATTAGGGGTCCATGTAACAGAGATACAAAGCTCCATGGAGCGGTGTCATGGCAATCGTTTGAGGCGATGGAGTACAAATCCCTTGTTCTCTTCCCCACACAATTTTAAATTGTACAGAGAATGTTGAAAGCCAGCTATCAACACCAAAGTCTTACTCAAGCCATGTATGGTGATATAGATTTCTTCCCATTTGTATTCCTCGCATTATTTGAGTTTTGGGGTCCTCCTACCATTTCAGAAAAAGCTGCCAACTATGTTAGTCAGGACGGCCGAGCGGTCTAAGGCGCTGCGTTCAGGTCGCAGTCTCCCCTGGAGGCGTGGTTTCGAATCCCACTTCTGACAGCTTTAGTCTCTCCTGGAAGCAGTGTGTTTGCATCTTGGTTTGAATGCAAGGCAAACGACAGACGCAACTAAAGTGGGTATGATGTCCTTCTTGTAAAATGGAAATGCTCCACACTTTCTGGGGTTTCGTTCTGGAAACCTAATGGTCTCATCACTCAAAAAGGCCCCAATTTCGGGATCCTGGTAAGAAAGCTAAAAAAACTCCATGTAGCTTAGGTGTCGATGAGTGGTTGAGACAATGGAATAGAAATCCCTTGAACTCTTCTCCTTGTTGGGAAAAGGGACTTCTCCATCATCTCTTGGGCTTTGTCTTGGGAGCCTGATGGCCCACTTACTCAAAATGGCTTCAAATTAGGGGTCCAGGTAACAGAGATACAAAGCTCCATGGAGCGGTGTCATGGCTATCGGTTGAGGCGATGGAGTACAAATCCCTTGTTCTCTTCCCCACACAATTTTAAATTGTACAGAGAATGTTGAAAGCCAGCTATCAACACCGAAGTCATACTCAAGCCATGTATGGTTATATAGATTTCTTCCCATTTGTATTCCTCGCATTATTTGAGTTTTGGGGTCCTCCTACCATTTCAGAAAAAGCTGCCAACTATGTTAGTCAGGATGGCCGAGCGGTCTAAGTCGCTGCGTTCAGGTCGCAGTCTCCCCTGGAGGCGTGGGTTCGAATCCCACTTCTGACAGCTTAGTCTCTCCTGGAAGCAGTGTGTTTGCATCTTGGTTTGAATGCAAGGCAAACGACAGACCCAACTAAATGGGTATGATGTCCTTCTTGTAAAATGGAAATGCTCCACACTTTCTGGGGTTTCGTTCTGGAAACCTAATGGTCTCATCACTCAAAAAGGCCCCAATTTCGGGATCCTGGTAAGAAAGCTAAAAAAACTCCATGTAGCTTAGGTGTCGATGAGTGGTTGAGACAATGGAATAGAAATCCCTTGAACTCTTCTCCTTGTTGGGAAAAGGGACTTCTCCATCATCTCTTGGGCTTTGTCTTGGGAGCCTGATGGCCCACTTACTCAAAATGGCTTCAAATTAGGGGTCCAGGTAACAGAGATACAAAGCTCCATGGAGCGGTGTCATGGCTATCGGTTGAGGCGATGGAGTTCAAATCCCTTGTTCTCTTCCCCACACAATTTGAAATTGTACAGAGAATGTTGAAAGCCAGCTATCAACACCGAAGTCATACTCAAGCCATGTATGGTTATATAGATTTCTTCCCATTTGTATTCCTCGCATTATTTGAGTTTTGGGGTCCTCCTACCATTTCAGAAAAAGCTGTGCAATGTATTAGTCAGGATGGCCGAGCGGTCTAAGGCGCTGCGTTAAGGTCGCAGTCTCCCTGGAGGCGTGGGTCCGAATCCCACTTCTGACAGCTTTAGTCTCTCCTGGAAGCAGTGTGTTTGCATCTTGGTTTGAATGCAAGGCAAACGACAGACGCAACTAAAGTGGGTATGATGTCCTTCTTGTAAAATGGAAATGCTCCACACTTTCTGAGGTTTCGTTCTGGAAACCTAATGGTCTCATCACTCAAAAAGGCCCCAATTTCGGGATCCTGGTAAGAAAGCTAAAAAAACTCCATGTAGCTTAGGTGTCGATGAGTGGTTGAGACAATGGAATAGAAATCCCTTGAATTCTTCTCCTTGTTGGAAAAAGTGACTTCTCCATCGTCTCTTGGGTTTCGTTCTGGAAACCTAATGGTCTCATCACTCAAACAGGCCCCAATTTCAGGATCCTGGTAAGAAAGCTAGAAAAACTCCATGTAGCTTAGGTGTCGATGAGTGGTTGAGACAATGGAATAGAAATCCTTTGAGCTCTTCTCCTTGCTGGAAAAAGTGACTTCTCCATCGTCTCTTGGGTTTCGTTCTGGAAACCTAATGGTCTCATCACTCAAAAAGGCCCCAATTTCGGGATCCTGGTAAGAAATCTAAAAAAACTCCATGTAGCTTAGGTGTCGATGAGTGGTTGAGACAATGGAATAGAAATCCTTTGAACTCTTCTCCTTGTTGGAAAAAGTGACTTCTCCATCGTCTCTTGGGTTTCGTTCTGGAAACCTAATGGTCTCATCACTCAAAAAGGCCACAATTTCGGGATCCTGGTAAGAAAGCTAAAAAAACTCCATGTAGCTTAGGTGTGGATGAGTGGTTGAGACAATGGAATATAAATCTCTTGAACTCTTCTCCTTGTTGGGAAAAGGGACTTCTCCATCGTCTCTTGGGCTTTGTCTTGGGAGCCTGATGGCCCACTTACTCAAAATGGCTTCAAATTAGGGGTCCATGTAACAGAGATACAAAGCTCCATGGAGCGGTGTCATGGCAATCGTTTGAGGCGATGGAGTACAAATCCCTTGTTCTCTTCCCCACACAATTTTAAATTGTACAGAGAATGTTGAAAGCCAGCTATCAACACCAAAGTCTTACTCAAGCCATGTATGGTGATATAGATTTCTTCCCATTTGTATTCCTCGCATTATTTGAGTTTTGGGGTCCTCCTACCATTTCAGAAAAAGCTGCCAACTGTGTTAGTCAGGATGGCCGAGCGGTCTAAGGCGCTGCGTTCAGGTCGCAGTCTCCCCTGGAGGCGTGGGTTCGAATCCCACTTCTGACAGCTTTAGTCTCTCCTGGAAGCAGTGTGTTTGCATCTTGGTTTGAATGCAAGGCAAACGACAGACGCAACTAAAGTGGGTATGATGTCCTTCTTGTAAAATGGAAATGCTCCACACTTTCTGGGGTTTCGTTCTGGAAACCTAATGGTCTCATCACTCAAAAAGGCCCCAATTTCGGGATCCTGGTAAGAAAGCTAAAAAAACTCCATGTAGCTTAGGTGTCGATGAGTGGTTGAGACAATGGAATAGAAATCCCTTGAACTCTTCTCCTTGTTGGGAAAAGGGACTTCTCCATCATCTCTTGGGCTTTGTCTTGGGAGCCTGATGGCCCACTTACTCAAAATGGCTTCAAATTAGGGGTCCAGGTAACAGAGATACAAAGCTCCATGGAGCGGTGTCATGGCTATCGGTTGAGGCGATGGAGTACAAATCCCTTGTTCTCTTCCCCACACAATTTTAAATTGTACAGAGAATGTTGAAAGCCAGCTATCAACACCGAAGTCATACTCAAGCCATGTATGGTTATATAGATTTCTTCCCATTTGTATTCCTCGCATTATTTGAGTTTTGGGGTCCTCCTACCATTTCAGAAAAAGCTGCCAACTATGTTAGTCAGGATGGCCGAGCGGTCTAAGGCGCTGCGTTCAGGTCGCAGTCTCCCCTGGAGGCGTGGGTTCGAATCCCACTTCTGACAGCTTAGTCTCTCCTGGAAGCAGTGTGTTTGCATCTTGGTTTGAATGCAAGGCAAACGACAGACCCAACTAAATGGGTATGATGTCCTTCTTGTAAAATGGAAATGCTCCACACTTTCTGGGGTTTCGTTCTGGAAACCTAATGGTCTCATCACTCAAAAAGGCCCCAATTTCGGGATCCTGGTAAGAAAGCTAAAAAAACTCCATGTAGCTTAGGTGTCGATGAGTGGTTGAGACAATGGAATAGAAATCCCTTGAACTCTTCTCCTTGTTGGGAAAAGGGACTTCTCCATCATCTCTTGGGCTTTGTCTTGGGAGCCTGATGGCCCACTTACTCAAAATGGCTTCAAATTAGGGGTCCAGGTAACAGAGATACAAAGCTCCATGGAGCGGTGTCATGGCTATCGGTTGAGGCGATGGAGTTCAAATCCCTTGTTCTCTTCCCCACACAATTTGAAATTGTACAGAGAATGTTGAAAGCCAGCTATCAACACCGAAGTCATACTCAAGCCATGTATGGTTATATAGATTTCTTCCCATTTGTATTCCTCGCATTATTTGAGTTTTGGGGTCCTCCTACCATTTCAGAAAAAGCTGTGCAATGTATTAGTCAGGATGGCCGAGCGGTCTAAGGCGCTGCGTTAAGGTCGCAGTCTCCCTGGAGGCGTGGTTTCAAATCCCACTTCTGACAGCTTTAGTCTCTCCTGGAAGCAGTGTGTTTGCATCTTGGTTTGAATGCAAGGCAAACGACAGACGCAACTAAAGTGGGTATGATGTCCTTCTTGTAAAATGGAAATGCTCCACACTTTCTGGGGTTTCGTTCTGGAAACCTAATGGTCTCATCACTCAAAAAGGCCCCAATTTCGGGATCCTGGTAAGAAAGCTAAAAAAACTCCATGTAGCTTAGGTGTCGATGAGTGGTTGAGACAATGGAATAGAAATCCCTTGAACTCTTCTCCTTGTTGGGAAAAGGGACTTCTCCATCATCTCTTGGGCTTTGTCTTGGGAGCCTGATGGCCCACTTACTCAAAATGGCTTCAAATTAGGGGTCCAGGTAACAGAGATACAAAGCTCCATGGAGCGGTGTCATGGCTATCGGTTGAGGCGATGGAGTACAAATCCCTTGTTCTCTTCCCCACACAATTTTAAATTGTACAGAGAATGTTGAAAGCCAGCTATCAACACCGAAGTCATACTCAAGCCATGTATGGTTATATAGATTTCTTCCCATTTGTATTCCTCGCATTATTTGAGTTTTGGGGTCCTCCTACCATTTCAGAAAAAGCTGTGCAATGTATTAGTCAGGATGGCCGAGCGGTCTAAGGCGCTGCGTTAAGGTCGCAGTCTCCCTGGAGGCGTGGGTTCGAATCCCACTTCTGACAGCTTTAGTCTCTCCTGGAAGCAGTGTGTTTGCATCTTGGTTTGAATGCAAGGCAAACGACAGACGCAACTAAAGTGGGTATGATGTCCTTCTTGTAAAATGGAAATGCTCCACACTTTCTGAGGTTTCGTTCTGGAAACCTAATGGTCTCATCACTCAAAAAGGCCCCAATTTCGGGATCCTGGTAAGAAAGCTAAAAAAACTCCATGTAGCTTAGGTGTCGATGAGTGGTTGAGACAATGGAATAGAAATCCCTTGAATTCTTCTCCTTGTTGGAAAAAGTGACTTCTCCATCGTCTCTTGGGTTTCGTTCTGGAAACCTAATGGTCTCATCACTCAAAAAGGCCCCAATTTCGGGATCCTGGTAAGAAAGCTAAAAAAACTCCATGTAGCTTAGGTGTCGATGAGTGGTTGAGACAATGGAATAGAAATCCTTTGAGCTCTTCTCCTTGCTGGAAAAAGTGACTTCTCCATCGTCTCTTGGGTTTCGTTCTGGAAACCTAATGGTCTCATCACTCAAAAAGGCCCCAATTTCGGGATCCTGGTAAGAAATCTAAAAAAACTCCATGTAGCTTAGGTGTCGATGAGTGGTTGAGACAATGGAATAGAAATCCTTTGAACTCTTCTCCTTGTTGGAAAAAGTGACTTCTCCATCGTCTCTTGGGTTTCGTTCTGGAAACCTAATGGTCTCATCACTCAAAAAGGCCCCAATTTCGGGATCCTGGTAAGAAAGCTAAAAAAACTCCATGTAGCTTAGGTGTGGATGAGTGGTTGAGACAATGGAATATAAATCTCTTGAACTCTTCTCCTTGTTGGGAAAAGGGACTTCTCCATCGTCTCTTGGGCTTTGTCTTGGGAGCCTGATGGCCCACTTACTCAAAATGGCTTCAAATTAGGGGTCCATGTAACAGAGATACAAAGCTCCATGGAGCGGTGTCATGGCAATCGTTTGAGGCGATGGAGTACAAATCCCTTGTTCTCTTCCCCACACAATTTTAAATTGTACAGAGAATGTTGAAAGCCAGCTATCAACACCAAAGTCTTACTCAAGCCATGTATGGTGATATAGATTTCTTCCCATTTGTATTCCTCGCATTATTTGAGTTTTGGGGTCCTCCTACCATTTCAGAAAAAGCTGCCAACTATGTTAGTCAGGACGGCCGAGCGGTCTAAGGCGCTGCGTTCAGGTCGCAGTCTCCCCTGGAGGCGTGGTTTCGAATCCCACTTCTGACAGCTTTAGTCTCTCCTGGAAGCAGTGTGTTTGCATCTTGGTTTGAATGCAAGGCAAACGACAGACGCAACTAAAGTGGGTATGATGTCCTTCTTGTAAAATGGAAATGCTCCACACTTTCTGGGGTTTCGTTCTGGAAACCTAATGGTCTCATCACTCAAAAAGGCCCCAATTTCGGGATCCTGGTAAGAAAGCTAAAAAAACTCCATGTAGCTTAGGTGTCGATGAGTGGTTGAGACAATGGAATAGAAATCCCTTGAACTCTTCTCCTTGTTGGGAAAAGGGACTTCTCCATCATCTCTTGGGCTTTGTCTTGGGAGCCTGATGGCCCACTTACTCAAAATGGCTTCAAATTAGGGGTCCAGGTAACAGAGATACAAAGCTCCATGCAGCGGTGTCATGGCTATCGGTTGAGGCGATGGAGTACAAATCCCTTGTTCTCTTCCCCACACAATTTTAAATTGTACAGAGAATGTTGAAAGCCAGCTATCAACACCGAAGTCATACTCAAGCCATGTATGGTTATATAGATTTCTTCCCATTTGTATTCCTCGCATTATTTGAGTTTTGGGGTCCTCCTACCATTTCAGAAAAAGCTGTGCAATGTATTAGTCAGGATGGCCGAGCGGTCTAAGGCGCTGCGTTAAGGTCGCAGTCTCCCTGGAGGCGTGGGTTCGAATCCCACTTCTGACAGCTTTAGTCTCTCCTGGAAGCAGTGTGTTTGCATCTTGGTTTGAATGCAAGGCAAACGACAGACGCAACTAAAGTGGGTATGATGTCCTTCTTGTAAAATGGAAATGCTCCACACTTTCTGAGGTTTCGTTCTGGAAACCTAATGGTCTCATCACTCAAAAAGGCCCCAATTTCGGGATCCTGGTAAGAAAGCTAAAAAAACTCCATGTAGCTTAGGTGTCGATGAGTGGTTGAGACAATGGAATAGAAATCCCTTGAATTCTTCTCCTTGTTGGAAAAAGTGACTTCTCCATCGTCTCTTGGGTTTCGTTCTGGAAACCTAATGGTCTCATCACTCAAAAAGGCCCCAATTTCGGGATCCTGGTAAGAAAGCTAAAAAAACTCCATGTAGCTTAGGTGTCGATGAGTGGTTGAGACAATGGAATAGAAATCCTTTGAGCTCTTCTCCTTGCTGGAAAAAGTGACTTCTCCATCGTCTCTTGGGTTTCGTTCTGGAAACCTAATGGTCTCATCACTCAAAAAGGCCCCAATTTCGGGATCCTGGTAAGAAATCTAAAAAAACTCCATGTAGCTTAGGTGTCGATGAGTGGTTGAGACAATGGAATAGAAATCCTTTGAACTCTTCTCCTTGTTGGAAAAAGTGACTTCTCCATCGTCTCTTGGGTTTCGTTCTGGAAACCTAATGGTCTCATCACTCAAAAAGGCCCCAATTTCGGGATCCTGGTAAGAAAGCTAAAAAAACTCCATGTAGCTTAGGTGTGGATGAGTGGTTGAGACAATGGAATATAAATCTCTTGAACTCTTCTCCTTGTTGGGAAAAGGGACTTCTCCATCGTCTCTTGGGCTTTGTCTTGGGAGCCTGATGGCCCACTTACTCAAAATGGCTTCAAATTAGGGGTCCATGTAACAGAGATACAAAGCTCCATGGAGCGGTGTCATGGCAATCGTTTGAGGCGATGGAGTACAAATCCCTTGTTCTCTTCCCCACACAATTTTAAATTGTACAGAGAATGTTGAAAGCCAGCTATCAACACCAAAGTCTTACTCAAGCCATGTATGGTGATATAGATTTCTTCCCATTTGTATTCCTCGCATTATTTGAGTTTTGGGGTCCTCCTACCATTTCAGAAAAAGCTGCCAACTATGTTAGTCAGGACGGCCGAGCGGTCTAAGGCGCTGCGTTCAGGTCGCAGTCTCCCCTGGAGGCGTGGTTTCGAATCCCACTTCTGACAGCTTTAGTCTCTCCTGGAAGCAGTGTGTTTGCATCTTGGTTTGAATGCAAGGCAAACGACAGACGCAACTAAAGTGGGTATGATGTCCTTCTTGTAAAATGGAAATGCTCCACACTTTCTGGGGTTTCGTTCTGGAAACCTAATGGTCTCATCACTCAAAAAGGCCCCAATTTCGGGATCCTGGTAAGAAAGCTAAAAAAACTCCATGTAGCTTAGGTGTGGATGAGTGGTTGAGACAATGGAATATAAATCTCTTGAACTCTTCTCCTTGTTGGGAAAAGGGACTTCTCCATCGTCTCTTGGGCTTTGTCTTGGGAGCCTGATGGCCCACTTACTCAAAATGGCTTCAAATTAGGGGTCCATGTAACAGAGATACAAAGCTCCATGGAGCGGTGTCATGGCAATCGTTTGAGGCGATGGAGTACAAATCCCTTGTTCTCTTCCCCACACAATTTTAAATTGTACAGAGAATGTTGAAAGCCAGCTATCAACACCAAAGTCTTACTCAAGCCATGTATGGTGATATAGATTTCTTCCCATTTGTATTCCTCGCATTATTTGAGTTTTGGGGTCCTCCTACCATTTCAGAAAAAGCTGCCAACTATGTTAGTCAGGACGGCCGAGCGGTCTAAGGCGCTGCGTTCAGGTCGCAGTCTCCCCTGGAGGCGTGGTTTCGAATCCCACTTCTGACAGCTTTAGTCTCTCCTGGAAGCAGTGTGTTTGCATCTTGGTTTGAATGCAAGGCAAACGACAGACGCAACTAAAGTGGGTATGATGTCCTTCTTGTAAAATGGAAATGCTCCACACTTTCTGGGGTTTCGTTCTGGAAACCTAATGGTCTCATCACTCAAAAAGGCCCCAATTTCGGGATCCTGGTAAGAAAGCTAAAAAAACTCCATGTAGCTTAGGTGTCGATGAGTGGTTGAGACAATGGAATAGAAATCCCTTGAACTCTTCTCCTTGTTGGGAAAAGGGACTTCTCCATCATCTCTTGGGCTTTGTCTTGGGAGCCTGATGGCCCACTTACTCAAAATGGCTTCAAATTAGGGGTCCAGGTAACAGAGATACAAAGCTCCATGGAGCGGTGTCATGGCTATCGGTTGAGGCGATGGAGTACAAATCCCTTGTTCTCTTCCCCACACAATTTTAAATTGTACAGAGAATGTTGAAAGCCAGCTATCAACACCGAAGTCATACTCAAGCCATGTATGGTTATATAGATTTCTTCCCATTTGTATTCCTCGCATTATTTGAGTTTTGGGGTCCTCCTACCATTTCAGAAAAAGCTGCCAACTATGTTAGTCAGGATGGCCGAGCGGTCTAAGTCGCTGCGTTCAGGTCGCAGTCTCCCCTGGAGGCGTGGGTTCGAATCCCACTTCTGACAGCTTAGTCTCTCCTGGAAGCAGTGTGTTTGCATCTTGGTTTGAATGCAAGGCAAACGACAGACCCAACTAAATGGGTATGATGTCCTTCTTGTAAAATGGAAATGCTCCACACTTTCTGGGGTTTCGTTCTGGAAACCTAATGGTCTCATCACTCAAAAAGGCCCCAATTTCGGGATCCTGGTAAGAAAGCTAAAAAAACTCCATGTAGCTTAGGTGTCGATGAGTGGTTGAGACAATGGAATAGAAATCCCTTGAACTCTTCTCCTTGTTGGGAAAAGGGACTTCTCCATCATCTCTTGGGCTTTGTCTTGGGAGCCTGATGGCCCACTTACTCAAAATGGCTTCAAATTAGGGGTCCAGGTAACAGAGATACAAAGCTCCATGGAGCGGTGTCATGGCTATCGGTTGAGGCGATGGAGTTCAAATCCCTTGTTCTCTTCCCCACACAATTTGAAATTGTACAGAGAATGTTGAAAGCCAGCTATCAACACCGAAGTCATACTCAAGCCATGTATGGTTATATAGATTTCTTCCCATTTGTATTCCTCGCATTATTTGAGTTTTGGGGTCCTCCTACCATTTCAGAAAAAGCTGTGCAATGTATTAGTCAGGATGGCCGAGCGGTCTAAGGCGCTGCGTTAAGGTCGCAGTCTCCCTGGAGGCGTGGGTCCGAATCCCACTTCTGACAGCTTTAGTCTCTCCTGGAAGCAGTGTGTTTGCATCTTGGTTTGAATGCAAGGCAAACGACAGACGCAACTAAAGTGGGTATGATGTCCTTCTTGTAAAATGGAAATGCTCCACACTTTCTGAGGTTTCGTTCTGGAAACCTAATGGTCTCATCACTCAAAAAGGCCCCAATTTCGGGATCCTGGTAAGAAAGCTAAAAAAACTCCATGTAGCTTAGGTGTCGATGAGTGGTTGAGACAATGGAATAGAAATCCCTTGAATTCTTCTCCTTGTTGGAAAAAGTGACTTCTCCATCGTCTCTTGGGTTTCGTTCTGGAAACCTAATGGTCTCATCACTCAAACAGGCCCCAATTTCAGGATCCTGGTAAGAAAGCTAGAAAAACTCCATGTAGCTTAGGTGTCGATGAGTGGTTGAGACAATGGAATAGAAATCCTTTGAGCTCTTCTCCTTGCTGGAAAAAGTGACTTCTCCATCGTCTCTTGGGTTTCGTTCTGGAAACCTAATGGTCTCATCACTCAAAAAGGCCCCAATTTCGGGATCCTGGTAAGAAATCTAAAAAAACTCCATGTAGCTTAGGTGTCGATGAGTGGTTGAGACAATGGAATAGAAATCCTTTGAACTCTTCTCCTTGTTGGAAAAAGTGACTTCTCCATCGTCTCTTGGGTTTCGTTCTGGAAACCTAATGGTCTCATCACTCAAAAAGGCCACAATTTCGGGATCCTGGTAAGAAAGCTAAAAAAACTCCATGTAGCTTAGGTGTGGATGAGTGGTTGAGACAATGGAATATAAATCTCTTGAACTCTTCTCCTTGTTGGGAAAAGGGACTTCTCCATCGTCTCTTGGGCTTTGTCTTGGGAGCCTGATGGCCCACTTACTCAAAATGGCTTCAAATTAGGGGTCCATGTAACAGAGATACAAAGCTCCATGGAGCGGTGTCATGGCAATCGTTTGAGGCGATGGAGTACAAATCCCTTGTTCTCTTCCCCACACAATTTTAAATTGTACAGAGAATGTTGAAAGCCAGCTATCAACACCAAAGTCTTACTCAAGCCATGTATGGTGATATAGATTTCTTCCCATTTGTATTCCTCGCATTATTTGAGTTTTGGGGTCCTCCTACCATTTCAGAAAAAGCTGCCAACTGTGTTAGTCAGGATGGCCGAGCGGTCTAAGGCGCTGCGTTCAGGTCGCAGTCTCCCCTGGAGGCGTGGGTTCGAATCCCACTTCTGACAGCTTTAGTCTCTCCTGGAAGCAGTGTGTTTGCATCTTGGTTTGAATGCAAGGCAAACGACAGACGCAACTAAAGTGGGTATGATGTCCTTCTTGTAAAATGGAAATGCTCCACACTTTCTGGGGTTTCGTTCTGGAAACCTAATGGTCTCATCACTCAAAAAGGCCCCAATTTCGGGATCCTGGTAAGAAAGCTAAAAAAACTCCATGTAGCTTAGGTGTCGATGAGTGGTTGAGACAATGGAATAGAAATCCCTTGAACTCTTCTCCTTGTTGGGAAAAGGGACTTCTCCATCATCTCTTGGGCTTTGTCTTGGGAGCCTGATGGCCCACTTACTCAAAATGGCTTCAAATTAGGGGTCCAGGTAACAGAGATACAAAGCTCCATGGAGCGGTGTCATGGCTATCGGTTGAGGCGATGGAGTACAAATCCCTTGTTCTCTTCCCCACACAATTTTAAATTGTACAGAGAATGTTGAAAGCCAGCTATCAACACCGAAGTCATACTCAAGCCATGTATGGTTATATAGATTTCTTCCCATTTGTATTCCTCGCATTATTTGAGTTTTGGGGTCCTCCTACCATTTCAGAAAAAGCTGCCAACTATGTTAGTCAGGATGGCCGAGCGGTCTAAGGCGCTGCGTTCAGGTCGCAGTCTCCCCTGGAGGCGTGGGTTCGAATCCCACTTCTGACAGCTTAGTCTCTCCTGGAAGCAGTGTGTTTGCATCTTGGTTTGAATGCAAGGCAAACGACAGACCCAACTAAATGGGTATGATGTCCTTCTTGTAAAATGGAAATGCTCCACACTTTCTGGGGTTTCGTTCTGGAAACCTAATGGTCTCATCACTCAAAAAGGCCCCAATTTCGGGATCCTGGTAAGAAAGCTAAAAAAACTCCATGTAGCTTAGATGTCGATGAGTGGTTGAGACAATGGAATAGAAATCCCTTGAACTCTTCTCCTTGTTGGGAAAAGGGACTTCTCCATCATCTCTTGGGCTTTGTCTTGGGAGCCTGATGGCCCACTTACTCAAAATGGCTTCAAATTAGGGGTCCAGGTAACAGAGATACAAAGCTCCATGGAGCGGTGTCATGGCTATCGGTTGAGGCGATGGAGTTCAAATCCCTTGTTCTCTTCCCCACACAATTTGAAATTGTACAGAGAATGTTGAAAGCCAGCTATCAACACCGAAGTCATACTCAAGCCATGTATGGTTATATAGATTTCTTCCCATTTGTATTCCTCGCATTATTTGAGTTTTGGGGTCCTCCTACCATTTCAGAAAAAGCTGTGCAATGTATTAGTCAGGATGGCCGAGCGGTCTAAGGCGCTGCGTTAAGGTCGCAGTCTCCCTGGAGGCGTGGGTTCGAATCCCACTTCTGACAGCTTTAGTCTCTCCTGGAAGCAGTGTGTTTGCATCTTGGTTTGAATGCAAGGCAAACGACAGACGCAACTAAAGTGGGTATGATGTCCTTCTTGTAAAATGGAAATGCTCCACACTTTCTGAGGTTTCGTTCTGGAAACCTAATGGTCTCATCACTCAAAAAGGCCCCAATTTCGGGATCCTGGTAAGAAAGCTAAAAAAACTCCATGTAGCTTAGGTGTCGATGAGTGGTTGAGACAATGGAATAGAAATCCCTTGAATTCTTCTCCTTGTTGGAAAAAGTGACTTCTCCATCGTCTCTTGGGTTTCGTTCTGGAAACCTAATGGTCTCATCACTCAAAAAGGCCCCAATTTCAGGATCCTGGTAAGAAAGCTAAAAAAACTCCATGTAGCTTAGGTGTCGATGAGTGGTTGAGACAATGGAATAGAAATCCTTTGAGCTCTTCTCCTTGCTGGAAAAAGTGACTTCTCCATCGTCTCTTGGGTTTCGTTCTGGAAACCTAATGGTCTCATCACTCAAAAAGGCCCCAATTTCGGGATCCTGGTAAGAAATCTAAAAAAACTCCATGTAGCTTAGGTGTCGATGAGTGGTTGAGACAATGGAATAGAAATCCTTTGAACTCTTCTCCTTGTTGGAAAAAGTGACTTCTCCATCGTCTCTTGGGTTTCGTTCTGGAAACCTAATGGTCTCATCACTCAAAAAGGCCACAATTTCGGGATCCTGGTAAGAAAGCTAAAAAAACTCCATGTAGCTTAGGTGTGGATGAGTGGTTGAGACAATGGAATATAAATCTCTTGAACTCTTCTCCTTGTTGGGAAAAGGGACTTCTCCATCGTCTCTTGGGCTTTGTCTTGGGAGCCTGATGGCCCACTTACTCAAAATGGCTTCAAATTAGGGGTCCATGTAACAGAGATACAAAGCTCCATGGAGCGGTGTCATGGCAATCGTTTGAGGCGATGGAGTACAAATCCCTTGTTCTCTTCCCCACACAATTTTAAATTGTACAGAGAATGTTGAAAGCCAGCTATCAACACCAAAGTCTTACTCAAGCCATGTATGGTGATATAGATTTCTTCCCATTTGTATTCCTCGCATTATTTGAGTTTTGGGGTCCTCCTACCATTTCAGAAAAAGCTGCCAACTATGTTAGTCAGGATGGCCGAGCGGTCTAAGGCGCTGCGTTCAGGTCGCAGTCTCCCCTGGAGGCGTGGGTTCGAATCCCACTTCTGACAGCTTTAGTCTCTCCTGGAAGCAGTGTGTTTGCATCTTGGTTTGAATGCAAGGCAAACGACAGACCCAACTAAAGTGGGTATGATGTCCTTCTTGTAAAATGGAAATGCTCCACACTTTCTGGGGTTTCGTTCTGGAAACCTAATGGTCTCATCACTCAAAAAGGCCCCAATTTCGGGATCCTGGTAAGAAAGCTAAAAAAACTCCATGTAGCTTAGGTGTCGATGAGTGGTTGAGACAATGGAATAGAAATCCCTTGAACTCTTCTCCTTGTTGGGAAAAGGGACTTCTCCATCATCTCTTGGGCTTTGTCTTGGGAGCCTGATGGCCCACTTACTCAAAATGGCTTCAAATTAGGGGTCCAGGTAACAGAGATACAAAGCTCCATGGAGCGGTGTCATGGCTATCGGTTGAGGCGATGGAGTACAAATCCCTTGTTCTCTTCCCCACACAATTTTAAATTGTACAGAGAATGTTGAAAGCCAGCTATCAACACCGAAGTCATACTCAAGCCATGTATGGTTATATAGATTTCTTCCCATTTGTATTCCTCGCATTATTTGAGTTTTGGGGTCCTCCTACCATTTCAGAAAAAGCTGTGCAATGTATTAGTCAGGATGGCCGAGCGGTCTAAGGCGCTGCGTTAAGGTCGCAGTCTCGCTGGAGGCGTGGGTTCGAATCCCACTTCTGACAGCTTTAGTCTCTCCTGGAAGCAGTGTGTTTGCATCTTGGTTTGAATGCAAGGCAAACGACAGACGCAACTAAAGTGGGTATGATGTCCTTCTTGTAAAATGGAAATGCTCCACACTTTCTGCGGTTTCGTTCTGGAAACCTAATGGTCTCATCACTCAAAAAGGCCCCAATTTCGGGATCCTGGTAAGAAAGCTAAAAAAACTCCATGTAGCTTAGGTGTCGATGAGTGGTTGAGACAATGGAATAGAAATCCCTTGAATTCTTCTCCTTGTTGGAAAAAGTGACTTCTCCATCGTCTCTTGGGTTTCGTTCTGGAAACCTAATGGTCTCATCACTCAAAAAGGCCCCAATTTCGGGATCCTGGTAAGGAAGCTAAAAAAAAATCCATGTAGCTTAGGTGTGGATGAGTGGTTGAGACAATGGAATAGAAATCCTTTGAACTCTTCTCCTTGTTGGAAAAAGTGACTTCTCCATCGTCTCTTGGGTTTCGTTCTGGAAACCTAATGGTCTCATCACTCAAAAAGGCCCCAATTTCGGGATCCTGGTAAGAAAGCTAAAAAAACTCCATGTAGCTTAGGTGTGGATGAGTGGTTGAGACAATGGAATAGAAATCTCTTGAACTCTTCTCCTTGTTGGGAAAAGGGACTTCTCCATCGTCTCTTGGGCTTTGTCTTGGGAGCCTGATGGCCCACTTACTCAAAATGGCTTCAAATTAGGGGTCCAGGTAACAGAGATACAAAGCTCCATGGAGCGGTGTCATGGCTATCGGTTGAGGCGATGGAGTACAAATCCCTTGTTCTCTTCCCCACACAATTTTAAATTGTACAGAGAATGTTGAAAGCCAGCTATCAACACCGAAGTCTTACTCAAGCCATGTATGGTGATATAGATTTCTTCCCATTTGTATTCCTCGCATTATTTGAGTTTTGGGGTCCTCCTACCATTTCAGAAAAAGCTGTGCAATGTATTAGTCAGGATGGCCGAGCGGTCTAAGGCGCTGCGTTCAGGTCCCAGTCTCCCCTGGAGGCATGGGTTCGAATCCCACTTCTGACAGCTTTAGTCTCTCCTGGAAACAGTGTGTTTGCATCTTGGTTTGAATGCAAGGCAAACGACAGACGCAACTAAAGTGGGTATGATGTCCTTCTTGTAAAATGGAAATGCTCCACACTTTCTGGGGTTTCGTTCTGGAAACCTAATGGTCTCATCACTCAAAAAGGCCCCAATTTCGAGATCCTGTTAAGAAAGCTAAAAAAAACTCCATGTAGCTCAGGTGTGGATGAGTGGTTGAGACAATGGAATAGAAATCCCTTGAACTCTTCTCCTTGTTGGGAAAAGGGACTTCTCCATCATCTCTTGGGCTTTGTCTTGGGAGCCTGATGGCCCACTTACTCAAAATGGCTTCAAATTAGGGGTCCAGGTAACAGAGATACAAAGCTCCATGGAGCGGTGTCATGGCTATCGGTTGAGGTGATGTACAAATCCCTTGTTCTCTTCCCCACACAATTTTAAATTGTACAGAGAATGTTGAAAGCCAGCTATCAACACCGAAGTCTTACTCAAGCCATGTATGGTGATATAGATTTTTTCCCATTTGTATTCCTCGCATTATTTGAGTTTTGGGGTCCTCCTACCATTTCAGAAAAAGCTGCCAACTATGTTAGTCAGGATGGCCGAGCGGTCTAAGGCGCTACGTTCAGGTCGCAGTCTCCCCTGGAGGCCTAGGTCCGAATCCCACTTCTGACAGCTTTAGTCTCTCCTGGAAGCAGTGTGTTTGCATCTTGGTTTGAATGCAAGGCAAACGACAGACGCAACTAAAGTGGGTATGATGTCCTTCTTGTAAAATGGAAATGCTCCACACTTTCTGGGGTTTCGTTCTGGAAACCTAATGGTCTCATCACTCAAAAAGGCCCCAATTTCGGGATCCTGGTAAGAAAGCTAAAAAAACTCCATGTAGCTTAGGTGTCGATGAGCGGTTGAGACAATGGAATAGAAATCCTTTGAACTCTTCTCCTTGTTGGAAAAAGTGACTTCTCCATCGTCTCTTGGGTTTCGTTCTGGAAACCTAATGGTCTCATCACTCAAAAAGGCCCCAATTTCGGGATCCTGGTAAGAAAGCTAAAAAAAACTCCATGTAGCTTAGGTGTGGATGAGTGGTTGAGACAATGGAATAGAAATCTCTTGAACTCTTCTCCTTGTTGGGAAAAGGGACGTCTCCATCGTCTCTTGGGCTTTGTCTTGGGAGCCTGATGGCCCACTTACTCAAAATGGCTTCAAATTAGGGGTCCAGGTAACAGAGATACAAAGCTCCATGGAGCGGTGTCATGGCTATCGGTTGAGGCGATGGAGTACAAATCCCTTGTTCTCTTCCCCACACAATTTTAAATTGTACAGAGAATGTTGAAAGCCAGCTATCAACACCGAAGTCTTACTCAAGCCATGTATGGTGATATAGATTTCTTCCCATTTGTATTCCTCGCATTATTTGAGTTTTGGGGTCCTCCTACCATTTCAGAAAAAGCTGTGCAATGTATTAGTCAGGATGGCCGAGCGGTCTAAGGCGCTGCGTTAAGTTCGCAGTCTCCCTGGAGGCGTGGGTTCGAATCCCACTTCTGACAGCTTTAGTCTCTCCTGGAAGCAGTGTGTTTGCATCTTGGTTTGAATGCAAGGCAAACGACAGACCCAACTAAAGTGGGTATGATGTCCTTCTTGTAAAATGGAAATGCTCCACACTTTCTGGGGTTTCGTTCTGGAAACCTAATGGTCTCATCACTCAAAAAGGCCCCAATTTCGGGATCCTGGTAAGAAAGCTAAAAAAACTCCATGTAGCTTAGGTGTCGATGAGTGGTTGAGACAATGGAATAGAAATCCTTTGAACTCTTCTCCTTGTTGGAAAAAGTGACTTCTCCATCGTCTCTTGGGTTTCGTTCTGGAAACCTAATGGTCTCATCACTCAAAAAGGCCCCAATTTCGGGATCCTGGTAAGAAAGCTAAAGAAACTCCATGTAGCTTAGGTGTGGATGAGTGGTTGAGACAATGGAATAGAAATCTCTTGAACTCTTCTCCTTGTTGGGAAAAGGGACTTCTCCATCGTCTCTTGGGCTTTGTCTTGGGAGCCTGATGGCCCACTTACTCAAAATGGCTTCAAATTAGGGGTCCAGGTAACAGAGATACAAAGCTCCATGGAGCGGTGTCATGGCTATCGGTTGAGGCGATGGAGTACAAATCCCTTGTTCTCTTCCCCACACAATTTTAAATTGTACAGAGAATGTTGAAAGCCAGCTATCAACACCGAAGTCTTACTCAAGCCATGTATGGTGATATAGATGTCTTCCCATTTGTATTCCTCGCATTATTTGAGTTTTGGGGTCCTCCTACCATTTCAGAAAAAGCTGTGCAATGTATTAGTCAGGATGGCCGAGCGGTCTAAGGCGCTGCGTTCAGGTCGCAGTCTCCCCTGGAGGCGTAGGTTTGAATCCAACCTCTGACAGCTTTAGTCTCTCCTGGAAGCAGTGTGTTTGCATCTTGGTTTGAATGCAAGGCAAACGACAGACGCAACTAAAGTGGGTATGATGTCCTTCTTGTAAAATGGAAATGCTCCACACTTTCTGGGGTTTCGTTCTGGAAACCTAATGGTCTCATCACTCAAAAAGGCCCCAATTTCGGGATCCTGGTAAGAAAGCTAAAAAAAACTGCATGTAGCTTAGGTGTCGATGAGTGGTTGAGACAATGGAATAGAAATCCCTTGAATTCTTCTCCTTGTTGGAAAAAGTGACTTCTCCATCGTCTCTTGGGTTTCGTTCTGGAAACCTAATGGTGTCATCACTCAAAAAGGCCCCACTTTCGGGATCCTGGTAAGGAAGCTAAAAAAAACTCCATGTAGCTTAGGTGTGGATGAGTGGTTGAGACAATGGAATAGAAATCCCTTGAACTCTTCTCCTTGTTGGGAAAAGGGACTTCTCCATCGTCTCTTGGGCTTTGTCTTGGGAGCCTGATGGCCCACTTACTCAAAATGTCTTCAAATTAGGGGTCCAGGTAACAGAGATACAAAGCTCCATGGAGCGGTGTCATGGCTATCGGTTGAGGCGATGGAGTACAAATCCCTTGTTCTCTTCCCCACACAATTTTAAATTGTACAGAGAATGTTGAAAGCCAGCTATCAACACCGAAGTCTTACTCAAGCCATGTATGGTGATATAGATTTCTTCCCATTTGTATTCCTCGCATTATTTGAGTTTTGGGGTCCTCCTACCATTTCAGAAAAAGCTGTGCAATGTATTAGTCAGGATGGCCGAGCGGTCTAAGGCGCTGCGTTAAGTTCGCAGTCTCCCTGGAGGCGTGGGTTCGAATCCCACTTCTGACAGCTTTAGTCTCTCCTGGAAGCAGTGTGTTTGCATCTTGGTTTGAATGCAAGGCAAACGACAGACCCAACTAAAGTGGGTATGATGTCCTTCTTGTAAAATGGAAATGCTCCACACTTTCTGGGGTTTCGTTCTGGAAACCTAATGGTCTCATCACTCAAAAAGGCCCCAATTTCGGGATCCTGGTAAGAAAGCTAAAAAAACTCCATGTAGCTTAGGTGTCGATGAGTGGTTGAGACAATGGAATAGAAATCCTTTGAACTCTTCTCCTTGTTGGAAAAAGTGACTTCTCCATCGTCTCTTGGGTTTCGTTCTGGAAACCTAATGGTCTCATCACTCAAAAAGGCCCCAATTTCGGGATCCTGGTAAGAAAGCTAAAGAAACTCCATGTAGCTTAGGTGTGGATGAGTGGTTGAGACAATGGAATAGAAATCTCTTGAACTCTTCTCCTTGTTGGGAAAAGGGACTTCTCCATCGTCTCTTGGGCTTTGTCTTGGGAGCCTGATGGCCCACTTACTCAAAATGGCTTCAAATTAGGGGTCCAGGTAACAGAGATACAAAGCTCCATGGAGCGGTGTCATGGCTATCGGTTGAGGCGATGGAGTACAAATCCCTTGTTCTCTTCCCCACACAATTTTAAATTGTACAGAGAATGTTGAAAGCCAGCTATCAACACCGAAGTCTTACTCAAGCCATGTATGGTGATATAGATGTCTTCCCATTTGTATTCCTCGCATTATTTGAGTTTTGGGGTCCTCCTACCATTTCAGAAAAAGCTGTGCAATGTATTAGTCAGGATGGCCGAGCGGTCTAAGGCGCTGCGTTCAGGTCGCAGTCTCCCCTGGAGGCGTAGTTTTGAATCCCACCTCTGACAGCTTTAGTCTCTCCTGGAAGCAGTGTGTTTGCATCTTGGTTTGAATGCAAGGCAAACGACAGACGCAACTAAAGTGGGTATGATGTCCTTCTTGTAAAATGGAAATGCTCCACACTTTCTGGGGTTTCGTTCTGGAAACCTAATGGTCTCATCACTCAAAAAGGCCCCAATTTCGGGATCCTGGTAAGAAAGCTAAAAAAAACTGCATGTAGCTTAGGTGTCGATGAGTGGTTGAGACAATGGAATAGAAATCCCTTGAATTCTTCTCCTTGTTGGAAAAAGTGACTTCTCCATCGTCTCTTGGGTTTCGTTCTGGAAACCTAATGGTGTCATCACTCAAAAAGGCCCCACTTTCGGGATCCTGGTAAGGAAGCTAAAAAAAACTCCATGTAGCTTAGGTGTGGATGAGTGGTTGAGACAATGGAATAGAAATCCCTTGAACTCTTCTCCTTGTTGGGAAAAGGGACTTCTCCATCGTCTCTTGGGCTTTGTCTTGGGAGCCTGATGGCCCACTTACTCAAAATGTCTTCAAATTAGGGGTCCAGGTAACAGAGATACAAAGCTCCATGGAGCGGTGTCATGGCTATCGTTTGAGGCGATGGAGTACAAATCCTTTGTTCTCTTCCCCACACAATTTTAAATTGTACAGAGAATGTTGAAAGCCAGCTATCAACACCGAAGTCTTACTCAAGCCATGTATGGTGATATAGATTTCTTCCCATTTGTATTCCTCGCATTATTTGAGTTTTGGGGTCCTCCTACCATTTCAGAAAAAGCTGTGCAATGTATTAGTCATGATGGCCGAGCGGTCTAAGGCGCTGCGTTCAGGTCGCAGTCTCCCCTGGAGGCGTGGGTTCGAATCCCACTTCTGACACCTTTAGTCTCTCCTGGAAGCAGTGTGTTTGCATCTTGGTTTGAATGCAAGGCAAACGACATACGCAACTAAAGTGGGTATGATGTCCTTCTTGTAAAATGGAAATGCTCCACACTTTCTGGGGTTTCGTTCTGGAAACCTAATGGTCTCATCACTCAAAAAGGCCCCAATTTCGGGATCCTGTTAAGAAAGCTAAAAAAACTCCATGTAGCTTAGGTGTGGATGAGTGGTTGAGACAATGGAATAGAAATCCATTGAACTCTTCTCCTTGTTGGGAAAAGGGACTTCTCCATCATCTCTTGGGCTTTGTCTTGGGAGCCTGATGGCCCACTTACTCAAAATGGCTTCAAATTAGGGGTCCAGGTAACAGAGATACAAAGCTCCATGGAGCGGTGTCATGGCTATCGGTTGAGGCGATGGAGTACAAATCCCTTGTTCTCTTCCCCACACAATTTTAAATTGTACAGAGAATGTTGAAAGCCAGCTATCAACACCGAAGTCTTACTCAAGCCATGTATGGTGATATAGATTTTTTCCCATTTGTATTCCTCGCATTATTTGAGTTTTGGGGTCCTCCTACCATTTCAGAAAAAGCTGCCAACTATGTTAGTCAGGATGGCCGAGCGGTCTAAAGCCCCCCGCAGACCGCATCCGCCACCGCCACGACACGACACAAAACGACGTTCCAAATTAATAGCTCCCATTGTTTCCTATGGAAGCCCGCACACCGGCGGCGTGCCGACAGCTGCCGACAATGTCGCCCCGGGTTGATTTCGACTCGGCTCTATTTTTTGGAATGCGGCTGCCGACACGTGGCAATCCAACTTGGATTAATGCATGTGATTTCCTGCAATGCCTGTCTATTAAATATATGTAAAAGTAAGCTAATCATTAAAAGTTAAACATTTTTATTCCCATCTCTTCCATGTCCTTGTTGTGTCGTTTAGGCCTATTGTTTTGCTAAAATGTAGGCTAGCCTACATCTATTTTATTAACGGTTATTTTAGTCTACCCAGCTGTATTACAATAGAGGAGAAAATAATTGCCGAGGTGCAGAAATATCCAATGCTATATGACCCCATGTCCAAACATTACAAAAGACAACATAAGAGACCGGTGCTGGCGAGAGATTGGTGAAATCGTGGGATTATCAGGTAAAGTACTCACTATGCTGGGCAGTCTTGAGTCTTGACCATGATAACTTGATAGAGTAAAATGAGCTAGTGTTAGTTAGTTGAACTGGTGATAACTGGTGACAAGTTTGAAAAGTATCTTTAGCCACGATCATCTTCGCCTACATTCATCGTATGGAGATAGTGCTTGTAGAAACAGCACCAGTCACCAGGTCTGCGTTCAGCCCCGACAATATGTAGCTAACGTTAGCAAAACGTTTATTGAAACAGATCAGGTGGTGGATTGAATCACTCTGCTGATTGGGTTAAAGTGGGAACCGTAACAAAACGGTGCACACAGGTTTATAGATTAAATATGGCCCAGGTGCAGGCTGTGTCTATATGGTAGGCTATACCAGACTGCCCTCTAGTGGTGCCTACTGTACAGAATAAAATAACGTTATAACTATTATAATATTTGCTATGTGTAAAATAAGTATGAGTAGCCTACAGGTACATTGGAATTCTTGTAATCGCTTGTCCTTACAGTGTCAGTACAAACCAGTTCCTCAGTTCAGTCCTAGGTACTCCACTAGATGTAAAGGTTCCCAAACGGACAATTTACATTACTATCTGTAATCTATCAGTATCATCCTCATCTACTTATCCCCTCCCTTCCCTACTTATCCCATCCCATGACTGTTTGTGTCCATGACATAGTCAGTGCAATTAAATAACATGGGTGTGTTATGTTCATAGCTATAATAAATAATCCTGGGGTTGAACTATGACCAAAAAACTAAACTGCTAAATCAATATTCCTTCCATAGTAGCATAACTGTAGTCATGTTCATTTTGAATAAAAAATGGCATGAGTGCATGGATTTATATAATGAATTTATTGTTTAATAATACTACTACTGCTGGTTGTGTTGGTGGTGGTGTGTGTGTGAGAGAGAGAGAGAGAGTGTGTGTGTGTGTGTGTGTGTGTGTGTGTGTCTGTAGTGGTGAGGGAGGGGTGAGGGGGGATTGGTTTGGTTACACCCTTCCATCCCCCAGTACAGACTGCCCTCTGGGGAGCTGAAGAAAGCAGTCAGCTTGTCACAGAGGTGCCAGGTGGTATAGGCTGGTGAGGACTGCATTACATTTACATTACATTACAATCATTTAGCAGACACTTTTATCCAAAGCGACTAACAATAATTGCATTTAACGTAGGAAAAGCCAATGTACTACTACTTGCCAGAACTCACAAGTGCATCTTCTCTCTAAAACAAGTGACTAAGAGCATAATCTAGTGCTGAAGGCAAAGTTCAAGAATAGCAATCTAAAGTACAGTGCAATACAATACAATACAATAAAATACAATAAGTGCTTAGGAGGAAAGATTGTTGTAGTACTTCTTGAAGAGATGAGTTTTGAGCCTGCGACGAAAGATGGGCAGCGACTCTTCTGTCCTGACATCAGTGGGCAGTTCATTCCACCACTGCGGGGCCAGGACAGAGAAGAGCCATGACCGTGTCGATCGACCGCAGGGGCCTCGGAGTGACCGGGCAACCAGTCGCCCCGAGGTAGCAGAGCGTAGCGGTCGGGAGGGGGTGTAGGGTTTGACCATGGCCTGGAGGTAGGAGGGGGCTGTTCCTTTCATTGCCCTGTAGGTTAGCGCCAGAGTTTTAAACTGGATGCGAGCCGCTACAGGGAGCCAGTGTAGGGAATGGAGGAGGGAAGTTGTGTGGGAGAACTTGGGGTGGTTGAACACCAGGCGAGCAGCAGCTTTCTGGACAAGTTCCAGAGGTTTAATGGCTGACGCCGGGGCCCCAGCGAGGAGGGAGTTGCAGTAGTCAAGGCGGGAGATGACCAGGGCCTGGATGAGTAACTGCACCGTTTCATCAGTGAGGAAAGGGCGAATCCTCCTGATGTTGTAGAGCATGAATCTGCAGGAGCGTGTGACATGTGCGGAAGACGACAGTTGGTTATCTAGGGTCACACCCAGATTCCTCGCAGTCCGAGTCGGGGTCACCACTGTGTCTTCAATGGTGATGGCCAGGTCCCGGTGCGGGCAGCCCTTCCCCGGGAGGAACAGCAGCTCAGTCTTGTCCAGATTGATCTTGAGGTGATGTGTCGTCATCCACTCAGAGATGTCAGCCAAACACCCAGCTATGCGTGTCTCCACTGCCTGGTGGTATAGGCTGGTGAGGAGGACTGCCAGGTGGTATAGGCTGGTGAGGAGGACTGCCAGGTGGTATAGACTGGTGAGGGGGACTGCCAGGTGGTATAGACTGGTGAGGAGGACTGCCAGGTGGTATAGACTGGTGAGGAGGACTGCCAGTTGGTGTAGGCTGGAGAGGAGGGCTTGGTTTGCCTACACCCATCCTGCCAGGCCAAACTGCCCTATGGGGAGCTGAAGTATGCAGCCAGCTTGTCACCGAGAGGCATCCCTGGGTCCTCTGTTACACAAGTATCTGTTTTGCTCAAGGAAAAGGGACAAAACAATATCAATAGTAAATATTTAGCTTGTGTGGGAGAAAGGTTGTATGTGTCTTAATAAAATCAAGAATAATATTACCTGCATATAGGCTACACTGCTAAAATGTTGTAGGTATATTTGTGGCATGTTCATTATACTTGGATATCTTATACATAGCCTAATTTGCCTACTAACATTTGTTAACTATGTTCTTACTGTTGCCAACTTGAAAACAAACACAGCAACTGCGGTTGGTGCATATTACTAATGTCTACACCAGATGTTCTTGTTAGCTACAATGTTTTTCTTACTTGAAAACAGACACTCAAACACTGCGGTTGATGCATAGCCAAACGTTAGGCTACATATTAGCCTAGTAACGTCTGTTAACTATGTAGCACTAGCTACGTTATGAGTGCCAGATACAATGTTTTGCCATAAAATGTTGCCTGCTTGAAAACACACTCAAACACTGCGGTTGGTGCATAACACAACATACCTGTACTAACGTCTGTTAACTACGTTATGTTACATAACATACATACATAAGGTCCGTTAACTATGTTATCTAGGCTAACGTTAGCACAATATTGCGAGTGCCAGATAGGCTAGCTAGGATTCTAGCATTATTTTATTGAAGAAATTATAAGATTAACTTACCCATTGCGAGGTTGTTGGACATTTGTCATTGTCTGATCAACTGGGATTTTTTTATTTTTTTTTAAGTGCACTAGAATGCGTCGAATGTCGCAGCCTGTGTGCGGGGCTAGCTGGACACAGCGCCGTGCGCCGTCGTACGACATCGTGGCGGATGCGGTCTGCGGGGGGCTTAAGGTGCTACGTTCAGCTCGCAGTCTCCCTGGAGGCGTGGGTTCGAATCCCACTTCTGACAGCTTTAGTCTCTCCTGGAAGCAGTGTGTTTGCATCTTGGTTTGAATGCAAGGCAAACGACAGACGCAACTAAAGTGGGTATGATGTCCTTCTTGTAAAATGGAAATGCTCCACACTTTCTGGGGTTTCGTTCTGGAAACCTAATGGTCTCATCACTCAAAAAGGCCCCAATTTCGGGATCCTTGTAAGAAAGCTAAAAAAAACTCCATGTAGCTTAGGTGTCGATGAGTGGTTGAGACAATGGAATAGAAATCCCTTGAATTCTTCTCCTTGTTGGAAAAAGTGACTTCTCCATCGTCTCTTGGGTTACGTTCTGGAAACCTAATGGTCTCATCACTCAAAAAGGCCCCACTTTCGGGATCCTGGTAAGGAAGCTAAAAAAAACTCCATGTAGCTTAGGTGTGGATGAGTGGTTGAGACAATGGAATAGAAATCCCTTGAACTCTTCTCCTTGTTGGGAAAAGGGACTTCTCCATCATCTCTTGGGCTTTGTCTTGGGAGCCTGATGGCCCACTTACTCAAAATGGCTTCAAATTAGGGGTCCAGGTAACAGAGATACAAAGCTCCATGGAGCGGTGTCATGGCTATCGTTTGAGGCGATGGAGTACAAATCCCTTGTTCTCTTCCCCACACAATTTTAAATTGTACAGAGAATGTTGAAAGCCAGCTATCAACACCGAAGTCTTACTCAAGCCATGTATGGTGATATAGATTTCTTCCCATTTGTATTCCTCGCATTATTTGAGTTTTGGGGTCCTCCTACCATTTCAGAAAAAGCTGTGCAATGTATTAGTCAGGATGGCCGAGCGGTCTAAGGCGCTGCGTTCAGGTCGCAGTCTCCCCTGGAGGCGTGGGTTCGAATCCCACTTCTGACAGCTTTAGTCTCTCCTGGAAGCAGTGTGTTTGCATCTTGGTTTGAATGCAAGGCAAACGACAGACGCAACTAAAGTGGGTATGATGTCCTTCTTGTAAAATGGAAATGCTCCACACTTTCTGGGGTTTCGTTCTGGAAACCTAATGGTCTCATCACTCAAAAAGGCCCCAATTTCGGGATCCTGGTAAGAAAGCTAAAAAAAACTCCATGTAGCTTAGGTGTCGATGAGTGGTTGAGACAATGGAATAGAAATCCCTTGAATTCTTCTCCTTGTTGGAAAAAGTGACTTCTCCATCGTCTCTTGGGTTTCGTTCTGGAAACCTAATGGTCTCATCACTCAAAAAGGCCCCAATTTCGGGATCCTGGTAAGGAAGCTAAAAAAAACTCCATGTAGCTTAGGTGTGGATGAGTGGTTGAGACAATGGAATAGAAATCCCTTGAACTCTTCTCCTTGTTGGGAAAAGGGACTTCTCCATCGTCTCTTGGGCTTTGTCTTGGGAGCCTGATGGCCCACTTACTCAAAATGGCTTCAAATTAGGGGTCCAGGTAACAGAGATACAAAGCTCCATGGAGCGGTGTCATGGCTATCGTTTGAGGCGATGGAGTACAAATCCCTTGTTCTCTTCCCCACACAATTTTAAATTGTACAGAGAATGTTGAAAGCCAGCTATCAACACCGAAGTCTTACTCAAGCCATGTATGGTGATATAGATTTCTTCCCATTTGTATTCCTCGCATTATTTGAGTTTTGGGGTCCTCCTACCATTTCAGAAAAAGCTGTGCAATGTATTAGTCAGGATGGCCGAGCGGTCTAAGGCGCTGCGTTCAGGTCGCAGTCTCCCCTGGAGGCGTGGGTTCGAATCCCACTTCTGACAGCTTTAGTCTCTCCTGGAAGCAGTGTGTTTGCATCTTGGTTTGAATGCAAGGCAAACGACAGATGCAACTAAAGTGGGTATGATGTCCTTCTTGTAAAATGGAAATGCTCCACACTTTCTGGGGTTTCGTTCTGGAAACCTAATGGTCTCATCACTCAAAAAGGCCCCAATTTCGGGATCCTGTTAAGAAAGCTAAAAAAAACTCCATGTAGCTTAGGTGTGGATGAGTGGTTGAGACAATGGAATAGAAATCCCTTGAACTCTTCTCCTTGTTGGGAAAAGGGACTTCTCCATCATCTCTTGGGCTTTGTCTTGGGAGCCTGATGGCCCACTTACTCAAAATGGCTTCAAATTAGGGGTCCAGGTAACAGAGATACAAAGCTCCATGGAGCGGTGTCATGGCTATCGGTTGAGGCGATGGAGTACAAATCCCTTGTTCTCTTCCCCACACAATTTTAAATTGTACAGAGAATGTTGAAAGCCAGCTATCAACACCGAAGTCTTACTCAAGCCATGTATGGTGATATAGATTTTTTCCCATTTGTATTCCTCGCATTATTTGAGTTTTGGGGTCCTCCTACCATTTCAGAAAAAGCTGTGCAATGTATTAGTCAGGATGGCCGAGCGGTCTAAGGCGCTGCGTTAAGGTCGCAGTCTCCCTGGAGATGTGGGTTCGAATCCCACTTCTGACAGCTTTAGTCTCTCCTGGAAGCAGTGTGTTTGCATCTTGGTTTGGATGCAAGGCAAACGACAGACGCAACTAAAGTGGGTATGATGTCCTTCTTGTAAAATGGAAATGCTCCACACTTTCTGGGATTTCGTTCTGGAAACCTAATGGTCTCATCACTCAAAAAGGCCCCAATTTCGGGATCCTGGTAAGAAAGCTAAAAAAACTCCATGTAGCTTAGGTGTGGATGAGTGGTTGAGACAATGGAATAGAAATCTCTTGAACTCTTCTCCTTGTTGGGAAAAGGGACTTCTCCATCGTCTCTTGGGCTTTGTCTTGGGAGCCTGATGGCCCACTTACTCAAAATGGCTTCAAATTAGGGGTCCAGGTAACAGAGATACAAAGCTCCATGGAGCGGTGTCATGGCAATCGTTTGAGGCGATGGAGTACAAATCCCTTGTTCTCTTCCCCACACAATTTTAAATTGTACAGAGAATGTTGAAAGCCAGCTATCAACACTGAAGTCTTACTCAAGCCATGTATGGTGATATAGATTTCTTCCCATTTGTATTCCTCGCATTATTTGAGTTTTGGGGTCCTCCTACCATTTCAGAAAAAGCTGTGCAATGTATTAGTCAGGATGGCCGAGCGGTCTAAGGCGCTGCGTTAAGGTCGCAGTCTCCCTGGAGGCGTGGGTTCGAATCCCACTTCTGACAGCTTTAGTCTCTCCTGGAAGCAGTGTGTTTGCATCTTGGTTTCTTGTAAAATGGAAATGCTCCACACTTTCTGGGGTTTCGTTCTGGAAACCTAATGGTCTCATCACTCAAAAAGGCCCCAATTTCGGGATCCTGGTAAGAAAGCTAAAAAAACTCCATGTAGCTTAGGTGTCGATGAGTGGTTGAGACAATGGAATAGAAATCCTTTGAGCTCTTCTCCTTGCTGGAAAAAGTGACTTCTCCATCGTCTCTTGGGTTTCGTTCTGGAAACCTAATGGTCTCATCACTCAAAAAGGCCCCAATTTCGGGATCCTGGTAAGAAAGCTAAAAAAACTCCATGTAGCTTAGGTGTCGATGAGTGGTTGAGACAATGGAATAGAAATCCTTTGAACTCTTCTCCTTGTTGGAAAAAGTGACTTCTCCATCGTCTCTTGGGTTTCGTTCTGGAAACCTAATGGTCTCATCACTCAAAAAGGCCCCAATTTCGGGATCCTGGTAAGAAAGCTAAAAAAACTCCATGTAGCTTAGGTGTGGATGAGTGGTTGAGACAATGGAATAGAAATCTCTTGAACTCTTCTCCTTGTTGGGAAAAGGGACTTCTCCATCGTCTCTTGGGCTTTGTCTTGGGAGCCTGATGGCCCACTTACTCAAAATGGCTTCAAATTAGGGGTCCAGGTAACAGAGATACAAAGCTCCATGGAGCGGTGTCATGGCTATCGTTTGAGGCGATGGAGTACAAATCCCTTGTTCTCTTCCCCACACAATTTTAAATTGTACAGAGAATGTTGAAAGCCAGCTATCAACACCGAAGTCTTACTCAAGCCATGTATGGTGATATAGATTTCTTCCCATTTGTATTCCTCGCATTATTTGAGTTTTGGGGTCCTCCTACCATTTCAGAAAAAGCTGCTAACTATGTTAATCAGGATGGCCGAGCGGTCTAAAGCGCTGCGTTCAGGTCGCAGTCTCCCCTGGAGGCGTGGGTTCGAATCCCACTTCTGACAGCTTTAGTCTCTCCTGGAAGCAGTGTGTTTGCATCTTGGTTTGAATGCAAGGCAAACCACAGACGCAACTAAAGTGGGTATGATGTCCTTCTTGTAAAATGGAAATGCTCCACACTTTCTGGGGTTTCGTTCTGGAAACCTAATGGTCTCATCACTCAAAAAGGCCCCAATTTCGGTATCCTGGTAAGAAAGCTAAAAAAACTCCATGTAGCTTAGGTGTCGATGAGTGGTTGAGACAATGGAATAGAAATCCTTTGAACTCTTCTCCTTGTTGGAAAAAGTGACTTCTCCATCGTCTCTTGGGTTTCGTTCTGGAAACCTAATGGTCTCATCACTCAAAAAGGCCCCAATTTCGGGATCCTGGTAAGGAAGCTAAAAAAAACTCCATGTAGCTTAGGTGTGGATGAGTGGTTGAGACAATGGAATAGAAATCCCTTGAACTCTTCTCCTTGTTGGGAAAAGGGACTTCTCCATCATCTCTTGGGCTTTGTCTTGGGAGCCTGATGGCCCACTTACTCAAAATGGCTTCAAATTAGGGGTCCAGGTAACAGAGATACAAAGCTCCATGGAGCGGTGTCATGGCTATCGGTTGAGGCGATGGAGTACAAATCCCTTGTTCTCTTCCCCACACAATTTTAAATTGTACAGAGAATGTTGAAAGCCAGCTATCAACACTGAAGTCTTACTCAAGCCATGTATGGTGATATAGATTTCTTCCCATTTGTATTCCTCGCATTATTTGAGTTTTGGGATCCTCCTACCATTTCAGAAAAAGCTGTGCAATGTATTAGTCAGGATGGCCGAGCGGTCTAAGGCGCTGCGTTAAGGTCGCAGTCTCCCTGGAGGCGTGGGTTCGAATCCCACTTCTGACAGCTTTAGTCTCTCCTGGAAGCAGTGTGTTTGCATCTTGGTTTGAATGCAAGGCAAACGACAGACGCAACTAAAGTGGGTATGATGTCCTTCTTGTAAAATGGGAATGCTCCACACTTTCTGGGGTTTCGTTCTGGAAACCTTATGGTCTCATCACTCAAAAAGGCCCCAATTTCGGGATCCTGGTAAGAAAGCTAAAAAAAACTCCATGTAGCTTAGGTGTGGATGAGTGGTTGAGACAATGGAATAGAAATCTCTTGAACTCTTCTCCTTGTTGGGAAAAGGGACTTCTCCATCGTCTCTTGGGCTTTGTCTTGGGAGCCTGATGGCCCACTTACTCAAAATGGCTTCAAATTAGGGGTCCAGGTAACAGAGATACAAAGCTCCATGGAGCGGTGTCATGGCTATCGGTTGAGGCGATGGAGTACAAATCCCTTGTTCTCTTCCCCACACAATTTTAAATTGTACAGAGAATGTTGAAAGCCAGCTATCAACACCGAAGTCTTAGTCAAGCCATGTATGGGGATATAGATTTTTTCCCATTTGTATTCCTCGCATTATTTGAGTTTTGGGGTCCTCCTACCATTTCAGAAAAAGCTGCTAACTATGTTAGTCAGGATGGCCGAGCGGTCTAAGGCGCTGCGTTCAGGTCGCAGTCTCCCCTGGAGGCGTGGGTTCGAATCCCACTTCTGACAGCTTTAGTCTCTCCTGGAAGCAGTGTGTTTGCATCTTGGTTTGAATGCAAGGCAAACCACAGACGCAACTAAAGTGGGTATGATGTCCTTCTTGTAAAATGGAAATGCTCCACACTTTCTGGGGTTTCGTTCTGGAAACCTAATGGTCTCATCACTCAAAAAGGCCCCAATTTCGGGATCCTGGTAAGAAAGCTAAAAAAACTCCATGTAGCTTAGGTGTCTATGAGTGGTTGAGACAATGGAATAGAAATCCTTTGAACTCTTCTCCTTGCTGGAAAAAGTGACTTCTCCATCGTCTCTTGGGTTTCGTTCTGGAAACCTAATGGTCTCATCACTCAAAAAGGCCCAAATTTCGGGATCCTGGTAAGAAATCTAAAAAAACTCCATGTAGCTTAGGTGTCGATGAGTGGTTGAGACAATGGAATAGAAATCCTTTGAACTCTTCTCCTTGTTGGAAAAAGTGACTTCTCCATCGTCTCTTGGGTTTCGTTCTGGAAACCTAATGGTCTCATCACTCAAAAAGGCCCCAATTTCGGGATCCTGGTAAGAAAGCTAAAACAACTCCATGTAGCTTAGGTGTGGATGAGTGGTTGAGACAATGGAATAGAAATCTCTTGAACTCTTCTCCTTGTTGGGAAAAGGGACTTCTCCATCGTCTCTTGGGCTTTGTCTTGGGAGCCTGATGGCCCACTTACTCAAAATGGCTTCAAATTAGGGGTCCAGGTAACAGAGATACAAAGCTCCATGGAGCGGTGTCATGGCTATCGTTTGAGGCGATGGAGTACAAATCCCTTGTTCTCTTCCCCACACAATTTTAAATTGTACAGAGAATGTTGAAAGCCAGCTATCAACACCGAAGTCTTACTCAAGCCATGTATGGTGATATAGATTTCTTCCCATTTGTATTCCTCGCATTATTTGAGTTTTGGGGTCCTCCTACCATTTCAGAAAAAGCTGTGCAATGTATTAGTCAGGATGGCCGAGCGGTCTAAGGCGCTGCGTTAAGGTCGCAGTCTCCCTGGAGGCGTGGGTTCGAATCCCACTTCTGACAGCTTTAGTCTCTCCTGGAAGCAGTGTGTTTGCATCTTGGTTTGAATGCAAGGCAAACGACAGACGCAACTAAAGTGGGTATGATGTCCTTCTTGTAAAATGGAAATGCTCCACACTTTCTGGGGTTTCGTTCTGGAAACCTAATGGTCTCATCACTCAAAAAGGCCCCAATTTTGGGATCCTGGTAAGGAAGCTAAAAAAAACTCCATGTAGCTTAGGTGTGGATGAGTGGTTGAGACAATGGAATAGAAATCCCTTGAACTCTTCTCCTTGTTGGGAAAAGGGACTTCTCCATCATCTCTTGGGCTTTGTCTTGGGAGCCTGATGGCCCACTTACTCAAAATGGCTTCAAATTAGGGGTCCAGGTAACAGAGATACAAAGCTCCATGGAGCGGTGTCATGGCTATCGGTTGAGGCGATGGAGTACAAATCCCTTGTTCTCTTCCCCACACAATTTTAAATTGTACAGATAATGTTGAAAGCCAGCTATCAACACTGAAGTCTTACTCAAGCCATGTATGGTGATATAGATTTCTTCCCATTTGTATTCCTCGCATTATTTGAGTTTTGGGGTCCTCCTACCATTTCAGAAAAAGCTGTGCAATGTATTAGTCAGGATGGCCGAGCGGTCTAAGGCGCTGCGTTAAGGTCGCAGTCTCCCTGGAGGCGTGGGTTCGAATCCCACTTCTGACAGCTTTAGTCTCTCCTGGAAGCAGTGTGTTTGCATCTTGGTTTGAATCATGGATGTATTATATAAACTGGATACAGCCACTCCATTCACTGGCCGCTATCAACAATGAAGCCCTATTGAACCGCGCCATCTTGGCAAAATTTGTAGTCATTTGACTATTTCCGGTTACTTTTGACTTGCGCAGTTGTGCTTTTCTGGCCTTCCGGTTACTTTTGACTTGCGCAGTTGAGCTTCTCTGGCCGACGCGCGTCCACGAAAAAGTTCACATTTCTCTGAAATGTAGACGCGCGTTCCCGGCTCTCCCCGCTTTGATTTAGCAATGAAAACCGGCTTGCATATTAACCTGTTTTTGTCAAATATATCAATTGGAGAAATTATTTTTTGATCCTGGCATCTTAGTTTTAACAGGTTAAATATAATTTAACATGTTTTGTTTGCTAGTAGATGGTATTCATTCCGTTCGCGATAACGTTATTGCAGCCAGGCTAAATTCCTCCAGGGAGTCAGTGACCGGCGAGTTGAAGAGCTTCACTCCCCGCCAGCAGGAGCTCTGGCCGCGGCTACCGCATCTCGGAAAACCCGCTGAGTTCGTGGCTGCTATTTCACATTCGCCCTTGATCAATCCCAATACCGATCCATGGTAATAATGAATCAATCGTTCAGATCAGATCGGCAGTGCTGCATGCATGTTACAACATCATTGTTAGCTTTATTAACATAACCATAGCCTACATTTATCTCTCTAACGTTAGGCTATCCATCACACCAGTCGGCCATTCGATAGCTGGAAGCGGTGAACGCCAACGTTGACTGAAAACACCCAAACTCAGTGTATCGTTTCATCTTCATGCTACACATCAACTCCTTTACATTGTATGTGAATAAATTCCTGTTATTCTAAAAATATCCCATTTCTGTCCATTCTTGGAAAAGGCTAATAATTGCTGTCAAAAGATCACTCCAGTTTATCACCGTATCCCACTACCATTTCAACTATGCACAGGAGGTTGTCTTGTGGTCATTTTCATTAAAAAATGATTAGCCTGATCAGTTTGTTGTATGTATTAAGCCCTTTTTGAGCGTTTTGTGTGTGTGCATTGTTAAGTGTAAGCTTATGCAGCCTACTCCAAACTTTAATGGTTACAGCAGTCTGAAACTGTGAAAGTCTTCATGTAGGCCTAGTTGTTATTTCCAAGTCTCCAATAGTTTAAGAAAATTTGGTCTTATATTTAGATGTTGTGTATATTCCTCGATTATTTGTATGCTGTGTTGTCCCGTCTGAGTTTGTCCTGTTCGTGATTGGTCTCGTGTTCCCACTCGATAGGCTTGCACCTTGACGTTGGTGAGTGGGCTTTAAACCAAGACGGGCCTTTGTATGTGTATGTGTGTATGTATGTGGTTTGTGTTTTGTGTGTCATATTCTATTATTGAAATGTAATAACAGAAACAGTGTGCCTCCTCTTATCCTCACAGCTCAAGCCATTTTTAGGAGACCAGTTCACACCTCAACCAGACCTGCTGCTGTTTAGGACCTGCTTTAAGCCCTTTTTTGTGGTGTCCGTTTTCTGTGTTCTGTGTCAAGTAAGCCAACCCACCTTCAATGCAGTGTAGCCTCCACATTTGAATGGTTACAGCAGTCTTGTCGTCTACAAGCAACAGTCTCTGGCTTTGCATGGCAATTTATGTAGTATCATCCGAGTTCTACAAATGCTGTACTTTTTTGTACTGTAAGTAACCCCTCAATTATTCAATTTTACTGGGGAGCAGTGACCATAGCCTACTTGCCAACCCTCCTGACTTCCGCGGGAGATTCATAAATTTGAACTAGGTTGTGTAGTAGATAGGCTACAATAAATTAGGACAGATGCACATTTACTGAACAGCACAGACAAAAGTCGGACATTAAAAACAATTGCTCCATACACACATATATATATATATATAATGTTTCACATTTCGTTTTAATGCTTTTAATGTCTAATTTGTAATGCTTTTAATGCCCCCCCCCGCAATTTGGTTTGGAAATGCTCCCTATTTCTGAGGTCCCAAGGTTGGTGAGTATGGCAAGCTATAAGCTATTAATACAAGCATACCGCTCAAAAAGGGCTTAATACATACAACAAACTGATCAGGCTAATCATTTTTTAATGAAAATGACCACAAGACAACCTCCTGTGCATAGTTGAAATGGTAGTGGGATACGGTGATAAACTGGAGTGATCATTTGACAGCAATTATTAGCCTTTTCCAGGAATGGACAGAAATGGGATATTTTTAGAATAACAGGAATTTATTCACATACAATGTAAAGGAGTTGATGTGTAGCATGAAGATGAAACGATACACTGAGTTTGGGTGTTTTCAGTCAACGTTGGCGTTCACCGCTTCCAGCTATCGAATGGCCGACTGGTGTAAGATGGATAGCCTAACGTTAGAGAGATAAATGTAGGCTATGGTTATGTTAATAAAGCTAACAATGATGTTGTAACATGCATGCAGCACTGCCGATCTGATCTGAACGATTGATTCATTATTACCATGGATCGGTATTGGGATTGATCAAGGGCGAGTGTGAAATAGCAGCCACGAACTCAGCGGGTTTTCCGAGATGCGGTAGCCGCGGCCAGAGCTCCTGCTGGCGGGGAGTGAAGCTCTTCAACTCGCCTGTCACTGGCTCCCTGGAGGAATTTAGCCTGGCTGCAATAACGTTATCGCGAACGGAATGAATACCATCTACTAGCAAACAAAACATGTTCAATTATATTTAACTTGTTAAAACTAAGATGCCAGGATCAAAAAATAATTTCTCCAATTGATACATTTGACAAAAACAGGTTAATATGCAAGCCGGTTTTCATTGCTAAATCAAAGCGGGGAGAGCCGGGAACGCGCGTCTACATTTCAGAGAAATGTGAACTTTTTTGTGGACGCGCGTCGGCCAGAGAAGCTCAACTGCGCAAGTCAAAAGTAACCGGAAATAGCCAAGTGACTCCAAATCTAGCCAAGATGGGGCGGTTCAATAGGCCTTCACTTTAGATTTCGATTCCTGGGGGCTTGGTTTGAATGCAAGGCAAACGACAGACGCAACTAAAGTGGGTATGATGTCCTTCTTGTAAAATGGAAATGCTCCACACTTTCTGGGGTTTCGTTCTGGAAACCTAATGGTCTCATCACTCAAAAAGGCCCCAATTTCGGGATCCTGGTAAGAAAGCTAAAAAAACTCCATGTAGCTTAGGTGTCGATGAGTGGTTGAGACAATGGAATAGAAATCCTTTGAGCTCTTCTCCTTGCTGGAAAAAGTGACTTCTCCATCGTCTCTTGGGTTTCGTTCTGGAAACCTAATGGTCTCATCACTCAAAAAGGCCCCAATTTCGGGATCCTGGTAAGAAAGCTAAAAAAACTCCATGTAGCTTAGGTGTCGATGAGTGGTTGAGACAATGGAATAGAAATCCTTTGAACTCTTCTCCTTGCTGGAAAAAGTGACTTCTCCATCGTCTCTTGGGTTTCGTTCTGGAAACCTAATGGTCTCATCACTCAAAAAGGCCCCAATTTCGGGATCCTGGTAAGAAATCTAAAAAAACTCCATGTAGCTTAGGTGTCGATGAGTGGTTGAGACAATGGAATAGAAATCCTTTGAACTCTTCTCCTTGTTGGAAAAAGTGACTTCTCCATCGTCTCTTGGTTTTCGTTCTGGAAACCTAATGGTCTCATCACTCAAAAAGGCCCCAATTTCGGGATCCTGGTAAGAAAGCTAAAAAAACTCCATGTAGCTTAGGTGTGGATGAGTGGTTGAGACAATGGAATAGAAATCTCTTGAACTCTTCTCCTTGTTGGGAAAAGGGACTTCTCCATCGTCTCTTGGGCTTTGTCTTGGGAGCCTGATGGCCCACTTACTCAAAATGGCTTCAAATTAGGGGTCCAGGTAACAGAGATACAAAGCTCCATGGAGCGGTGTCATGGCTATCGTTTGAGGCGATGGAGTACAAATCCCTTGTTCTCTTCCCCACACAATTTTAAATTGTACAGAGAATGTTGAAAGCCAGCTATCAACACCGAAGTCTTACTCAAGCCATGTATGGTGATATAGATTTCTTCCCATTTGTATTCCTCGCATTATTTGAGTTTTGGGGTCCTCCTACCATTTCAGAAAAAGCTGTGCAATGTATTAGTCAGGATGGCCGAGCGGTCTAAGGCGCTGCGTTAAGGTCGCAGTCTCCCTGGAGGCGTGGGTTCGAATCCCACTTCTGACAGCTTTAGTCTCTCCTGGAAGCAGTGTGTTTGCATCTTGGTTTGAATGCAAGGCAAACGACAGACGCAACTAAAGTGGGTATGATGTCCTTCTTGTAAAATGGAAATGCTCCACACTTTCTGGGGTTTCGTTCTGGAAACCTAATGGTCTCATCACTCAAAAAGGCCCCAATTTTGGGATCCTGGTAAGGAAGCTAAAAAAAACTCCATGTAGCTTAGGTGTGGATGAGTGGTTGAGACAATGGAATAGAAATCCCTTGAACTCTTCTCCTTGTTGGGAAAAGGGACTTCTCCATCATCTCTTGGGCTTTGTCTTGGGAGCCTGATGGCCCACTTACTCAAAATGGCTTCAAATTAGGGGTCCAGGTAACAGAGATACAAAGCTCCATGGAGCGGTGTCATGGCTATCGGTTGAGGCGATGGAGTACAAATCCCTTGTTCTCTTCCCCACACAATTTTAAATTGTACAGAGAATGTTGAAAGCCAGCTATCAACACTGAAGTCTTACTCAAGCCATGTATGGTGATATAGATTTCTTCCCATTTGTATTCCTCGCATTATTTGAGTTTTGGGGTCCTCCTACCATTTCAGAAAAAGCTGTGCAATGTATTAGTCAGGATGGCCGAGCGGTCTAAGGCGCTGCGTTAAGGTCGCAGTCTCCCTGGAGGCGTGGGTTCGAATCCCACTTCTGACAGCTTTAGTCTCTCCTGGAAGCAGTGTGTTTGCATCTTGGTTTGAATGCAAGGCAAACGACAGACGCAACTAAAGTGGGTATGATGTCCTTCTTGTAAAATGGAAATGCTCCACACTTTCTGGGGTTTCGTTCTGGAAACCTAATGGTCTCATCACTCAAAAAGGCCCCAATTTTGGGATCCTGGTAAGGAAGCTAAAAAAAACTCCATGTAGCTTAGGTGTGGATGAGTGGTTGAGACAATGGAATAGAAATCCCTTGAACTCTTCTCCTTGTTGGGAAAAGGGACTTCTCCATCATCTCTTGGGCTTTGTCTTGGGAGCCTGATGGCCCACTTACTCAAAATGGCTTCAAATTAGGGGTCCAGGTAACAGAGATACAAAGCTCCATGGAGCGGTGTCATGGCTATCGTTTGAGGCGATGGAGTACAAATCCCTTGTTCTCTTCCCCACACAATTTTAAATTGTACAGAGAATGTTGAAAGCCAGCTATCAACACCGAAGTCTTACTCAAGCCATGTATGGTGATATAGATTTCTTTCCATTTGTATTCCTCGCATTATTTGAGTTTTGGGGTCCTCCTACCATTTCAGAAAAAGCTGTGCAATGTATTAGTCAGGATGGCCGAGCGGTCTAAGGCGCTGCGTTCAGGTCGCAGTCTCCCCTGGAGGCGTGGGTTCGAATCCCACTTCTGACAGCTTTAGTCTCTCCTGGAAGCAGTGTGTTTGCATCTTGGTTTGAATGCAAGGCAAACGACAGACGCAACTAAAGTGGGTATGATGTCCTTCTTGTAAAATGGAAATGCTCCACACTTTCTGGGCTTTCGTTCTGGAAACCTAATGGTCTCATCACTCAAAAAGGCCCCAATTTCGGGATCCTGGTAAGAAAGCTAAAAAAAACTCCATGTAGCTTAGGTGTCGATGAGTGGTTGAGACAATGGAATAGAAATCCCTTGAATTCTTCTCCTTGTTGGAAAAAGTGACTTCTCCATCGTCTCTTGGGTTACGTTCTGGAAACCTAATGGTCTCATCACTCAAAAAGGCCCCACTTTCGGGATCCTGGTAAGGAAGCTAAAAAAAACTCCATGTAGCTTAGGTGTGGATGAGTGGTTGAGACAATGGAATAGAAATCCCTTGAACTCTTCTCCTTGTTGGGAAAAGGGACTTCTCCATCGTCTCTTGGGCTTTGTCTTGGGAGCCTGATGGCCCACTTACTCAAAATGGCTTCAAATTAGGGGTCCAGGTAACAGAGATACAAAGCTCCATGGAGCGGTGTCATGGCAATCGTTTGAGGCGATGGAGTACAAATCCCTTGTTCTCTTCCCCACACAATTTTAAATTGTACAGAGAATGTTGAAAGCCAGCTATCAACACCAAAGTCTTACTCAAGCCATGTATGGTGATATAGATTTCTTCCCATTTGTATTCCTCGCATTATTTGAGTTTTGGGGTCCTCCTACCATTTCAGAAAAAGCTGCCAACTATGTTAGTCAGGATGGCCGAGCGGTCTAAGGCGCTGCGTTCAGGTCGCAGTCTCCCCTGGAGGCATGGGTTCGAATCCCACTTCTGACAGCTTTAGTCTCTCCTGGAAGCAGTGTGTTTGCATCTTGGTTTGAATGCAAGGCAAACGACAGACGCAACTAAAGTGGGTATGATGTCCTTCTTGTAAAATGGAAATGCTCCACACTTTCTGGGGTTTCGTTCTGGAAACCTAATGGTCTCATCACTCAAAAAGGCCCCAATTTCGGGATCCTGGTAAGAAAGCTAAAAAAACTCCATGTAGCTTAGGTGTGGATGAGTGGTTGAGACAATGGAATAGAAATCTCTTGAACTCTTCTCCTTGTTGGGAAAAGGGACTTCTCCATCGTCTCTTGGGCTTTGTCTTGGGAGCCTGATGGCCCACTTACTCAAAATGGCTTCAAATTAGGGATCCTGGTAAGGAAGCTAAAAAAAACTCCATGTAGCTTAGGTGTGGATGAGTGGTTGAGACAATGGAATAGAAATCCCTTGAACTCTTCTCCTTGTTGGGAAAAGGGACTTCTCCATCATCTCTTGGGCTTTGTCTTGGGAGCCTGATGGCCCACTTACTCAAAATGGCTTCAAATTAGGGGTCCAGGTAACAGAGATACAAAGCTCCATGGAGCGGTGTCATGGCTATCGGTTGAGGCGATGGAGTACAAATCCCTTGTTCTCTTCCCCACACAATTTTAAATTGTACAGAGAATGTTGAAAGCCAGCTATCAACACTGAAGTCTTACTCAAGCCATGTATGGTGATATAGATTTCTTCCCATTTGTATTCCTCGCATTATTTGAGTTTTGGGGTCCTCCTACCATTTCAGAAAAAGCTGTGCAATGTATTAGTCAGGATGGCCGAGCGGTCTAAGGCGCTGCGTTAAGGTCGCAGTCTCCCTGGAGATGTGGGTTCGAATCCCACTTCTGACAGCTTTAGTCTCTCCTGGAAGCAGTGTGTTTGCATCTTGGTTTGGATGCAAGGCAAACGACAGACGCAACTAAAGTGGGTATGATGTCCTTCTTGTAAAATGGAAATGCTCCACACTTTCTGGGATTTCGTTCTGGAAACCTAATGGTCTCATCACTCAAAAAGGCCCCAATTTCGGGATCCTGGTAAGAAAGCTAAAAAAACTCCATGTAGCTTAGGTGTCGATGAGTGGTTGAGACAATGGAATAGAAATCCCTTGAACTCTTCTCCTTGTTGGGAAAAGGGACTTCTCCATCATCTCTTGGGCTTTGTCTTGGGAGCCTGATGGCCCACTTACTCAAAATGGCTTCAAATTAGGGGTCCAGGTAACAGAGATACAAAGCTCCATGGAGCGGTGTCATGGCTATCGGTTGAGGCGATGGAGTACAAATCCCTTGTTCTCTTCCCCACACAATTTTAAATTGTACAGAGAATGTTGAAAGCCAGCTATCAACACTGAAGTCTTACTCAAGCCATGTATGGTGATATAGATTTCTTCCCATTTGTATTCCTCGCATTATTTGAGTTTTGGGGTCCTCCTACCATTTCAGAAAAAGCTGTGCAATGTATTAGTCAGGATGGCCGAGCGGTCTAAGGCGCTGCGTTAAGGTCGCAGTCTCCCTGGAGGCGTGGGTTCGAATCCCACTTCTGACAGCTTTAGTCTCTCCTGGAAGCAGTGTGTTTGCATCTTGGTTTCTTGTAAAATGGAAATGCTCCACACTTTCTGGGGTTTCGTTCTGGAAACCTAATGGTCTCATCACTCAAAAAGGCCCCAATTTCGGGATCCTGGTAAGAAAGCTAAAAAAACTCCATGTAGCTTAGGTGTCGATGAGTGGTTGAGACAATGGAATAGAAATCCTTTGAGCTCTTCTCCTTGCTGGAAAAAGTGACTTCTCCATCGTCTCTTGGGTTTCGTTCTGGAAACCTAATGGTCTCATCACTCAAAAAGGCCCCAATTTCGGGATCCTGGTAAGAAAGCTAAAAAAACTCCATGTAGCTTAGGTGTCGATGAGTGGTTGAGACAATGGAATAGAAATCCTTTGAACTCTTCTCCTTGTTGGAAAAAGTGACTTCTCCATCGTCTCTTGGGTTTCGTTCTGGAAACCTAATGGTCTCATCACTCAAAAAGGCCCCAATTTCGGGATCCTGGTAAGAAAGCTAAAAAAACTCCATGTAGCTTAGGTGTGGATGAGTGGTTGAGACAATGGAATAGAAATCTCTTGAACTCTTCTCCTTGTTGGGAAAAGGGACTTCTCCATCGTCTCTTGGGCTTTGTCTTGGGAGCCTGATGGCCCACTTACTCAAAATGGCTTCAAATTAGGGGTCCAGGTAACAGAGATACAAAGCTCCATGGAGCGGTGTCATGGCTATCGTTTGAGGCGATGGAGTACAAATCCCTTGTTCTCTTCCCCACACAATTTTAAATTGTACAGAGAATGTTGAAAGCCAGCTATCAACACCGAAGTCTTACTCAAGCCATGTATGGTGATATAGATTTCTTCCCATTTGTATTCCTCGCATTATTTGAGTTTTGGGGTCCTCCTACCATTTCAGAAAAAGCTGCTAACTATGTTAATCAGGATGGCCGAGCGGTCTAAAGCGCTGCGTTCAGGTCGCAGTCTCCCCTGGAGGCGTGGGTTTGAATCCCACTTCTGACAGCTTTAGTCTCTCCTGGAAGCAGTGTGTTTGCATCTTGGTTTGAATGCAAGGCAAACCACAGACGCAACTAAAGTGGGTATGATGTCCTTCTTGTAAAATGGAAATGCTCCACACTTTCTGGGGTTTCGTTCTGGAAACCTAATGGTCTCATCACTCAAAAAGGCCCCAATTTCGGTATCCTGGTAAGAAAGCTAAAAAAACTCCATGTAGCTTAGGTGTCGATGAGTGGTTGAGACAATGGAATAGAAATCCTTTGAACTCTTCTCCTTGTTGGAAAAAGTGACTTCTCCATCGTCTCTTGGGTTTCGTTCTGGAAACCTAATGGTCTCATCACTCAAAAAGGCCCCAATTTCGGGATCCTGGTAAGGAAGCTAAAAAAAACTCCATGTAGCTTAGGTGTGGATGAGTGGTTGAGACAATGGAATAGAAATCCCTTGAACTCTTCTCCTTGTTGGGAAAAGGGACTTCTCCATCATCTCTTGGGCTTTGTCTTGGGAGCCTGATGGCCCACTTACTCAAAATGGCTTCAAATTAGGGGTCCAGGTAACAGAGATACAAAGCTCCATGGAGCGGTGTCATGGCTATCGGTTGAGGCGATGGAGTACAAATCCCTTGTTCTCTTCCCCACACAATTTTAAATTGTACAGAGAATGTTGAAAGCCAGCTATCAACACTGAAGTCTTACTCAAGCCATGTATGGTGATATAGATTTCTTCCCATTTGTATTCCTCGCATTATTTGAGTTTTGGGATCCTCCTACCATTTCAGAAAAAGCTGTGCAATGTATTAGTCAGGATGGCCGAGCGGTCTAAGGCGCTGCGTTAAGGTCGCAGTCTCCCTGGAGGCGTGGGTTCGAATCCCACTTCTGACAGCTTTAGTCTCTCCTGGAAGCAGTGTGTTTGCATCTTGGTTTGAATGCAAGGCAAACGACAGACGCAACTAAAGTGGGTATGATGTCCTTCTTGTAAAATGGAAATGCTCCACACTTTCTGGGGTTTCGTTCTGGAAACCTTATGGTCTCATCACTCAAAAAGGCCCCAATTTCGGGATCCTGGTAAGAAAGCTAAAAAAAACTCCATGTAGCTTAGGTGTGGATGAGTGGTTGAGACAATGGAATAGAAATCTCTTGAACTCTTCTCCTTGTTGGGAAAAGGGACTTCTCCATCGTCTCTTGGGCTTTGTCTTGGGAGCCTGATGGCCCACTTACTCAAAATGGCTTCAAATTAGGGGTCCAGGTAACAGAGATACAAAGCTCCATGGAGCGGTGTCATGGCTATCGGTTGAGGCGATGGAGTACAAATCCCTTGTTCTCTTCCCCACACAATTTTAAATTGTACAGAGAATGTTGAAAGCCAGCTATCAACACCGAAGTCTTAGTCAAGCCATGTATGGGGATATAGATTTTTTCCCATTTGTATTCCTCGCATTATTTGAGTTTTGGGGTCCTCCTACCATTTCAGAAAAAGCTGCTAACTATGTTAGTCAGGATGGCCGAGCGGTCTAAGGCGCTGCGTTCAGGTCGCAGTCTCCCCTGGAGGCGTGGGTTCGAATCCCACTTCTGACAGCTTTAGTCTCTCCTGGAAGCAGTGTGTTTGCATCTTGGTTTGAATGCAAGGCAAACCACAGACGCAACTAAAGTGGGTATGATGTCCTTCTTGTAAAATGGAAATGCTCCACACTTTCTGGGGTTTCGTTCTGGAAACCTAATGGTCTCATCACTCAAAAAGGCCCCAATTTCGGGATCCTGGTAAGAAAGCTAAAAAAACTCCATGTAGCTTAGGTGTCTATGAGTGGTTGAGACAATGGAATAGAAATCCTTTGAACTCTTCTCCTTGCTGGAAAAAGTGACTTCTCCATCGTCTCTTGGGTTTCGTTCTGGAAACCTAATGGTCTCATCACTCAAAAAGGCCCAAATTTCGGGATCCTGGTAAGAAATCTAAAAAAACTCCATGTAGCTTAGGTGTCGATGAGTGGTTGAGACAATGGAATAGAAATCCTTTGAACTCTTCTCCTTGTTGGAAAAAGTGACTTCTCCATCGTCTCTTGGGTTTCGTTCTGGAAACCTAATGGTCTCATCACTCAAAAAGGCCCCAATTTCGGGATCCTGGTAAGAAAGCTAAAACAACTCCATGTAGCTTAGGTGTGGATGAGTGGTTGAGACAATGGAATAGAAATCTCTTGAACTCTTCTCCTTGTTGGGAAAAGGGACTTCTCCATCGTCTCTTGGGCTTTGTCTTGGGAGCCTGATGGCCCACTTACTCAAAATGGCTTCAAATTAGGGGTCCAGGTAACAGAGATACAAAGCTCCATGGAGCGGTGTCATGGCTATCGTTTGAGGCGATGGAGTACAAATCCCTTGTTCTCTTCCCCACACAATTTTAAATTGTACAGAGAATGTTGAAAGCCAGCTATCAACACCGAAGTCTTACTCAAGCCATGTATGGTGATATAGATTTCTTCCCATTTGTATTCCTCGCATTATTTGAGTTTTGGGGTCCTCCTACCATTTCAGAAAAAGCTGTGCAATGTATTAGTCAGGATGGCCGAGCGGTCTAAGGCGCTGCGTTAAGGTCGCAGTCTCCCTGGAGGCGTGGGTTCGAATCCCACTTCTGACAGCTTTAGTCTCTCCTGGAAGCAGTGTGTTTGCATCTTGGTTTGAATGCAAGGCAAACGACAGACGCAACTAAAGTGGGTATGATGTCCTTCTTGTAAAATGGAAATGCTCCACACTTTCTGGGGTTTCGTTCTGGAAACCTAATGGTCTCATCACTCAAAAAGGCCCCAATTTTGGGATCCTGGTAAGGAAGCTAAAAAAAACTCCATGTAGCTTAGGTGTGGATGAGTGGTTGAGACAATGGAATAGAAATCCCTTGAACTCTTCTCCTTGTTGGGAAAAGGGACTTCTCCATCATCTCTTGGGCTTTGTCTTGGGAGCCTGATGGCCCACTTACTCAAAATGGCTTCAAATTAGGGGTCCAGGTAACAGAGATACAAAGCTCCATGGAGCGGTGTCATGGCTATCGGTTGAGGCGATGGAGTACAAATCCCTTGTTCTCTTCCCCACACAATTTTAAATTGTACAGAGAATGTTGAAAGCCAGCTATCAACACTGAAGTCTTACTCAAGCCATGTATGGTGATATAGATTTCTTCCCATTTGTATTCCTCGCATTATTTGAGTTTTGGGGTCCTCCTACCATTTCAGAAAAAGCTGTGCAATGTATTAGTCAGGATGGCCGAGCGGTCTAAGGCGCTGCGTTAAGGTCGCAGTCTCCCTGGAGGCGTGGGTTCGAATCCCACTTCTGACAGCTTTAGTCTCTCCTGGAAGCAGTGTGTTTGCATCTTGGTTTGAATCATGGATGTATTATATAAACTGGATACAGCCACTCCATTCACTGGCCGCTATCAACAATGAAGCCCTATTGAACCGCGCCATCTTGGCAAAATTTGTAGTCATTTGACTATTTCCGGTTACTTTTGACTTGCGCAGTTGTGCTTTTCTGGCCTTCCGGTTACTTTTGACTTGCGCAGTTGAGCTTCTCTGGCCGACGCGCGTCCACGAAAAAGTTCACATTTCTCTGAAATGTAGACGCGCGTTCCCGGCTCTCCCCGCTTTGATTTAGCAATGAAAACCGGCTTGCATATTAACCTGTTTTTGTCAAATATATCAATTGGAGAAATTATTTTTTGATCCTGGCATCTTAGTTTTAACAGGTTAAATATAATTTAACATGTTTTGTTTGCTAGTAGATGGTATTCATTCCGTTCGCGATAACGTTATTGCAGCCAGGCTAAATTCCTCCAGGGAGTCAGTGACCGGCGAGTTGAAGAGCTTCACTCCCCGCCAGCAGGAGCTCTGGCCGCGGCTACCGCATCTCGGAAAACCCGCTGAGTTCGTGGCTGCTATTTCACATTCGCCCTTGATCAATCCCAATACCGATCCATGGTAATAATGAATCAATCGTTCAGATCAGATCGGCAGTGCTGCATGCATGTTACAACATCATTGTTAGCTTTATTAACATAACCATAGCCTACATTTATCTCTCTAACGTTAGGCTATCCATCACACCAGTCGGCCATTCGATAGCTGGAAGCGGTGAACGCCAACGTTGACTGAAAACACCCAAACTCAGTGTATCGTTTCATCTTCATGCTACACATCAACTCCTTTACATTGTATGTGAATAAATTCCTGTTATTCTAAAAATATCCCATTTCTGTCCATTCTTGGAAAAGGCTAATAATTGCTGTCAAAAGATCACTCCAGTTTATCACCGTATCCCACTACCATTTCAACTATGCACAGGAGGTTGTCTTGTGGTCATTTTCATTAAAAAATGATTAGCCTGATCAGTTTGTTGTATGTATTAAGCCCTTTTTGAGCGTTTTGTGTGTGTGCATTGTTAAGTGTAAGCTTATGCAGCCTACTCCAAACTTTAATGGTTACAGCAGTCTGAAACTGTGAAAGTCTTCATGTAGGCCTAGTTGTTATTTCCAAGTCTCCAATAGTTTAAGAAAATTTGGTCTTATATTTAGATGTTGTGTATATTCCTCGATTATTTGTATGCTGTGTTGTCCCGTCTGAGTTTGTCCTGTTCGTGATTGGTCTCGTGTTCCCACTCGATAGGCTTGCACCTTGACGTTGGTGAGTGGGCTTTAAACCAAGACGGGCCTTTGTATGTGTATGTGTGTATGTATGTGGTTTGTGTTTTGTGTGTCATATTCTATTATTGAAATGTAATAACAGAAACAGTGTGCCTCCTCTTATCCTCACAGCTCAAGCCATTTTTAGGAGACCAGTTCACACCTCAACCAGACCTGCTGCTGTTTAGGACCTGCTTTAAGCCCTTTTTTGTGGTGTCCGTTTTCTGTGTTCTGTGTCAAGTAAGCCAACCCACCTTCAATGCAGTGTAGCCTCCACATTTGAATGGTTACAGCAGTCTTGTCGTCTACAAGCAACAGTCTCTGGCTTTGCATGGCAATTTATGTAGTATCATCCGAGTTCTACAAATGCTGTACTTTTTTGTACTGTAAGTAACCCCTCAATTATTCAATTTTACTGGGGAGCAGTGACCATAGCCTACTTGCCAACCCTCCTGACTTCCGCGGGAGATTCATAAATTTGAACTAGGTTGTGTAGTAGATAGGCTACAATAAATTAGGACAGATGCACATTTACTGAACAGCACAGACAAAAGTCGGACATTAAAAACAATTGCTCCATACACACATATATATATATATATAATGTTTCACATTTCGTTTTAATGCTTTTAATGTCTAATTTGTAATGCTTTTAATGCCCCCCCCCGCAATTTGGTTTGGAAATGCTCCCTATTTCTGAGGTCCCAAGGTTGGTGAGTATGGCAAGCTATAAGCTATTAATACAAGCATACCGCTCAAAAAGGGCTTAATACATACAACAAACTGATCAGGCTAATCATTTTTTAATGAAAATGACCACAAGACAACCTCCTGTGCATAGTTGAAATGGTAGTGGGATACGGTGATAAACTGGAGTGATCATTTGACAGCAATTATTAGCCTTTTCCAGGAATGGACAGAAATGGGATATTTTTTGAATAACAGGAATTTATTCACATACAATGTAAAGGAGTTGATGTGTAGCATGAAGATGAAACGATACACTGAGTTTGGGTGTTTTCAGTCAACGTTGGCGTTCACCGCTTCCAGCTATCGAATGGCCGACTGGTGTAAGATGGATAGCCTAACGTTAGAGAGATAAATGTAGGCTATGGTTATGTTAATAAAGCTAACAATGATGTTGTAACATGCATGCAGCACTGCCGATCTGATCTGAACGATTGATTCATTATTACCATGGATCGGTATTGGGATTGATCAAGGGCGAGTGTGAAATAGCAGCCACGAACTCAGCGGGTTTTCCGAGATGCGGTAGCCGCGGCCAGAGCTCCTGCTGGCGGGGAGTGAAGCTCTTCAACTCGCCTGTCACTGGCTCCCTGGAGGAATTTAGCCTGGCTGCAATAACGTTATCGCGAACGGAATGAATACCATCTACTAGCAAACAAAACATGTTCAATTATATTTAACTTGTTAAAACTAAGATGCCAGGATCAAAAAATAATTTCTCCAATTGATATATTTGACAAAAACAGGTTAATATGCAAGCCGGTTTTCATTGCTAAATCAAAGCGGGGAGAGCCGGGAACGCGCGTCTACATTTCAGAGAAATGTGAACTTTTTTGTGGACGCGCGTCGGCCAGAGAAGCTCAACTGCGCAAGTCAAAAGTAACCGGAAATAGCCAAGTGACTCCAAATCTAGCCAAGATGGCGCGGTTCAATAGGCCTTCACTTTAGATTTCGATTCCTGGGGGCTTGGTTTGAATGCAAGGCAAACGACAGACGCAACTAAAGTGGGTATGATGTCCTTCTTGTAAAATGGAAATGCTCCACACTTTCTGGGGTTTCGTTCTGGAAACCTAATGGTCTCATCACTCAAAAAGGCCCCAATTTCGGGATCCTGGTAAGAAAGCTAAAAAAACTCCATGTAGCTTAGGTGTCGATGAGTGGTTGAGACAATGGAATAGAAATCCTTTGAGCTCTTCTCCTTGCTGGAAAAAGTGACTTCTCCATCGTCTCTTGGGTTTCGTTCTGGAAACCTAATGGTCTCATCACTCAAAAAGGCCCCAATTTCGGGATCCTGGTAAGAAAGCTAAAAAAACTCCATGTAGCTTAGGTGTCGATGAGTGGTTGAGACAATGGAATAGAAATCCTTTGAACTCTTCTCCTTGCTGGAAAAAGTGACTTCTCCATCGTCTCTTGGGTTTCGTTCTGGAAACCTAATGGTCTCATCACTCAAAAAGGCCCCAATTTCGGGATCCTGGTAAGAAATCTAAAAAAACTCCATGTAGCTTAGGTGTCGATGAGTGGTTGAGACAATGGAATAGAAATCCTTTGAACTCTTCTCCTTGTTGGAAAAAGTGACTTCTCCATCGTCTCTTGGTTTTCGTTCTGGAAACCTAATGGTCTCATCACTCAAAAAGGCCCCAATTTCGGGATCCTGGTAAGAAAGCTAAAAAAACTCCATGTAGCTTAGGTGTGGATGAGTGGTTGAGACAATGGAATAGAAATCTCTTGAACTCTTCTCCTTGTTGGGAAAAGGGACTTCTCCATCGTCTCTTGGGCTTTGTCTTGGGAGCCTGATGGCCCACTTACTCAAAATGGCTTCAAATTAGGGGTCCAGGTAACAGAGATACAAAGCTCCATGGAGCGGTGTCATGGCTATCGTTTGAGGCGATGGAGTACAAATCCCTTGTTCTCTTCCCCACACAATTTTAAATTGTACAGAGAATGTTGAAAGCCAGCTATCAACACCGAAGTCTTACTCAAGCCATGTATGGTGATATAGATTTCTTCCCATTTGTATTCCTCGCATTATTTGAGTTTTGGGGTCCTCCTACCATTTCAGAAAAAGCTGTGCAATGTATTAGTCAGGATGGCCGAGCGGTCTAAGGCGCTGCGTTAAGGTCGCAGTCTCCCTGGAGGCGTGGGTTCGAATCCCACTTCTGACAGCTTTAGTCTCTCCTGGAAGCAGTGTGTTTGCATCTTGGTTTGAATGCAAGGCAAACGACAGACGCAACTAAAGTGGGTATGATGTCCTTCTTGTAAAATGGAAATGCTCCACACTTTCTGGGGTTTCGTTCTGGAAACCTAATGGTCTCATCACTCAAAAAGGCCCCAATTTTGGGATCCTGGTAAGGAAGCTAAAAAAAACTCCATGTAGCTTAGGTGTGGATGAGTGGTTGAGACAATGGAATAGAAATCCCTTGAACTCTTCTCCTTGTTGGGAAAAGGGACTTCTCCATCATCTCTTGGGCTTTGTCTTGGGAGCCTGATGGCCCACTTACTCAAAATGGCTTCAAATTAGGGGTCCAGGTAACAGAGATACAAAGCTCCATGGAGCGGTGTCATGGCTATCGGTTGAGGCGATGGAGTACAAATCCCTTGTTCTCTTCCCCACACAATTTTAAATTGTACAGAGAATGTTGAAAGCCAGCTATCAACACTGAAGTCTTACTCAAGCCATGTATGGTGATATAGATTTCTTCCCATTTGTATTCCTCGCATTATTTGAGTTTTGGGGTCCTCCTACCATTTCAGAAAAAGCTGTGCAATGTATTAGTCAGGATGGCCGAGCGGTCTAAGGCGCTGCGTTAAGGTCGCAGTCTCCCTGGAGGCGTGGGTTCGAATCCCACTTCTGACAGCTTTAGTCTCTCCTGGAAGCAGTGTGTTTGCATCTTGGTTTGAATCATGGATGTATTATATAAACTGGATACAGCCACTCCATTCACTGGCCGCTATCAACAATGAAGCCCTATTGAACCGCGCCATCTTGGCAAAATTTGTAGTCATTTGACTATTTCCGGTTACTTTTGACTTGCGCAGTTGTGCTTTTCTGGCCTTCCGGTTACTTTTGACTTGCGCAGTTGAGCTTCTCTGGCCGACGCGCGTCCACGAAAAAGTTCACATTTCTCTGAAATGTAGACGCGCGTTCCCGGCTCTCCCCGCTTTGATTTAGCAATGAAAACCGGCTTGCATATTAACCTGTTTTTGTCAAATATATCAATTGGAGAAATTATTTTTTGATCCTGGCATCTTAGTTTTAACAGGTTAAATATAATTTAACATGTTTTGTTTGCTAGTAGATGGTATTCATTCCGTTCGCGATAACGTTATTGCAGCCAGGCTAAATTCCTCCAGGGAGTCAGTGACCGGCGAGTTGAAGAGCTTCACTCCCCGCCAGCAGGAGCTCTGGCCGCGGCTACCGCATCTCGGAAAACCCGCTGAGTTCGTGGCTGCTATTTCACATTCGCCCTTGATCAATCCCAATACCGATCCATGGTAATAATGAATCAATCGTTCAGATCAGATCGGCAGTGCTGCATGCATGTTACAACATCATTGTTAGCTTTATTAACATAACCATAGCCTACATTTATCTCTCTAACGTTAGGCTATCCATCACACCAGTCGGCCATTCGATAGCTGGAAGCGGTGAACGCCAACGTTGACTGAAAACACCCAAACTCAGTGTATCGTTTCATCTTCATGCTACACATCAACTCCTTTACATTGTATGTGAATAAATTCCTGTTATTCTAAAAATATCCCATTTCTGTCCATTCTTGGAAAAGGCTAATAATTGCTGTCAAAAGATCACTCCAGTTTATCACCGTATCCCACTACCATTTCAACTATGCACAGGAGGTTGTCTTGTGGTCATTTTCATTAAAAAATGATTAGCCTGATCAGTTTGTTGTATGTATTAAGCCCTTTTTGAGCGTTTTGTGTGTGTGCATTGTTAAGTGTAAGCTTATGCAGCCTACTCCAAACTTTAATGGTTACAGCAGTCTGAAACTGTGAAAGTCTTCATGTAGGCCTAGTTGTTATTTCCAAGTCTCCAATAGTTTAAGAAAATTTGGTCTTATATTTAGATGTTGTGTATATTCCTCGATTATTTGTATGCTGTGTTGTCCCGTCTGAGTTTGTCCTGTTCGTGATTGGTCTCGTGTTCCCACTCGATAGGCTTGCACCTTGACGTTGGTGAGTGGGCTTTAAACCAAGACGGGCCTTTGTATGTGTATGTGTGTATGTATGTGGTTTGTGTTTTGTGTGTCATATTCTATTATTGAAATGTAATAACAGAAACAGTGTGCCTCCTCTTATCCTCACAGCTCAAGCCATTTTTAGGAGACCAGTTCACACCTCAACCAGACCTGCTGCTGTTTAGGACCTGCTTTAAGCCCTTTTTTGTGGTGTCCGTTTTCTGTGTTCTGTGTCAAGTAAGCCAACCCACCTTCAATGCAGTGTAGCCTCCACATTTGAATGGTTACAGCAGTCTTGTCGTCTACAAGCAACAGTCTCTGGCTTTGCATGGCAATTTATGTAGTATCATCCGAGTTCTACAAATGCTGTACTTTTTTGTACTGTAAGTAACCCCTCAATTATTCAATTTTACTGGGGAGCAGTGACCATAGCCTACTTGCCAACCCTCCTGACTTCCGCGGGAGATTCATAAATTTGAACTAGGTTGTGTAGTAGATAGGCTACAATAAATTAGGACAGATGCACATTTACTGAACAGCACAGACAAAAGTCGGACATTAAAAACAATTGCTCCATACACACATATATATATATATATAATGTTTCACATTTCGTTTTAATGCTTTTAATGTCTAATTTGTAATGCTTTTAATGCCCCCCCCCCGCAATTTGGTTTGGAAATGCTCCCTATTTCTGAGGTCCCAAGGTTGGTGAGTATGGCAAGCTATAAGCTATTAATACAAGCATACCGCTCAAAAAGGGCTTAATACATACAACAAACTGATCAGGCTAATCATTTTTTAATGAAAATGACCACAAGACAACCTCCTGTGCATAGTTGAAATGGTAGTGGGATACGGTGATAAACTGGAGTGATCATTTGACAGCAATTATTAGCCTTTTCCAGGAATGGACAGAAATGGGATATTTTTAGAATAACAGGAATTTATTCACATACAATGTAAAGGAGTTGATGTGTAGCATGAAGATGAAACGATACACTGAGTTTGGGTGTTTTCAGTCAACGTTGGCGTTCACCGCTTCCAGCTATCGAATGGCCGACTGGTGTAAGATGGATAGCCTAACGTTAGAGAGATAAATGTAGGCTATGGTTATGTTAATAAAGCTAACAATGATGTTGTAACATGCATGCAGCACTGCCGATCTGATCTGAACGATTGATTCATTATTACCATGGATCGGTATTGGGATTGATCAAGGGCGAGTGTGAAATAGCAGCCACGAACTCAGCGGGTTTTCCGAGATGCGGTAGCCGCGGCCAGAGCTCCTGCTGGCGGGGAGTGAAGCTCTTCAACTCGCCTGTCACTGGCTCCCTGGAGGAATTTAGCCTGGCTGCAATAACGTTATCGCGAACGGAATGAATACCATCTACTAGCAAACAAAACATGTTCAATTATATTTAACTTGTTAAAACTAAGATGCCAGGATCAAAAAATAATTTCTCCAATTGATATATTTGACAAAAACAGGTTAATATGCAAGCCGGTTTTCATTGCTAAATCAAAGCGGGGAGAGCCGGGAACGCGCGTCTACATTTCAGAGAAATGTGAACTTTTTTGTGGACGCGCGTCGGCCAGAGAAGCTCAACTGCGCAAGTCAAAAGTAACCGGAAATAGCCAAGTGACTCCAAATCTAGCCAAGATGGCGCGGTTCAATAGGCCTTCACTTTAGATTTCGATTCCTGGGGGCTTGGTTTGAATGCAAGGCAAACGACAGACGCAACTAAAGTGGGTATGATGTCCTTCTTGTAAAATGGAAATGCTCCACACTTTCTGGGGTTTCGTTCTGGAAACCTAATGGTCTCATCACTCAAAAAGGCCCCAATTTCGGGATCCTGGTAAGAAAGCTAAAAAAACTCCATGTAGCTTAGGTGTCGATGAGTGGTTGAGACAATGGAATAGAAATCCTTTGAGCTCTTCTCCTTGCTGGAAAAAGTGACTTCTCCATCGTCTCTTGGGTTTCGTTCTGGAAACCTAATGGTCTCATCACTCAAAAAGGCCCCAATTTCGGGATCCTGGTAAGAAAGCTAAAAAAACTCCATGTAGCTTAGGTGTCGATGAGTGGTTGAGACAATGGAATAGAAATCCTTTGAACTCTTCTCCTTGCTGGAAAAAGTGACTTCTCCATCGTCTCTTGGGTTTCGTTCTGGAAACCTAATGGTCTCATCACTCAAAAAGGCCCCAATTTCGGGATCCTGGTAAGAAATCTAAAAAAACTCCATGTAGCTTAGGTGTCGATGAGTGGTTGAGACAATGGAATAGAAATCCTTTGAACTCTTCTCCTTGTTGGAAAAAGTGACTTCTCCATCGTCTCTTGGTTTTCGTTCTGGAAACCTAATGGTCTCATCACTCAAAAAGGCCCCAATTTCGGGATCCTGGTAAGAAAGCTAAAAAAACTCCATGTAGCTTAGGTGTGGATGAGTGGTTGAGACAATGGAATAGAAATCTCTTGAACTCTTCTCCTTGTTGGGAAAAGGGACTTCTCCATCGTCTCTTGGGCTTTGTCTTGGGAGCCTGATGGCCCACTTACTCAAAATGGCTTCAAATTAGGGGTCCAGGTAACAGAGATACAAAGCTCCATGGAGCGGTGTCATGGCTATCGTTTGAGGCGATGGAGTACAAATCCCTTGTTCTCTTCCCCACACAATTTTAAATTGTACAGAGAATGTTGAAAGCCAGCTATCAACACCGAAGTCTTACTCAAGCCATGTATGGTGATATAGATTTCTTCCCATTTGTATTCCTCGCATTATTTGAGTTTTGGGATCCTCCTACCATTTCAGAAAAAGCTGCCAACTATGTTAGTCAGGATGGCCGAGCGGTCTAAGGCGCTGCGTTCAGGTTGCAGTCTCCCCTGGAGGCGTGGGTTCGAATCGCACTTCTGACAGCTTTAGTCTCTCCTGGAAGCAGTGTGTTTGCATCTTGGTTTGAATGCAAGGCAAACGACAGACGCAACTAAAGTGGGTATGATGTCCTTCTTGTAAAATGGAAATGCTCCACACTTTCTGGGGTTTCGTTCTGGAAACCTAATGGTCTCATCACTCAAAAAGGCCCCAATTTCGGGATCCTGGTAAGAAAGCTAAAAAAACTCCATGTAGCTTAGGTGTCGATGAGTGGTTGAGACAATGGAATAGAAATCCTTTGAACTCTTCTCCTTGCTGGAAAAAGTGACTTCTCCATCGTCTCTTGGGTTTCGTTCTGGAAACCTAATGGTCTCATCACTCAAAAAGGCCCAAATTTCGGGATCCTGGTAAGAAATCTAAAAAAACTCCATGTAGCTTAGGTGTCGATGAGTGGTTGAGACAATGGAATAGAAATCCTTTGAACTCTTCTCCTTGTTGGAAAAAGTGACTTCTCCATCGTCTCTTGGGTTTCGTTCTGGAAACCTAATGGTCTCATCACTCAAAAAGGCCCCAATTTCGGGATCCTGGTAAGAAAGCTAAAACAACTCCATGTAGCTTAGGTGTGGATGAGTGGTTGAGACAATGGAATAGAAATCTCTTGAACTCTTCTCCTTGTTGGGAAAAGGGACTTCTCCATCGTCTCTTGGGCTTTGTCTTGGGAGCCTGATGGCCCACTTACTCAAAATGGCTTCAAATTAGGGGTCCAGGTAACAGAGATACAAAGCTCCATGGAGCGGTGTCATGGCTATCATTTGAGGCGATGGAGTACAAATCCCTTGTTCTCTTCCCCACACAATTTTAAATTGTACAGAGAATGTTGAAAGCCAGCTATCAACACCGAAGTCTTACTCAAGCCATGTATGGTGATATAGATTTCTTCCCATTTGTATTCCTCGCATTATTTGAGTTTTGGGGTCCTCCTACCATTTCAGAAAAAGCTGCCAACTATGTTAGTCAGGATGGCCGAGCGGTCTAAGGCGCTGCGTTCAGGTCGCAGTCTCCCCTGGAGGCGCGGGTTCGAATCCCACTTCTGACAGCTTTAGTCTCTCCTGGAAGCAGTGTGTTTGCATCTTGGTTTGAATGCAAGGCAAACGACAGACGCAACTAAAGTGGGTATGATGTCCTTCTTGTAAAATGGAAATGCTCCACACTTTCTGGGGTTTCGTTCTGGAAACCTAATGGTCTCATCACTCAAAAAGGCCCCAATTTCGGGATCCTGGTAAGGAAGCTAAAAAAAACTCCATGTAGCTTAGGTGTGGATGAGTGGTTGAGACAATGGAATAGAAATCCCTTGAACTCTTCTCCTTGTTGGGAAAAGGGACTTCTCCATCATCTCTTGGGCTTTGTCTTGGGAGCCTGATGGCCCACTTACTCAAAATGGCTTCAAATTAGGGGTCCAGGTAACAGAGATACAAAGCTCCATGGAGCGGTGTCATGGCTATCGGTTGAGGCGATGGAGTACAAATCCCTTGTTCTCTTCCCCACACAATTTTAAATTGTACAGAGAATGTTGAAAGCCAGCTATCAACACTGAAGTCTTACTCAAGCCATGTATGGTGATATAGATTTCTTCCCATTTGTATTCCTCGCATTATTTGAGTTTTGGGGTCCTCCTACCATTTCAGAAAAAGCTGTGCAATGTATTAGTCAGGATGGCCGAGCGGTCTAAGGCGCTGCGTTAAGGTTGCAGTCTCCCTGGAGATGTGGGTTCGAATCCCACTTCTGACAGCTTTAGTCTCTCCTGGAAGCAGTGTGTTTGCATCTTGGTTTGGATGCAAGGCAAACGACAGACGCAACTAAAGTGGGTATGATGTCCTTCTTGTAAAATGGAAATGCTCCACACTTTCTGGGGTTTCGTTCTGGAAACCTAATGGTCTCATCACTCAAAAAGGCCCCAATTTCGGGATCCTGGTAAGAAAGCTAAAAAAACTCCATGTAGCTTAGGTGTCGATGAGTGGTTGAGACAATGGAATAGAAATCCTTTGAACTCTTCTCCTTGCTGGAAAAAGTGACTTCTCCATCGTCTCTTGGGTTTCGTTCTGGAAACCTAATGGTCTCATCACTCAAAAAGGCCCAAATTTCGGGATCCTGGTAAGAAATCTAAAAAAACTCCATGTAGCTTAGGTGTCGATGAGTGGTTGAGACAATGGAATAGAAATCCTTTGAACTCTTCTCCTTGTTGGAAAAAGTGACTTCTCCATCGTCTCTTGGGTTTCGTTCTGGAAACCTAATGGTCTCATCACTCAAAAAGGCCCCAATTTCGGGATCCTGGTAAGAAAGCTAAAACAACTCCATGTAGCTTAGGTGTGGATGAGTGGTTGAGACAATGGAATAGAAATCTCTTGAACTCTTCTCCTTGTTGGGAAAAGGGACTTCTCCATCGTCTCTTGGGCTTTGTCTTGGGAGCCTGATGGCCCACTTACTCAAAATGGCTTCAAATTAGGGGTCCAGGTAACAGAGATACAAAGCTCCATGGAGCGGTGTCATGGCTATCATTTGAGGCGATGGAGTACAAATCCCTTGTTCTCTTCCCCACACAATTTTAAATTGTACAGAGAATGTTGAAAGCCAGCTATCAACACCGAAGTCTTACTCAAGCCATGTATGGTGATATAGATTTCTTCCCATTTGTATTCCTCGCATTATTTGAGTTTTGGGGTCCTCCTACCATTTCAGAAAAAGCTGCCAACTATGTTAGTCAGGATGGCCGAGCGGTCTAAGGCGCTGCGTTCAGGTCGCAGTCTCCCCTGGAGGCGCGGGTTCGAATCCCACTTCTGACAGCTTTAGTCTCTCCTGGAAGCAGTGTGTTTGCATCTTGGTTTGAATGCAAGGCAAACGACAGACGCAACTAAAGTGGGTATGATGTCCTTCTTGTAAAATGGAAATGCTCCACACTTTCTGGGGTTTCGTTCTGGAAACCTAATGGTCTCATCACTCAAAAAGGCCCCAATTTCGGGATCCTGGTAAGGAAGCTAAAAAAAACTCCATGTAGCTTAGGTGTGGATGAGTGGTTGAGACAATGGAATAGAAATCCCTTGAACTCTTCTCCTTGTTGGGAAAAGGGACTTCTCCATCATCTCTTGGGCTTTGTCTTGGGAGCCTGATGGCCCACTTACTCAAAATGGCTTCAAATTAGGGGTCCAGGTAACAGAGATACAAAGCTCCATGGAGCGGTGTCATGGCTATCGGTTGAGGCGATGGAGTACAAATCCCTTGTTCTCTTCCCCACACAATTTTAAATTGTACAGAGAATGTTGAAAGCCAGCTATCAACACTGAAGTCTTACTCAAGCCATGTATGGTGATATAGATTTCTTCCCATTTGTATTCCTCGCATTATTTGAGTTTTGGGGTCCTCCTACCATTTCAGAAAAAGCTGTGCAATGTATTAGTCAGGATGGCCGAGCGGTCTAAGGCGCTGCGTTAAGGTCGCAGTCTCCCTGGAGATGTGGGTTCGAATCCCACTTCTGACAGCTTTAGTCTCTCCTGGAAGCAGTGTGTTTGCATCTTGGTTTGGATGCAAGGCAAACGACAGACGCAACTAAAGTGGGTATGATGTCCTTCTTGTAAAATGGAAATGCTCCACACTTTCTGGGGTTTCGTTCTGGAAACCTAATGGTCTCATCACTCAAAAAGGCCCCAATTTCGGGATCCTGGTAAGAAAGCTAAAAAAACTCCATGTAGCTTAGGTGTCGATGAGTGGTTGAGACAATGGAATAGAAATCCTTTGAACTCTTCTCCTTGCTGGAAAAAGTGACTTCTCCATCGTCTCTTGGGTTTCGTTCTGGAAACCTAATGGTCTCATCACTCAAAAAGGCCCAAATTTCGGGATCCTGGTAAGAAATCTAAAAAAACTCCATGTAGCTTAGGTGTCGATGAGTGGTTGAGACAATGGAATAGAAATCCTTTGAACTCTTCTCCTTGTTGGAAAAAGTGACTTCTCCATCGTCTCTTGGGTTTCGTTCTGGAAACCTAATGGTCTCATCACTCAAAAAGGCCCCAATTTCGGGATCCTGGTAAGAAAGCTAAAACAACTCCATGTAGCTTAGGTGTGGATGAGTGGTTGAGACAATGGAATAGAAATCTCTTGAACTCTTCTCCTTGTTGGGAAAAGGGACTTCTCCATCGTCTCTTGGGCTTTGTCTTGGGAGCCTGATGGCCCACTTACTCAAAATGGCTTCAAATTAGGGGTCCAGGTAACAGAGATACAAAGCTCCATGGAGCGGTGTCATGGCTATCATTTGAGGCGATGGAGTACAAATCCCTTGTTCTCTTCCCCACACAATTTTAAATTGTACAGAGAATGTTGAAAGCCAGCTATCAACACCGAAGTCTTACTCAAGCCATGTATGGTGATATAGATTTCTTCCCATTTGTATTCCTCGCATTATTTGAGTTTTGGGGTCCTCCTACCATTTCAGAAAAAGCTGCCAACTATGTTAGTCAGGATGGCCGAGCGGTCTAAGGCGCTGCGTTCAGGTCGCAGTCTCCCCTGGAGGCGCGGGTTCGAATCCCACTTCTGACAGCTTTAGTCTCTCCTGGAAGCAGTGTGTTTGCATCTTGGTTTGAATGCAAGGCAAACGACAGACGCAACTAAAGTGGGTATGATGTCCTTCTTGTAAAATGGAAATGCTCCACACTTTCTGGGGTTTCGTTCTGGAAACCTAATGGTCTCATCACTCAAAAAGGCCCCAATTTCGGGATCCTGGTAAGGAAGCTAAAAAAAACTCCATGTAGCTTAGGTGTGGATGAGTGGTTGAGACAATGGAATAGAAATCCCTTGAACTCTTCTCCTTGTTGGGAAAAGGGACTTCTCCATCATCTCTTGGGCTTTGTCTTGGGAGCCTGATGGCCCACTTACTCAAAATGGCTTCAAATTAGGGGTCCAGGTAACAGAGATACAAAGCTCCATGGAGCGGTGTCATGGCTATCGGTTGAGGCGATGGAGTACAAATCCCTTGTTCTCTTCCCCACACAATTTTAAATTGTACAGAGAATGTTGAAAGCCAGCTATCAACACTGAAGTCTTACTCAAGCCATGTATGGTGATATAGATTTCTTCCGATTTGTATTCCTCGCATTATTTGAGTTTTGGGGTCCTCCTACCATTTCAGAAAAAGCTGTGCAATGTGTTAGTCAGGATGGCCGAGCGGTCTAAGGCGCTGCGTTAAGGTCGCAGTCTCCCTGGAGGCGTGGGTTCGAATCCCACTTCTGACAGCTTTAGTCTCTCCTGGAAGCAGTGTGTTTGCATCTTGGTTTGAATGCAAGGCAAACGACAGACGCAACTAAAGTGGGTATGATGTCCTTCTTGTAAAATGGAAATGCTCCACACTTTCTGGGGTTTCGTTCTGGAAACCTAATGGTCTCATCACTCAAAAAGACCCCAATTTCGGGATCCTGGTAAGGAAGCTAAAAAAAACTCCATGTAGCTTAGGTGTGGATGAGTGGTTGAGACAATGGAATAGAAATCCCTTGAACTCTTCTCCTTGTTGGGAAAAGGGACTTCTCCATCATCTCTTGGGCTTTGTCTTGGGAGCCTGATGGCCCACTTACTCAAAATGGCTTCAAATTAGGGGTCCAGGTAACAGAGATACAAAGCTCCATGGAGCGGTGTCATGGCTATCGGTTGAGGCGATGGAGTACAAATCCCTTGTTCTCTTCCCCACACAATTTTAAATCGTACAGAGAATGTTGAAAGCCAGCTATCAACACCGAAGTCTTACTCAAGCCATGTATGGTGATATAGATTTTTTCCCATTTGTATTTCTCGCATTATTTGAGTTTTGGGGTCCTCCTACCATTTCAGAAAAAGCTGCCAACTATGTTAGTCAGGATGGCCGAGCGGTCTAAGGCGCTGCGTTAAGTTCGCAGTCTCCCTGGAGGCGTGGGTTCGAATCCCACTTCTGACAGCTTTAGTCTCTCCTGGAAGCAGTGTGTTTGCATCTTGGTTTGAATGCAAGGCAAACGACAGACGCAACTAAAGTGGGTATGATGTCCTTCTTGTAAAATGGAAATGCTCCACACTTTCTGGGGTTTCGTTCTGGAAACCTAATGGTCTCATCACTCAAAAAGGCCCCAATTTCGGGATCCTGTTAAGAAAGCTAAAAAAAACTCCATGTAGCTTAGGTGTGGATGAGTGGTTGAGACAATGGAATAGAAATCCCTTGAACTCTTCTCCTTGTTGGGAAAAGGGACTTCTCCATCATCTCTTGGGCTTTGTCTTGGGAGCCTGATGGCCCACTTACTCAAAATGGCTTCAAATTAGGGGTCCAGGTAACAGAGATACAAAGCTCCATGGAGCGGTGTCATGGCTATCGGTTGAGGCGATGGAGTACAAATCCCTTGTTCTCTTCCCCACACAATTTTAAATTGTACAGAGAATGTTGAAAGCCAGCTATCAACACTGAAGTCTTACTCAAGCCATGTATGGTGATATAGATTTCTTCCCATTTGTATTCCTCGCATTATTTGAGTTTTGGGGTCCTCCTACCATTTCAGAAAAAGCTGTGCAATGTATTAGTCAGGATGGCCGAGCGGTCTAAGGCGCTGCGTTAAGGTCGCAGTCTCCCTGGAGGCGTGGGTTCGAATCCCACTTCTGACAGCTTTAGTCTCTCCTGGAAGCAGTGTGTTTGCATCTTGGTTTGAATGCAAGGCAAACGACAGACGCAACTAAAGTGGGTATGATGTCCTTCTTGTAAAATGGAAATGCTCCACACTTTCTGGGGTTTCGTTCTGGAAACCTAATGGTCTCATCACTCAAAAAGGCCCCAATTTCGGGATCCTGGTAAGAAAGCTAAAAAAACTCCATGTAGCTTAGGTGTCGATGAGTGGTTGAGACAATGGAATAGAAATCCTTTGAGCTCTTCTCCTTGCTGGAAAAAGTGACTTCTCCATCGTCTCTTGGGTTTCGTTCTGGAAACCTAATGGTCTCATCACTCAAAAAGGCCCCAATTTCGGGATCCTGGTAAGAAAGCTAAAAAAACTCCATGTAGCTTAGGTGTCGATGAGTGGTTGAGACAATGGAATAGAAATCCTTTGAACTCTTCTCCTTGCTGGAAAAAGTGACTTCTCCATCGTCTCTTGGGTTTCGTTCTGGAAACCTAATGGTCTCATCACTCAAAAAGGCCCCAATTTCGGGATCCTGGTAAGAAATCTAAAAAAACTCCATGTAGCTTAGGTGTCGATGAGTGGTTGAGACAATGGAATAGAAATCCTTTGAACTCTTCTCCTTGTTGGAAAAAGTGACTTCTCCATCGTCTCTTGGTTTTCGTTCTGGAAACCTAATGGTCTCATCACTCAAAAAGGCCCCAATTTCGGGATCCTGGTAAGAAAGCTAAAAAAACTCCATGTAGCTTAGGTGTGGATGAGTGGTTGAGACAATGGAATAGAAATCTCTTGAACTCTTCTCCTTGTTGGGAAAAGGGACTTCTCCATCGTCTCTTGGGCTTTGTCTTGGGAGCCTGATGGCCCACTTACTCAAAATGGCTTCAAATTAGGGGTCCAGGTAACAGAGATACAAAGCTCCATGGAGCGGTGTCATGGCTATCGTTTGAGGCGATGGAGTACAAATCCCTTGTTCTCTTCCCCACACAATTTTAAATTGTACAGAGAATGTTGAAAGCCAGCTATCAACACCGAAGTCTTACTCAAGCCATGTATGGTGATATAGATTTCTTCCCATTTGTATTCCTCGCATTATTTGAGTTTTGGGATCCTCCTACCATTTCAGAAAAAGCTGCCAACTATGTTAGTCAGGATGGCCGAGCGGTCTAAGGCGCTGCGTTCAGGTTGCAGTCTCCCCTGGAGGCGTGGGTTCGAATCGCACTTCTGACAGCTTTAGTCTCTCCTGGAAGCAGTGTGTTTGCATCTTGGTTTGAATGCAAGGCAAACGACATACGCAACTAAAGTGGGTATGATGTCCTTCTTGTAAAATGGAAATGCTCCACACTTTCTGGGGTTTCGTTCTGGAAACCTAATGGTCTCATCACTCAAAAAGGCCCCAATTTCGGGATCCTGGTAAGGAAGCTAAAAAAAACTCCATGTAGCTTAGGTGTGGATGAGTGGTTGAGACAATGGAATAGAAATCCCTTGAACTCTTCTCCTTGTTGGGAAAAGGGACTTCTCCATCATCTCTTGGGCTTTGTCTTGGGAGCCTGATGGCCCACTTACTCAAAATGGCTTCAAATTAGGGGTCCAGGTAACAGAGATACAAAGCTCCATGGAGCGGTGTCATGGCTATCGGTTGAGGCGATGGAGTACAAATCCCTTGTTCTCTTCCCCACACAATTTTAAATTGTACAGAGAATGTTGAAAGCCAGCTATCAACACTGAAGTCTTACTCAAGCCATGTATGGTGATATAGATTTCTTCCCATTTGTATTCCTCGCATTATTTGAGTTTTGGGGTCCTCCTACCATTTCAGAAAAAGCTGTGCAATGTATTAGTCAGGATGGCCGAGCGGTCTAAGGCGCTGCGTTAAGGTCGCAGTCTCCCTGGAGGCGTGGGTTCGAATCCCACTTCTGACAGCTTTAGTCTCTCCTGGAAGCAGTGTGTTTGCATCTTGGTTTGAATGCAAGGCAAACTACAGACGCAACTAAAGTGGGTATGATGTCCTTCTTGTAAAATGGAAATGCTCCACACTTTCTGGGGTTTCGTTCTGGAAACCTAATGGTCTCATCACTCAAAAAGGCCCCAATTTCCGGATCCTGGTAAGAAAGCTAAAAAAACTCCATGTAGCTTAGGTGTCGATGAGTGGTTGAGACAATGGAATATAAATCCTTTGAGCTCTTCTCCTTGCTGGAAAAAGTGACTTCTCCATCGTCTCTTGGGTTTCGTTCTGGAAACCTAATGGTCTCATCACTCAAAAAGGCCCCAATTTCGGGATCCTGGTAAGAAAGCTAAAAAAACTCCATGTAGCTTATGTGTCGATGAGTGGTTGAGACAATGGAATAGAAATCCTTTGAACTCTTCTCCTTGTTGGAAAAAGTGACTTCTCCATCGTCTCTTGGGTTTCGTTCTGGAAACCTAGTGGTCTCATCACTCAAAAAGGCCCCAATTTCGGGATCCTGGTAAGAAAGCTAAAAAAACTCCATGTAGCTTAGGTGTGGATGAGTGGTTGAGACAATGGAATAGAAATCTCTTGAACTCTTCTCCTTGTTGGGAAAAGGGACTTCTCCATCGTCTCTTGGGCTTTGTCTTGGGAGCCTGATGGCCCACTTACTCAAAATGGCTTCAAATTAGGGGTCCAGGTAACAGAGATACAAAGCTCCATGGAGCGGTGTCATGGCTATCGTTTGAGGCGATGGAGTACAAATCCCTTGTTCTCTTCCCCACACAATTTTAAATTGTACAGAGAATGTTGAAAGCCAGCTATCAACACCGAAGTCTTACTCAAGCCATGTATGGTGATATAGATTTCTTCCCATTTGTATTCCTCGCATTATTTGAGTTTTGGGGTCCTCCTACCATTTCAGAAAAAGCTGCCAGCTATGTTAGTCAGGATGGCCGAGCGGTCTAAGGCGCTGCGTTCAGGTCGCAGTCTCCCCTGGAGGCGTGGGTTCGAATCCCACTTCTGACAGCTTTAGTCTCTCCTGGAAGCAGTGTGTTTGCATCTTGGTTTGAATGCAAGGCAAACGACAGACGCAACTAAAGTGGGTATGATGTCCTTCTTGTAAAATGGAAATGCTCCACACTTTCTGGGGTTTCGTTCTGGAAACCTAATGGTCTCATCACTCAAAAAGGCCCCAATTTTGGGATCCTGGTAAGGAAGCTAAAAAAAACTCCATGTAGCTTAGGTGTGGATGAGTGGTTGAGACAATGGAATAGAAATCCCTTGAACTCTTCTCCTTGTTGGGAAAAGGGACTTCTCCATCATCTCTTGGGCTTTGTCTTGGGAGCCTGATGGCCCACTTACTCAAAATGGCTTCAAATTAGGGGTCCAGGTAACAGAGATACAAAGCTCCATGGAGCGGTGTCATGGCTATCGGTTGAGGCGATGGAGTACAAATCCCTTGTTCTCTTCCCCACACAATTTTAAATTGTACAGAGAATGTTGAAAGCCAGCTATCAACACTGAAGTCTTACTCAAGCCATGTATGGTGATATAGATTTCTTCCCATTTGTATTCCTCGCATTATTTGAGTTTTGGGGTCCTCCTACCATTTCAGAAAAAGCTGTGCAATGTATTAGTCAGGATGGCCGAGCGGTCTAAGGCGCTGCGTTAAGGTCGCAGTCTCCCTGGAGGCGTGGGTTCGAATCCCACTTCTGACAGCTTTAGTCTCTCCTGGAAGCAGTGTGTTTGCATCTTGGTTTGAATGCAAGGCAAACGACAGACGCAACTAAAGTGGGTATGATGTCCTTCTTGTTAAATGGAAATGCTCCACACTTTCTGGGGTTTCGTTCTGGAAACCTAATGGTCTCATCACTCAAAAAGGCCCCAATTTCGGGATCCTGGTAAGAAATCTAAAAAAACTCCATGTAGCTTAGGTGTCGATGAGTGGTTGAGACAATGGAATAGAAAACCTTTGAGCTCTTCTCCTTGCTGGAAAAAGTGACTTCTCCATCGTCTCTTGGGTTTCGTTCTGGAAACCTAATGGTCTCATCACTCAAAAAGGCCCCAATTTCGGGATCCTGGTAAGAAAGCTAAAAAAACTCCATGTAGCTTAGGTGTCGATGAGTGGTTGAGACAATGGAATAGAAATCCTTTGAACTCTTCTCCTTGCTGGAAAAAGTGACTTCTCCATCGTCTCTTGGGTTTCGTTCTGGAAACCTAATTGTCTCATCACTCAAAAAGGCCCAAATTTCGGGATCCTGGTAAGAAATCTAAAAAAACTCCATGTAGCTTAGGTGTCGATGAGTGGTTGAGACAATGGAATAGAAATCCTTTGAACTCTTCTCCTTGTTGGAAAAAGTGACTTCTCCATCGTCTCTTGGGTTTCGTTCTGGAAACCTAATGGTCTCATCACTCAAAAAGGCCCCAATTTCGGGATCCTGGTAAGAAAGCTAAAACAACTCCATGTAGCTTAGGTGTGGATGAGTGGTTGAGACAATGGAATAGAAATCTCTTGAACTCTTCTCCTTGTTGGGAAAAGGGACTTCTCCATCGTCTCTTGGGCTTTGTCTTGGGAGCCTGATGGCCCACTTACTCAAAATGGCTTCAAATTAGGGGTCCAGGTAACAGAGATACAAAGCTCCATGGAGCGGTGTCATGGCAATTGTTTGAGGCGATGGAGTACAAATCCCTTGTTCTCTTCCCCACACAATTTTAAATTGTACAGAGAATGTTGAAAGCCAGCTATCAACACCGAAGTCTTACTCAAGCCATGTATGGTGATATAGATTTCTTCCCATTTGTATTCCTCGCATTATTTGAGTTTTGGGGTCTTCCTACCATTTCAGAAAAAGCTGCCAGCTATGTTAGTCAGGATGGCCGAGCGGTCTAAGGCGCTGCGTTCAGGTCGCAGTCTCCCCTGGAGGCGTGGGTTCGAATCCCACTTCTGACAGCTTTAGTCTCTCCTGGAAGCAGTGTGTTTGCATCTTGGTTTGAATGCAAGGCAAACGACAGACGCAACTAAAGTGGGTATGATGTCCTTCTTGTAAAATGGAAATGCTCCACACTTTCTGGGGTTTCGTTCTGGAAACCTAATGGTCTCATCACTCAAAAAGGCCCCAATTTTGGGATCTGGTAAGGAAGCTAAAAAAAACTCCATGTAGCTTAGGTGTCGATGAGTGGTTGAGACAATGGAATAGAAATCCCTTGAACTCTTCTCCTTGTTGGGAAAAGGGACTTCTCCATCATCTCTTGGGCTTTGTCTTGGGAGCCTGATGGCCCACTTACTCAAAATGGCTTCAAATTAGGGGTCCAGGTAACAGAGATACAAAGCTCCATGGAGCGGTGTCATGGCTATCGGTTGAGGCGATGGAGTACAAATCCCTTGTTCTCTTCCCCACACAATTTTAAATTGTACAGAGAATGTTGAAAGCCAGCTATCAACACTGAAGTCTTACTCAAGCCATGTATGGTGATATAGATTTCTTCCCATTTGTATTCCTCGCATTATTTGAGTTTTGGGGTCCTCCTACCATTTCAGAAAAAGCTGTGCAATGTATTAGTCAGGATGGCCGAGCGGTCTAAGGCGCTGCGTTAAGGTCGCACTCTCCCTGGAGGCGTGGGTTCGAATCCCACTTCTGACAGCTTTAGTCTCTCCTGGAAGCAGTGTGTTTGCATCTTGGTTTGAATGCAAGGCAAACGACAGACGCAACTAAAGTGGGTATGATGTCCTTCTTGTTAAATGGAAATGCTCCACACTTTCTGGGTTTTCGTTCTGGAAACCTAATGGTCTCATCACTCAAAAAGGCCCCAATTTCGGGATCCTGGTAAGAAATCTAAAAAAACTCCATGTAGCTTAGGTGTCGATGAGTGGTTGAGACAATGGAATAGAAAACCTTTGAGCTCTTCTCCTTGCTGGAAAAAGTGACTTCTCCATCGTCTCTTGGGTTTCGTTCTGGAAACCTAATGGTCTCATCACTCAAAAAGGCCCCAATTTCGGGATCCTGGTAAGAAAGCTAAAAAAACTCCATGTAGCTTAGGTGTCGATGAGTGGTTGAGACAATGGAATAGAAATCCTTTGAACTCTTCTCCTTGCTGGAAAAAGTGACTTCTCCATCGTCTCTTGGGTTTCGTTCTGGAAACCTAATGGTCTCATCACTCAAAAAGGCCCAAATTTCGGGATCCTGGTAAGAAATCTAAAAAAACTCCATGTAGCTTAGGTGTCGATGAGTGGTTGAGACAATGGAATAGAAATCCTTTGAACTCTTCTCCTTGTTGGAAAAAGTGACTTCTCCATCGTCTCTTGGGTTTCGTTCTGGAAACCTAATGGTCTCATCACTCAAAAAGGCCCCAATTTCGGGATCCTGGTAAGAAAGCTAAAACAACTCCATGTAGCTTAGGTGTGGATGAGTGGTTGAGACAATGGAATAGAAATCTCTTGAACTCTTCTCCTTGTTGGGAAAAGGGACTTCTCCATCGTCTCTTGGGCTTTGTCTTGGGAGCCTGATGGCCCACTTACTCAAAATGGCTTCAAATTAGGGGTCCAGGTAACAGAGATACAAAGCTCCATGGAGCGGTGTCATGGCAATTGTTTGAGGCGATGGAGTACAAATCCCTTGTTCTCTTCCCCACACAATTTTAAATTGTACAGAGAATGTTGAAAGCCAGCTATCAACACCGAAGTCTTACTCAAGCCATGTATGGTGATATAGATTTCTTCCCATTTGTATTCCTCGCATTATTTGAGTTTTGGGGTCTTCCTACCATTTCAGAAAAAGCTGCCAGCTATGTTAGTCAGGATGGCCGAGCGGTCTAAGGCGCTGCGTTCAGGTCGCAGTCTCCCCTGGAGGCGTGGGTTCGAATCCCACTTCTGACAGCTTTAGTCTCTCCTGGAAGCAGTGTGTTTGCATCTTGGTTTGAATGCAAGGCAAACGACAGACGCAACTAAAGTGGGTATGATGTCCTTCTTGTAAAATGGAAATGCTCCACACTTTCTGGGGTTTCGTTCTGGAAACCTAATGGTCTCATCACTCAAAAAGGCCCCAATTTTGGGATCTGGTAAGGAAGCTAAAAAAAACTCCATGTAGCTTAGGTGTCGATGAGTGGTTGAGACAATGGAATAGAAATCCCTTGAACTCTTCTCCTTGTTGGGAAAAGGGACTTCTCCATCATCTCTTGGGCTTTGTCTTGGGAGCCTGATGGCCCACTTACTCAAAATGGCTTCAAATTAGGGGTCCAGGTAACAGAGATACAAAGCTCCATGGAGCGGTGTCATGGCTATCGGTTGAGGCGATGGAGTACAAATCCCTTGTTCTCTTCCCCACACAATTTTAAATTGTACAGAGAATGTTGAAAGCCAGCTATCAACACTGAAGTCTTACTCAAGCCATGTATGGTGATATAGATTTCTTCCCATTTGTATTCCTCGCATTATTTGAGTTTTGGGGTCCTCCTACCATTTCAGAAAAAGCTGTGCAATGTATTAGTCAGGATGGCCGAGCGGTCTAAGGCGCTGCGTTAAGGTCGCAGTCTCCCTGGAGGCGTGGGTTCGAATCCCACTTCTGACAGCTTTAGTCTCTCCTGGAAGCAGTGTGTTTGCATCTTGGTTTGAATGCAAGGCAAACGACAGACGCAACTAAAGTGGGTATGATGTCCTTCTTGTTAAATGGAAATGCTCCACACTTTCTGGGTTTTCGTTCTGGAAACCTAATGGTCTCATCACTCAAAAAGGCCCCAATTTCGGGATCCTGGTAAGAAATCTAAAAAAACTCCATGTAGCTTAGGTGTCGATGAGTGGTTGAGACAATGGAATAGAAAACCTTTGAGCTCTTCTCCTTGCTGGAAAAAGTGACTTCTCCATCGTCTCTTGGGTTTCGTTCTGGAAACCTAATGGTCTCATCACTCAAAAAGGCCCCAATTTCGGGATCCTGGTAAGAAAGCTAAAAAAACTCCATGTAGCTTAGGTGTCGATGAGTGGTTGAGACAATGGAATAGAAATCCTTTGAACTCTTCTCCTTGCTGGAAAAAGTGACTTCTCCATCGTCTCTTGGGTTTCGTTCTGGAAACCTAATGGTCTCATCACTCAAAAAGGCCCAAATTTCGGGATCCTGGTAAGAAATCTAAAAAAACTCCATGTAGCTTAGGTGTCGATGAGTGGTTGAGACAATGGAATAGAAATCCTTTGAACTCTTCTCCTTGTTGGAAAAAGTGACTTCTCCATCGTCTCTTGGGTTTCGTTCTGGAAACCTAATGGTCTCATCACTCAAAAAGGCCCCAATTTCGGGATCCTGGTAAGAAAGCTAAAACAACTCCATGTAGCTTAGGTGTGGATGAGTGGTTGAGACAATGGAATAGAAATCTCTTGAACTCTTCTCCTTGTTGGGAAAAGGGACTTCTCCATCGTCTCTTGGGCTTTGTCTTGGGAGCCTGATGGCCCACTTACTCAAAATGGCTTCAAATTAGGGGTCCAGGTAACAGAGATACAAAGCTCCATGGAGCGGTGTCATGGCAATCGTTTGAGGCGATGGAGTACAAATCCCTTGTTCTCTTCCCCACACAATTTTAAATTGTACAGAGAATGTTGAAAGCCAGCTATCAACACCAAAGTCTTACTCAAGCCATGTATGGTGATATAGATTTCTTCCCATTTGTATTCCTCGCATTATTTGAGTTTTGGGGTCCTCCTACCATTTCAGAAAAAGCTGCCAACTATGTTAGTCAGGATGGCCGAGCGGTCTAAGGCGCTTCGTTCAGGTCGCAGTCTCCCCTGGAGGCGTGGGTTCGAATTCCACTTCTGACAGCTTTAGTCTCTCCTGGAAGCAGTGTGTTTGCATCTTGGTTTGAATGCAAGGCAAACGACAGACGCAACTAAAGTGGGTATGATGTCCTTCTTGTAAAATGGAAATGCTCCACACTTTCTGGGGTTTCGTTCTGGAAACCTAATGGTCTCATCACTCAAAAAGGCCCCAATTTAGGGATCCTGGTAAGGAAGCTAAAAAAAACTCCATGTAGCTTAGGTGTGGATGAGTGGTTGAGACAATGGAATAGAAATCCCTTGAACTCTTCTCCTTGTTGGGAAAAGGGACTTCTCCATCATCTCTTGGGCTTTGTCTTGGGAGCCTGATGGCCCACTTACTCAAAATGGCTTCAAATTAGGGGTCCAGGTAACAGAGATACAAAGCTCCATGGAGCGGTGTCATGGCTATCGGTTGAGGCGATGGAGTACAAATCCCTTGTTCTCTTCCCCACACAATTTTAAATTGTACAGAGAATGTTGAAAGCCAGCTATCAACACTGAAGTCTTACTCAAGCCATGTATGGTGATATAGATTTCTTCCCATTTGTATTCCTCGCATTATTTGAGTTTTGGGGTCCTCCTACGATTTCAGAAAAAGCTGTGCAATGTATTAGTCAGGATGGCCGAGCGGTCTAAGGCGCTGCGTTAAGGTCGCAGTCTCCCTGGAGGCGTGGGTTCGAATCCCACTTCTGACAGCTTTAGTCTCTCCTGGAAGCAGTGTGTTTGCATCTTGGTTTGAATGCAAGGCAAACGACAGACGCAACTAAAGTGGGTATGATGTCCTTCTTGTAAAATGGAAATGCTCCACACTTTCTGGGGTTTCGTTCTGGAAACCTAATGGTCTCATCACTCAAAAATGCCCCAATTTCGGGATCCTGGTAAGAAAGCTAAAACAACTCCATGTAGCTTAGGTGTGGATGAGTGGTTGAGACAATGGAATAGAAATCTCTTGAACTCTTCTCCTTGTTGGGAAAAGGGACTTCTCCATCGTCTCTTGGGCTTTGTCTTGGGAGCCTGATGGCCCACTTACTCAAAATGGCTTCAAATTAGGGGTCCAGGTAACAGAGATACAAAGCTCCATGGAGCGGTGTCATGGCTATCGTTTGAGGCGATGGAGTACAAATCCCTTGTTCTCTTCCCCACACAATTTTAAATTGTACAGAGAATGTTGAAAGCCAGCTATCAACACCGAAGTCTTACTCAAGCCATGTATGGTGATATAGATTTCTTCCCATTTGTATTCCTCGCATTATTTGAGTTTTGGGGTCCTCCTACCATTTCAGAAAAAGCTGCCAACCATGTTAGTCAGGATGGCCGAGCGGTCTAAGGCACTGCGTTCAGGTCGCAGTCTCCCCTGGAGGCGTGAGTTCGAATCCCACTTCTGACAGCTTTAGTCTCTCCTGGAAGCAGTGTGTTTGCATCTTGGTTTGAATGCAAGGCAAACGACAGACGCAACTAAAGTGGGTATGATGTCCTTCTTGTAAAATGGAAATGCTCCACACTTTCTGGGGTTTCGTTCTGGAAACCTAATGGTCTCATCACTCAAAAAGGCCCCAATTTCGGGATCCTGGTAAGAAATCTAAAAAAACTCCATGTAGCTTAGGTGTCGATGAGTGGTTGAGACAATGGAATAGAAATCCTTTGAACTCTTCTCCTTGTTGGAAAAAGTGACTTCTCCATCGTCTCTTGGTTTTCGTTCTGGAAACCTAATGGTCTCATCACTCAAAAAGGCCCCAATTTCGGGATCCTGGTAAGAAAGCTAAAAAAACTCCATGTAGCTTAGGTGTGGATGAGTGGTTGAGACAATGGAATAGAAATCTCTTGAACTCTTCTCCTTGTTGGGAAAAGGGACTTCTCCATCGTCTCTTGGGCTTTGTCTTGGGAGCCTGATGGCCCACTTACTCAAAATGGCTTCAAATTAGGGATCCTGGTAAGGAAGCTAAAAAAAAACTCCATGTAGCTTAGGTGTGGATGAGTGGTTGAGACAATGGAATAGAAATCCCTTGAACTCTTCTCCTTGTTGGGAAAAGGGACTTCTCCATCACCTCTTGGGCTTTGTCTTGGGAGCCTGATGGCCCACTTACTCAAAATGGCTTCAAATTAGGGGTCCAGGTAACAGAGATACAAAGCTCCATGGAGCGGTGTCATGGCTATCGGTTGAGGCGATGGAGTACAAATCCCTTGTTCTCTTCCCCACACAATTTTAAATTGTACAGAGAATGTTGAAAGCCAGCTATCAACACTGAAGTCTTACTCAAGCCATGTATGGTGATATAGATTTCTTCCCATTTGTATTCCTCGCATTATTTGAGTTTTGGGGTCCTCCTACCATTTCAGAAAAAGCTGTGCAATGTATTAGTCAGGATGGCCGAGCGGTCTAAGGCGCTGCGTTAAGGTCGCAGTCTCCCTGGAGGCGTGGGTTCGAATCCCACTTCTGACAGCTTTAGTCTCTCCTGGAAGCAGTGTGTTTGCATCTTGGTTTGAATGCAAGGCAAACGACAGACGCAACTAAAGTGGGTATGATGTCCTTCTTGTAAAATGGAAATGCTCCACACTTTCTGGGGTTTCGTTCTGGAAACCTAATGGTCTCATCACTCAAAAATGCCCCAATTTCGGGATCCTGGTAAGAAAGCTAAAAAAACTCCATGTAGCTTAGGTGTGGATGAGTGGTTGAGACAATGGAATAGAAGTCTCTTGAACTCTTCTCCTTGTTGGGAAAAGGGACTTCTCCATCGTCTCTTGGGCTTTGTCTTGGGAGCCTGATGGCCCACTTACTCAAAATGGCTTCAAATTAGGGGTCCAGGTAACAGAGATACAAAGCTCCATGGAGCGGTGTCATGGCTATCGTTTGAGGCGATGGAGTACAAATCCCTTGTTCTCTTCCCCACACAATTTTAAATTGTACAGAGAATGTTGAAAGCCAGCTATCAACACCGAAGTCTTACTCAAGCCATGTATGGTGATATAGATTTCTTCCCATTTGTATTCCTCGCATTATTTGAGTTTTGGGGTCCTCCTACCATTTCAGAAAAAGCTGCCAACCGTGTTAGTCAGGATGGCCGAGCGGTCTAAGGCACTGCGTTCAGGTCGCAGTCTCCCCTGGAGGCGTGAGTTCGAATCCCACTTCTGACAGCTTTAGTCTCTCCTGGAAGCAGTGTGTTTGCATCTTGGTTTGAATGCAAGGCAAACGACAGACGCAACTAAAGTGGGTATGATGTCCTTCTTGTAAAATGGAAATGCTCCACACTTTCTGGGGTTTCGTTCTGGAAACCTAATGGTCTCATCACTCAAAAAGGCCCCAATTTCGGGATCCTGGTAAGAAATCTAAAAAAACTCCATGTAGCTTAGGTGTCGATGAGTGGTTGAGACAATGGAATAGAAATCCTTTGAACTCTTCTCCTTGTTGGAAAAAGTGACTTCTCCATCGTCTCTTGGTTTTCGTTCTGGAAACCTAATGGTCTCATCACTCAAAAAGGCCCCAATTTCGGGATCCTGGTAAGAAAGCTAAAAAAACTCCATGTAGCTTAGGTGTGGATGAGTGGTTGAGACAATGGAATAGAAATCTCTTGAACTCTTCTCCTTGTTGGGAAAAGGGACTTCTCCATCGTCTCTTGGGCTTTGTCTTGGGAGCCTGATGGCCCACTTACTCAAAATGGCTTCAAATTAGGGATCCTGGTAAGGAAGCTAAAAAAAAACTCCATGTAGCTTAGGTGTGGATGAGTGGTTGAGACAATGGAATAGAAATCCCTTGAACTCTTCTCCTTGTTGGGAAAAGGGACTTCTCCATCATCTCTTGGGCTTTGTCTTGGGAGCCTGATGGCCCACTTACTCAAAATGGCTTCAAATTAGGGGTCCAGGTAACAGAGATACAAAGCTCCATGGAGCGGTGTCATGGCTATCGGTTGAGGCGATGGAGTACAAATCCCTTGTTCTCTTCCCCACACAATTTTAAATTGTACAGAGAATGTTGAAAGCCAGCTATCAACACTGAAGTCTTACTCAAGCCATGTATGGTGATATAGATTTCTTCCCATTTGTATTCCTCGCATTATTTGAGTTTTGGGGTCCTCCTACCATTTCAGAAAAAGCTGTGCAATGTATTAGTCAGGATGGCCGAGCGGTCTAAGGCGCTGCGTTAAGGTCGCAGTCTCCCTGGAGGCGTGGGTTCGAATCCCACTTCTGACAGCTTTAGTCTCTCCTGGAAGCAGTGTGTTTGCATCTTGGTTTGAATGCAAGGCAAACGACAGACGCAACTAAAGTGGGTATGATGTCCTTCTTGTAAAATGGAAATGCTCCACACTTTCTGGGGTTTCGTTCTGGAAACCTAATGGTCTCATCACTCAAAAAGGCCCCAATTTCGGGATCCTGGTAAGAAAGCTAAAAAAACTCCATGTAGCTTAGGTGTGGATGAGTGGTTGAGACAATGGAATAGAAATCTCTTGAACTCTTCTCCTTGTTGGGAAAAGGGACTTCTCCATCGTCTCTTGGGCTTTGTCTTGGGAGCCTGATGGCCCACTTACTCAAAATGGCTTCAAATTAGGGGTCCAGGTAACAGAGATACAAAGCTCCATGGAGCGGTGTCATGGCTATCGGTTGAGGCGATGGAGTACAAATCCCTTGTTCTCTTCCCCACACAATTTTAAATTGTACAGAGAATGTTGAAAGCCAGCTATCAACACTGAAGTCTTACTCAAGCCATGTATGGTGATATAGATTTCTTCCCATTTGTATTCCTCGCATTATTTGAGTTTTGGGGTCCTCCTACCATTTCAGAAAAAGCTGTGCAATGTATTAGTCAGGATGGCCGAGCGGTCTAAGGCGCTGCGTTAAGGTCGCAGTCTCCCTGGAGGCGTGGGTTCGAATCCCACTTCTGACAGCTTTAGTCTCTCCTGGAAGCAGTGTGTTTGCATCTTGGTTTGAATGCAAGGCAAACGACAGACGCAACTAAAGTGGGTATGATGTCCTTCTTGTAAAATGGAAATGCTCCACACTTTCTGGGGTTTCGTTCTGGAAACCTAATGGTCTCATCACTCAAAAATGCCCCAATTTCGGGATCCTGGTAAGAAAGCTAAAAAAACTCCATGTAGCTTAGGTGTGGATGAGTGGTTGAGACCATGGAATAGAAGTCTCTTGAACTCTTCTCCTTGTTGGGAAAAGGGACTTCTCCATCGTCTCTTGGGCTTTGTCTTGGGAGCCTGATGGCCCACTTACTCAAAATGGCTTCAAATTAGGGGTCCAGGTAACAGAGATACAAAGCTCCATGGAGCGGTGTCATGGCTATCGTTTGAGGCGATGGAGTACAAATCCCTTGTTCTCTTCCCCACACAATTTTAAATTGTACAGAGAATGTTGAAAGCCAGCTATCAACACCGAAGTCTTACTCAAGCCATGTATGGTGATATAGATTTCTTCCCATTTGTATTCCTCGCATTATTTGAGTTTTGGGGTCCTCCTACCATTTCAGAAAAAGCTGCCAACCATGTTAGTCAGGATGGCCGAGCGGTCTAAGGCACTGCGTTCAGGTCGCAGTCTCCCCTGGAGGCGTGAGTTCGAATCCCACTTCTGACAGCTTTAGTCTCTCCTGGAAGCAGTGTGTTTGCATCTTGGTTTGAATGCAAGGCAAACGACAGACGCAACTAAAGTGGGTATGATGTCCTTCTTGTAAAATGGAAATGCTCCACACTTTCTGGGGTTTCGTTCTGGAAACCTAATGGTCTCATCACTCAAAAAGGCCCCAATTTCGGGATCCTGGTAAGAAATCTAAAAAAACTCCATGTAGCTTAGGTGTCGATGAGTGGTTGAGACAATGGAATAGAAATCCTTTGAACTCTTCTCCTTGTTGGAAAAAGTGACTTCTCCATCGTCTCTTGGTTTTCGTTCTGGAAACCTAATGGTCTCATCACTCAAAAAGGCCCCAATTTCGGGATCCTGGTAAGAAAGCTAAAAAAACTCCATGTAGCTTAGGTGTGGATGAGTGGTTGAGACAATGGAATAGAAATCTCTTGAACTCTTCTCCTTGTTGGGAAAAGGGACTTCTCCATCGTCTCTTGGGCTTTGTCTTGGGAGCCTGATGGCCCACTTACTCAAAATGGCTTCAAATTAGGGATCCTGGTAAGGAAGCTAAAAAAAAACTCCATGTAGCTTAGGTGTGGATGAGTGGTTGAGACAATGGAATAGAAATCCCTTGAACTCTTCTCCTTGTTGGGAAAAGGGACTTCTCCATCATCTCTTGGGCTTTGTCTTGGGAGCCTGATGGCCCACTTACTCAAAATGGCTTCAAATTAGGGGTCCAGGTAACAGAGATACAAAGCTCCATGGAGCGGTGTCATGGCTATCGGTTGAGGCGATGGAGTACAAATCCCTTGTTCTCTTCCCCACACAATTTTAAATTGTACAGAGAATGTTGAAAGCCAGCTATCAACACTGAAGTCTTACTCAAGCCATGTATGGTGATATAGATTTCTTCCCATTTGTATTCCTCGCATTATTTGAGTTTTGGGGTCCTCCTACCATTTCAGAAAAAGCTGTGCAATGTATTAGTCAGGATGGCCGAGCGGTCTAAGGCGCTGCGTTAAGGTCGCAGTCTCCCTGGAGGCGTGGGTTCGAATCCCACTTCTGACAGCTTTAGTCTCTCCTGGAAGCAGTGTGTTTGCATCTTGGTTTGAATGCAAGGCAAACGACAGACGCAACTAAAGTGGGTATGATGTCCTTCTTGTAAAATGGAAATGCTCCACACTTTCTGGGGTTTCGTTCTGGAAACCTAATGGTCTCATCACTCAAAAAGGCCCCAATTTCGGGATCCTGGTAAGAAAGCTAAAAAAACTCCATGTAGCTTAGGTGTGGATGAGTGGTTGAGACAATGGAATAGAAATCTCTTGAACTCTTCTCCTTGTTGGGAAAAGGGACTTCTCCATCGTCTCTTGGGCTTTGTCTTGGGAGCCTGATGGCCCACTTACTCAAAATGGCTTCAAATTAGGGGTCCAGGTAACAGAGATACAAAGCTCCATGGAGCGGTGTCATGGCTATCGGTTGAGGCGATGGAGTACAAATCCCTTGTTCTCTTCCCCACACAATTTTAAATTGTACAGAGAATGTTGAAAGCCAGCTATCAACACCGAAGTCTTACTCAAGCCATGTATGGTGATATAGATTTCTTCCCATTTGTATTCCTCGCATTATTTGAGTTTTGGGGTCCTCCTACCATTTCAGAAAAAGCTGCTAACTATGTTAGTCAGGATGGCCGAGCGGTCTAAGGCGCTGCGTTCAGGTCGCAGCCTCTCTCCCCTGGAGGCGTGGGTTCGAATCCCACTTCTGACAGCTTTAGTCTCTCCTGGAAGCAGTGTGTTTGCATCTTGGTTTGAATGCAAGGCAAACCACAGACGCAACTAAAGTGGGTATGATGTCCTTCTTGTAAAATGGAAATGCTCCACACTTTCTGGGGTTTCGTTCTGGAAACCTAATGGTCTCATCACTCAAAAAGGCCCCAATTTCGGGATCCTGGTAAGAAAGCTAAAAAAACTCCATGTAGCTTAGGTGTCGATGAGTGGTTGAGACAATGGAATAGAAATCCTTTGAGCTCTTCTCCTTGCTGGAAAAAGTGACTTCTCCATCGTCTCTTGGGTTTCGTTCTGGAAACCTAATGGTCTCATCACTCAAAAAGGCCCCAATTTCGGGATCCTGGTAAGAAAGCTAAAAAAACTCCATGTAGCTTAGGTGTCGATGAGTGGTTGAGACAATGGAATAGAAATCCTTTGAGCTCTTCTCCTTGCTGGAAAAAGTGACTTCTCCATCGTCTCTTGGGTTTCGTTCTGGAAACCTAATGGTCTCATCACTCAAAAAGGCCCCAATTTCGGGATCCTGGTAAGAAAGCTAAAAAAACTCCATGTAGCTTAGGTGTCGATGAGTGGTTGAGACAATGGAATAGAAATCCTTTGAACTCTTCTCCTTGTTGGAAAAAGTGACTTCTCCATCGTCTCTTGGGTTTCGTTCTGGAAACCTAATGGTCTCATCACTCAAAAAGGCCCCAATTTCGGGATCCTGGTAAGAAAGCTAAAAAAACTCCATGTAGCTTAGGTGTGGATGAGTGGTTGAGACAATGGAATAGAAATCTCTTGAACTCTTCTCCTTGTTGGGAAAAGGGACTTCTCCATCGTCTCTTGGGCTTTGTCTTGGGAGCCTGATGGCCCACTTACTCAAAATGGCTTCAAATTAGGGGTCCAGGTAACCGAGATACAAAGCTCCATGGAGCGGTGTCATGGCTATCGGTTGAGGCGATGGAGTACAAATCCCTTGTTCTCTTCCCCACACAATTTTAAATTGAACAGAGAATGTTGAAAGCCAGCTATCAACACCGAAGTCTTACTCAAGCCATGTATGGTGATATAGATTTCTTCCCATTTGTATTCCTCGCATTATTTGAGTTTTGGGGTCCTCCTACCATTTCAGAAAAAGCTGCTAACTATGTTAGTCAGGATGGCCGAGCGGTCTAAGGCGCTGCGTTCAGGTCGCAGTCTCCCCTGGAGGCGTGGGTTCGAATCCCACTTCTGACAGCTTTAGTCTCTCCTGGAAGCAGTGTGTTTGCATCTTGGTTTGAATGCAAGGCAAACCACAGACGCAACTAAAGTGGGTATGATGTCCTTCTTGTAAAATGGAAATGCTCCACACTTTCTGGGGTTTCGTTCTGGAAACCTAATGGTCTCATCACTCAAAAAGGCCCCAATTTCGGGATCCTGGTAAGAAAGCTAAAAAAACTCCATGTAGCTTAGGTGTCGATGAGTGGTTGAGACAATGGAATAGAAATCCTTTGAGCTCTTCTCCTTGCTGGAAAAAGTGACTTCTCCATCGTCTCTTGGGTTTCGTTCTGGAAACCTAATGGTCTCATCACTCAAAAAGGCCCCAATTTCGGGATCCTGGTAAGAAAGCTAAAAAAAACTCCATGTAGCTTAGGTGTCGATGAGTGGTTGAGACAATGGAATAGAAATCCTTTGAGCTCTTCTCCTTGCTGGAAAAAGTGACTTCTCCATCGTCTCTTGGGTTTCGTTCTGGAAACCTAATGGTCTCATCACTCAAAAAGGCCCCAATTTCGGGATCCTGGTAAGAAAGCTAAAAAAACTCCATGTAGCTTAGGTGTCGATGAGTGGTTGAGACAATGGAATAGAAATCCTTTGAACTCTTCTCCTTGTTGGAAAAAGTGACTTCTCCATCGTCTCTTGGGTTTCGTTCTGGAAACCTAATGGTCTCATCACTCAAAAAGGCCCCAATTTCGGGATCCTGGTAAGAAAGCTAAAAAAACTCCATGTAGCTTAGGTGTGGATGAGTGGTTGAGACAATGGAATAGAAATCTCTTGAACTCTTCTCCTTGTTGGGAAAAGGGACTTCTCCATCGTCTCTTGGGCTTTGTCTTGGGAGCCTGATGGCCCACTTACTCAAAATGGCTTCAAATTAGGGGTCCAGGTAACAGAGATACAAAGCTCCATGGAGCGGTGTCATGGCTATCGGTTGAGGCGATGGAGTACAAATCCCTTGTTCTCTTCCCCACACAATTTTAAATTGTACAGAGAATGTTGAAAGCCAGCTATCAACACCGAAGTCTTAGTCAAGCCATGTATGGGGATATAGATTTTTTCCCATTTGTATTCCTCGCATTATTTGAGTTTTGGGGTCCTCCTACCATTTCAGAAAAAGCTGCCAACTATGTTAGTCAGGATGGCCGAGCGGTCTAAGGCGCTGCGTTCAGGTCGCAGTCTCCCCTGGAGGCGTGGGTTCGAATCCCACTTCTGACAGCTTTAGTCTCTCCTGGAAGCAGTGTGTTTGCATCTTGGTTTGAATGCAAGGCAAACCACAGACGCAACTAAAGTGGGTATGATGTCCTTCTTGTAAAATGGAAATGCTCCACACTTTCTGGGGTTTCGTTCTGGAAACCTAATGGTCTCATCACTCAAAAAGGCCCCAATTTCGGGATCCTGGTAAGAAAGCTAAAAAAACTCCATGTAGCTTAGGTGTCGATGAGTGGTTGAGACAATGGAATAGAAATCCTTTGAACTCTTCTCCTTGCTGGAAAAAGTGACTTCTCCATCGTCTCTTGGGTTTCGTTCTGGAAACCTAATGGTCTCATCACTCAAAAAGGCCCCAATTTCGGGATCCTGGTAAGAAAGCTAAAAAAACTCCATGTAGCTTAGGTGTGGATGAGTGGTTGAGACAATGGAATAGAAATCTCTTGAACTCTTCTCCTTGTTGGGAAAAGGGACTTCTCCATCGTCTCTTGGGCTTTGTCTTGGGAGCCTGATGGCCCACTACTCAAAATGGCTTCACATTAGGGGTCCAGGTAACAGAGATACAAAGCTCCATGGAGCGGTGTCATGGCTATCGTTTGAGGCGATGGAGTACAAATCCCTTGTTCTCTTCCCCACACAATTTTAAATTGTACAGAGAATGTTGAAAGCCAGCTATCAACACCGAAGTCTTACTCAAGCCATGTATGGTGATATAGATTTCTTACCATTTGTATTCCTCGCATTATTTGATTTTTGGGGTCCTCCTACCATTTCAGAAAAAGCTGCCAACTATGTTAGTCAGGATGGCCGAGCGGTCTAAGGCGCTGCGTTCAGGTCGCAATCTCCCCTGGAGGCGTGGGTTCGAATCCCACTTCTGACAGCTTTAGTCTCTCCTGGAAGCAGTGTGTTTGCATCTTGGTTTGAATACAAGGCAAACGACAGACGCAACTAAAGTGGATATGATGTCCTTCTTGTAAAATGGAAATGCTCCACACTTTCTGGGGTTTCGTTCTGGAAACCTAATGGTCTCATCACTCAAAAAGGCCTCAATTTCGGGATCCTGGTAAGGAAGCTAAAAAAAAATCCATGTAGCTTAGGTGTGGATGAGTGGTTGAGACAATGGAATAGAAATCCCTTGAACTCTTCTCCTTGTTGGGAAAAGGGACTTCTCCATCATCTCTTGGGCTTTGTCTTGGGAGCCTGATGGCCCACTTACTCAAAATGGCTTCAAATTAGGGGTCCAGGTAACAGAGATACAAAGCTCCATGGAGCGGTGTCATGGCTATCGGTTGAGGCGATGGAGTACAAATCCCTTGTTCTCTTCCCCACACAATTTTAAATTGTACAGAGAATGTTGAAAGCCAGCTATCAACACTGAAGTCTTACTCAAGCCATGTATGGTGATATAGATTTCTTCCCATTTGTATTCCTCGCATTATTTGAGTTTTGGGGTCCTCCTACCATTTCAGAAAAAGCTGTGCAATGTATTAGTCAGGATGGCCGAGCGGTCTAAGGCGCTGCGTTAAGGTCGCAGTCTCCCTGGAGGCGTGGGTTCGAATCCCACTTCTGACAGCTTTAGTCTCTCCTGGAAGCAGTGTGTTTGCATCTTGGTTTGAATGCAAGGCAAACGACAGACGCAACTAAAGTGGGTATGATGTCCTTCTTGTAAAATGGAAATGCTCCACACTTTCTGGGGTTTCGTTCTGGAAACCTAATGGTCTCATCACTCAAAAAGGCCCCAATTTCGGGATCCTGGTAAGAAATCTAAAAAAACTCCATGTAGCTTAGGTGTCGATGAGTGGTTGAGACAATGGAATAGAAATCCTTTGAACTCTTCTCCTTGTTGGAAAAAGTGACTTCTCCATCGTCTCTTGGGTTTCGTTCTGGAAACCTAATGGTCTCATCACTCAAAAAGGCCCCAATTTCGGGATCCTGGTAAGAAAGCTAAAAAAACTCCATGTAGCTTAGGTGTGGATGAGTGGTTGAGACAATGGAATAGAAATCTCTTGAACTCTTCTCCTTGTTGGGAAAAGGGACTTCTCCATCGTCTCTTGGGCTTTGTCTTGGGAGCCTGATGGCCCACTTACTCAAAATGGCTTCAAATTAGGGGTCCAGGTAACAGAGATACAAAGCTCCATGGAGCGGTGTCATGGCTATCGTTTGAGGCGATGGAGTACAAATCCCTTGTTCTCTTCCCCACACAATTTTAAATTGTACAGAGAATGTTGAAAGCCAGCTATCAACACCGAAGTCTTACTCAAGCCATGTATGGTGATATAGATTTCTTCCCATTTGTATTCCTCGCATTATTTGAGTTTTGGGGTCCTCCTACCATTTCAGAAAAAGCTGTGCAATGTATTAGTCAGGATGGCCGAGCGGTCTAAGGCGCTGCGTTAAGGTCGCAGTCTCGTTAAGGTCGCAGTCTCCCTGGAGACGTGGGTTCGAATCCCACTTCTGACAGCTTTAGTCTCTCCTGGAAGCAGTGTGTTTGCATCTTGGTTTGAATGCAAGGCAAACGACAGACGCAACTAAAGTGGGTATGATGTCCTTCTTGTAAAATGGAAATGCTCCACACTTTCTGGGGTTTCGTTCTGGAAACCTAATGGTCTCATCACTCAAAAAGGCCCCAATTTCGGGATCCTGGTAAGAAATCTAAAAAAACTCCATGTAGCTTAGGTGTCGATGAGTGGTTGAGACAATGGAATAGAAATCCTTTGAACTCTTCTCCTTGTTGGAAAAAGTGACTTCTCCATCGTCTCTTGGGTTTCGTTCTGGAAACCTAATGGTCTCATCACTCAAAAAGGCCCCAATTTCGGGATCCTGGTAAGAAAGCTAAAAAAACTCCATGTAGCTTAGGTGTGGATGAGTGGTTGAGACAATGGAATAGAAATCTCTTGAACTCTTCTCCTTGTTGGGAAAAGGGACTTCTCCATCGTCTCTTGGGCTTTGTCTTGGGAGCCTGATGGCCCACTTACTCAAAATGGCTTCAAAGTAGGGGTCCAGGTAACAGAGATACAAAGCTCCATGGAGCGGTGTCATGGCTATCGTTTGAGGCGATGGAGTACAAATCCCTTGTTCTCTTCCCCACACAATTTTAAATTGTACAGAGAATGTTGAAAGCCAGCTATCAACACCGAAGTCTTACTCAAGCCATGTATGGTGATATAGATTTCTTCCCATTTGTATTCCTCGCATTATTTGAGTTTTGGGGTCCTCCTACCATTTCAGAAAAAGCTGTGCAATGTATTAGTCAGGATGGCCGAGCGGTCTAAGGCGCTGCGTTAAGGTCGCAGTCTCCCTGGAGGCGTGGGTTCGAATCCCACTTCTGACAGCTTTAGTCTCTCCTGGAAGCAGTGTGTTTGCATCTTGGTTTGAATGCAAGGCAAACGACAGACGCAACTAAAGTGGGTATGATGTCCTTCTTGTAAAATGGAAATGCTCCACACTTTCTGGGGTTTCGTTCTGGAAACCTAATGGTCTCATCACTCAAAAAGGCCCCAATTTCGGGATCCTGGTAAGAAAGCTAAAAAAACTCCATGTAGCTTAGGTGTGGATGAGTGGTTGAGACAATGGAATAGAAATCTCTTGAACTCTTCTCCTTGTTGGGAAAAGGGACTTCTCCATCGTCTCTTGGGCTTTGTCTTGGGAGCCTGATGGCCCACTTACTCAAAATGGCTTCAAATTAGGGGTCCAGGTAACAGAGATAGGCCGTGTCCGAAATGCATACTACCTGCTACATGCTATATAGTAGGCACTATATAGTACGCATACTGCATACTATATAGTACCTACTGTTCCACAAAACGCGTGTAGTATGCGAGAAAATACAGCATGCTACTCGAGTCATCCAGCGGAAGTGAGGGGATACGATACTGTTTACTCCCGCGAAGCTGTGGTACAATTATCCGTGTTTTCTGTGATCATTTTGGGTATTATCCACAAAAATGTAGCCTTTTCCTGGCATGGGATGTGCGGCTGCTGCTGCCGCCAGGAGAAGACGTGTTAACGCTGCAAGGAGAAGAGCCGTCATGAGATCTTCTCGACATGCTTGTAGTTGAGGTAAATATTGAACGTTAGCTTGCTAGCTACGCTAGTTAGCTAGGTTAGTTGATAGCCCCGCATGTGCTGGCTTGGGGCTATACTGTTACATTTGTACCAGGGATGTTATATTAAATAGATTCTGAGGGGCAGGTAAGCAAAACAATAAAACTCAACTCATTTTAAAGAGGTGGGTAACTGAGTTTACCTGGGTTTACTCATCACTACACGCCTGCTTTGTAATGTTACATTTTAGCTCTACAGATAATGACATCTATCTATTATCATATTGTAAAGACAAGTATATGCCATACGCACAAATGAGTTAAAGTTTGCCCTAATAATATTCCCCCTGTAGGCTCACATGGAAGACAGAGGTCCTCACCAAGTCAACCTCCACGTCCCTGCTGAGGACCTATTTTGACGGCGCGGACACAAGGAGGGACTTCAGATTGTCAAAATCGACACAGAGGAACCTTGGTGATGGTTAGGAGGATGGGGCAAGACCATGGAGGTGCTAATAATAGCAATAATAATAATAATTCATTGCATTTAGAGCTTTTCTCAGTACTCACCCTTTACAATGGTCTTGTCATTCACACACAGGTGCTAGTCTTTGGAGGTAACATTACATCAGTCATTTAGCAGACACTTTTGTCCAGCATTACCTTAGTCATTTATTTAGCAGACACTTTTGTGTGTCTGCTAAGCGACTTACAGTAGGCCTAATTGCATTTAACCATTTAAAGGTTGAAGACCTTGATGGTGGCCATGGTCCTGCTGCTGCAGATCATCCCAACCCTGGAGATGGCCTCAGAAAGTGTCTCGCAGCGGCAGCATCAGCACCAGCACAAGCTGCCTGGATCCCAGCTCTTGGTGAGCACGACTACCCCCATCCTGCCATAAGTAGTCAGTCTATCAGTTCATGAGTGTGCTTTGCCTTGTTCCTTATAGACAGCCTTGAGGCTTTAAACACCGATCAGTTGGTTATAGGCAGCCTTGAGGCATTTGTTTAAATGTATTTGTATTTAAATGTATGTGTAACACTGTACATAGTAATCAGTTTAAGTATTTTGGGGGGAGACAACAGATCAGCGTTCTCCTGTCAGTACCTTTTGCAAGGAAAGCTAATGATCTGACCAAATATAAACAAGTCAAAAGTATATTTGAAGACCATTGTGTAATAAAAATATCCAAGAAATGTTTATGGTTGTGTTTCTTCCATTATACATGTAAAGGTTACTTCTTGATGTATTAACATTTCAACAAAGTGTAATATCTACACATCAGACACATTGTCTTGATATGTCTACAGGTCATGTACAGTAACTTGGAAGGTCTTAACACAACACGCAGAGCGCTTTGGACATGTAACTCCCTTATCAAGTAGTCGTTAGTCAGACACATTAAACAGTGAAGCTTTCATAACCGTCTCTGAATAATTCCAATGAAGCATTGTGAACCAACATGTGTGTTCCGTCTTTTATGCCTAATTGCAAACTACAATGTCCATTAGGAATGTTCTTTTACTCTAATGACTGGTTTTAGGTATAGCGACATTTGTTCTTTGACTGGGAAGACATTACAAGGAATGACACACAAACACCAATTTAATTCAAGAAAATACATTTAATAAAAAATAACAAAAACAATAATGGAACAAGATAAAACAGTTTTTTTTGACTGAGGCTTCTAGAAGCAACATCAGCCGGTCCTCCCTCTCCTTAAACAACCCCCTTTCCTCCCTCCACTCAGCCTTCATCTCTGCCTTCTCTCTCCCCCGTTCAACATCAGCCGGTCCTCCCTCTGGAGGACGGCCAACTCTTCCCTGTTTACGGGGAAGAGAAACACCACGCTGAAAGGCTTGGAGTAAGTTAACTAACGTATGCATTGTTGTTCAGAAGCAATCCAGCGGTCTGTTTACTTTGGATATTGATTTATGTAGGACCTACATCTTAGAAGCTGGGCTGCAGGGGAAGACGGAGACAGCCTGGATAAAGCACAAAACCTTGTAGCCATGTACAAGGTGATTTTGATCTACAGGCTACATGATAGCAAATATATTGATAGGGACTCACAGTTTGTATGACACTAGAAAACTGTTATCTAACCTCATAGGACCTAAAGAGCCCCAGAACTGGGGTCAGCACAGAGGGAGGGGAGGCCACAGCCGCTTCGTGGAAGTGGTACGGGGTCTTGGAAGAGGCGATGGGGGCCACCCATGCAGCCGTCCTCCAGAGGATCATCGTCCCTGGTGTGGTCGTTGGTCCCTGTAATACATCCAGAAGTATTATGGGACAATGAATATTAATATATGATATATGAACAGTTGAACTCGTTTAAATCATGGAATGAACAGACAATTGTTTAAACAACTTCAAGTAACGTTAGGCTCGGTGGCTTAGGTTTGCCATTTAACAACTCATCACAATTTCGACATTTCTTGCACATTTCTTAAGCGATCATGGTCATATTACATGGACATGTTACTCTGTTTGTCTTGATTCTAGCTATAGAAACATCTAAGATTTGACATGAATACGTTTTGAGCAAGAGCCGTCTGAACACCTGTAACGTTAGTAGCCTATTAACGTTGGCTGGGCTAACTAGCTAACGTAACGTCCACCACAGAGATCAATGCAAGCAGCTAGCTATCATGACGTTCTTTTTCGAAATGTCATTTCTACCCCACCTATATACACAAAACTGCATTTGTAGCTCTGTGTCGTTATAACTAAGATATCTGTCCGAAAAAATAATTTTTCCATCGACAAATTAAGTCAATACTTACATTTGAAAACTCCCGCTGCGGTACCGGAGATCTCTTCGTTCGCCATCTTTTTTTATTTTTCTCACTGCCCAGTGACGTCTCACGTCTCGACTTCCGGAACAGTATGCTCTGGACTATGCTACATTTACGCCCATTTTTTCGCCGATTTCGCCTACTATATAGTACCTACTATATAGTAGGCGAAATACAGTATGCACAGTTTTGATGCAGCATGCTGCATCTCGCCTACTATATAGCAAGTAGTATGCAATTCGGACACGGCCATACAAAGCTCCATGGAGCGGTGTCATGGCTATCGTTTGAGGCGATGGAGTACAAATCCCTTGTTCTCTTCCCCACACAATTTTAAATTGTACAGAGAATGTTGAAAGCCAGCTATCAACACTGAAGTCTTACTCAAGCCATGTATGGTGATATAGATTTCTTCCCATTTGTATTCCTCGCATTATTTGAGTTTTGGGGTCCTCCTACCATTTCAGAAAAAGCTGTGCAATGTATTAGTCAGGATGGCCGAGCGGTCTAAGGCGCTGCGTTAAGGTCGCAGTCTCCCTGGAGGCGTGGGTTCGAATCCCACTTCTGACAGCTTTAGTCTCTCCTGGAAGCAGTGTGTTTGCATCTTGGTTTGAATGCAAGGCAAACGACAGACGCAACTAAAGTGGGTATGATGTCCTTCTTGTTAAATGGAAATGCTCCACACTTTCTGGGTTTTCGTTCTGGAAACCTAATGGTCTCATCACTCAAAAAGGCCCCAATTTCGGGATCCTGGTAAGAAATCTAAAAAAACTCCATGTAGCTTAGGTGTCGATGAGTGGTTGAGACAATGGAATAGAAAACCTTTGAGCTCTTCTCCTTGCTGGAAAAAGTGACTTCTCCATCGTCTCTTGGGTTTCGTTCTGGAAACCTAATGGTCTCATCACTCAAAAAGGCCCCAATTTCGGGATCCTGGTAAGAAAGCTAAAAAAACTCCATGTAGCTTAGGTGTCGATGAGTGGTTGAGACAATGGAATAGAAAACCTTTGAGCTCTTCTCCTTGCTGGAAAAAGTGACTTCTCCATCGTCTCTTGGGTTTCGTTCTGGAAACCTAATGGTCTCATCACTCAAAAAGGCCCCAATTTCGGGATCCTGGTAAGAAAGCTAAAAAAACTCCATGTAGCTTAGGTGTGGATGAGTGGTTGAGACAATGGAATAGAAATCTCTTGAACTCTTCTCCTTGTTGGGAAAAGGGACTTCTCCATCGTCTCTTGGGCTTTGTCTTGGGAGCCTGATGGCCCACTTACTCAAAATGGCTTCAAATTAGGGGTCCAGGTAACAGAGATACAAAGCTCCATGGAGCGGTGTCATGGCTATCAGTTGAGGCGATGGAGTACAAATCCCTTGTTCTCTTCCCCACACAATTTTAAATTGTACAGAGAATGTTGAAAGCCAGCTATCAACACTGAAGTCTTACTCAAGCCATGTATGGTGATATAGATTTCTTTCCATTTGTATTCCTCGCATTATTTGAGTTTTGGGGTCCTCCTACCATTTCAGAAAAAGCTGTGCAATGTATTAGTCAGGATGGCGGAGCGGTCTAAGGCGCTGCGTTAAGGTCGCAGTCTCCCTGGAGGTGTGGGTTCGAATCCCACTTCTGACAGCTTTAGTCTCTCCTGGAAGCAGTGTGTTTGCATCTTGGTTTGAATGCAAGGCAAACGACAGACGCAACTAAAGTGGGTATGATGTCCTTCTTGTAAAATGGAAATGCTCCACACTTTCTGGGGTTTCGTTCTGGAAACCTAATGGTCTCATCACTCAAAAAGGCCCCAATTTCGGGATCCTGGTAAGAAAGCTAAAAAAACTCCATGTAGCTTAGGTGTCGATGAGTGGTTGAGACAATGGAATAGAAATCCTTTGAGCTCTTCTCCTTGCTGGAAAAAGTGACTTCTCCATCGTCTCTTGGGTTTCGTTCTGGAAACCTAATGGTCTCATCACTCAAAAAGGCCCCAATTTCGGGATCCTGGTAAGAAAGCTAAAAAAACTCCATGTAGCTTAGGTGTCGATGAGTGGTTGAGACAATGGAATAGAAATCCTTTGAACTCTTCTCCTTGTTGGAAAAAGTGACTTCTCCATCGTCTCTTGGGTTTCGTTCTGGAAACCTAATGGTCTCATCACTCAAAAAGGCCCCAATTTCGGGATCCTGGTAAGGAAGCTAAAAAAAACTCCATGTAGCTTAGGTGTGGATGAGTGGTTGAGACAATGGAATAGAAATCCCTTGAACTCTTCTCCTTGTTGGGAAAAGGGACTTCTCCATCATCTCTTGGGCTTTGTCTTGGGAGCCTGATGGCCCACTTACTCAAAATGGCTTCAAATTAGGGGTCCAGGTAACAGAGATACAAAGCTCCATGGAGCGGTGTCATGGCTATCGGTTGAGGCGTTGGAGTACAAATCCCTTGTTCTCTTCCCCACACAATTTTAAATTGTACAGAGAATGTTGAAAGCCAGCTATCAACACCGAAGTCTTACTCAAGCCATGTATGGTGATATAGATTTCTTCCCATTTGTATTCCTCGCATTATTTGAGTTTTGGGGTCCTCCTACCATTTCAGAAAAACCTGTGCAATGTATTAGTCAGGATGGCCGAGCGGTCTAAGGCGCTGCGTTAAGGTCGCAGTCTCCCTGGAGGCGTGGGTTCGAATCCCACTTCTGACAGCTTTAGTCTCTCCTGGAAGCAGTGTGTTTGCATCTTGGTTTGAATGCAAGGCAAACGACAGACGCAACTAAAGTGGGTATGATGTCCTTCTTGTAAAATGGAAATGCTCCACACTTTCTGGGGTTTCGTTCTGGAAACCTAATGGTCTCTTCACTCAAAAAGGCCCCAATTTCGGGATCCTGGTAAGAAAGCTAAAAAAACTCCATGTAGCTTAGGTGTCGATGAGTGGTTGAGACAATGGAATAGAAATCCTTTGAGCTCTTCTCCTTGCTGGAAAAAGTGACTTCTCCATCGTCTCTTGGGTTTCGTTCTGGAAACCTAGTGGTCTCATCACTCAAAAAGGCCCCAATTTCGGGATCCTGGTAAGAAAGCTAAAAAAACTCCATGTAGCTTAGGTGTGGACGAGTGGTTGAGACAATGGAATAGAAATCTCTTGAACTCTTCTCCTTGTTGGGAAAAGGGACTTCTCCATCGTCTCTTGGGCTTTGTCTTGGGAGCCTGATGGCCCACTTACTCAAAATGGCTTCAAATTAGGGGTCCAGGTAACAGAGATACAAAGCTCCATGGAGCGGTGTCATGGCTATCGTTTGAGGCGATGGAGTACAAATCCCTTGTTCTCTTCCCCACACAATTTTAAATTGTACAGAGAATGTTGAAAGCCAGCTATCAACACCGAAGTCTTACTCAAGCCATGTATGGTGATATAGATTTCTTCCCATTTGTATTCCTCGCATTATTTGAGTTTTGGGGTCCTCCTACCATTTCAGAAAAAGCTGCCAACTATGTTAGTCAGGATGGCCGAGCGGTCTAAGGCGCTGCGTTCAGGTCGCTGTCTCCCCTGGAGGCGTGGGTTCGAATCGCACTTCTGACAGCTTTAGTCTCTCCTGGAAGCAGTGTGTTTGCATCTTGGTTTGAATGCAAGGCAAACGACAGACGCAACTAAAGTGGGTATGATGTCCTTCTTGTAAAATGGAAATGCTCCACACTTTCTGGGGTTTCGTTCTGGAAACCTTATGGTCTCATCACTCAAAAAGGCCCCAATTTCGGGATCCTGGTAAGAAAGCTAAAAAAAACTCCATGTAGCTTAGGTGTGGATGAGTGGTTGAGACAATGGAATAGAAATCTCTTGAACTCTTCTCCTTGTTGGGAAAAGGGACTTCTCCATCGTCTCTTGGGCTTTGTCTTGGGAGCCTGATGGCCCACTTACTCAAAATGGCTTCAAATTAGGGGTCCAGGTAACAGAGATACAAAGCTCCATGGAGCGGTGTCATGGCTATCGGTTGAGGCGATGGAGTACAAATCCCTTGTTCTCTTCCCCACACAATTTTAAATTGTACAGAGAATGTTGAAAGCCAGCTATCAACACCGAAGTCTTAGTCAAGCCATGTATGGGGATATAGATTTTTTCCCATTTGTATTCCTCGCATTATTTGAGTTTTGGGGTCCTCCTACTATTTCAGAAAAAGCTGCCAACTATGTTAGTCAGGATGGCCGAGCGGTCTAAGGCGCTGCGTTCAGGTCGCAGTCTCCCCTGGAGGCGTGGGTTCGAATCCCACTTCTGACAGCTTTAGTCTCTCCTGGAAGCAGTGTGTTTGCATGTTGGTTTGAATGCAAGGCAAACCACAGACGCAACTAAAGTGGGTATGATGTCCTTCTTGTAAAATGGAAATGCTCCACACTTTCTGGGGTTTCGTTCTGGAAACCTAATGGTCTCATCACTCAAAAAGGCCCCAATTTCGGGATCCTGGTAAGAAAGCTAAAAAAACTCCATGTAGCTTAGGTGTGGATGAGTGGTTGAGACAATGGAATAGAAATCCCTTGAACTCTTCTCCTTGTTGGGAAAAGGGACTTCTCCATCATCTCTTGGGCTTTGTCTTGGGAGCCTGATGGCCCATGTGAATGAATTTCAAGTCTCAACAAAGTGTTCTGTTTTCCCCCTGGACTGTAATTCTAAACCTTGTAGTTCGTTCTCATAGATCAGTCTGTCAGAACTACAAATCCCTCCCTGTGTGACATCACTTCCCTGTCTTCCCCCTGAAACTGTCACTTCCTCTTTCACTGTATAAACCCCCGACCCCTCCTCACTACTCTCACTCTTGCCTGGAACCTCCGGTGCGAGGGTCCGCTTCTGCAGAATCGTAAACATAGAATAAACTATTGTACTTTGTTAAAACCAGCTTGATCGACCACTCAGCGTGTTCTTTGACAATCTAACTAAACAAGGATAAAAAATCCTTTCACAATATGGCGACGAGGATGGGATCGACTGCTGGACTTCGGTGTGTTTTGGGCTGCATTCACGGACGCGTGTCGTCCTTTTCTCAAAGGACGGGGGGATTTCAATCTCGGGGACGCACACACTAGTTGGTGTGGTTTTTCCCCCGGGACCCGAATCAGCCTGGAATTTGCTGGAGTCTGGTACGTTGTTTGAACCTAGTTAAGAGTGGTCTTTTGTTTGTTCAGCTGTGTGAAAACTTAGACAATAGTGTTTATTCGAGCCGGTGTCGCGCACACGTGTCCTGGGTAGAAAGTCGGTTTTTGAACCGCATGCTCGCTTAAAGGCCAATATACCAGGGTTGGTTTTGTAAGTGTGCATTTCTGAGAACGGGTGTGTTTAGTACTACACGACGTCTCACTTTCGGAAAGCCTTCTCTTTTGATTGTTTTGTGATCCGTGTTGTGGGGGGTTGCCGCGGCGCGTGAGAGCTTGTTGTCTTAGGCTCGTTATTTTTGTTTATTTCTGCTTACTCTTGTTGTGAAGGAGCACGACAGGAAGGTGGCTGTTTCAATTCGAAAGATTATTTGGAATCCCCGGGGGGGGTTAGCTAGGTAGTCGTACCTACGACGTAATCCTTAATTTGTTTCGTTTTGTTTGTAGACTTGGATGTGTTTGTGCTGCGTTTTGTGTTTCATGTGAAGCTGAGGCTTCTTAAATGTTTGGTCCATTGTATGTTTGAGTCTACGCCAAGGTAGATCTGTTTTTGTTTTGGGATTTGAGGTCCTGTTTTACTGTTAAACCCATGGTTATGCTGGGTGTTTTGGGGTTATGCTGGGTTTTGGTTTGTGTACATTTGTGATTGATTTTCATGCTAGCTGCATTCTAGCTAGGCTACTGTTCTTGTTCTGCTCAAAACTAGCTACAACTAGCTATCTTCTCTGTTCTATTGTTTCAAGGTGCTGGCTGCCTCATCCACATGTTGATTAGCCCATGTGTTTTACTTCCTTCTACCCTCTGTGCACACGTGGTTAAACTTCCTGTTTTGCTGCTTGTGTGAAAAAAAAAAAAAAAGAGAGACTTCCTGTTCCCTCTTCTCTTCTCGAGGGTCAACCAATTTGGCTTCTGATGACTGCCATCTTGGGAAAAAAAAAAATATAACAGGATAAAAAAAAAAAAAAAAGTATCTCTCAGCACAGCAGTAATTTGGTTGACTGAACGTGTTTAGTTTTTTTTCTGTAACTTTTTATTACATTGTTTGTTCTCATATTTTCTTTTAAAATGGGAGTTATTTTTAGTGCACTGAAGCATGTGTGTGAGAAGTGAAGGGACAGATAGGCCCTCTTCCTGTTCTGACCTCTTATCCAAACAAGAGTTTTGTTGTTTCAGGCCATGTCCCTTGTTAAGCAGATGTAAACTATTTCAACCAACCCCCAATACTGGCCCCTCCTTGTTGTGACACCTATCCAAACAACAGTTTTGTTGGTTCAGGCCACGTCCGTTCCTGTCCAAACGTCCCTACCAAATGTTATCTCTACGCCTGATACCTCTCAGATAACACCCTTAACCCAAACAAGGATGTCTGAAATAACGGCCCCCACACCTCCCTCTGGTTCCTCTTTTATTGACCAGCAGGTTGCTTCTCCTATTTCATACCCTCCTGCTTTGTCTCAAATTGGTCTCTCTGTGACCCCATGTCACCATTTTGACCCTTCAGTGTCTCTGCCCCATCCCTTTGTTTCTGCTTATAACTCACAAGCTGACCGTCCAGGGTCTGCTGATTCTTTTGAACATCTGGTTAATGAGTTTGGTAAACTATGCTTGCCAATAATCCGTCTGCTAAGTGAACAATGTGAAGCTGAGATAAGAAGGGACTCTGTGAGACGAGCTGCACAGTGTAGGTACTTCAACAACGCTCGCACTGAGCAACCAGAGACGGGTGAACTGCAACGATCAAGGGAATACAGAGAGAATCAGAGATATTCACAACAAAACAGCAGGATTTACAAATCTAATCAGCATTGTCATCACTGCGGCCGCAAAGGGCACTACCGGAGGGAGTGTAGACTATACGCTAAAAAGCATAAGTCTCCCCCTGATCAATGGGGTCCAGCACCCCCGAATGGGGTCTCTGTCAGTTCTCCACAGGGAGATGGATACTGACTAGATGGGACAGATAGGTTTCTGTAGGGACGTCTAGGGAGAGTGAGGGTGTACGTGACAGGGTGGAAAGAAAGAAAAAATGATGATAAAAATCATTCATATTTGCCAATATCTTAGTCTGATACATTTGTCTGACAACCCAATTTTGAGAATTTTGTTTTGTTTAAGATTTCATGTTTTACTGATTTCAGATGCACATTCATTGGTTTTGAGTTTTACAGAGAATTGACGTTCCTGGACTACCGGATAAATGCCAAACCGGTTGGAACCGCAAGTATTTTAATAATTTGAAATGACTGCCACTTAAAGTTGTGTTAGATGTTGCTAACTTCAAACTCAATTCACTGTATTGTCATGTTAACTTAATATGCTCAGATACATATTCTTGAAAAAGAAAAGAAAAAGAAAAGACATCACTCCAATTTATCAAAACTGCGGTCTATGATTTATTTTGTTATGTTTATGTGCCTCCGGCGCATAATTTCTAAGAATTGGTGTTACCCACAAGAGTGGTGAAAAATTGAAATGTCTTTTGTTTTGTCTGTCTTTTATTGTATGTAAACTGCCCATGCAGCTCTGTCTGTGCGTCTGACGGCCCACAGAGACAGCTGCATGGTAAAACAAATGTGTCACGTATTATTTCTGAAGTTTGTTTACAGAGTAGACACAGGCACGGGACGAGAGATGGAGGCTGCTCCCATTTATATGGGCTGACACCTTGGTTCGTGGGGACGCTGGTCAACCGCCTCACCCCCACGTTGCCCAACTGACTGTGGGTAAGAGATAGATATGATCTAGGCTAAATTTAAGAATAGTAACCAAGTGGTTGTCAGACCCAAGGAACCATCACGTCCTGAGCGTGCTCATAACCCTCTGTCCTCAAACGCAGAAATGTGGTTATTGAAATTGAGCTCAACTTATAACACCCCTAGTGTTCTTTTGAGAGCGGTTTAGATAAATTATATTTGTTCATGGTTTGAGAACCCCATATGGAGCTATTCATTTATTGTTTTTGGTTTGAGTAATGCATTTTTTCCATTTGTTCACCCTGATTTAAGGGAATTTTTGTTTTCACCATTAGAGGGCGCTGTTTTACATAATGTGTTGGCGCTCCCCTTTTTAAATGATTATTTTGAATAACAATTTCTTGTTAGAAACAAGGACTCATGGTTTGATGATACGAATATGTTGTTTTATTTTAGGAAATGGCCATAGAATTTCTAAGACCTAAATCTAATTGGTGCGTGAGCAGATTAATTACCTTGGTCACTTAATAATGATAAATAAACAAAGGCACTGCTTGGGAATAGACTACTGCAGAGTCTATCCCTGATTTAGCAGACAACCCTCATTAGACAAAAGCTAGCTCCACTTGACAAGATTACATGGACTGACGAGCCCGACTGGTTTTAACGATGACTAATGCACTCTGTTTAAGTATTTCTGACTAAAAAGACTTGACTCTGTTAAAAGGACTTGGGTCCTACTTGAAACCAGTGGCAACTACCACTGATGCTGTTTTAGACCTAGTAGCATTGCGCAAGCGATTTTATCCATGTCCTGCATGTTGTGACTATTCATAATTTACATTGCACCTACACACAGCGTGGCTGCTGCTTTAATAAGAATGAACTGTTGACCGTGCATTTCAAAGATGCACTGTTCTTAACTCTGCTTCCTCCTCCAGAAGGCAGAGAGACATGACTCAACATATTGACCGAGATCAATTAAGCCACGCTCAAACCTCTCAGATATTCTCCTCTCACTCTGAATTTGAATGTGAATGAATGCTCATTTCATAGTTAGCATAACCTATACTGCATATTCCATGCTTTCATTATGTTTTCAAATTAGCACACTGACCAGATCATGTTTCAAAAAAGAGGGGGAGTAAAGGATGTTATCAAGTTAACTGGTTGTTGCTAATGAAACAGACTAGTAGTAGTGAAGAAGGTAATGAAGAAGTTGAATTGAAGGTAGTGAGGAAGTTGAATTGAAGGTAGTGAGGAGGTTGTAGTTGAAGGAAATTAGAAAGTAGTTGAAAGAACGAGATGCAGAGCTGAAGAAGAAACTATTTTAAGATGGTGGCAAAGGCCAAGCTCCTATTGAAACCTCTGATCCTGTGTCCAGTATGGCTGCTAACTCCGCTGCTAAAAGCTGCGGTCCGGTCCTGTTTTGTCTATGCTGTCTCTCATCTGTGGATTCACAGGTCTGCCGACCTGAGAGAGCCGACCTGCATCATTTCCAACCAGGCCAATGGGTTGTGAGCAGAGACCTGAAACCAGAGTGCCCGTTGGCTGGGCCCGTACCAGTTCCTGCTGCTAACTCAGACGTAGCAGAGAGGACTTTGCGGGTACACGCCAGCCACTGCAGGCTGGTTCCAAACCAGGACGAGGCCACCCGGCCTGAGAATTCCAACAACCAGGATGCAATATCCTGTGTCACCACCAGGGCGAAAGCTCACTCTCTGGTCTCAGATGAGGAATCAGACAAAGAGTAATGCCTCATTGCTGTCAGGATGACAACTCTGAGCGCCACTTCAGCAAAACACAATCATGGGCCACCACACTGTGGCTTCCTCTGAGGAGGAGCTATTGAAAGAAGTGACCTTGCCTGTCACCTCCTTCTCAGGATCATTATGGCAACGTGGACAAGCGTTTGTCCTATTTGAATGTTGCACTCCACTTGACTGTTGAGACGAAGATGAATGGAAAATACTACATTCTGCATATATAAGATTTGAAAGCAACAGAGATTTCCAGGTTATACTGTTGAAACTGTGACTGGAGTTTAGTTTAGAGTGGGTGTAGAAGTATTGAAAATTCATAATTATAAAGTTGATCTTTGTAGAAGCTGTTCCAGACTATTCTCAGGGGACTGTGTTTAACTGTGTTTAACTGCTATGCACCTAACTACATCAACCAAGTATTAAAATGAAGCCTAACAGAATTGCATCCACAGGGCTGAACTTGAAAAGCGAGTTAAACAATTTGAAGTGACCTCTTCAATACATCACAGCATGTATTAATATTTTCAGATACAACACATAGATTAGGACGAAATTAATGTTTTAAGCAGATTTATGAGATGTGAAATTAAGGTTCAGAGAGCCATTCCAAATGGCGTATTTTTGAGCTATAGGGAAATAGCGTATTCAACTTTAAATTGCAACAGTGTCATATGAATGTTATCTTGCTCATGTAATGTCCAGGAGTAAGAAGATTGATCACACTCAAATGCAGGGAATTCATCAGCAATCAAACTAGACACCATAGAGCTGTCTCGAATTTTCAATTTAGTTTCAGTATATTATTTCTCTCATGAACGCATGATACATGATCGCACAATACCAAGTAATTTCAGCCTTAGCTACAGAAGTAAATTACATGGAAAAGATTGTGCTACAAAATAGACTTCCCTTAGAGAGAATACTGGCTATATCTGCTGTTCGGTTAGTTCAGATCCTGGATATTCTCAAATATGTGTGTTTTCAGTTGTATGTTCTTCATCGTTATTATTTTTTAAATATTCTTAAGTGTATGTTTAAATGCTGTTCCAGATATGCCTATGCTGCCTAAATAATGATAGAAAAAGTTAAATTGACTATTAATTCAATTCAAGATCTTGATGTCTGTGCCATTGACATTGACTATTTGGAATATTTTGATACATAATCGGTTGGTTCTAATTTTAATTTAAGGGTTTTTCCTCTAAAACAAATAGGGTTTTTCCCACTCAGTCATGAATATATGATGTCTTAGATTAATAATCATGGTATCTTTTTACCTTGCTTATGCCAAATTAAGGTGAGGAGTTTTGGTAAGTGATTGCATATGAGAAGAAAATGATCTTGGTGTGTTAAATAACTTGAGTTTGTTAAATCTTTATTATGCTCCACCTAGTGGAGAAATAGATTACTTCCTTTCCATATGTGTAGAATAGGGTTTTTGCCAAAGATGTTGGATTATTTTTATGATAGGCCTATTTTATAATTTGATTTCACATTGTTGATTCTTTCATTTCTATTATAGTTGTGGATATTTAATCCACAAAGTGGGGAATTGTGAATGAATTTCAAGTCTCAACAAAGTGTTCTGTTTTCCCCCTGGACTGTAATTCTAAACCTTGTAGTTCGTTCTCATAGATCAGTCTGTCAGAACTACAAATCCCTCCCTGTGTGACATCACTTCCCGGTCTTCCCCCTGAAACTGTCACTTCCTCTTTCACTGTATAAACCCCCGACCCCTCCTCACTACTCTCACTCTTGCCTGGAATCACTTCCGGTGCGAGGGTCCGCTTCTGCAGAATCGTAAACATAGAATAAACTATTGTACTTTGTTAAAACCAGCTTGATCGACCACTCAGCGTGTTCTTTGACAATCTAACTAAACAAGGATAAAAAATCCTTTCACACCCACTTACTCAAAATGGCTTCAAATTAGGGGTCCAGGTAACAGAGATACAAAGCTCCATGGAGCGGTGTCATGGCTATCGGTTGAGGCGATGGAGTACAAATCCCTTGTTCTCTTCCCCACACAATTTTAAATTGTACAGAGAATGTTGAAAGCCAGCTATCAACACTGAAGTCTTACTCAAGCCATGTATGGTGATATAGATTTCTTCCCATTTGTATTCCTCGCATTATTTGAGTTTTGGGGTCCTCCTACCATTTCAGAAAAAGCTGTGCAATGTATTAGTCAGGATGGCCGAGCGGTCTAAGGCGCTGCGTTAAGGTCGCAGTCTCCCTGGAGGCGTGGGTTCGAATCCCACTTCTGACAGCTTTAGTCTCTCCTGGAAGCAGTGTGTTTGCATCTTGGTTTGAATGCAAGGCAAACGACAGACGCAACTAAAGTGGGTATGATGTCCTTCTTGTAAAATGGAAATGCTCCACACTTTCTGGGGTTTCGTTCTGGAAACCTAATGGTCTCATCACTCAAAAAGGCCCCAATTTCGGGATCCTGGTAAGAAAGCTAAAAAAACTCCATGTAGCTTAGGTGTCGATGAGTGGTTGAGACAATGGAATAGAAATCCTTTGAGCTCTTCTCCTTGCTGGAAAAAGTGACTTCTCCATCGTCTCTTGGGTTTCGTTCTGGAAACCTAATGGTCTCATCACTCAAAAAGGCCCCAATTTCGGGATCCTGGTAAGAAAGCTAAAAAAACTCCATGTAGCTTAGGTGTCGATGAGTGGTTGAGACAATGGAATAGAAATCCTTTGAGCTCTTCTCCTTGCTGGAAAAAGTGACTTCTCCATCGTCTCTTGGGTTTCGTTCTGGAAACCTAATGGTCTCATCACTCAAAAAGGCCCCAATTTCGGGATCCTGGTAAGAAAGCTAAAAAAACTCCATGTAGCTTAGGTGTCGATGAGTGGTTGAGACAATGGAATAGAAATCCTTTGAACTCTTCTCCTTGCTGGAAAAAGTGACTTCTCCATCGTCTCTTGGGTTTCGTTCTGGAAACCTAATGGTCTCATCACTCAAAAAGGCCCCAATTTCGGGATCCTGGTAAGAAATCTAAAAAAACTCCATGAAGCTTAGGTGTCGATGAGTGGTTGAGACAATGGAATAGAAATCCTTTGAACTCTTCTCCTTGCTGGAAAAAGTGACTTCTCCATCGTCTCTTGGGTTTCGTTCTGGAAACCTAATGGTCTCATCACTCAAAAAGGCCCCAATTTCGGGATCCTGGTAAGAAAGCTAAAAAAAACTCCATGTAGCTTAGGTGTGGATGAGTGGTTGAGACAATGGAATAGAAATCTCTTGAACTCTTCTCCTTGTTGGGAAAAGGGACTTCTCCATCGTCTCTTGGGCTTTGTCTTGGGAGCCTGATGGCCCACTTACTCAAAATGGCTTCAAATTAGGGGTCCAGGTAACAGAGATACAAAGCTCCATGGAGCGGTGTCATGGCAATCGTTTGAGGCGATGGAGTACAAATCCCTTGTTCTCTTCCCCACACAATTTTAAATTGTACAGAGAATGTTGAAAGCCAGCTATCAACACCAAAGTCTTACTCAAGCCATGTATGGTGATATAGATTTCTTCCCATTTGTATTCCTCGCATTATTTGAGTTTTGGGGTCCTCCTACCATTTCAGAAAAAGCTGTGCAATGTATTAGTCAGGATGGCCGAGCGGTCTAAGGCGCTGCGTTAAGGTCGCAGTCTCCCTGGAGGCGTGGGTTCGAATCCCACTTCTGACAGCTTTAGTCTCTCCTGGAAGCAGTGTGTTTGCATCTTGGTTTGAATGCAAGGCAAACGACAGACGCAACTAAAGTGGGTATGATGTCCTTCTTGTAAAATGGAAATGCTCCACACTTTCTGGGGTTTCGTTCTGGAAACCTTATGGTCTCATCACTCAAAAAGGCCCCAATTTCGGGATCCTGGTAAGAAAGCTAAAAAAACTCCATGTAGCTTAGGTGTCGATGAGTGGTTGAGACAATGGAATAGAAATCCTTTGAGCTCTTCTCCTTGCTGGAAAAAGTGACTTCTCCATCGTCTCTTGGGTTTCGTTCTGGAAACCTAATGGTCTCATCACTCAAAAAGGCCCCAATTTCGGGATCCTGGTAAGAAAGCTAAAAAAACTCCATGTAGCTTAGGTGTCGATGAGTGGTTGAGACAATGGAATAGAAATCCTTTGAACTCTTCTCCTTGCTGGAAAAAGTGACTTCTCCATCGTCTCTTGGGTTTCGTTCTGGAAACCTAATGGTCTCATCACTCAAAAAGGCCCCAATTTCGGGATCCTGGTAAGAAAGCTAAAAAAACTCCATGTAGCTTAGGTGTCGATGAGTGGTTGAGACAATGGAATAGAAATCCTTTGAACTCTTCTCCTTGTTGGAAAAAGTGACTTCTCCATCGTCTCTTGGGTTTCGTTCTGGAAACCTAGTGGTCTCATCACTCAAAAAGGCCCCAATTTCGGGATCCTGGTAAGAAAGCTAAAAAAACTCCATGTAGCTTAGGTGTGGATGAGTGGTTGAGACAATGGAATAGAAAACTCTTGAACTCTTCTCTTTGTTGGGAAAAGGGACTTCTCCATCGTCTCTTGGGCTTTGTCTTGGGAGCCTGATGGCCCACTTACTCAAAATGGCTTCAAATTAGGGGTCCAGGTAACAGAGATACAAAGCTCCATGGAGCGGTGTCATGGCTATCGTTTGAGGCGATGGAGTACAAATCCCTTGTTCTCTTCCCCACACAATTTTAAATTGTACAGAGAATGTTGAAAGCCAGCTATCAACACCGAAGTCTTACTCAAGCCATGTATGGTGATATAGATTTCTTCCCATTTGTATTCCTCGCATTATTTGAGTTTTGGGGTCCTCCTACCATTTCAGAAAAAGCTGCCAACTATGTTAGTCAGGATGGCCGAGCGGTCTAAGGCGCTGCGTTCAGGTCGCAGTCTCCCCTGGAGGCGTGGGTTCGAATCCCACTTCTGACAATTTTAGTCTCTCCTGGAAGCAGTGTGTTTGCATCTTGGTTTGAATGCAAGGCAAACGACAGACGCAACTAAAGTGGGTATGATGTCCTTCTTGTAAAATGGAAATGCTCCACACTTTCTGGGGTTTCGTTCTGGAAACCTAATGGTCTCATCACTCAAAAAGGCCCCAATTTCGGGATCCTGGTAAGGAAGCTAAAAAAAACTCCATGTAGCTTAGGTGTGGATGAGTGGTTGAGACAATGGAATAGAAATCCCTTGAACTCTTCTCCTTGTTGGGAAAAGGGACTTCTCCATCATCTCTTGGGCTTTGTCTTGGGAGCCTGATGGCCCACTTACTCAAAATGGCTTCAAATTAGGGGTCCAGGTAGCAGAGATACAAAGCTCCATGGAGCGGTGTCATGGCTATCGGTTGAGGCGATGGAGTACAAATCCCTTGTTCTCTTCCCCACACAATTTTAAATTGTACAGAGAATGTTGAAAGCCAGCTATCAACACTGAAGTCTTACTCAAGCCATGTATGGTGATATAGATTTCTTCCCATTTGTATTCCTCGCATTATTTGAGTTTTGGGGTCCTCCTACCATTTCAGAAAAAGCTGTGCAATGTATTAGTCAGGATGGCCGAGCGGTCTAAGGCGCTGCGTTAAGGTCGCAGTCTCCCTGGAGGCGTGGGTTCGAATCCCACTTCTGACAGCTTTAGTCTCTCCTGGAAGCAGTGTGTTTGCATCTTGGTTTGAATGCAAGGCAAACGACAGACGCAACTAAAGTGGGTATGATGTCCTTCTTGTAAAATGGAAATGCTCCACACTTTCTGGGGTTTCGTTCTGGAAACCTAATGGTCTCATCACTCAAAAAGGCCCCAATTTCGGGATCCTGGTAAGAAAGCTAAAAAAACTCCATGTAGCTTAGGTGTCGATGAGTGGTTGAGACAATGGAATAGAAATCCTTTGAACTCTTCTCCTTGCTGGAAAAAGTGACTTCTCCATCGTCTCTTGGGTTTCGTTCTGGAAACCTAATGGTCTCATCACTCAAAAAGGCCCCAATTTCGGGATCCTGGTAAGAAATCTAAAAAAACTCCATGTAGCTTAGGTGTCGATGAGTGGTTGAGACAATGGAATAGAAATCTCTTGAACTCTTCTCTTTGTTGGGAAAAGGGACTTCTCCATCGTCTCTTGGGCTTTGTCTTGGGAGCCTGATGGCCCACTTACTCAAAATGGCTTCAAATTAGGGGTCCAGGTAACAGAGATACAAAGCTCCATGGAGCGGTGTCATGGCTATCGGTTGAGGCGATGGAGTACAAATCCCTTGTTCTCTTCCCCACACAATTTTAAATTGTACAGAGAATGTTGAAAGCCAGCTATCAACACTGAAGTCTTACTCAAGCCATGTATGGTGATATAGATTTCTTCCCATTTGTATTCCTCGCATTATTTGAGTTTTGGGGTCCTCCTACCATTTCAGAAAAAGCTGTGCAATGTATTAGTCAGGATGGCCGAGCGGTCTAAGGTGCTGCGTAAAGGTCGCAGTCTCCCTGGAGGCGTGGGTTCAAATCCCACTTCTGACAGCTTTAGTCTCTCCTGGAAGCAGTGTGTTTGCATCTTGGTTTGAATGCAAGGCAAACGACAGACGCAACTAAAGTGGGTATGATGTCCTTCTTGTAAAATGGAAATGCTCCACACTTTCTGGGGTTTCGTTCTGGAAACCTAATGGTCTCATCACTCAAAAAGGCCCCAATTTCGGGATCCTGGTAAGAAAGATAAAAAAACTCCATGTAGCTTAGGTGTCGATGAGTGGTTGAGACAATGGAATAGAAATCCTTTGAGCTCTTCTCCTTGCTGGAAAAAGTGACTTCTCCATCGTCTCTTGGGTTTCGTTCTGGAAACCTAATGGTCTCATCACTCAAAAAGGCCCCAATTTCGGGATCCTGGTAAGAAAGCTAAAAAAACTCCATGTAGCTTAGGTGTCGATGAGTGGTTGAGACAATGGAATAGAAATCCTTTGAACTCTTCTCCTTGCTGGAAAAAGTGACTTCTCCATCGTCTCTTGGGTTTCGTTCTGGAAACCTAATGGTCTCATCACTCAAAAAGGCCCCAATTTCGGGATCCTGGTAAGAAAGCTAAAAAAACTCCATGTAGCTTAGGTGTCGATGAGTGGTTGAGACAATGGAATAGAAATCCTTTGAACTCTTCTCCTTGTTGGAAAAAGGGACTTCTCCATCGTCTCTTGGGCTTTGTCTTGGGAGCCTGATGGCCCACTTACTCAAAATGGCTTCAAATTAGGGGTCCAGGTAACAGAGATACAAAGCTCCATGGAGCGGTGTCATGGCTATCGTTTGAGGCGATGGAGTACAAATCCCTTGTTCTCTTCCCCACACAATTTTAAATTGTACAGAGAATGTTGAAAGCCAGCTATCAACACCGAAGTCTTACTCAAGCCATGTATGGTGATATAGATTTCTTCCCATTTGTATTCCTCGCATTATTTGAGTTTTGGGGTCCTCCTACCATTTCAGAAAAAGCTGCCAACTATGTTAGTCAGGATGGCCGAGCGGTCTAAGGCGCTGCATTCAGGTCGCAGTCTCCCCTGGAGGTGTGGGTTCAAATCCCACTTCTGACAATTTTAGTCTCTCCTGGAAGCAGTGTGTTTGCATCTTGGTTTGAATGCAAGGCAAACGACAGACGCAACTTAAGTGGGTATGATGTCCTTCTTGTAAAATGGAAATGCTCCACACTTTCTGGGGTTTCGTTCTGGAAACCTAATGGTCTCATCACTCAAAAAGGCCCCAATTTCGGGATCCTGGTAAGAAATCTAAAAAAACTCCATGTAGCTTAGGTGTCGATGAGTGGTTGAGACAATGGAATAGAAATCTCTTGAACTCTTCTCTTTGTTGGGAAAAGGGACTTCTCCATCGTCTCTTGGGCTTTGTCTTGGGAGCCTGATGGCCCACTTACTCAAAATGGCTTCAAATTAGGGGTCCAGGTAACAGAGATACAAAGCTCCATGGAGCGGTGTCATGGCTATCGGTTGAGGCGATGGAGTACAAATCCCTTGTTCTCTTCCCCACACAATTTTAAATTGTACAGAGAATGTTGAAAGCCAGCTATCAACACTGAAGTCTTACTCAAGCCATGTATGGTGATATAGATTTCTTCCCATTTGTATTCCTCGCATTATTTGAGTTTTGGGGTCCTCCTACCATTTCAGAAAAAGCTGTGCAATGTATTAGTCAGGATGGCCGAGCGGTCTAAGGTGCTGCGTAAAGGTCGCAGTCTCCCTGGAGGCGTGGGTTCAAATCCCACTTCTGACAGCTTTAGTCTCTCCTGGAAGCAGTGTGTTTGCATCTTGGTTTGAATGCAAGGCAAACGACAGACGCAACTAAAGTGGGTATGATGTCCTTCTTGTAAAATGGAAATGCTCCACACTTTCTGGGGTTTCGTTCTGGAAACCTAATGGTCTCATCACTCAAAAAGGCCCCAATTTCGGGATCCTGGTAAGAAAGCTAAAAAAACTCCATATAGCTTAGGTGTCGATGAGTGGTTGAGACAATGGAATAGAAATCCTTTGAGCTCTTCTCCTTGCTGGAAAAAGTGACTTCTCCATCGTCTCTTGGGTTTCGTTCTGGAAACCTAATGGTCTCATCACTCAAAAAGGCCCCAATTTCGGGATCCTGGTAAGAAAGCTAAAAAAACTCCATGTAGCTTAGGTGTCGATGAGTGGTTGAGACAATGGAATAGAAATCCTTTGAACTCTTCTCCTTGCTGGAAAAAGTGACTTCTCCATCGTCTCTTGGGTTTCGTTCTGGAAACCTAATGGTCTCATCACTCAAAAAGGCCCCAATTTCGGGATCCTGGTAAGAAATCTAAAAAAACTCCATGTAGCTTAGGTGTCGATGAGTGGTTGAGACAATGGAATAGAAATCCTTTGAACTCTTCTCCTTGTTGGAAAAAGTGACTTCTCCATCGTCTCTTGGGTTTCGTTCTGGAAACCTAGTGGTCTCATCACTCAAAAAGGCCCCAATTTCGGGATCCTGGTAAGAAAGCTAAAAAAACTCCATGTAGCTTAGGTGTGGATGAGTGGTTGAGACAATGGAATAGAAATCCCTTGAACTCTTCTCCTTGTTGGGAAAAGGGACTTCTCCATCATCTCTTGGGCTTTGTCTTGGGAGCCTGATGGCCCACTTACTCAAAATGGCTTCAAATTAGGGGTCCAGGTAGCAGAGATTGTCGTGTATTAATTTGCCTAACTAAGCTCGAACCTTTGTTCTAATCCAGATTATATTATGTGTCTATTCTTAAAAAGTCAGTTTTAGGCCCGGCTAGCTCAGTCTGACAAAACAGTAGGCCAGATCTGTAAGGGAGGGGGAGAGCAGTTGCTCCGTGGGAACGCAGCTGTGAGCAAAGTAACATTAACCGTGATCAGTAATTGGCCAGTAGATAACGGATCAGGCTAAAAAACAACACTGCTCAGTAATTGGCCAGTAGATAACAGATCAGGCTAAGAAACAACACTGTGTGAGAAAGCAGGTGTTCTCACATCAGATACGGGGTCTATATAAGACCCCGTGAAGTATCAGTCCGGGGTAGTATCTCTCGAGAGCTTTACCGGTTTTAATTGTCTGTTACTGTACATACAAATAAAGCCATTGCATTAAGTTTCGATTACCAGTGCCTTTTTGATTTGACTTCAACTTACTCAACTATTGAACAAAGACCATTTGAAGATAGTAACAAGATCAAAGGCGTCCTTAATCACGTCAAGTGGCGGAGCCAACCAGGAGAGACACGGCATCGAGACCTGACACGTCGGGGGACCTGCGTCGCTTCAGCACACAAACGCGCCTCAATTAAAACGGTAAGCAGAGCCATTTGAAATTCTGCCAATTTTATATGTGTGACTGAAGCGACCAGGTACGCCCAGGTGACAGATACTCCCGCCTTTCTCTAAAGAACCTAGATAATTATATTAAAAGAGTAGTACAGTTTTACCAATTTCTAATCCATACAGGCACTGTTAATCATTTAATGCGATATATATGTCTGTCTTGTCTATCTTTAAACACCATGGTGCGGAGAAGAATGAATGACTAATTATGAGAGAAAAATGTGCATGCCCTAACCTAATGTATGCGTAGTTTTTAGCCTCACCATACCTAAAACAGGGAACTGTAACAGAAGGAATGTTGTGTTTCTATTTTTAGTACTAAGCAGTTCAGAGTAGGGATCTCTTTTTTGTTGATAAAGTGTTGCGGAGAAGAAGCGCTCCCGGTTACGGTGGAGTAGGCTATTTACACGTGATTCCTCGAGAAGAAAGCAGTAAAGAATGCTTTAAATCGCTGAGTGAAAAGCGATTGCGCGCTGCCCAGGGAGGCATTTTGTGGCCATTCTGTAAATAAACTATCATTAAAGATTGCCTTGTCATGAGTGAGATAATTATGAGATGATTTCAAGACCTACTTCAAGGTAATTTTTGTATTATACAGCTGTAGATATCAATGTGTGCATCTTAGAAACTGTAGTATATACAGTATTATAAGCATTCTATATGTTAATGTATAATAAGTGAGGTAGGGTCAAG